>NW_004443940.1:24368913-24445027 GCF_000243295.1 Trichechus manatus latirostris | reverse complement strand
TAAGATCCTGAAAATGTACTGTGTAAATCTGTCATTGATACAGGGAACCATATTGTTTTAAATGTCAATAAAAGTTGCTTTTTAAATGAATATGGCAATAAACTATTTTAGGAGGGAGATATTCTTATTTATTTTTTAGAGAATTTGATATTTCTTCTGCTAGATATTTGAGAGTAAAATACAAGTAACTATTTTGAACCTAAATTAGTCCATTCCTGCATATTCTCTTTATTTTTTTTTTTTGGTTGTTGTTGTTTCTTTTAGGAGTTTTATTGAGATATAATTCACATACCATAAAATTCACCCATTTAAGGTGTACAATTTAATGACTTTTAATATGTTCAAAGATATGTACAACCATAACCACAGTCAATTTTTCATCACCTCAAAAAGAAAAGCCTGTACCATTTAGCATCCCCTGCTCTCTCATTGCCCACCTCCCACTCCCAGCCCTAAGCAACCACTAATCTGCTTTCTGTCTCTGTAGATTTCCCTGTTCTGGACATTTCACATGAACAGATTAATATATATGTGGTAGTTTTTGATTGGATCCTTTCACTTGGCATAATGTTTTCATAGGTCAACCATGCTGTAGTATATATCATTACTTTATTCTTCTTTATGGTTGAATAATATTGCATTATATTGATATTCCCTATTTTGTTTATTCATTCACTATTTAATGGACATTTGGGTTGTTTGCACCTTTTGGTTTTTATGAATAATGTTGCTATAACATTTGTGTACAAGTTGTTGTATTGACATATTTTCATTTCTCATGCGTATATACCTAGCAGTGAAATTGCTAGGTCATATCATAACTCTATATTTAATTGTTTGAGGAACTGCCAGAATGTTTTCCAAAGTGGTTACACCATTTTATATTCCCTCCAATAACATACGAGGGCTCTCATTTCTCTACATCCTCACCAACACTTGTTATTATCAACTTTTTTATTCTAACCATCCTATTGGGTGTGAAGTAGTGTCTCACTGGGGTTTTGATTTGCATTTGCCTGATGACAAATGATGTTGAGCATCTTTTTTATGTGCTTATTGGCTATTTGTATATTTCCTTGGAGAATTGTCTATTCAGGTCCATTGCTCATTTCTAAACTGGGTTATTTCTCTTATTATTGAGTTCAAAGAATCGTGTATATATTCTGGATACAAGTCCCTTATCAGATATATGATTTGCAAATGCTTTCTCCCATTCTGTAAGTCATCTTTAGATTTTCTTGCTGGTGTCTTTTAAAGCAAAAAAGTTTTCAATTTTGGTGAAGTCCAATTTATCTTCTTTCTTTGTTGCTTTTGCTTTGTCATCTTATCTAAGATTCCTTTGCTGAGCTGGGAGAAGGAAGAAAGAAGCAGTCTTGATTCAAATTCCACAGACTCTTGCCTTTCTTACCAAAATTTTATAGATTTCATCTATTTCTTCATTTGCTAATTGCTCTGATGACCATTTCCAAAGGCTTTAAATGATTGGGTTTTTGTTTGTTTTTTACCAGTTTCCCTTGCTTCACTGAGGAATAAGTCGGCAGAGCTTCTCATGCTGCCATGCTGAAGTCAATCTTCTTACTACTTTTTAAGCCAAGCTGCTCTTAAGAGAAAGACAGTTAAAAGTTAAAATAGCTATAGTACATCAGCAATTTTTCATTGCCAAGTCCTACGGGGCCCACCTTACTTGACAGCCTCTCTACAAAGCCATAAAAAATTTACAGTGATGGCATTCTCAGGGGAGAGACAAAAAACAGCAATAAACAAAAGACAGTTCAACTCTGCTGCAGGGTACCTTTCTCTTACTTTAAGTATGTACACAAAATGAAATGTGAAACAGAACATGCATTTAGCTTTATCGTATCGTCATGAAGATTAACATCCCTACAGAACAGATCCAAACAGAGTGACCTGTCTGTCAAAATATCTTCAAGGTCCTTAATTAACTTAAAAATACATAAAAACTCAAAAATATAAACTCTACCAGAATCCTTTCCTGATATTTCCCGTTGTCCCTCTTCTGAGCCCCTCCCCTTTAAATCTAGACAATTTATCTGACTTGACTTTGCAGTAGAGTTAATCCTGATACGTCATCTCCCTATAAACTCTAAGCTTCTGCAGGTTAGGGATCAAACCAAACAAACCAGTTGCTGTCAAGTCTATTCCGACTCAAAGCGACCCCACAGGACAGAGTAGAACTGCCCCATAGGGTTTCCAAGGAAAGGCGGTGGATTCCCACTGCGGACCTTTTGGTTAGCAGCCGAACGCTTAACCACCGAGCCACCACGGCCCTAGGATAAGGATAATGGCTACTTATTCTTATATTTTCTGTGACATTGAGCATATTCCTTCACAAACAGGAGCTCAATAATGAATTAGCATTGGCCCTGAAGGTAGCCCAAATAATTGATTTAGCTAAGATCTAATCCATTTTAGGGAAGAAAGGGTCTAGCGATCTACTTCTGAAAATCAGACAATGAAAACCCTATGGATCACAATGGTCTGATCCGCAACTAATCATGGGGATGGTGCAGGATCAGGCTGAGTTTTATTCCCTTGTGCATGGGGTCACTATGAGTAGGGGACCAACTGGATGGCAGTAAAAACAACAACAATCTATTTTAGAAGATACTTGTTCAGTCGTTCAATCACAGGATCCAAATTTCTACGCAGACATTCCCATTCCACTACCATTTCCTCCTAATCCTTGCCTAACATATTCCTCCAAACACTATTTCTAATCTAAGAACAGATGGTTGAACAGAGTAAATAGATTCTACTGTAATAAGCAATTATTGATTAGTAATTGAGAAATAGCTATCTACTTATATTTATGGCGGGATGATGGGACATTAGCTAAGTATCTGTCTTTGGGGAAAACCCCAAAACACATTCTGGGCCTTAGTTTCTATACTATAAAACAACAGAATTAATAGTCCTTATCATTCTTTCCACAGCTTTAACTTTTACATTCTGAGGAAGTTTTGTAGCAATGTCCACTTCCAAACAAAATCATTTCTAATTCTGAAAAAAAAAAGCTTTTTGCAGCTCTTTCAAAAATCTTCGCAGTGGGATGATACAGAATGTTGGCACGAGGAGTTAGAAAATACTTGGCTGTGTAAGAGGATAAGTTATAACAAAGCCCACAGGGCAAGAGATATTGGTCTCAGAGCCTTAGAACACATTCCATGGTCTGTACTGAGAATTAGTTTGCCAGAACTGAAAACAATCATCTGGTCATTGGTTATGTGAGCCTGGAGTAAACAAAATCATCAAAGGTACTTAGCACTTCATCATCGAGAGTTTACGCTTTTCTTTGTGCTTGTAAGAACGGGAGGATATTTTTCTAAAGCTCATGGACACATCCAGTATAAGGAAGGTCATTTTATAAACTGATCATCAAGTTTCTCAAGAGCCATACAAAATTAAGTATAATTAAGGCCAAATTAATGTTAGTACTTAATGGCAATGAGAAATTGATTTCCCACAATTGATTTCCCACATAGAACCAAATAGAAGTGGCTTTTGGGTAAGTCTAAACCGCCTATGAGAGCTTGTTTGAGAACATGGTTTAAAATCTCTCACCACAGCAAAATAAAAGTTTATGACTACATTTGTTAGCCACAAAAAGAAACTGGGTTGAGTCTACACAAAAAATTAGAATAATCACATTGAAAATGTAGGTTCCAAACTCAACCATCCCCACCACCTAAGGTACTCAGGGAAATTCACAAGAAAAAAATTATTTTTTTTTTTCTGGAATTGAGAGAATTCTCTTAGCTACTTTTTCTGATATTTTGAAAAATAGGACTTTTGTATACGTCTTAGGCTGGGTTCTCTAGAGAAGCAAGACCAGTGAAGCATATATACATATGCTAGAAACAGAGAGAGAGATTTATATCAAGGAAATGGCTCGCATAGTTGTAGAAGCTGAAAGTCCCAAGTTCATGGGTCAGGAATCAGGCTGGAGGCTTCTCCTGACTCATGTAGCTGCAGGGGCTGACGGACCCCAGATCAGCACATGAGATGGCAGGCTGCTGGTTCAAGAGAAAAAGCCATCATGCTCTGCCAGAAGCTTTGCCAGAAAGTCCATATATATTGGATGCAGGCCACACGCCCATGGAAACTTCCTTTCAATTGATTGGCTGCTAATAGCCAATGGAGGTGATTACATCATTACCTAACTGCCAAACCACTGAGAATCATGGCCCAGAGAAGTTGACACAACAACCTTAACCATCATAGTATATAGTAAACTAAATAATGTTGCCAGATAGACTTAACCATGACAAGAAGCCCTAATGCTATATTTTTAATGTCAGTGACACAAAAGATGGAGATTTTAAGGTTCAGTGTTTTTTCTCTTAATCATTCTCCCCACTCTGAAAAACGAACACATTATATTTTTTAAGGTTTTGATCAGAAACAAAAAGAGAAATGTAGCTGTAATATTTGCCCAGCTTACTGTTTCTTAATCAGAAGTCTTGTCCCGTTTTTTTCAATGTTCAGTGTGGACTTTTGCCAGGAAAATGACAGCAGTTATGAGTGTGTATAAGTCCCTGGCTAAAGAAAAACTTGAGCAATCATTTCCAATGCAGCACTTTAAGTAGCTCAAAAATGCTTTTAATTTGAAGGATCAAAGAAGAAATTCAGAAATAAATATCTGTTTCTATCTTAATGGAAGTATTAAATCTCCTACAATAATCACATTTATATTGTCATAGCCCATTTCTTCAAAGGAGTGTGAAGATATAAATGAACTCCATTAACCCCTGGCTAGCAGTCTTTGCCAAAACCACATCTAGCAAGGACTACTTTGTTGATTAGCAAGCTCAGGCACAGAGAAGTTAAGTGATCCGTGTAAGGTCCACAGTAAACCAGGGGAAAGACAAGAACTAGAAGGCATTTCACTTTCCTCTCACTCTCCCAGAGCGCCTCCTATTAAAGATGAATAGTTTATGACTCCTTTCCCACAATCAATTAAGATAAGATCCATTTCCATGCTTTTAACAAAGAAATGAATTCATTTTAAAATGCAAAGCATGTTTCTTTAGAACCTAGTGGCACTCCTCAAACTGGAGTAGACGTAGGGAAGAACGATAGGAGTGTTCCCAATCTGATAAGACAACTGCTATCCCAGCTTCTGAGAATGACATCTTGGTTTCTCCTCCATGTTAAACTTTGTGGTTTTGCTTTCTTTTGAATGGAAATAAATGGCTGAAGTTGGAAACGGCAAGATTATTGAGGATTAAAGGAAACCAGAAGAAAGGACAGTTGGTTGACTAAAATAAGGAAAAGCAAAAAGAAGTAATGCCTGCAATAGAAGGAGTGAAAGACTTTTTCAAAAGGAGTTACTATAGCTTATAGAAATCCATTGGCAGAAAGTAGACTCTCTGCGCCTGAAATAGTGCTTGAGTTAAAAGGAAGAGTTGGGTGCAGCCAGTTGTGTGCTGGTAAACTGCTAGGGGGAGGGGAATCCTTGCTCTGTAGCATTTGCTGATTTCTGTGGCATAAATGGTGCTTGGGCAGTGCAAACAATTAAGAGCTAGGCTACTAAGTGGAAGGCTGGCAATTCAAATCCCCCCAGAGGTGCCTCAGAAGAAAGCCCGGGTGATCTACTTCTAAAAGGATTATAGCCTTGAAAATCCTATGGAGCAGAGTTCTACTCTGACACATGTGGGGTCACCACGAGTCTGAATTAACTCAAAGGCAATGGGTTTGTAGTGTAAATACTCCCATCATGACGAATTTCAGTTGCAAATATGGAATCACCACAGAGCTGGGAAGAGAGGCACACAATCAGCTCTCACTGGCAGGTAGGAGTGAGCTCCAGCATCCCACTGGGTACAGCCTTATTTCAGAGCAGACACCATGTGGTTGAGTGCAAAGCAGAGAAAGTATTCACATTTTAACGATCGTCTTATTTCCCATTCTCTAAAGCAGATGGCTGACTAAGTTTATGAGCCGTGGTTATAAAGGAAAAAAAGTTGCTTCAAGAATTTAATCTATATCGACTTGTTGTTGTTAGGTGCTGTTGAGTCTGTTCTGACTCATAGGGACCCTGTGTACAACAGAACGAAACACTGCCCGGTCCTGCACCATCCTCACAATCGTTGTTATGTTTGAGCCCGTTGTTGCAGCCACTGTGTCAATCCATCTCGATGAGGGTCTTCCTTTTTTGCTGACCCTCTACTTTACCAAGCATGATGTCCTTCTCCAGGGACTTGTCCCTCCTGACAACATGTCCAAAACATGTGAGATGAAGTCTTGCCATGCTTGCTTCCAAGGGGCCCTCTATGATGTTATTTTAATGGAGAGCTTCTTCACATGAATGATCTATTTTCTTCAAGGTGAGTGGTGTTATAGTGGAATACTATAATAGGTTTCCTGTTAGACAGCCTTTTCCCAACATGGAGTTAAAACTTTTTGTTTTCTTTTTCAAAAAATGGATTTGAATATTACAGATTATTTTTTAAATAGAACAATTCAAGCCATGCTCGTGAAATACAGTCATAGACTTTCAGCACTTTATATTAGCTTTCCTTTGAAGAAATCAAATCTGTGATGCTTTTGATGACACAGAAATGGAAAACTATCACCTTTCCGTGCTTTACAGAAAAGGAAAGCAGAGATTGATGCTGTGAGTGTGTTTACACGGTAATGCTCAGATGTGTTTATTTACAACAAACAGCCTCCCTCCCACTGCACCAGCCTCACCTCTCCTTCCCACTGCAGCTTTCCCATTCCAGTCTCTTACCTGCTATTTTCTCACCTACTACTCCAGTCAATGAACCATTTCTCACCTCTGTAGGGGAAAAGTTAAACTCACAGGTGTCTGGTCAAACATTTTAGACACCAACTTTTAGGTTGTTTAAAAACAAAAAAAAAAATCCAGAGATAAAAGAGGGTTTGTCATTCAACTGAGAGAAAGGGAAACTCGTCTTGAGGACGCTATGTTCTTTAAAGCAGAGAGAAGATTTTAATTTACACGGAGCATTTACAGAATTACCAGCCTGATTTTATGGACTTCTCAGAAAAGGAAATGTCTTCCATAAAAGGTAAGAATAACTTCTTATGCTCTAGGCTTTTACATCAAGAGGAACACTTTCAATTTCCTATTGGCACATCTGACTTAAAAAATATATATATGAAACCAACCGACCATAAAACTACATCTCACCATTTCTTCTTGGCTCAAAGCCTCAAGGTGTTAAAGTCTATTTCTGTTAGTGTGCTTGCTTCATTAAGAAACTTTTCTAACATCGTTTTTTTTTTTCCCCCGATCTGATAATAACCTTTTGTGTTCAAGTAGTGATAGGGTGCGGACAAGCGAGTTAAAGCAGGCTTAAAGAATAATACTGCACAGTTGAGAAGGAAGGTAAGAGAGAAACATTTGTATCCTCTAGAAAGCAGCAGGGATTGGCCAGAACCAGACAGTGGTTTTATCTGATACACATAAAGCCTCTTTCCTAGCAATTAAAAAATGTAAATCAAGTGGGTAGATGGTGAGGAATGGAATTCTTTTTTCCTTAGCCATGTGCAGCTCTTCTACAGAAAGAAGACTGTGTAGGTCTCTAACTCTATTTCTATTGTTTAGTTAGATGTCAAGGGAAATCAGTTCAAGTAATGAACGAGCCTGTTAACCAAGACACATCATCAGGTATTTTTTTAAACTCTTAACTTTGCTTTTCTCCTGTTTCCTATAAAACTATCTGCCTTGTAATTCAATTCCTGTGATCCACGTGGCAAGCTGTCATTCACATCAGACAAATCATCGTCCTGGACTTAACAGAGTTCCCCAAGGTTTGTATCCTATCAGACTCTTATCTCAAGGAATAATATTAAATTTTAAATATCCGAACCATGAGTAATTAACTTATGTATAAATAAAGGCTTAAATAAATACTTAAAAACCAAAAACCCATTGCCATCGAGTTGATTCAGACTCACAGCGACCCTATAGGACAGAATAGAACTGCCCCTTAGGGTTTCCAAGGAGTGGCTGGTAGATTCGCACTGGTGACCTTTTGGTTAGCAGCCCATCTTTAACCACTGTGCCACGAGGGCTCCAAGTAAATGCTTAAGTATAAATAAATAGAGCATAACACAGCCCAACTGTTTACTCTAAAGTAAATTTGAAAATTCCTCCTTCCAAATAAGAAAAACGACTGTCACAAAGTTCATGTGCTTTAATACAGGGAAGAGATAGTGAGACGCAGTGGCTAGAACTGTGAGCAAAATGAGGCGTATTTAGAGACAGACGCTCTACCGAGTGGTGAAAGGCGGAGGGGGAGACAAGAACTATCAGAAGTCAGAAAGAAGACTTCACAAAAAAATTAAAAATATATAGGTTACGTTATGCCTTGCTAAAGAATACTTTTCAAAAAGAGGTGAAGTCACAATTCTTGTATAAAATGAACATATATAAAATAATTTATTAAACTCCTTAATAATGAGGAAACTGATCCAATGTTATAACCAGTTTACAGGAGACATTAAAGAAGCATAAACTCATACGGAGTAAAGGAATGTTGACAAGTGAATTTACATGTAGGTGTAAAACTGACTTTTTCATAATGGGGAGGGAAATTAGTATGTATTTGTAGAGACAAGATTTTGCGTTGCTATTAATCGTGGCATAGTGGTTAACTGCTATGGCTGCTAACCAAAAGGTCAGCAGTTTGAATCCACCAGGTGCTCCTTGGAAACCCTATGGAGCAGTTCTACTCTGTCCTATAGGGTCGCTATGACTGCGAGTCGGAATCGACTTGACGGCAATGGGTTGGTTTGTTTTTGGTTTTTGGTATCAGTTATCTACCACTTAGAAAGTTGGAAAGTAGTTCAAAGGCAAGGAAAGGCTAAAAACCAAAACCAAACTGGTGCTATCAATTCCAACTCATAGCTACCCTATAGGACAGAGTAGAACTGCCCCATAGGGTTCCCAAGGCTGGAAATCTTTATGGAAACAGACTGCCACATCATTGTCCCACAGAGAGGCTGGTGGGTTGGAACCGCCCACTTTTCAGTACCAGCCGAGTGCTTAACCACTGGCCACAGATCTCCTGAGGAAAGGCTAGGGCCAGGTGAATTGCATAGTTTTTCATTGAAGCACAAATTCTTTACTACAATTTACAACTCGTTTATCTAGCCCAAACTGACCGTCAATAGGCTATTAAACTAGATTATCAACTTGCTTAAATATTGAGATAATTTGCATAAAATATTTAACACTGAATCTGTAATGTAATAAGAGCTCCATAAATGAGTGGCAGTTATTTTTAAGGTTAGTAAGTGCAACGGCGTTTTAAGTACAGGCACAACTGACTGTCTAGTAAATTAAGCGCATGTGCTATAGTGTTTCGGCTATTCTAATACCTTATATCTATTTGATTTATTTTTCAAGAAATATTTAAGGTAGTAGAGGAGAAGGTAGATGAGCTCTTTGACTATAGGAATAATGCCTCCTTATTCTCCATATTCTCTTAAGAGAGAAGGAAAACATTACAAAATTTTGGCATGAGTTCTCTCAAAAAGAGTGAAATAAATATCTAAATGATTAATGTTTAAGTACCTGAAAATTTAGATAATTCTTCAGCTAACTTTAAAAATTTAGGAAATTTCTGTGTGATACTGACCCAATCATGTCAATGAAATGAAGCATTTCTGTATATTCTGCCAAGTCATATTTAAGAAAAATAATCAATACCTTGTATTCAGGAGTCCTAGTGGTGCAGTGGTTAAGCACTTGGCTGCTAATTGAAAGGTCAGCAGTTCAAACCCACCATTGGCTCCGAAGGAGACAAGACCTGGCAGTCTTCTCCCACGAAGATTTCAAAGCAAAAAAACAAAACTCGTTGCCATTGAGTCAATTCCGACTCATAGCAACCCTATAGGGTAGAACTGCCCGATAGGGTTTCCCAGGAGCAGCTGATGGATTCAAACTGCCAGCCTTTAGATTAGCAGCCATAACTCGTAACCACTATGCCACCAGGGTTCCCTGTAAAGATTACAGCCTAGGAAACCCTATGGAGCACTTCTACTCTGTCATCTAGGGTCGCTATGAGTCAGAATCAACTGGACGGCACACAACAACAACACCATACTTCATATTTGAAAACAAACAGCAAAAGTCATCCTGTCACATCACTAACACGTATTAATTTTGGTGTTAAGGCTAGTTTAGACTACACAAACTCAGTGGATGTCTGTTATGCATTGAATTTTGTCCCTCAAAATTTATGTTGAAGTTCTAACTCCCGTAGCTACAAATATGAGCCTCTTTTGAAATAGAGCTTTTCTTTTGTTATGTTAAAGAGGCCGTATTAGAGTAGGGTGGGTCCTAAGACTAATGTCTTCTGAGTGGGTTCTTATAAAAAAGCAGAATAGACACAATCACACACAGGGAAGAGTGACCAGGTGAGGAAGCCTCTACAAGCTGGGGAATGCCAAGGAATGCCTGGGGTTACTGACAAGGAAGGACCCTGCCCTAGAGCCCATGCCCTGATTTGGACTTCTAGCCTTGGAAACAGTGAGGCAATAACTTCCTGCTCTGTAAAGCTGTCCACTTGTGGTATTTTTTGCTACAGCAGCACTAGGTGACTAAGATGATGTTTAAGAGTAAAAATCTAAACGTGCTGAACAGGTTTGGAAGAGTACTCAAGTGTCTGAGAAAAGAAAGCAACTGCGAGAAGTTTAAGACTGCAGCAAGCCCTCGGAAGTAGAGCGGTAGGGGTTAGGACCAGACAGACCTGGAGTTAAATTCCACATCACCTACTTTCTCCCTGCCATGAGTTGGGGCAAGTTATTTTGCATTCTTAAAGCCTCTGTTTCCTTCGCCATATATAGCATTACCAAAAAAACAACAACAACGACAAATCCGTTGCCGTTGAGCTGATTCCGACTCATATCAACCCTATAGGGCCGAGTAGAACTGCCCCATAGGCTTTCCAAGGGGCGCCTGGTGGATTCAAAATGCCAACAGTTTGTTTGGCAACGTAGCTCTTAACCACTACACCCCCAGGGTTTCCATGTATAACATTGGGTTGTATAAATTTAAATGAAATCAGTGGAAGTTCCAGCATTTCTACTTAGCAGGAGTATAGGAATCACAATATACTTGACAACTTGATGTAAAGCTCTGTGTGTGTTTACTTCAATTGCATTTATTTAGGTTGAGTATTTAGATTAGCTAGGGAGTTTGTTGGAGTTGTCGGAGATTGATGGAGAAGAGGAGGCTCCAAGCCACTCTCAGCCTGGTCATAAAATAAGATAACATGCCAAAAAGACCAAGAACTATCCATCATACAGTAAAAACTCCATAAAAATGTACTGTAGTAGATGTGCTATTATCTGAAGTGATACTGATCATCAGTTGGGTTACTTAATCAAAATTCGTTAAAGCAGAGAATGTTAAAAAAATGATACACACATAACTTGAAACATTTTATTTTATGACAAGGCACTGCTTTACGTTTATTTACCAATATTTCATTGTAGGGTCAAGGCTTGTGCTTTAATTGTCTCTAGCTGATCAAAACGTCATAAACCTAAAGTGGAATAAAATTTTATAAAGATAATTAAGTATTCTGAATATAGATGCCTTCAAAATGTTACTAATTTTTATTTCCAAACATTTACATTCATCTCATTGACAAGGAGTGAATGGAGGTTCTGTGGATCTTGAAGCTCATGCAATTGTGTGATTTATTTAAAAAAATAATACAAATTTATAAATACAAAGATCGGTTGAAATTTGATTTTTATTAGTGAGCATTTAACTTACACTTATTACTGATAATGTCATTAACATAGTTAGGCTTATTATCAGATTTACATAGGACATTTTTAGTTTTCAGGAGTAGTGATTCATTTTAAATACTCTCTGCATTGGTGATGCACATTAGCCAGTTTTTTTACATACGCTTTTGTCATTGTGGGATTATATGAGTTTTGACAGGTTTGAAGATTTGGGAGACTTTCCACACTCTGGATTCTGCCTTCGTACATTTCAAATCTACCCACGTAGCTCTGGTGCCAAGCACAAGAGGGCATGTTCCCATCCTCACATGCCATCTTCCCTTCCCAATGCTTGGGGACTCTGCTCAATGGACTGTATAGTACTCTTGTTGGAAGTCATTCTTTCAGAAGAATAGTTAACAATAACCTCACATTTGTGCAAACAAAGTATTGACTACAAACAACACAAATATAGTGCATGAAACGCAAACCAATGCATCCCCACTGTAATAATCCCTTAGATGGAACTCAAATATCTGCCCCATTTCATGACCATACAATTGAAGATGAAGCATAATGGAAAGTAAGTAAGAACTTAAAGTAGTCATTTTAGCGTTTCAGTCATCATCGAAATTTTGATGTGCTGTTAGATCAGCAGAACAATAATCTAATAAGAAATTCTGGGTTTGTTGTGGGGACGTTGGGCAGGTTACGGAGACTGCACTGGTGTCATCGCCATGTTCCTGACTGCTGTCTCCTTCACCGAGAGCAAGTCAGACACTATTCTGGTGAAAATGATGAGCCAGGCTGGAACAGGTTACACCTTCAACACCAAGGGAAACTGACTGCGGGAGAAACTGAGTCTTTTGCGTTATGATACTATTGGGAACACAAAAAGTCCTCTGTGGAACAGAAAAGAAATACGCTCCCTCTAAACAATGGATTGAAAATGAATTTGATTTAGAAATGAGAAGGATGGAGGGTGGGATACTGATTCAGAAATCCTTCAGTGTGTAATCAAAGAAGATGAAATGGCATGAAATCACTGCCTCCTGTGATTGAAGGCCACTGTGAAGGAGAACAAAACAGTGAAAGAAAGTTCTTCCTATTAGGACATAGATCATTGCACCACACTTATTTATCTCCCTAGATATTTTTATAGTCCTTAATAAAAAATATCAAAATAAAAAAATTTTTTTAAAGAATTTTTTTTTTCCTTAGCGATAGTATAGTTTTCTTTTCATGAAGTGGAGGTAAAGATAATTAATGTCTAGAAATCCTGTCATAAAGAAGTGTTTTTGTAAATGCTAAGTAAATAAAATGCTAAAGTAACATAAGTAAACATTTAATCAGTGACTTATTTCTTCCCAAGGGAGCACAGAACTCTTGGTTTTCAGTGTGGAGCGCCCGGCTATTGTCCCTTACCCAGTCACATGTGTACAGTCTGGTGTCTCAAGAGAAGCAGATCTCACCGGGGCCTACCATTCACATACTGTTCAAAAGGACAATTTATTTTTCCAAAAGTCTGTCTCAAAAATTACTAATGAGGTATGAAAACACCCCATTATAGTCTACTTGGATGATACAGCCTGAAAATGATTCTAGATACTGTGATAGCAAACTAGTTGAGTGGATAAAGATCTCTATAAAGTCCATCAGTTTTTACCTATTACTATCAAAGTGAAAATTAGAAATACAGCAAATGTTTAATTAAAGTAGATTTACTTAACAAATGAAGATAAATTCAGTATGATCTAGTATTTCATGGTCATTAAAACCGTGGTATGAAAGAATATGTAATGATGTAGGAACACTATTGAGTGGGAAAAGCAGGTTATAAAATATTTAAACCTTTACTTCTTTACATAGAAAAATAAATGACAAGATTTGTACATATGTTTGTGTATATGTGTGTGTTTATATCTACGCACACACATACCCTACATCTCTACATTTTTAAAGACCCCTTCCTTCAAAGGATCCAACCCTCTATCTTTCCTTTACACCATCCTATGCTCATAAAAAGATCATAAAATATTAAATTGGAAAGATTCCTAAAGACTAACTGGTATAAGTCTCTAGTCAATGTCAAAAATGTAATGTGGACAAGTTGATCTCAGTGAACACTTTTAGTAGCAGAAAGTACTAGAAGTGTTTATTATTATTTTTATTATAATTATTGATCAGAAATTTGATTTTATATTATTTGTTTCAATTACTCACAAAATTTTGCACTCAGAAGTACAACAGCTTCCAAAAACATTTCTTGAAATGTTCAAACGTACAACATTAAAATTTCTCTTCTTTCAACTGCTGTTGTTAGGCAACTCATAGCAATGCTGTGTATAACAGAATGAAATGTTGCTCAGTCCTGCGCTATTCTCACAATTGGTGGTGTATCTGAGCCCATTGTTGCAGTCATTGTGTCAATCTATCTCATTGAGGTTCTCCCTCTTTTTTTGCTGACCCTCTATTTTACCAAACATGATGTTCATCTCCAGCAATGGTCTCTCCTGATGATGTATCCAAAGTAAATGAGACAAAATCTCAGCATCCTTGCTTCTAAGGAGTATTTCGACTGCACTTCCTCTAGGACAGGTTTGTTCATTCTTCTGGCAGTCCATGGTATATTCAATAGTCTTCTCCAACACCACAATTCAAATGCACCAATTCTTCGTCTGTCTTCCTTTTTTACTGTCCAGCTTTCACATGCGTATGAGGTGATGGGAAAAACCATGGCTTGGGGCAGGTGAACGTTAGTCATCAAGGGGTAATCTTTGATTTTTAAGATTTTAAAGAGGTCTTCTGTGGCAGATTTGCCCAGTGCATTAGGTCATTTGATTTGTTGTCTGCTGCTTCTGTGGGCATTGATTGTTGATGCAAGAAGGAAATCCTTGACAACATCGATATTCTCTTCATTGATCATGGTGTTGTTTATTGGTCCAGTTGTAAGGATATTCATTTTCTTTATGATCAGATGTAATCCATGCCAAAGGCTGTAGTCTTCTACCTTCATGAGTAAGTGCTTCAAGTCGTCTTCACTTTCGGCAAGCAAGGTTGTGTCATCTGCATGTTGTTAACAAGTCTTCCTCGAATTCTGATGCCGCATTGTTCTGCATATACAGTAGTCCATCCTCTCATACTAGTTGCTCAGCATACAGATTGAATAAGTAAGATGAGACGATACAACCCTGACACACACCTTTTCTGATTTTAAACCACGCAGTGTACCTTTGTTCTGTCCAAACCACTGTCTCTTGATCATGTACAGGTTCTGCATGAGCACAATTAAGTGTTCTGGAATTTCCATTCTTCTCAATGTTATCTATAATTTGTTATGATGCACACATTCAAATGCCTTCATGTAGCTGATAAAACTCAAGTAAACCTGTTTCTGGTATTATCTGTTTTTGGCCAAGCTCCATCTGACATGAGCAATGATATCTCTTGTTCCATGTCCTTTTCTGAATCCTCTGTGCTGAATCTTTCAGCTAGACATCTTCATTTCCTTCCATATGTCCTAATAGAGCTTTGTTCCTCTAGCTGAACTAAGAAATAAAATTATGTCTGAAAACTTGTGAGTATGAGGGACATAAGTTAACTGCCAGGGGGAATTGTCAGGAGGTTATTTCATTAATATTGTCTGTGTAAAAGCCTGAACTGGCACGAGAGCAGTAGAGGGAAGGAGAGAGAGAGAGAAAAGAAGCATCTATGAACCTAAAACTAATTGATAATTTCAGTAACAAAGAAAAAGATTATTAATAGGTGGCCATAATACTCAAAAGAAAGTTATATTTGGAGGGAAACTTTTGGAACTAGGCTAATAATACCCCTAAAGTTATCTTACTAGTCAGCATTCAGACACTTGCTCTAGTTAACTTAAGAAAAAGTGAATGTTAGGGGAGGATTCCATTTCTGAGTAGGACGCAGTTGATTGCAGTAGACAAGGCTCCCTCTGCGACATTTAGGGAAAGGACAGGTAAAGTACAAATATTATATAATTTTGAAGGTATCAGATAGTTGTAGAATAAATGAAGATAAGTTGAAATAAAATTCCAGAGAGAGTGAAAGCTTTCAAGGGGGTCTGTGAGTAAACTGTTGCTGGTTCTTTTTCCCCCCAGGGCCATTTTCCAAGAGTGGACATGAGTTGTGAATCAGGTGTCACCCAAAAAAGCCTCAGGTTGGAGAAAGAGGAACAAACTAAATTTTAGCAGTCAAATGGGACAAGAAGGGGGGCGGGGGAGGGCTTGAGCAGCTTCAAATACACAGCCTGTTATAGTCATGAGATATTTGCTAAATTCTGGCCAAGTATAAGAAGCTGGGGAGTTAGGTTAAAGGGTACTTGTAGACAGAATTCTGAAGACCCCTTCCACCCTAAAATTCCCATCAACTGATTATTCGATCAAACACCAATGTAGGTACTGCTGTGAAGGAGCTTTGAATATATAATTAAGGTTACAAGTCAGCTAAACTCAACATAGAGAGATTACCCTGAATTATCCTGATAAACCTAATGTAATCACATAACCAGTAAACCAGTTGCCCTGTAGCCAATTCTGATTCCTGGTGACTCCATGTGTGTCAAATAGAACTGTACTCCATAGGGTTCTCATGGCTAATTTTTTGGAAGTAAATCACCAGGTCTTTCTTCTGAGGTGCCTCCGCATGGAGTCAAACAGCCAGACTTTCAGTTAGCAACGGAGTGTGTTAACAATTCACATCGCCCAGGAACTCCAATGTAATCACATAAAGCCTTAAAATTAGAAGAAGAAGGCAGAAGAGAGTCAATCAGAGAAATGTGGCAAAAGAGGAAAGCAGAGAAGAAACAAGGCAGAAAGGGAGGTCAGAGATTCTTCACATGAAAATGACTCAACCGGCATGCTGGCTTTGAATACGGAACAAGGGAGCCACAAGTCAAGGAAAGCGTGCAGACTCTGGAAGCTGAGAACAACACCCGGATGAAAGCCAGCAAAAAAATGGTAACCTCAGATCTACAACAGCAAGGAACTGAATACTGCCAACAGCTTGAATGAGTTTGGAAGCAGATTATTTCCCAGAGCTTCCACAACAGAACATGGTCCTGAAGACAGTTTGATTTGGGTCTTGTGAGAAGACAGAGAGCAAGCTAAGCCACACTGTGCCTGGACTCAACGGGCAGATTATCCAATAGGCAAGGTAAGCACGGTATTCACCTTGCTTACCAGATCGTCTGTAGTGAACAATTTCACAGGGGAAAGCCCCTAGTTTCTCATCATTAGGTATGAGGGTGGCTATAGGTTTTTGTAAATGTTATTTATTAAGTTGAGAAAGTTCCCCTCTACTTCAAGTTTGCTGAGTATTTTTCTCATGAATAAGTGTTGGCTTTTACTAAGGTTTTTTCAGCCTCTATTGATATGATCATCTGATGTTTCTTATTTAGCGTTTTGATGTGATGGATTACACTAACTGATTTTCAAACGTTGAACCAGCCTTATATACTTGGAATAATCCCACTTGGTCATGGTGTATAATTCTTTTACATTGTTGGATTCACTTTGTTAATATTTTGTTGAGGCATTTTTGTATTTTGTGTGCATGAGAAGTATTGGTCTGCAATGTTCCTTCGTTGTAATATCTTTGTCTGGTTTCAGTACTAGGGTAATGCTGGCCTCATAGAAGTGTTCCTTCCTCTTACATATTTTGGAAGAGGTTGAGAAGGATTTGTTTTAATTCTTCTTTAAATGTTTGGTAGAATTCACCAGTGAAATTATCTGGGCCTGGTGCTTTCTGTTTTGGAAGGTTATTAGTGGTTAATTTGGTATTTTTAATAGATACAAGTCTGTTCAGATTATTCATTTCTTCTTGTATGAGTTTCAGTAGATTATGTCTTTGGTAGATTGTGTATAATGAAATTGGTCTATCCTGTCTAAATTATCAAGTTTTTGAACATTTATTTTTCATAGCCTTGCTTTATGATCCTTTTAATGTTCATTGAGTCGGTTGTAATGGCCTTTCTGTCATTTGTAATATTAGCAATTTGTGTTGTCTCTTTCTCTCTCTCTTTTTTTTTTTTTTCTTAACTATCATGGCTAGATGTTTCCCAATTTTATTAATCTTTTCAAAGAATCAGCTCTTGGTTTCTCTGATTTTCTCTATTGTTTTCCTAATTTGTGTTGTAATTTTTTATAATATTTTTTCTTCTGGTTACTTTTGATGTAATATTCTCTTTTTTTTTAAATAATTTCCTAAGGTGGAAACTTAGATTATTGATTTTAGATCTTTCTTGTTTTCTAACATATGCATTCAATGCTATAAATCTTTCTAAGCACTGCTTTCACTGTATCCCACAAATAGTTATAAGTTGTATATCTATTTTCATTTAGCTTCAAAATAGTTATTGATTTCTCTTGACACCTTTTCTTTGACCCATGTGTTATTAAGAAGTGTATCATTTAATCTCCAAATATTTTGGAATTTTCCAGCTATTTATCTGTTATTGATTGCTGGTTAAATTGTATTGTTATCAGAGAGCATAATTTGCATGATTTATACTCTTTTAAAGTTTTAAGGTGTGTTTTATGGCTCAGAATGTGATGAATCTCTATGTGATCTTGAGCAGCCTGTGTATTCTGCTGCTGGATGAAGTAATTATAAACGTCAGTTACATTCAGTTGATAGATGATACTGTTCAGTTCAACTATATCTTACTGATTTTTTGCCTGCTGGATTTGTCACTTACTGATAGAGGGATGTTGAAGCATCTAACTATAATAGTGGGTTTGTTTATTTCTCCTTGCAGTTCTGTTTTTGCATCATACATTTTGATGCTCTGTTGCTGGGTGCATACACATTAAGGATCGTTACGGATTCTTGGAGAACTGACTGCTCTATCATTATGTAATGCCCCTCTTTAGCCTTGATATTTTTCCTTGTTCTGAGGTCTGCTTTGTCTGAAATAATTAGAGATAATCTAGAATTCTTTTGATTAGTATTACCATGGTATATCCCTCTCCATCCCTTACTTACAATCTATGTGTCTTTATATTTAAAACGAGTTTCTTACACACAATATACAGTTGGGTCTTGTCTTCTTATCTCTATCTTTTAATTGGTGTATTTCAACCATTCACATTTAAAGTGGTTATTCATATTGGTGGATTAATATCTGCCATATTTGTAACTATTTTCCCTTTGTTGCATTGTTCTTTGTTTCTTTTTCTGTCTTCTACATTTTTTTCTGTTTTCTCTGGCTTTAATTGAGCATTTTATATGATTCTATTTTCTCTCCTTTTAGCATATCAGTTATACTTCCATTTAAAAATATTTTCTTGGTTGCCCTAGATTTTGAAATATACATTTACAACGAATCTAAGTCTACTTGACAATAACACTATACTACTTCATAGGTAGTGCAGGTAACTTATAACAGCATTATTTTCAGTTCCTCTGACTGATCCCTTATTACATTACTGTTATTCATTTCACTTATCCATGAGCTATAATTACCCAGTACATTGTTACTGTTATTATTTTTAACAAACTGTTATCTATTGGATGAGTTAAGAATGAAAAAAATAAAAGATTCTATTTTTCCTTCTGTCATTCCTTTTATAGTGATCTTTCTAAATGTAGATCCAAGTTTGTGACCTATATCATTTTCCTTCTTTCTGAAGAATTTCTTTTAACATTTCTTGAAAAGCGGGTCTACTGGCAACAAATTTCCTAGATTTCTCTTTATCTGAGAAAGTCTGCTTTTTCAGTTTTGTAGGATAATTTCATGAATTATAGCATTCTTGGCTGGCATTTTTCTATTCTAACATTTTAAATAGTTCACTCTACTCCCTTTTGTTATATGGTTTCCAGAAAGAAGTCTGATGCAATTTTTATTTTTGTTCCTCTACAGTTAGACCCGGAAACCCGGGTGGCGTAGTAGCTAAAGCTATGGCTGCTACCCAAAAGGTCGGCAGTTCAAATCCACCAGGTGCTCCTTGGAAACCGTATGGAGCAGTTCTACTCTGTTCTATAGGATCGCTATGAGTTGGAGTCAACTCGATGGCAACGGGTTCAGTTTTTTTGGTTTTTAATAGTTAAAATGCCCTCCCAACTCTGACTTTTTTCAAGATTTTCCCTGTCTTTGATTTTCTGCAGTTTGAATATGATATATGTAGGTGTGGATTTTTTGGTATTTATCCTGCGTGGAGTTCTCTGACATTCCTGGATCTATGACTGGAACTACCATTATTCGTATGTTGTATCTTTTGTAAATGTCCTACAGTTCTTAAATATTCTGTTCTGTTTCTCTCTCTCTCTCTCTCCTTTTTTTTTCCTCTTTACGTTTCTGTTTGAGAAGTTTCTGTTGACCAATCTGTAAGCTCATTAGTTTTGTCCTTGGCCATGTCCAGTCCACTGAAGAACCCATCGTAGGCAGTCTTCATTTCTGTTACAGTTTTTTTGTTTTGTTTTTTTTTACCATTTTCTTCTCTTTCTTAGACTTTTGATCTCTCCGTTTACCTTACCCATCTGTTATGGTATGTTTTCAACTTTTTCCATTAGAACCTTTAACATTTAATAATAGTTATTTTAAATTTTCTGTTCAATAATTCTAAAATCTATGTCATATCTGAGTCTGAGTCTGATGCTTGCTTTGTCTCTTCCACATTTTGTGTTTGTAATTTTCTGTTGAAAGCCAGATATGTTATATCAGGTAATAAAAACTGAGGCAAATAGGCCTTTTGTGTGAGAATTATGTTAAACTGGCTAGAGGTTGGGCTGGGTTTAATGTTTCTTGTAGCTGTAGATGCCAGAGCCTCCACATTCGTCTCATGTCTTTATTTTTGTCTCACTTCTTGACTTTGGGCTTCCTTAAGTACCCCCCCACCCCAAAAGAAAGTTTGAGTCTTATAGCTCTTTCTGCTATAATCCACTGCTATTATGCAGGAACCCTGTTGGTGTGGTGGTAAGGTGTAAGAGAAGGGAAGTCTTTTATAATCTTATGATTAGATCTCAGTCGTTTAATGGGACTGTTTCCTTGGGCTGTGACCTTCAAAGTATTTCTCCAGTGTTGTAGTTTTTTTGTTTTTGTTTGGTTTTTTTTTTGTTTGTTCTTTTCATTCTTGGATGAGACTGCAAGGATCGAGGGAGTTAGGGTGGGAAGAATGGGTTTCTCCCAGTTGGAAAAAGGCTCTAGTAAAGCCTTCTCCCCTGAAAGTAGGTCTTTGTTATGGAGAACGCTCTGGGCATATTTCACAGTGGTTACTTTTCCCCTCTCTCTTCCAGAACCACGAGGGACTCTTTCTTGACCCTTTACCATGAAAACCTAATGGGGTTCCTGGAGATAAAACCTACAAGAGTTTGAGGGTACCCTAAGATTGTGGCCCCCAGGGGTTTCTCATCCTCAAATTAATCCACACTCAGTCTCCAGCAAATCTTCAAAATTGCCAGTTACGGGTCCTTGCCAGTTTATGGTTTTAGTGGTTTCTGTTCCAGGTAGGTAGATTTTGACTATGACTCTCCGGAGTCACCTGTTTCTCCAGATTTGGGAACTGTAATTTGACCAGCAATCTCAGTTTTCTGGTAGGTCCAAAAAAGTTATTGATTTTCAGTTTGCTCACATTTTTCTTGTAAAGACAGGCGTTCCAAGTTCTTTATACATGTCAGAGCTTAAACCCACAGTCACATAGCTTAAAGTTTTCAGCATACCAAAAACCAAGCCTGTTGCCCTCGAGTCAATTCTGGCTCATAGCGTACAGACATCACAAATTCTTAAAAGAGTTTCTCTGGGAGTGACAGCAAGATGGGCTATTCTTGCTTCTATTTCTTGGTTGCTGGACCCATATATTATAGGGCCACTGGTTCATCATATGAACCTCATCATATATACCACATTGTCCCACAGTTTACCAGGGTCACTACAGACTGAGTTGATGACCAGCACACAATAGCACAACAACCTGAAACCCCACAATTTCATGATACTAAGATGCCTGAGGGACTTATTTCCCTGCCTGTTTGGAACTTGGATGTGGAAGACATCAGTGGCTTCAGTCAAGAGCTACATGAACGGTAACAAATACAGCCACGTCACATAGGTAAAATATCCTTAAGTGACATGAGACTAGCTATTTTAAAAACTGATCAAGAAGAGTTACCCAGGGACACAAATCTATATTCTAAAATGGCAGCCACCTTACTTTATCAAATCCGTAGATCCAAGGCCAGGAACTCCAGCTCTTCTGACTTGAATGAGTGGTCTTTCTCTTAAGCAAGTTAGAGACACCTGGCTAGTATCCCACCCCTGATCTACAAAATTTCCAGTGACTGTTTACTCTAAGTGCATCATTATATAGAGTTTTAATCACGCTAGGCAAAATTTGTGTGTGCATTTTTACCTTGAAAGTTGGTGACATTCTTTCCAAATAATGCAGTGTAGGAAAAAAACAAAAAGTGAAGAAATAATGGCCAGAAATCTCCCAAATTTGTTTAAAAAATGGCTTACAAATTCAAAAGCTTAACCAACCCTAAGTAGGATAAATACAAAGAAAACCACTGGTAGGCAATCACATTTGAACTGCTGAAAGCCAAAAATAAAGAGAAATTCCTGAAAGCATCCATTAAGAAATTACACATCACATATGAGAAAACAATTATACGACAGCGGATTTCTAACCAGGAAAAAAAAAAAAATAGAGGCCCGGAGACATACAAATGATATATTTGAAGTACTAGAAGAAAATAAAACCATTAACCTTATTACCAAGAATTCTATATGTACATACTCTAATATATACATAGCCTATACTCTAATATACACATAGCCTACATATGTATAACTTATCCTTCAAAACTGAATACAAAATAAATGCCTTTTCAGATTTTTTTTAAAAAAGCTAAAAAAATTAATTGTCAGCAGACCTGCATCACAAGTAATGCTTTAAGAAGATTTTTGAGGCTGAAGGGAAATAACACCAGATAATGAATTAAATCTGCTTAAATAGTAAGAAGACAAATCACCCTATAAAAACAGGCGAAATTTTAATAAACATTTCCCAGCAGATATATGGACAGTCAACGACATGAAAAGGTGTGTAACGTATTTTAGTCACAAGGAAAGTGCAATTTAAAACCACGGTGAGATATGACTACATCCTCTGTATAAAGGCAAACATTTAAAAGTCTGATAATGGGCTAGAATGTAGAGCAACTGGAACTCTCATGCCTGGCTGGTGAGAAAGTAAAACGGACAATCACTTTAGAAACTGTTTGGCGAGTGTATATTTCCTATTGCTGCTAGAACAAATTACCACAAACTTGTGGGCTTAAAACAACACAAATGTATTATCTTACAGTTCTGAGGATCACAAGTCCATGGGTCTCACTGGACTAACTAAAACCAAGGTGTCGGCAGAGTTGCATTCCTTCTGGGGGCTCTGGGGATAATCCGTTTCCTTGTATTTGCCGGCTTCTTCAAGTCTGCCCACATTTCTTGGCTCCTGGACCCGCATCCCTCCAACCTCTGCTTCCATCACCACATCTCCTCCAACTCTGACTCTCCTGCCTCCCTCTTGTAAGGACCCTTGTGATTACAATGGGTCCATCAGGATAATCTTCCCATCTCAAAATACTTACTTATATCTGTGAAGGCCCTTTATGCCGTGTACAGCATATTCACAGGTTCTGGGGGGTAGGACATGAATACTTTTGGCAAAGATATTATTCTGTCTACCATACGCAGTATCTCATGTGACCCATCAACTCGACCATAGGTATACTGTTGTCGTTAGCTGTCGTCTAGTCGTCCCACAACTCACGGAGACTCCACGTACAACAGAACGTGCTGCTCTCCAGACCTGCACCAACCATTGTGATCCATAGGGTTTTCATTGGCTAATTTTAGGAAGTTGGTTGCCAGGCCTTTCTTCCTAGTCTGTCTTAGACTGGAAGGTCTTCTGAAACCTGTTCACCGTTATAACAACAAACAAGCCTCCGCTGTCAGATGGGTGGTTGTTGTGCATAAGTTGCGTTGTCCAGGAATCAAACCCTGGCCTCCTGCCTGGAAGGCAAGAATTCTCCCACTGAACCACCACGGCCATCCCTAGGTATATACCCAAGAAAACTTAAAACACGTATCGACAAAAAGACTTATACATGTATGTCTTCAAATTGCTTTATTTGCAATAGCCCACATGGGAAACAATCATCAGTAGATTCATCAAAGTGTGGATGAACAAATTTTGGTACATCCATACAATGCAATATTACTCAGCAGTAAAAAAAAAAAAAAAAGCAATCTATGATATGCACAATATGGATAAATCTCAAAGAAATCATTATGCTGAGTGAAAGAAAACAGACCAATAATAATAATAATAACTAGCTGTATGATTCCATTTATATGAATTCCTAGAAAATTTAAACTCATCGGTAGTAACTGAAAGCAGATCAATGGTTATCTGAGGTTGGGGTAGAGGAGTGATTGACTGCCTGAGGTACAAGGGAATGCCTTGGGGTGATGATAATGTTGTGTATGTTGATTGTCATTATGATTATGTAAGTGTCTGTGTTTGTCAAATTTATCAAACTATATATCCTTAAAATAGGCACATTCATTGATGTCAATAATTCCTTGATAAAATCTCTTTTTTTAAAAAGAAATAAATAAACCTTGCAGACTATGAACAATTATTTTTCTTCCCTTGGAGGTAAAATAAGAGCAATATAGTTAGCCACTGTTTGGTGAAGGGTTCTCAGAAGGGATTCTCTAACTTGTCATTTCTCTGACTGAGGCCTGGAGTATCTGGAGCAGCCTACACTCTAGGGTACCTTGTGGGAGAATCCCACGTCTGCACGTTTCTCCCCAACTATGGTTTAGGGAAATGACAATCTTCTCTCAGAGACACAATATGCATTCTGGGTGGAAGCAGCAGAGTAGCAATGGATGACAGAAATGTCTATGTAAACGGAGCTGAAGGAGCTCACGGTCTTTGCACCCCAGCACTGTGCAAACAAAGCAGCTTGGAGTTAGTGATCCCCCAGCAAGGACACAGAAAGGGTGAGATCAAGAGCTAGAGGACAAGAAAGGTACTGAAAGATGCTGGCGTCCAAAGCCAGGAGGCAGCTGTGGACCTTATCAGTCATGGCAGTGAGGACAGATGGCAGTGACTACCCAGAAAAGGCAGGAGGAATCACACCTCGGTGGGTGTCGTAGAAGATGAACACGATGGAGGTTCTGCTACCCGCTCCTCCAACCCTGTGATGGCAACTCCTTTTCCCTTGACTTGGACACAGCTCCCGGAAAAGACGGAATGGGAAGCCGTGAATGTCCTGAGTTGAAGTGCTAACGTAATGGGAGTATCTGGGAGAGACTAGATTAAGCTGTGTGTCATCTTGTGTTCTGGAGGGTTAAGATAGCACTTAATTTTTGGAGTAGAAAAAATAAAGTTATATTTTTAGATAGGTATGTTTTGTAACTTGAAATTAACACTGTTTAGACCCCATGTTCATAGAGAGTTACCCAGTCAACTAATTCAGAGAAAATATAAACAATAATAATAATAACACGTTAGTAGCCCTCAGTGGAATATGAATGAATTATACGACATCAGGCTAATGTGCATAAGCTATGTCAGGCTGGTTTATACAAATAACAAGTCAATAGGCAATGACAGTGTAGCCTACATGTGGTCAGGAGAAGGATAAGCGATTAGTGCTATCCTGATTTTTGAAATCGTTACTGTATTTAGTGACAAAAGTAGTTAGAAACTATGTATAAGTTTAAGAAAAGTGTTAGGTACTTTATCGCATATGAAACAGTAAAAGATTCTGACATTGAAACACGGTAGATTCATTTTTTTCTCCATCCAGCAAAGTGTGCACCTACTATGTGACAAGAACTGGAAGGCATAAGCAAATGAACAGCAGCCAGACTTGCAGGAGTGGGCAAAGGGAATGGGGAGGATTGGAGCTCATCCAGCACCAGAGAATTAATGAGTCATGTTTCCTGAAATAAAGGGTTTGTTACCTGCTAGGCAAGGATAATACCGCTGAGGCCTAATCCAGTCTTCCTTTTAGCTGTATTCCAATAGCTTTGAAGGCTAATTCTGATTTGGTCTGCAGCCACCTGAGAAACAATCCTTTCCGACAAATCCTCATGCAGGCTGTGCTTTTGCGGAGCCCTCAGGCATTAATTATCATCGAGTGGGCTGATTTAGAAGCTGGCTGCATAAAGGCAGAAGAGGAGAATGCAGCTCCATTAAAGGAAGAACTTTAAGGAAAGCTTAAGAGCTATGAAACTCTGGATGCTTTTCGGAGAAAGAGTTGCCTGTCAAAGAAAAGGAAAGCAAGCTTTTTGCCGTGTCCTCTTGCTATTATCTCCAAGCAACCTGACACAAGTGGTCTAGGCTCCAAGCTGTTTCTCAGCTCTGCGGTAAGCCAGCAGGGAAAGATGAAAGAAAAGGCGCGCTTAATGCTTGTCTGTGATGCCTGAGAATGACACTTCCCTGTTTATACATAAAAGAAAGTCTTTTCACAGCATATGCTTATGCTATGGAGAGCGTATAAACACAATTAATTCAGCTTTTATGGTAATATACAATGATTCACAGATCTACATTTGATCCATTTGAAGCACAGAAACAAATGGTGTGAAACGCAGCTTCTAAGAGGCCCCCAATGATTCCCACCTCCTGGTATGCATTGCCTTACATAATTCCTTCCTTTTGAATAGCATGCTTCTAACTCATAAAACGGAGCCCTGGTGGTGCAGTGGTTAAGTGATTGGCTGCTAATCAAAAGGTTAGCCGTTCAAATCCATCAGCTGCTCCTTACAACCCTATGGAGCTGTTCTATTCTGTCCTCTAGGGACGATATGCCTCAATATGGAGGGGACAGCCCTTACATAATTAGATTACAAAAAATCTTGACTTCTACCTTGTTTGCAGACTCTCTCCCTTGTTGCTTTTGAAGAAAGTTGTCATGTTTGGGAGGCCCACTCGGCAAGTAACTGAGGGCAGACTCTGGCCAACAGCCCGCTAGGAACTGAGGCCCGTGATTCAAGAGCCTAAAAGGTACTGAATGCTGCCAGCAGCCACGTTGATCTTCCTCAGTCAAGCTTTCAGATGAGATACTTGCCCTGGCTATCACCTTATTACAGCTTGTAGCCTCGTGAGAAACCCTGAAGCAGAGAACCCAGCTAAACTATGCCCAGATTCCTGATCCACAGAATCTGTGAGATAGTGTGGGTGTTGTTTTTAAGCCGCTAAATTTGTCATGATCTCTTACACAACAATAAATCACTAATACAAATGACAATGATAGCAACCCTCCCCCCTAGAAAAGCACAAAACAAAAACCAAACCCATTTACTTCTACTTGTTTTTACCATAGTTTGCATTAGGACAATCAAAATGTTTATACAAAAATCCAGATGTTAATCTCATTATCATTCCTTAGTAAATAAACCTACATTTCATTTGAATCAGGATATTGCAGGATGGTGTTGTTAGCTGCTATCCAACTCATGGCCCCTACTCATGGTGACCTCATGAGCACAACAGAATGAAATGCTGCCCAGTCTGGTACCAACCACATTATTGGTTGCAGAATTGGGCTTTTGCAATTCATAGGATTTTCCTTGGCTGAGTTTTAGAAGTAGATCACCAGCCCTTTCTTCCTAGTCTCTGTTAGTCTAGAAGCTCTGCTGAAACCTGTTCAGCATCACAGCAACACACAAGCCTCACACTTTATCTAATCACTGCTCTTTCAGGACCACAGATGACTCTGAAAGATTTTGTTTGTTCATTTTTCAAAGTAGGATTGGCCAGTGTGAAATAGCCCAAAAAGAAAGAAGAAGAGTGAAAAGTGTACTTTCTCTTTTTAAGGCAACCAAATACATGAGACTAATAAGGAGCAAAAAGTGGGTAATGTCCTCATAGAGGACATACAATGTCTTTATAGAGACGGAAAGGACATTAAGACAATCAGGTACTGTCTCAGGTGAGAAACTGAGCCCTAGAGAATCTGTTGATTGTGGCCCACAAGCCAAGACTCGCTTTTACATTTGTAAAAAATTGTAAACAAACAACAAAGAAGAATATGTGACCAAGTCAGTAGGTGCACTGCAAAACCTAAAACACAGACCATCTGGGCCTTTCCAGAAAAAGACGTGGGTTGGGGGCACCCAGGTGTATGCAATTTTATAACTCAGAAACTGTACAGTTAATATCTTTCCATCTCATTTTTTTGTATATTTACATTAAACGGTGGTGAGGAAGACTCCAAACAAATTTTGAACTCTAGGTAATAATACAGATGTTAAAATAAATATTTAGGAAAAATTACACTGATGTCTGCAATGTACTTTTAAAAATTTCCAAAAATAAGATATATTTATGGATAGATTAAAAAAAAAAAAATCTTGTTGCTGTCGAGTCAGTATCGACTCATAGCAACCCTATAGGACAGAGTAGAACCGCCCCATTGGGTTTCCAAGGAGAGCCTTGTGGGTTTGAACTGCCGATCTTTTTTTTTTTTAAATTGTTGTAAGTTTAAGTGAAAGTTTACGATTCAAGTTAGTCTCTCATACAAAAATTTATACGTACATTGTTTTGTGACCCTAATTGCTCTCCCTATACTGTGACAGCACACTCCTCCTTTCCACCCCTGATTTCCTGTGTCCATTCAGCCAGCCCGTGACCCTCTCTGCCTTCTCATCTCACCTCTGGACAGAAGCTGCCCATTTATTCTCATGTATCTACTTGAGCTAAGAAGCACACTCTTCATGAGTTTCATTTTACGTCTGATAGTCCAGTCTAATCTTTGTCTGAAGAGTTGACCTCGGGGATGGTTTTAGTTCTGGACTGACAGAGTCTGGGGGCCATGCTTTCTGGGGTTCCTCCAGTCTCAGTCTGACCGTTAAGTCTGGTCTTTTTACTAGAATTTGAATTCTGCACCCCACCTTCCTCCTGCTCCATGAGGGTGAACCGCCGACCTTTTGGTTAGCAGCCGAACTCTTAACCACTGTGCCACCAGAGCTCCTGTGGATGGACAGAGGGATGAATAAACCTGTAGATATGTTAGAAAGCATTACACTAGACAGTTAATGGTAGAATCTCAGTGGTCAGTACACACATCTTCATTATAAAATTCTTTAAACTTTACTGTTAGGTGTTTGAAAATTTTCATAATAAAATGTTAGGCAAAAATCAAATTCTTCATGGTGGTTATTGTCACAAAGCCTATATAGTAGCATGAATTATGCAGATAACAACAAGCCCCCAAAACATAGGTGTGCAAAGTTATGACTGTATGTCTCTAACTCATTTTAGTTTTTGGCTCTAGGCTCCAACCCACCTAATGGCAGACAACTTAATCAAGTCAACTTCAGGTTTGCCCTCAATCCAATCCAGTGACTCCTCAGTCAATTCAGACCTATAATTTAGTCACATGGCCCTTTAAAAGAAAAAAGCAAAGAAATCTCCCATTTTATTCCCATTTCTCTGGAGTAGATTCTAAACTCCCAGTGGTTTACATGACCTCTATTTCTCCTCAAAGTTATGAAGAGGGAGTTCTGGTTTTTAATGTTGGTACTGGTAGGGATCCCCTGCTGAAATACTCTACCAGTCAGTACTCTAAGCATTGGTGGCAGGCAGCCTCCTTCCGGCAGGGCTGGGCAGGCTGCCCAACCCCTGCCAATCCCTCACCTCCAACCGCCACCTGGTTCCTTCGCATTGCTTACACTTCAATTTGGGATGCATTTTTGCTCTTTTCCCCTGATGGACAGGTCACCCGATGTCTTTTTGATGCATTTTCTGCCTGGTGTTCTGGCCTGTTCCTGTTCCTGCATGGTAACCTCCTGATAAGACATTTGCGCTGACTCTCTCTGTCGTTATTTCTCTCCCTCCCTCCCTCCCCTTCTCCCTCCCTCCTTCCCCTTACTCCCTCCCTTACTCTCTCTGTCTCTCTCTCTGTCAGCTGATTTCAGTGGCCTAGGAAGGCCCCATGGTAATTCACAGATTTTCTCCCATTCCACCAAGAAGTCAGGGGAAACTCCGAGTCTTTGGTTGCTGCTCTGTAGCTTGGTGGCAAAAAGTATTGCGTTTGTAAGCCTGCTGTCTTCAAAGTGCATTGCAAATCCTCTCCACTCCTAGGTTCTCCAAAACATCAAGGAGCATTCTATTTTGGTGATCACCCCTCTGATCTCAAGATACTAGGATGGTGGAAGAATATCTGGCTCCCACGCTGCCTCCAACTCCATTCTTCTCCCCCAGATGCTGTCTTTTCTTTCTGAGTTTAGATTATCCAGCAGTGATCATGACATTTTCTTTTTCTGGGGGGGAGAGGAGAGAAGAAGAGGGGAGTCTGTTTTACCTGTTTGCATGGTCTTTCAATCTGTTCATATTCTGACCTTATACACAAAGAATTAATGTGGGCCATTTTCTTCTGTCCTTTACTATATTGGTGCCTTTCCATCTGGCTGTCAAACATGACAAGATTGGCCATACAATGGGGGGGGCAAGTAAATTGAAACGAAATAATATTTTCACATGTTATAACACCACAAATTATTATTCTGTGCATGCTATCACTTGTATAATATAGAAGTAGAGATAAACAAGATATACAATCCATTTTAAAGTATGCACATTAATGGTTTATTTTTATGTTTGCTTATTTTTGTGTCATACCTTATTCCAAAAAACAAAGGATAGAAGAAGTTAACAGACCTTCTACAGTATGTAAGAAGAATATGTAAATACTATGGGATTAGGAAAGGGAGAATTCCTGGCGAGGTGGAGAAAGGCAAAGGTTGGGTCAGGGTAGGCAGAGGTGGTGCATGGGGAAAGGGTTTCATGTAGTCCCTTTATATATGACTGTCCAGAGCTCTCTTGATGAATCCTAATATCCAGTGTCTCCATACCAACTACATCCAGACCCCTGAGCACCAGTGAAGACAATTACAGCTTCATGAATATATAGTTTTTCTCCTGAACTGCACTCTCAACACTCAACAAAATTTCACCGCAGTCCATAAATTTGCAATCCCTCCTCTCTCTCCTAAACCTGACTGCATGATCAGGAATTATTGTTGCATTACAAAACAAGAAAAGGAATAGGAGAAGGAGGAGGAGGATAAGAGAAGTTCTCAGACTGATGTTACCTCAACTTTCCAACACCAAGCAAGACTCCTGAATCCACACCTACCCCGTCCTCCTTACTAGATAAAATGGGAACTGGCTCTTATGTCAATATCTAGGAGTTCTCCTGATATCTGGGTCACATCCCAGTGCTATATCCAGAAATCTCATTCCATCTTACCTCTATTCTCTCGGTTTTTTATCCTGCTTGGTGTTATCTATGATCCCTGAATCTGTATTTTGGGGTTTGTCATTAATTTTGGAAAATTCTTGGCTATTATTACTACAAATATTTCTTCTCCACTCTCTCCTCTGTCTCCTTCTGGTATTTCTATTATGTATATATCATTGGAATGTGTCCCACAGTTCTTGGATGTTTTGTTCTGTTTTTAACCACTCTCTTCTCTAGTTGGAGCCCTGGTGGTGCAGTGGTTCAGTTTCGGCTGCTAACCAAAAGGTTGGCGGTTCGAATCCACCAGCTGCTCCTTGGAAACCCTATGGGGCAGTTCTACTCTGTCCTATAGGGTCTCTATGAGTCAAAAATCGACTTGACAGCGATGGTTTCTCTATTGGCATTTCCATATGGAAAATTTCTATTGATCTGTCTTCAAGCTCACCGATTATTTATTGATGAGCAAAGGCAATCTTCATTTCTGCTACCGTGTTTTTTCCCCCTAGCTCTTCTTTTTCATTCTCAGAGTTTTGATCTCTGCTTACATTACCCTTCTGTTCTTTCACATTGTCTACTTTTTTCCAGTACAGCCCAAGTATATTAATAATTAGTATAGTTATTTTAAATTTCTTGTATGATAATTACAAAATCTGTCTTATATCTGAATGTGGTTCTGATGCTTGCTTTGACTTTTGAGACTTCGTATCTTCTCACCTTCTAGCATGCCTTGTAACTTTTGTTGAAAGTTGAGTAATAGCAACTGAGGTAAACAGATCTTTATTGTGAGGTTTGATGTGAATTTGGCTAAGAGTTGGACTGTCTTAATGTTTGCTATAGCTGTAGATGCCAGAGATTTCAAGTTCCTTTAGTGTCCTTGTTTTTCATCTCCCACACTGTATTTGGATTCCCTAAGAACTTCTTCTTTAGACAGAGTCCAGGTCTTGCAGCTCTTTCAGCTGTGCTCCATTTTTGTACTGGAGCTCTGTTGGTGTGGTGGTCATGTGGCGGGGAGGGGAAGTGTTCTGTAATACTATAATTAAATCTCAGTGTTTAGTTGGCTTGTGACCTTCACATGTTTCTTAGATTTCCCTCCCTCCCCCTTATGTGAGACTGGAAGGCTAAAGAGAGCTGGGGTCAGAGAAATATCTTATCCCCAGGTGGGATAAGACGTTGCTAGTCTTTTTCCCTGCAGAGTAGATCTTCATTATGGAGAATGCTCTCGGAGTGTTTTATAGTGGTTACTTTCCTCCTTCTCCTGCCAGAGACAGGAGGGGGTCTTTCTTGGCTCTTCACCATGAGATTCTGGTGGAGTTCCTGGAGATAAAACCCATGAAGGTGTAGGAGTTCACCTAAGAATGAAGCTTCCAGAAGTTTCTCACTCTCAAGGTAGTCCACAAGTATAATAAATTTTATAATTTAATTATTATAGTACAATATACACTATATATGTGCTACATATATGTGTGTATGTATGTATATGTACATACCCCCAAACTAATCTAAAATCAAATATTGGTTATTTATATATTAATATCTCTCAAACCTACCCACTTGTCTCCATCATTACTTCTCTTAACCTATTTCAAGCCCATATAACTACAGGAGTTTCCTGCCTTTTATCCCTATCTCCAGTTTTGCCTCTCTCCAATCCATTTTGCACATTACCCTTTCAAACAGAACCTTCTAAAATGAAAATCTGAATATGTCATTCCCTTATTTAAATCCTTCAATTCTTCCTTCCATTAGCAAAAGAGAAAACTCCTTAATATAGCATAAAAAGACTACCTTAATCTGACTTCTGCTTAACTCTCTTTTCAAGGACCCTGCCTGGTGGATGAATAGGATCAGTTGAAGGTTGCACTCACCTGGCTAACTTATTTTTCTCTCAGGTCAGGGCTTAGCTGTCATTTTCACCAGGATGTCTTCACTGGCTATACTCATAAGTCTATTTTTGATGTTGCCATTATGTTTTCCATAACAGCCGTATTTCCCATATTATACTACGTTTCAGTTGACACCTTTATTCCCATGCGGTAGAGCTGGTAATTTGGTTTGGTCAATATCTGTTTCGACTTCTTTCTGATGTGCCCTGCTGTTCTGTAAAGGCTTGAGAGCTAAAAATCTACACTTTTCTGACTTCCTTGCCTCTAGATATTTGGATATGTTTTAGGTTCCTCCATTCAGGACTTGAATTATGAACTAATTAAGTGGGAAGACATCAATTGTGCTGGTACATCACTAGCAAGTACAATTGGCTCTGAAACCATACCTGTATTTCAGATAAGGTGGCGTAATCCTGGAGCCAGTAGCTGGCACAGCAGCTTCATGATCCCCAGCTTCCTAGTTATGGCAGACGTAAAGGCTCAGTTGGTAGGCCAGTTTTTGGGGTGTTAATCTAGTGTTAAAAAGCAAAGATGTCACTTGGAGTTCTAAGGTGCACCTGAGCCAAGCCTCATATGCATATGAAAGCTGGACAATGAATAAGGAAGACCAAAGAAGAATTAATGCCTTTGAATTATGGTTTTGATGAAGAATATTGAATATACCATGGACTTCCAGAAGAAGGAACATATCTGTCTTGGAAGAAGTGCAACCAGAATGCTTCTTAGAAGGGAAGATGGTAAGACTTCTTCTCACGTACTTTGGACGTGTTATCAAGAGGAACCAGTCCCTGGAGAAGGACATCGTGCTTGCTAGACAGTCAGAGAAAAAGAAGAAGACCCTCAACTAGATGGACTGACACAGTGGCTGCAACAATAGGCTCAAACATAGCAATGGTTGTGCGGATGGTGTAGGACCAGGCAGCATTTCGTTCTATTGCATGTAGGGTTGCTATGAGTCAGAACCAACTCAACAGCATTTAACAACAACAACAACATTCTAGCAGTAAATTCTGGAGGTTCAGAGTTGAGTCTTACGCTTTAGTTCTTTCAACTCCTTCACAAGCATCTAATCCTCTGTATTAAATTTCTCTCTGTATAAATAGCTAAGTGATATATGCTACCCATCTGGAGATCATTACCATTCCTTTCCTGCTCATGCCACATTACCAACAGCATCTGACACATAGTAGACTCTTAATAAATGTTTGTTGATTAAATGAGTAGATGTGTATTGAAGAAGTTATTACCCTGCTCTGAACCATGTCATGAGAGATTTTAATATTTCAATAAAGTAACAACAAAAAATAGAATTAATGTGACAGTCATATCTAATGATTATCAAATTAATTATTCTTATCACCTAAATAAAACTCATAGCAACAAAAGAAGAATAACTTATTCTACAGGAGAATATTAGCAGCTGTTTATTTATGCAGTCACTGTAGCAAGATGGTTATTTTGGAAACATATCTTACTAGTTCTGCATGAACTCATTTGTATCAAAAGTCAAAGCTCCACATTTTCTGCTGCATATGCATTTGGAAGACTTTAACTATTTGAATAAAAAAGCGTTACTCGGTTTATTAAAATAAAAGCAAGAAGCTATCTATCTCATTTTTACTTCTTAGTCTAAATGTCTAGACCTATGAGAGATGGCAAACAAACCTCCACCACAACAGTCATTAGAGGTTATTTTTCTCAGGTTAAATTCTCCTAGTGTCAGGCAAGAGAAAGAGTGTAACGAAATCTCAGACAATGTGCCTATGGAAGCAAAGGGTTTACAGAAACCACACAGACAGGTGGTCTTTCATCGAAGTCCCACTCCAATCCAATCTCATATTAGTTCCTCAGACCAGGCAACAGGAGGCTCAATCACATGGCTGTGTGACCACAGGCACTGGCCTTTAATCTCCTTAGGTTAACTATATTTCAGTTAAAAGAGTATTTGAGCAGTAGACCACGCTACCCAGGGAAACACTGAGATAACATTAATTAGAAATTTTGAAGCAAAGCAAGGGTTTTTGATGGGAAGTTTGGGCAGAGGGAGAGGAGGTAAGATTCTGTGTGGAAAAGATAATTGGAGAAGACTGAACGAATGTTTGGGAACAATTATATCTCAGAATAGAATCCATTGCAGTGGACTGGTTAGTAACTGTTTTTGATTTTAATGCCTGGATCCCGACTTTTGTTGGACAGAAGCTTTTTCAAATTTGACAGGATCAGAGGTCCAGGAACAACATCCAATATTTAACATTGGTTCCCAGTTCAACAGATACAAAATATCACTCTTCCCCCTGACAAACTCTCTCCTCTTCACTGCTCTGCTTCCTGAGTAATGACACCAGGGTCCCCCATATCACTTGTATTAGTAAGCATAAGCTATATGGTTCTAATAAACAGACTCAAAATGTACAATGGCTCAAATACAATAGAGATTGATTTCTCACTTATCTAACAGTCCAAGGCTAGTGGTCTTGGTGGGCAGCTGGTTCTCCACCAGGCATTCCAGCCACTCCCATTGAAGGTTATATACCATCCCCTAAGGCCTGTGTCTTCTGCAATCCAGCTAGCAGAACTAAAGAGAGCATGAGGAGGGTCTCCTGAATTCTTATAAGTCCCATCCCAGAGATGAATGTTCTTTGATACCCTAAGCAGCAACAGTTGCTCTAGTTCATGTTCTCCTAGAGTATTTTGATCTTACAGCATATTTAGTGCAGTGATCTCAACTGTGGGAATTTCCCCCCAGGGCACATTTGATCACATCTGAAGATATGCTGGTTTCACAACTGGGCATGGGCTGCTACTGACATTTAATAGAGGTGAAGAATGCTGCGAAAACATCCTACAATGCACAGGATAGACCCTTACAAAAAAAATTATGTGATCCAAATACCACTAGTACACAGGTTGAGAAATCCTGGCCTAGTCCATATCCCATGGTATTATAGTAAGATATATATGATTCTGTTTCATGTGTTAGTCTAGGGATACCTTTAGGGAAACATTTGTTTCATATTTTTCTTTGTATCACACATCACCCCATAGTACCTTCCATTTGTAAAGCTTTAGTGAATGTTCGTCGAGTTCCATTGTATAGTTTCTAGTCTTGAAGTAATTCAGCCACCACCAGGGAAGATAATGGATTAAATAAACTCATTTTAAAAATGGAGATATTGTCAAATAATTTGTTTTGCTTAGTCTTTACATCAACTGATCATCACTAAATATCAGGAAATAATTTGAAGAAAATTTAAGCTGTGCTGACAGCAGCACTTAAAACTTTATCATCTATGGAATAAAAATATACATCTATTTGTGGTTTAACATCTGACTTGTAAAGGGCTTGGAAGTCATCACTCCTATCATTACAGCAACCATGCTGGAGTTGCTATATTACACAGATTTCAGAACAAAAAAAATTATCTGGATAAAGAGGAGCATTGCATAATGATACCGGAGTCAAAAAACCAGAAGGACACAATAATCCCTAAAATGTGTGTTCTTAACAACACAGTGTCAAAATCCACGAGGCAAAAGCTGATAAAACTGCAAGGAGAAATAGACAAATCCGCTAGTATAGTCGGATGCTTCAACCACTCTTTATTAGTAATGGATAGACCAAGCAGTCTGATAATTATTAAGGATATAATTGATCTGAACAGCCTTATTAATCTACTTGATATTTATAAAATAATTTGCTCAGCAATAGCATTCTTCTCAAACTTGTTTGGAATATTCATCAAAATAGACCATATTCTAATCCATAAAGGCATACTTCAACTAATTTTAAAAATATAAATCTTTCAAAGTAAGTTTTATGGTTGTCAGACCACAAGGGAATTAAAATAGAAATCAATAACAGAAAAACAAATGTCAAGTCCCAAAATATTTGGAAATTAAACAACAGACATCTACATAACACAGGAGTCAAAGAAGAAGTCTCAAGAGAAATTTTAAAATATTTTGAACTAAATGAAAATAAAAACTTATCAAAGTTTGTGGGGTACTGTGAAAGCAGTGGTTAGAGGGAAACGTATAGAATAAAATGTATATATTAAAAAGGAGAAAGACTGGGAAACAATCATCTAAGCAACCACTTTAGGAAATTCAGGAGCTCTGGTGGCATGATGGTTAAGTACCCTACTTCGAACTGAAAGGTTGGCAGTTCGGACCCACACAGCGGCTCCACAGGAGAAAGAAAGACCTGGCGATCTGCTCCCATAAAGATTACAGCCTAGAAAACCCTGTGAAGCAGTTCTACTCTTTCTCATAGGGTTGCTATGAATCCCAGTCGACTCGACGGCACCCAGCAACAACAACTTTAGGAAATCAGAGAAAAAATATCAACTTACATCAGAAGCATGTAGAAGAAAGGAAATCAATTCAGAACAGAAATCAATGTAATTTAAACAAGAAATTTAAAAAAAAATCATTTAGCAGGATAGGAAATCCCAGAATGGGATGCAGAATGTAACAAAACAATCTAACTGTATTACAACTATATGAAACACCACCCTGAAGGAGGTAGAGGGAAATGGAGTTGACCTAAGGAGCTTTGGAATGATCGGTTGAGTTGTAAAACTAAAGAAAAAGAGAACTATATGTAAGCCCTTCCCTCTAGTTGGTAAAGTTGTATCTTACATGAGTAAGGGTTAATGATTCTGATACTGTTATACATGTATACTGGAAATGACAATTATGTAAGTAGATGGTGGATAGTAAGAGCCAGTTTTCTCACTGTTGGAGGGGGAGTTTACAGATAAGCAAGGGAAGGAAGCTAGAATGGTCCATATGGTAATAGATTAGAGTTGGGGATGTCAGTATGAACTCAGGCTTAACTTAGTATAAACACAGGTGGTTATGAATAGAAACATTTATAAATACGTGTATACACACAGGTTAATATACACAAGTATATAACTCCTTGCTCTGTCAGCTGAGAGATCTTGAGGCAATGACACCCCAGTAGTAATGAGTACACCTAGTGCCTAGATCTTGGTTTCTACTTCTGTTCTCCAATAAAAGAACCAGTGTTTCTGGGAGAAATGGTTGATTTTAGCAGTAAGATAAGAAATATACAAGATGAGCCTTGAACAGCTTGTAGTGCCAGAAAATAGAAAGTCTTAAAAAAAAAATAAGCAAACAAACAAAGAGAAAAACAAAAAACTCACAGTGATGAGGATACATCAAAGGGAAGTAGGAGCCAACTGAAAGAACTCCCAGTGGTAGAAGCTGGAGCAATTTGAGCAAAAAATAAACAAGGTAGTATTGGGTTACAACTCAAAGTGTAAAATAAATATTCATAAGTTCATATTTATATAAATATATAAATAAAGTATTAAATAAATAAATAAGTGTGTGTTGGGGGGCATCTCCATACAAAAGAATTTCAAATAATTTTTGTATACAATCCTCCTGAAAGTGGCAGGTCATAACTCCTAAACTCTTATGCGAGCTGCATACAGTAACTTTCTTCCAAAGAGTATAATATGGAAATGGGGAAGGAGGGAGAACAACTTTAAAGTGGATAAACACTACCTCAGTCAGGTGATCCAGGTCAACATCAACAGTGACAATTCATGTTGATAGTATGTACCCTTGATATGGCATGATGAAAATGATACTTTATCTCTGCGGACTTTTTCTAAAAACACATATCCCCAATTTAATCATATGAAAATCATCTGACAAATCCTCTCTAAGAAAATTAAATACCTGTGAGGATGGAAAGACACGAAATAGACAATAGACAAGTGGCAACTTTGGTGAAGGGTAAGACAGTACACAGTACTGGGGAAGCCAGTACAACTTGTCCAAGGCAAGGTCATGAAAGCTCCACAGACACATCCAAACTTCCTGTGGGACCAAATTACTGGGCAGAGGGCTGTGGGGACCATGGTCTCGGGGAATATCTAGCTCAATCGGCATAACAGTTTATAAAGAAAATGTTCTACATTCTACTTTGGTGAGTAGCGTCTCGGGTCTTAAAAGCTTGTAGGCAGTCATCTAAGATACTCCACTGGTCTCACCCCATCTGCAGCAAGGGAGAATGAAGAAAACCAAAGACACAAGGGAAAGATTAGTCCAAAGGACTAATGGACCACAGCTACCATGGCCTCCACCAGATTGAGTCCAGCACAACTAGATGATGCCCGACTACCACCACTAACTGCTCTGACAGGGATCACAATAGAGGGTCCTGGACAATGCTGGAGAAAAATGTAGAACAAAATTCTAAATCACAAAAAAAAACCAGACTTACTGACCTGACAGAGACTGGAGAAACGTGGAGAGTATGGCCCCAGACACCCTTTTAGTTCAGCAATGAAGTCACTCCTAGGTTCACCCTTCAGCCAAAGATAGACAGGCCTATAAAACAAAATGAGACTAAAGAAGCACACCAGCCCAGGGGCAAGGACTAGAAGGCAAGAGGGGACAAGAAAGCTGGTAATAGGAAACCCAAGGTAGAGAAGGGAGAGTGTTGACATGTCGTGGTGTTGGTAACCAATGTCAGAAAACAATATGTGTACTAATTGATTAATTAGAAGCTAGTATATTTTGTAAACCTGCATCTAAAGTACAATAATTTAAAAAAAAGAAAGAAAATTAAATACCTCTTCAAAACTGTCAAAAAAAAGAAAAAGGAATGTCTGACAAAATATCACAGTCAAAGGAGCCTAAGAAGACATGATGACTAAATGTAATGTGGAATCCTGGTTGGCATCCTGGAAAAGGAAAATGACATCTGGTAAAAACTAAGGATATCTGAATAAAGTATGGACTTTAGTTAGTAATAATGTATCAATATTGGTTTATTAATTGTGACAAATGTACCTGCATGTCATAACATGCAAGATATTAATATAATATCATAACATGTAAGATATTAATAATCAGATATACTGGGTACAAGGTATATGGGAACTTGTGTATGCTTCCCATTTTTTCTGTAAATCTAAAACTGTTCTAAAAAGTAAAGTCTACTAAAAAATCTCAGGAGCTGTAAAATAAAAGAATAATAAAATGTTGATATCTTCATAAAAACCTACACCTAAACTACTATATATAGTATCCTTGAGATTATTTTTGATTCTGTTATTTAAAAGGTCAAAATGAATTATTTATTTGTAATTTTTTTACCTTCACATTGTTCATACAATACCAAGAAATTAAATATTAGGAAAAGATGGTTAGAAATATGGCACTGTTTACTCAGATTACCAATTCCCTAATATTGAGAATACCTGAGAGGTTTATGTCAAGAGCAATTATGCATCATTAATTTTCCATGGTTAAAATTCTCTATTTGATCTTTGTAGAGATTTCTCTGGCATTAAATACCTGAAAGGCCACCACATACTCCTTGGGTATTTATTTAACTTGTCAATGTACAACTTTGCTTTTTAAAAAAGTTTTTATTCATGACTCAACTCAACCCCGTCTTTTGTGTTCTCTATACTTTCCTCTCACACGGTATTTTTACTACTGTCTTACCAATGTTTTGTGAAAAGGAAATATTATCACACTGATCCAGGAACAGAGTTTGGACATGTGCACCATGAAACAACATTGACTATTTTTACCTATAAAAATCATAAGCTTACCCTCCAATTTATTGCCCATTATCACTTTCAGGATTTTTTTTTAAAAACAATGTGACTGTTTCTCAAGAATCTCTCTTCTAGTGAATATCTATGTTAGGAAGTTCAATTCTCAAGATGTGCTAGCTAACATTTTTTTAGGTCAAACATCATTTTATTTTTCCTAGAAACATGTAATCTCAACCAACTTCACTTTGCTAAAGAGGTCCCAGATATAATAAACTGAATGCCTCATGGCTTGGTATGATCTGAAAATGAATTAATAATGCTTTCTTTTCTCTCTGAAAGTGGGATAAGGGTAGTGCTAAATCCACCTTTCTGTGCGGTAACCAGAGACCCTTTTTCCCCTCAAACATATAAAGTTGATTTTTTTAGTTATTATTAATAATACAAATCAATTTGTCAGAAGGAAGCCTTTCCTTAGGTCACAGAAGCATGTTGATAGTCTACCCAGCCAGCACCTCTTTGTTTCCCACATCAGCTATAGCTGATATGCAATGGATCAGAGATGAGAATAAGACAGACATGTGAGACAAACCACATCAGCCAAGATCATATGGCCTCCATTGGGAAGATATTTGCTCCAGAAGCTTTGCCAAAGAACTGTTCCTCTTGATACTACCATCTGTGGCTTATCAACAGAGAACATAAATCTTTAGATTGGGATAAAGGGCATATTGAAGCAGCCTTCTGTTTCATTAATTTATGTATTCAATCACTTCTTCACTGTACTGAGTGCATACTATGACTCAGATTATATTTTATTTACAGGGGATACAGTAATGGGTGACAACCACTCTCTTCACCTGAGGAGCTCAGCAAATCATGGAGGATACCAACAAGTGAATATTTATAATATAGTATAAGTGCTCTGATGAAGGCAATTCCTGGGGCTATGGGATAATGCAATGCAAACATCTAACTTGGACTAGAATGAGGGTAAAAAATAGCCTTCCCAGAAGAGAGAGATAGCAACTCTAAATTGCATCTTAGGAACTGATGAGATGATAGCCAGATGAGGAAAAGGACTGTATTCCAGGCAAAGGGAGAAGCATAAACAAAGACATGGACACGATAAATAATTTGGGAAGGGTTGAGCATGTGCTGGGGAATATAGGAAGACGTGTTTTTGTTTTTAAGATGAAAGAAACTTGAACATATTTATATATGTATGTAGGAAGTAGCAAAGGACATAGGTTAGCAAAGAGGGAAGGATCAAAGAGTATGGATGAAGGCTTTTAGAAAATTAGAGCAGATATATCACAAGTAGTCTGAAAGTAAAGAGATAAAACAGGTGTAAAATGATCTGGTCACTTTCCACAGAGAAACATTATCTTCAGCTTATAACTAAAAATGTAAACATCAGTCTTCAATAAAATAAGATTAGTAGAACACTAAAATTTTAATGTTTTTGTTGTTAGGTTCTGACTCACAGCTACCATATAGGACAGAGTAGAACTGCCCAATAGGGTTTCCAAGGAGCGGCTGTGGATACAAACTGCCAAGATTTTGGTTAGCAGCCAAATGCTTAACCACTGCATCACCAGGGCTCTATGGTATATTCGATATTCTTCACAAACACCACATCTCAAAGCAGTCAATTCTTCTTCATTCTTCCTTATTCATTGTTCAGCTTTCACATGCATATGAGACGAATGAAAATACCAAGGCTTGGGTCAAGCCCACCTTAGTCCTCCTCTTCTTAGTCCTTCTTTGCATAGTCAATAAAACACAGTTAAACATCTTTCTGGTATTCTCTGCTTTCAGCCAAGATTCAGCTGATATCGGCAATGATATCCCTCATTCCACGTCCTCTTCTGAATCTGGCTTGAATTTCTGGCAGTTCCCTATTGATGTACTGCTGCAATCATTTTTTAATTACTTTCAGCAAAATTTTACTTGTGTGTGATATTAATGATATTGTTTGATAACATCTGCATTCTGTTCAATCACTTTTCTTTGGAATGGGTGCAAATACGGATCTCTTCCAGTTGACCAGTCAGTTGACCAGGCAGCTGTCTTCTGAATTTCTTGGCGTAGATGAGTGAGCACTTTCAGCACTGCATCTGTTTGTCAAAACATCTCAGTTGGTATTCTGTCAATTCCTGGAGCCTTATTTTTCACCAATGCCTTCAGTACAGCTAAGACTTCTTTCTTCAATACCATCAATTCTTGGTCATATGCTACCTCTTGAAATGGTTGAATGTTGACCAATTCTCTTTGGTACAGTGACTCTGTGTACTCCTTCCATCTTCTTTTGATGTTTCCTGCATTTTTCCATATTTTGCCCATAAAATCTTTCAATATTGCAACTTCAAGCTTAAATTTTTTCTTTAGTAGTTTCAGCTTGATAAATCCCAAGAGTGTTCTTCCTTTTTGGTTTTCTAACTACTGGTCTTTGCATATCATTATAATACTTTACTTTGTTTTCTCAGCTGCCCTTTGAAATCTTCTGTTCAGCTCTTTTACTTAATCATTTCTTCCATTTGCTTTAGCTACTCAATGTTCAAGAGCAAGTTTCAGAGTCTCTTCTGACATCCATTTTGGTCTTTTCTTTCTTTCCTATCTTTTTAATGACCTCTTGCTTTCTTCATGTATGACGTCCTTAATGTCATCCCACAACTCCTCTGGTCTTTGGTCATTAGTGTCCAAAGTGTCAAATCTATTCTTGAGATGGCCTCCAAATTCAGGTGGAATATACTCAAAGTTGTACTGTCTTTCTTAGATTTGTTTTAATTTTATTTAGCTTCAACTTGAACTTGCATAACAGCAATTGATGGTGGGTTACCCACAGTCAGCCCCTGGACTTGTTCTGACTAATGATGTTGAGTGTCTCCATCGTGTCTTTCCACAGATGTAGTCAATTTGATTCCTGTGTCTTCCATCCGGTGAGAGCCACATGTACAATCAATGTTTATGTTGTTGAAAAAAAAGGTATTTGCAGTGACTAAGTCGTTGATCTTGCAAATTCTATCATGCAATCTCCAGCATCATTTCTATCACCAAGGCAATACTCATAGGGAAATTTATAGCAAAAAATGCCTACATGAAAAAAGAAAAATCTCAAATCAACAGCCTAACTCTACAACTTGAAGAACTAGAAATAGGAGAGCAAACTAAGCCTAAACCTATTAGAAGAAAGGAAATAACAAAGATCAGATCAGAAATAAATAAAAGCAAAAACAGAAAACATTAGAGAGAATCAACAAAAACAGAAGTTGGTTATTTGAAAAGATTAATAAAATTGACAAATCTTTAGCCAGACTAACAAAGAAAAAAAAGAGGGAAAAGATGCAAATAACCAAAATAAGAAATGAAAGAGGGGACATTACAGTGACCCAATAGAAACAAAGAGAATTATGACAGAATATTATGAACAACTATACAGCAACAAACTGGATATCCTAGATGGAACAGACAAATTCTTAGAAGCACACAACCTACCCAAACTGACTCAAGAGAAAATACAAAATCTCAGCAGACCCGTAACAAGTGAAGAGATTGAATCAGTGATCAAAAACTTTCCGAGAAAAAATAAGTCCTGAACCAAATGGCTTCACTTGGGGATCTTACCAAATATTTAGAGAAGAATTGACACCAGTCCTGTTTAAACTCTTCCAAAAGATGGACAAAGAAGGAATACTTCCTATTTCATTCTATAAAGCAAATATAATCCTGGTACCAAAAACAAGAAAACAACACCACAAGAAAAGAAAACTATAGGCTAATATCCCTTATGCATATATCTGCAAAAATCCTCAATAAAGTACTGGTGAAAAGAATCCAACAGCATATTAAAATAGTCATACACAATGACCAAGTGGAATTCATTACAGGAATGCAAGGATGGTTCAACATTAGAAAATCAATCCATGTAATACTCATAAATAGAAGAAAGGAAAAGAACTACATGACCATCTCTATAGATGCAGTAAAAGCGCTTGATAAAATCCAACACCGTTTCTTGATGAAAACCCTCAAGAAAATTGGAATAGAAGGGAAGTTCCTCAATATGATTAAGGGCATATAGGCCGTCCCTGGATTACGAACAAGTCCTATTCCTAAACCTGTCTTTAAGTCAAATTTGTACATAAGTTGGAACGTTTAGGTACAGTTCATATCTAACGTCAGTTTGTCAATTGTCTTAGTATATAGTATATAATGTATCTTTCTATGCATTAAAAACATTTTTAAAAACTTCCCGATACACTAAAACATCTTTAACATAACAATGCAGTAATAATAATAATAATGTTTTGATGTGTGTCAAAAAGAGCACCTGTTTGTTATTATGAACCATTGTACATACCTCGAATTTTTAATATAATAGGCTTTATGGGGGTTGGCTGGTAACTACAAGTTGTACATAAGTTGGATGTTCTTAAACTGGGGACTGCCTATATGTGAAATACAGCCAACATTATACTTAATGGAGAATATCATAGTTTTATATCTTAAATTTAGGTCTTTATCCATACTGAGTTAATTTTTCTATATAGGGTAAGGTAAGGAAGGGTCCAACTTCATTTTCCCAGCACCATTTATTGAATAGAATGTTCTTTCCCTATTGAATGATCTTTGCACCCTTGCCAAAAATCATTTAAGCATAGATATGAGGGTTTATTTCTAGGCTCTCAATGCTATTCCATTGATCTATATGTGTATCCTCATGCCAGTATTTTTACGTTTGTAGCATTATACTAAGCTTTGAAATCGGGCAGTTTTAGCCCTCCAACTTTGCACTTCTTCTTAAAGATTATTTGGGCTATCCTTGGTCCCTTGAAATTCCATATTAATTTTAGGATGGAGTTTTCCATTTCTTAAAAAAAATGCCATTTGAATTTTTATAGGGATTGTATTAATCTGTATATCACTTTGGGTAGTATTGTCATCTTAACAATATTAAATCTTTCAGTTCATGAACACAAGATGTCTTTCCATCTATTTAGGTCTTCTTTAATTTCTTCCAGCAATGTTTTATAGTTTTCAATACACCTACTTGGTTAAATTTATTCCTAAATATTTTATTCTTTTTGATGGTCTTTTAAATGAAATTGTTTTCTTAATTTCCTTTCCAGATTGTTCATTGCTGCTGTATAGAAATACAATTGATTTTTGCATGTCAGTTATGTATTCTGCAACTTTGTTGAATTCATTTTATTAACTCTAACCATTTTCTTGTGGATTTGTTACGGCTTTCTATATAGAAGATTGTGTCATCTGCGTATAGAAATAGTTTTGCTACTTTCTTTCTGATTTGGATGCCATTTATTTATTTTTATGGCCTAAATTGTTTTGATTGGAATTTCCAATACTGTTTTGAATAGAAGTAGTGAAAAATGGACATTATTGTCTTGTGCTTAATCTTAGGGGAAAAGTTTTCAGTCTTTCACTGTTGAGTATGATGTTTTCTGAGGGCTTTTCAGATATGACCCTTATTACGTTTAGGAAGTCTCTTCTATTCCTAGTTTGGTAAGTGTTTTTTATTATTAAAGAGTGTTGGATTTTTCAAATGCTTTTTCTGCTTCAGTTGAGTAATCACATATTTATTCCCTTTCATTCTGTGATGTATTACATTGATTGATTTTCACATGTTGAACTTCCCTTTCTTTCCTGGGATAAATTCCACTTGGTCGTGGTGTAGAATCCTTTTAAAATGTTGATGATTCAGTTTGATAGTATTCTGTTGAGGATTTTTGCATCTATAATCATAAGGAATATTGGTCTGTAGGTTTCTTTTGTTGTAGTATCTTTGTCTGGCTTCAGTGTCAGGGTAATGCTGTCTTCATAGAATGAGTTAGGAAATGTTCCCTCCTTGTCACGTTTTTGAAAGAGTTTGAGACATGTTGGTGCTTATTCTTTAACTGTTTGGTAGAATTCACCAGTGAAACCATCCGATCCTTGGCTGACAGTTGGTTCTGACAGTTTCTACCTGTGTTTTGGTGTTTCTGTGGATGCACAGGAGTTTAGAGCTTCCTTGGTGGTGCAGTGATTAAAGCACTCAGCTGATAACTGAAAGGTCAGTATTTGAACCCACCAGCTGCTTCGTGGGAGAAGAATGTGGCAGTCTGCTTCCATAAAGATTACAGCCTTGGAAACCCTGTGGGGCGGTTCTACTCTTTCCTATAGGGTCACTCTGAGTCGGAATCAACTCGATGGCAATGGGTTTGTTTTTTCGTTTATTCTCCCATTTTACTGATGTTATTCAATCATTTTCTTTTTTAAATAAAAGTCTGGACTCATGGATAATCCAGTACTGTGTTATTCATTTTGTTGCTCTAAATGTTCTAGCTTTGGCCATTGAGAGCTCTTTTGGTTGGCTCCTTTTTCCCTTAGAAATGCCTCCATTATTATGTTGTTCTACTTTTCTTTTTTTTTAATACTATCTTATTTTCTGGCATTACAAGATGATCCTCCTGTATATTCCCTGTTCCAACCCCAGCATCAGCCATTTTCCCGAGGAGCCCTGGTTCCTTCTATTGGATAATGGTATTAGAAACCAAGACCATGGCATTGGGTTTTATTACCTCATTCAAAATATGAATAGAAATCAACAATCACCAGACATTTAAGTAAATCCTGAAATGTGAAAGATACAAATCAAAATAAACATTTTAAGAAAATGATTCCCAAGAAAATAGTACTAACCCAGGAAATAGGCAAGAATTTAAGTAATTGAAAGACTTTGGGAAAAGGGTTGTTATTAAAGGGGTAGAAAAGTGATATCTGTTTTTTTATTATAAACTCCATCTTTTTATTCTTTTTAAATGATGTGTATTATTTGAATATAAAACTGAAATGTATTAAAATTAAACATGTAGATACAAATTCAAGAAACCAGTTAAACATTCTGTGGATGAAGAAACTCATTTTTCACTTCTTCTCCGCTACGAGGGGAGAGGGGAAAGAGAGGGAGAGCAAAGAGACCATTGCAGCTATAGGATAAGATGCACACTGGAGTAGGTCTACTGTCAGAGTCCTGTTGAGACTTGATTGCAATAAGAGTAAGGTTAGTTCTTTGGTGATCTGACCCAGGACAGTGGTAGCAAGAACTAGATAGGGAAACTGAGGGAGAAAGAATGTCCAGGATCATGCCTAGCTTTCCCAGCTTTGACAACTGAATAAGCAGTGGTTTCATTCAATGAGGGAAGGAATATGGGAGTATTTGCAAGCTTGAGAGGAAAATGATGTGTATAGTCTTGCCATGTTGAGTTTCAGGGGCCTGCTACAGGGTCACTATGAGTCAGAATCTACTCAACGGCCACAGGATTTTTGTTTTTTTTTCTTTTGTTTTTTTTTTTTTTGGTGTTGTTTACACAATTGCACGTAAGGCTCTGAGTTTAGGCAAGAGATTCTGGCTGGAGCTATTGATGTGGGAACCATTAGCCTATAGATGGAATTGAAGCCATAAAGTTTTTGAACTTGTCCAAGGAGAGCATGGAAGGAGAAGGAAAGAATGCCTCAGAAGGAACTCAGAAATGTCCAAGAGATAGATGTCATAGACGAAAGTGAAGAAAACTTGGAGGATTGATTGTATGATCAGGAATCATAAAGTAGCTAACATTTTTTTAATTCTTGGTATGTTTCAAGGAATGTTCTCTTTTACATGCATTAACTCATTTAATCCTCCCAATAACTCCACGAGGTTGGTAGTATTATCCACATTTTCCAAATGGGGAAAATAAGTCTTTGATAAATTATATAAACTATATGAACCTTATATAATAGGTTATATAAGGTTCATATAGTTTTTAAGTGTAGGACCTGGGATTTAAACCAGGCAAGCTCTCTCTAAATCTCGCTCTCTTAGTAACTACATTATACCATTGTATGAAACACTGCAGAGAAATCAAGAAAGCTAGAACTGAAGAATTCCATTGACTTCAATGCTCACTGCAGCAATTTCTTGCCTCAAAGAAGTACATCTCCGCTTGAGCAAGGCCAGTGACAGTGATTTAATCAACAAACAATCATCAAGCACCTAGATATTCAAATCTCTGTCTTGGGAAACCTGAACAAATATAGAGAACAAAAATATATGGCTCATGAACTCCTCATTCATGACACCCAAGGTCTAGAGAAACTATTACAATTAACACTTCCTTCCTCCTGTCCCACAAAACCCATTAACAGACAAAGGATGTTTATTTTTGCCCTCATGGCACTATATTCTCCAATTAAGAAATAGGTGCTGTTTTTATTATCTTTTTTTAGACTCTGAGTGCATAAGGAAGTTTTGATTATGCTAATCAACATCACTGAGTTTCTAGATTAAGCAAGTGCTCTCATTTCAAATTTAGGAATGCTGCAGACAACTAAATTGGGTTAATCTGGCATGTTTTTGCCAAGTGTGTGTGTGTGTGTGTGTGTGTGCACATCCACGTGTGAGTGCCCACACACAAGCACACAGACACACACATTGAAACAGGAGCTAATGCAGAAAGAGGAAAAGAAACTTTTGCTACTTTACAGTAACTCTTTCCATCCTGAGAAAAGAGCCCAATTGTTTCTGGACTTTCTCCTTGGTATAGTTTCCTGAGATTGTTTCTTCTTTTTTTTTTTTTTTTCCATTTCTCTCACAACCTTTCTTCTCTTACAGTTCTTTCCGTGTTCCTGAAGTGTGCAAAGGGCTTAAGTTACCACAGCATAAAACAAAGTCAGGCGTTTAGGAGCTGATAAAGAAAAGGCTGAGGCACAAGCAAGCACCTGCTAGAGACTTTCTATTCATGTCTAGCCTTCGGGCAGATTCCTCTTGCTCGCTCTTTTTATTTCATGCATATTGATTCCAGGACTGTTTTGTATAGCTATCAGCTGCGTCTCTTCGTAGTAAGAAGCGAGATCATATAGATGTACAATTACACTAGTTTAGCAACACAGCATGATGTATTCCGTGAACAAAACATATTCTTCATTGGAGGTTTGAGACAAACGGAGCTTCCACCAGAGTGCCCTAATTTGCCCTAATGTTCTGTCTTCTGAGTTCTCCCAGTGATCAGCAGACAACAGTGCAGGGGGCTCCAGCTGAGCTGAATGAAAGCATAGAGGGTTCAAAGCACATTAGCCTTAAAGCAAACCCCTCATTAAGAAACATGAAATGCAATATTGCCTCTGATAAAGATAGAGGCAATGAGATGTGAACACGACACGGGTAAAGCAGCACACATTTGCTCCAAATACCAGTATTTAATCCATTATGAAGTCATTTTGCTTCCTTTTTCTGATTCAACATTCTTTTCAAAGTCTTCCTCTGATTCTGGTCAATAAAAGCAGCTCTGATTATTTAAGTAGCAGGTCACAAAATCTCAGATGGAAAGCAAATGATTCTTCTGGTGAACTTCCCATTAATGTCACGAGAGCACTCTTTGATGCCTTCCAAGACCCGGTTTCTCTACTACCATATTTAATCTTTATGCCAAGTATTCACTCCCATTAAATGAACTATAAAATAAGAGGCTTCAATAAAAACAGCATCTGCCTCAGGTAGGACTTGAGTGTATAAATTTCTCCAAATATTCCTCATTAGTAGTAGCCTGGAGACACTCCAGTGGTAGCAAAGCTCTCAAGTCTAAGGAATGATCGTGATGGCAAGAAACAGTTATTTGGTCTTAATTTCACCCTCTAGCAACATTCTCATTGAACTTATCTTACTGCGGAATTATTCTAAGCATATATGAGAATATTGTCTCAATCACAAATGTATAACTGAACCAATAAATTCAGATTAAATAGGCTTTTCCTTGATACCGCAGAATTGACAAATTTTGGTGACCTATATTTAGCAAATTCCTTAGAAGGTATTCTACTCTGGTGTGAAATATTGGCTGCAGGGTCTCACGCTTTAAAAAATAATGATTGCTACTTTCCATTAATCTCATACTACTTAAAATTTTAGGACCTGGAATTATTGATATGTTGCTCCAGGATCGTCAATGTCTTTTATTGCTACTTGTACAGGGGCCAGAGGGTGAGGGAGCAAAGTACCTATCAAGGTGCAATTTGTGTATGTGATATAAAGGGCCCCTCCTTGCCACTTTGCACCTGTTCTTCCCTACTATCTGGATCTGACTCTATTGTAACCGTTTTCACATTGGTCTTATATTCTCTTGTTGCTTGTTTCTTCCATTAAATTGCTCTTTTCCTGAGAAATTTCCTGTCTTTGTTTGTCTATAGCCCCGGCATATGGACAATATCTGTTACACACCAGCACCAGTTGCCATCAAGATGACTCCGACACATGCAACCCCCATGTGTGTTAGAGTAGAATTGTGCTCCACAGGGCTTTCGATGGCTCATTTTCCAGAAGTAGATCATCAGACCTTTCTTCTGAGGTGCCTCTGGGTGAACCTGACCCCCAACCTTTTGGTTAGTAGCCGAGCGTGTTAACCATTGGCACCGCTCAGGGACTCTCTGTCACACATTAGACACTTAATTGTTGCTGCTAAATGAATGCTTAATGAAAGTCAAACCTAAATCTTCAGAACCACTGAACCAGCTGTAAGGAATCTTGATCTAGTCCATATCTGACTAATAAGGAAACAGAATGATTTGCCTGATAAAATCACGTCTGGAGTGGCAGACACAGAGCAAAGCTCAGATCCCCTGTAACCATGCTGCTTCCTCAGATTAGCTCCCTCACTTCCGTAGTATTGCTTCTCCTTCTACTTTAAATTTCAAGTACGCTTATTTTTGAGTTGGATCAGTGATGTGAAGTTGGACGCTGGAATGTCAACTCAGAAGGATGGGTTGGTAGCAATTGCCGCAGGCAGGAATTTTAAAACTGTGCCAGGGTTCAGAGAGAGAGTACCAATATCCACTGGTGATGACTGTGTGGTGAGGGTATGAGTGTGCTGGGGAGACGCGAAGTTGAGGCTCAGCCACTGCACATTTAATTTAATAAGTTCCACATTAGCTGAGCACCTGCTTTTTGCAAGGTATTGTAGCAGATGTTCAGGTGAGGGATGGCATTTAAAATGAATGAGAAGCTTACCTGGCATAAAATATTAACCAAGCTGGAAATCTGTTGTGGCTTCATAAAAATGTCACTAGACTCGGAAAAGAAATGTAGAATCAGAAGATCTGGGCTCAAGTTCTTAAAATGTCATCTAGCTGGTGTGCAACTCTGGGCATGCCACTCAAACTCTCTGAGCATCAGTAACTATCTGCTAAATGTATTAGAGAGAATGTCTTCAACAGTCAGTAACAGAACACTAGACTAAAGATAGCTTAGATAATAAAATTATTTATTGCTATACTTAACAAGAAGTCAAGAAGTAGGCAATTCTAGAGTTGGTTAATTCAGTAGCTTGCTGATGACTTGAAAACACAGGGCCATCTTCAGTGTGTTAATGGGTGTACCAGCTCCAAAAGTCCAATCCTGAGACAACAATGTCACAAAGCAACAAACGGGGAGGGAAAGAGCAACAACACCTTCTTGTCGGTCTCCCATTATCAAAAGGAAAATATTTCCCAGAGGACTCCCAGCTGGTATTCCCTTGTGTCTCACTGGCTGGAAAGGGGTCACATCACATGATGCCCTGAAATCAATCCATGGTGAAGGGAAGGGGCCCAACCCTGACCGGTGCAGGCTGAGCATGATTCATACACTGGGGCTCAGGCCATTGGCGCCACACACCTGAATAAAATCTGGATTCTGAGAGAGAGAAAGGAGAAAGGAATTGGTCAGGAAAGCAAGTGTCAGCTTCAAAAATCCAACCCGCAAATCTGTTGTGAGGCTTGAGGTAATGGGAATGAAAATGTTCTTTGTAAGCTATAAATCACTGTACAAGTTCCTTTTTCTGTCATAATCATTTTTGCTAACAGCGAGTGTTCTCACGCGGGGCCTCATTTTTTCACTGTGAGAAACTTAATAATTGGTCAGCTAGGAAAGAGAAAAATATCAATTTATTTCCTAGTGTGATGGTTAAGCTTGTGTGTCAACTTGGCTGGGCCATGATTCTCAGTGGTTGGCAGTTATGTTATGATGTAGTTTGGTAGTTGTGTAATGATGTAGTTATGCTCCATTTTCTGATATAATGTAATCACTTCCACGTTGTGATCTGATGTGATCAGCCAATCGGTTGTAAGGGGAGTTTCCTTGGGGGTGTGACTTGCATCTAATATATATGGACGTTCTGGCAAAGCTCACTGGCTTTTGCTTGCTCTGGATCCTGCATCCAGCTCATCGTCATCTGACCTCTAGTTCTTGGGACCTGAGCTAGCATCCTGCCATATTGCCTGCCAATCTTGGGATTCATTGGCCGCCACAGACCATAAGGCAGCAGCCTGCCACTGAGGCTATGTGAGTCAGGAGAAGCTTCCAGCCTGATGCCTGACCCACGGACTTGGGACTTGCCAGCCTCTACAACCATGTGAGCCATTTTCTTGAGATAAATCTAGCACTCTCTCTCTCTTATATACACATATATAATATATATATACATATATATATATATATATATGTACTTTTCACTGGTTTTTCTTCTCTACAGAACCCAGCCTAAAATATTTAGTTTCTGGATTTAGGCAAATATAACTGGTAGCTCTTGCAATTAAAATATCTATACTCTTTCTCCAAGGGAATGACTGTCTTATGTTAGTTAGAAGCCAAGAGGGTGATTGGGATGAAGCCTGAGAACCACTGAGGCAGAACGAGTGAAGTAGATAGATTCCACCTGGGTTGGCTGCCTTGCTCCCCACAAATCTTCCTTTGCTGGGAACATTCCCATATACACAGGTCTAAACTGCATGACCCCAGCCGACTGGTCTGAATGGATTGGTCCAGGGAGGACACTGGATTAAAGTCAGCTCAGTCATTTTCTCTCAGCATTTGAAATTTGGAATGGAGAAACACAAAACCTGGGAGTTGCTGGAGCAGAATAGCCTGAAAATCTGGCAGGAAGGCCCATGTACCTCAACTCCTGAAGTCCTTAGCACTGCCATGTTCCTGTAGATCTCATGAGATACTCCAGTATCTTGCCTAAGAGGATAGTAATTGTGAAATAAACTATATGTTTTCCCCATCTCTTATTTCCTCTTTCCCCTGGATCTTCTCTCATCCCTAACCACTGACCTGCCACTACCAATATTTTGTCAGCTCATCTCTTTTTACCTTTTAAGGTTCAAATTTTAAGTTATAAGGAGGGAATAGAATTAATTCATGACAAATAAAGTACATTTAGGAGAATAATCTTCCCTCAGGCTAGATAGATTACTTATCTGGGAAGAGAGGCGAATCATAAGAAAAGCAATGAGAATTTAGATGCTGACAGTTTCTACTGCTGTGTGTGCACACACACCCATGTGCGTGCACACACACACACTCACATCTTACTACCACCTTCACAACTACCCAGAATTGATCCTGGACTTGGGTAACAATACTCTCGATTTGATTTTTGGGATCTGGAAGTGGAGTGGACCTGTTTCCTCTTTTCTTGGAAAGAAAACAGGATTCTGTGACTAGATAGAAGGACTCTGGAGAGTCTCATTAAGTTCCCTGAACCTCAGCATGTCATAAGAGTAGAAAAAAATTATCTCTGCTTACCCAAGAAAGGTATGATAATAGTAGAGAGAACACAGTTACTGAGCCTGAAGGGATCCAACAGACAGGAATGAGCCAATGACTGAGGACCATAAAGGCCCTGGACATCTCAACAGATGTCAGCATGCGCAGATGACCTTGAGGATCAGATCTACACCACATAACAATAAAACCCTCTTCCCTTATATGCAAGCCTAAGTGAGAGTGGGGAAGGGAATGGCTAGATTCAGTTTTGATAACCCAGGTGAAAAAAGGGTTTGAAATGAAAAGAAATAAGTTTCAGAAAGGTAAATAATGTTTCTGGCACATAAGAGTTTATTAACTGAGATTTCTAATCACTACACTTTCAACAAATTCCTTTTTATGCTTAAGACAACTACAGTGAGATTTTTGTTGCTGGTGGTTTCTTTTTCTTTTTTGCTTTCTGTTTTGTTTATAATTTATTTTACTTTCAATCAAAACCACCAAACATCTCATTGAGTGTCTAGAGCATGCTAACTGCAGTCACTGGGCAAGTAGACGTGTGAACTGTAGGAGGTTTTTTAAAAATAAATTTTGTATTGAAGAATAACGTACATAAAGGAAAGTCTGTAAATCAGAATAACTCAAGTAACTAATACCCAAGTCAAGAAATAGAACACTACCAAAACCAGAAAACCAAACCCGTTGCCATCGAGTTGATTCCGACTTATAGCGACCCTGTAGAACAGAGTAGAACTGCCCCATAGGGTTTCCAAGGAGTGGCTGGTGGATTCAAACGCCCTTTTGATTAGCAGCCGAGCTCTTAACCACTGTCCCACCAGGACTCCAGGACACTGCTAAAGCTCCCCAAACCTCCTCCCAGTCAATGCTGCATTCCTTCTACCCAAAGATAACCACTACCCAGATTTCTAACAGCTTTGCTCTAAGGAATTTTATATCAATGGAATTGTACAGTATCCTCTTACATCTGACTTCTTTCACTTAACATTGTTTGTGAAATGTTTCTGCATTTTTGTGTCTAGCAATATTGTTTTCGTTTTCATTGCAGTATTTATTTCATTGTGTGAATATACTATTTATTTTTCAATTCTGCTTTTCAATGGTTGGAGTATCATTCATTTTCCAGTCAAAAGACAGAAATGACACCAGTAATTCAAGTAGGAAAAATTTAATATAAAGGATTATTAACTAATAAAAAGGTGGTTAACTTCTATAGGGGGCAAAAGTGGATCTAAGGAGTGTAAAAGTAACGACTGCAGAAGTCAGTTTTTATTAGCCAGAGTCTAATCAGGAGAAGGGATCGCTCTAGTAATTTTATACACACACACAAAATTAATATAAAGAGTTATTCCAGAGCTCTTCAAAGAGGGTGTGGTTTCTACATGAACATGTAGCCTGCTGCTGGCAAAGAGACTTGCTAGAGTGTGTGAACTGGAGCTGGTTTGTAGAAGTGGCTTACCATTTGATAGAGCATGTGAGCCTAGAGCTGGTTTTTGGAAGCAGCCCATCAGGTGGGAAGAATTTGGCCTTAAGGTCAGCTGGAGTTGCCTCAAAAGCCAGGAGAGCGCCTGGCCAGAGAAAGCGACTGGATCTGGTCCATGAGGGTGGCTGAGGTGGGCACTGCTGAGCCTTGGCTCCATGCTGAATATAAGAGACTGTAGTAGGAGGACCAGAAAACAGAGGGATGTGCCATCCTGTCACAGTCACCTTACAATATCACTTAAGTGCCCTCTACTGACAGTCTAACATTTTACCAGCTAACTAAAGAGAAATGTCTACAGGATCCAGCTCTACTATCAAAAAGCAGGGCAAAGACGCATAGATTTGGAAATGAAAAGCAAAAATACTAATAACCAATTTACACTTCTACTTGTGATGTATGGAATGGAGGGAGAGATTTTCTGGAGAAAGCTGGGGGCACAGAAGGCAAGGCGTGGTAAAAGGGACCTGTCAAGAAGCGACCAAACCAAAACCAAACCCGTTGCCGTTGAGTCCATTCTGACTCATAGCGACCCTACAGGACAGAGTAGAACTGCCCCAGAGGGTTTCCAAGGATCAGCTGATGGATTCAAACCACTGACCTCTTGGTTAGCAGCCTGAGCGCTTAACCACTGTGCCACCAGAGGCACTTAGTAAGTCTCCAGAGGAAAGGGGGACTCTAAAATAATCTTTGCCTAGTTCACAATTTTACCCAGTTCTAACTTTAAATCAGAAGCCCTGATGGTGCAATGGTTAAGAGTTTGGCTGTTAACCAAAAAGGTCGGCACTTCGAATCCCCACCAGCCTCTCCTTGGAAACCCTATGAGGCAGTTCTACTCTGTCCTATAGGGTTGCTATAAGTCTGAATCAATTTGACGGCAACAGGTTTGGCTTTTTTTTTTTTAACTTTAAATCATGGGAAAGGACCAAAGCAGAAAGTGGCTATATTCACCTTAGCTTTCCTTAGCACTTACAGATTTATTGCAAGTTAGAGATGGAAGAGATTTTCATGAGCTTGTACTCAAAACTTCTAATTTTGTGGATTGGAAAACTGACACAAAGGAGGGAAAAACTGACTTATCCAGGACCAGAGTTAGCCAATACTTGGTCCCAGGGCACCATTCATATCAGTCGTTTCTTACTTCACTGATTCCTTCTTTTCTGTGGTCTTTTTTGTTTCTCCTCCCTTTCCCAGCCCAGCATTTTGGAGGCGTTCACAGCTCAGTCTTTGAAACTCTTCTCTTTCCTATCCACGCCTACTTCCTTGGTGTAATCATCCAGTTGCTTTCAGTTCCTTGACATTCAATACCAGATTTATATGATGTTGTCCAAATTTTCATATATGCAGTTGCCAAACCCTCCTCTACAGATGAATGTCTAACTGGCATCTCAGATCTAACACGTTCCCTGGCAAACTCTTTATAACTCTTCCACAAAATTGCTCCTCTTGTAGTCTTCTCTATCTCCATAAATGGAAACTTGACTCTACCAGTTACTCATGTCGAATACCTCGATCTTTCTTTTTATCTCAAGTCCACATCTAATCCATCTCATGCCCACATCCATTCCATAAAAAGCCAAGTCACATTGGCTTTACTGTCACAAATATCCAGATTTTGGTAATTTCTCGTCATTTCTACCACTACCACTCAATTCCAAGACATCATCACTTCTTATGCGAATTATTGCAATAGCTTCATCACGGGTCTCTTTGTTTCCACCTTAGCCCTCTTACAATCAGATGGCCGGAAACAACCTTAAAAATTTGTCAGATTATGTTGCTCCTCAGCTCAAAGCCCCCAAATTTCTTCCCAGATCTTCCAGAGTAAAAGACAAACTCCTTACAATCGCCTACAAGGCACTACTTGATCTGGTCTCCTTCTCTCCCTCTGTCCTCATCTCCTACTACCATTTCCTTCATTCATTCCATTCAGCAATGCTGATCTCTGTTCTTTTACTCAAATAACCAAGCATGCTCCTGCTTCAGGGCCTTTGAACTGTATTTTCTACACCTGGAACTTCTGCCCAAAATATTATAAAAATCTACTCCATCACATCCTTCTGATCTCTGCTAACATATTCCCTATCACATAGGCCCTTCCCTTCCAGCCCTTGAAAATACCACCTACCAGGACTGTCCCTAAGGTGTGTGGGGCCCCAGGCAAATATTTTCTACAGGGCCCTGACCACATAAAAACAATTAGACTAACCCAAAATCAGCACACTAACACCATTTTAATAACCCAATCTCATGCAATCCAGGGAAAGAAATACTACCCTGACCAGTGACAGCAATCTTCTTGCCAGCCCACCCTTGTGGCACCGGGACATGGTCATGAGATGACACCATAGGTGCAAGTTCCAAAGTTCCTAAGGGCATCTGGTCTACCCTCAACAGTCAGAGAATGCTCCAACTGGGGCAAATAGGGATAAGGTCTCTTTTCAGATTTGAGACACCCAACCTGGATGGTATTGCCCGTTCCAGCTTTTCCCAGAGACCCGAGAGGAATTTACAGAATTTTAAGGTAGGTACACATGGGATTGCTATTGAGCCAGAACTAACTCGACAGCAACTAACAATAACAACAACTCTAAATACAGGGCTCCCTAAGATGCCCAGCCCAAGGCACTTTCACACACACACACACACACACACACACGTGCACACGCACGCACACCCCTGGCACGTATACCCAATCAATACCTTAAGCATGTCCTATCAACTCCTGAAACAATATTCATTTATTCACTTAGGTATTTATTTTGGGTCTAACCATATCATAATCTTTTTGGGAAGGAGTCTTTTTGTTTTATGCACAAACATATCCCCAATGTATAAAAGTGCCTGGCACGTACTAGGTATTCAATAAATATTTGCTGAATGCATAAATTAAAGATTGAATACTGTTTTTAAAATACTTCAGTCTACAAATAAATGTATTCAACATGGGAAAGGATTTTACTGTATTTTTCTTGTTTTTATTGTTCAACTATAGAGCCTGTTTACAAATACTGCCACATTTCAGATCACTTAGAAATGATCCCTTTTGAGTTTGAAGTTTGAGGTTGACACTAGAGTTGTCAAATATTTTTAGATGTGAGGGAAGTGTCTTTGAGCTCAGAAGAAGATTTTTTTATCGTAGTGACCAGGAAGTATTGTTACTGGTACAGAGGAGGCAGAGCATCAGTAAAATGGTAAAACATTTCAGAACAAATTCTTTATTTGATTGGAATAACTCGAAAACAGAGCTGTTGTGATAACTCTGGTCACCAAATGGAAGGAGGCTTGTGTGATATATTTTGCTTACTGAATTGAGTTTTCAAACCTATCAATAAAGAGGCAATATTTTCTTGTGTAGACTGTTTTGTAACCCTTCTGGGGTCTGATATTATGTTGAAATTTCTATTTGAGGAGCAGAAGGCTACATAACTGTTATGGATTGAATTGTGCCCCACCCCCCAAAGTGTGTGTCAGCTTGGCCAAGCCATGATTCCCAGTACTGTGTGGTTGTCCTCTATTTGATGATCTGATGTGATTATCCTATGTGTTGTAAATCCTAACCTCTATTTGTTAGTGGGGCAGGATTAGAGGTAGTTATGCTAATGAGGCAGGACTCAATCTACAGGATGAGGATGTATCTTCAGTCAGTCTCTTTTGAGATATAAAAGAAAGAATCGAGCAGAGAGGAAGGGGACTTCATACCACCAAGAAAGAAGAGCCGGGAGTGGAGCTTGTCCTTTGAACCTGGGATCCCTGCACTGAGAAGCTCCTAGACCCAGGGGAAGATTGATGACAAAGACCTTCCCCCAGAACCATCAGAGAGAGAAAGTCTTACCCAGGAGCTGGTGCCCTGAATTTGAACTTTTAGCCTCCTAGACTGTGAAAGAATAAATTTCTCTTTGTTAAAGCCATCCGCTTGTGGTATTTCTGTTATAGCAGCACAAGATGACTAAGACAGCTCCATACAACGGCTTTCTACTTTTCAATGCTCTTACCCTCCATCCCTGAAATAAGCTGATTCTTCAGTAACAGACAAAACAGCTGGACAAAAATGGGCCTCCCTGCCACCACAACCCACACACAGGGACAAGATCCACCCTGGGGGTATCACTGGGTAGAAGAGAAGTAAACCTATGTACCCTTCTAGAAAGAACCAGAAAGAGGGAGGCTGTGTCATGGGGAGTAACCTTTAATATGTTAACCCCCACCAGCTGTGGAACTCAGACAATTGGTATCTTCTCTCTATTAGAGAAATCCCTCTCTCTTCCAAAGGGAAGAACAGCAGAGAGGAGGAGTCACAGGGCCACAACATAACACTACTACAGGGTCTGTCTTTCACACCATTGTCTATAGGAGTGGAATCTCCTGAAGAGCAGCCAGAAGTTTCTTCACCAGTACCTTACCATGAGCACTGAAATGTTTGTAGAAGTCCTTTTGTACAAGCCAGTGAAACCTAGGGAAAGGGAATAGTACTTCCCACCCTTAGTTCCTTCCATTTTGCCTTCCCCTGCCTTGTCTGGCTTAGCGTAGCATAGTGGGCACTCTCCTACAGCTGACCTGCTGCTTCTTTCCCTGTTTGCAATTGCTGTCTGCAAAAACAGCGTTTTCACACTGTCCTCGCCCCTGCCCTGGCCCAGCTCAATCTGGCTGAGCTTTTCCTTGCTTTCATGTTTCCTTTCTTTCTTGCATTATTCCTCTGATTTTAAAGAAAAAAAAAAAAAAACTAGAAAAAAGAAATGTATCAACTTCAAAATTTTGGTTTATACTCTTTCCCTACCAACCCTAGGAAATATCATTAAACTTTAAGATATACACCAGTGATTTACCAGAACAGTATTTTTCAAAGTTGTCTTCCATGATAAAACAGTTTCTCAGGATATTAATGAAGGTCAAAGAAAAGATGAAGATCAAAGAGAGGATCAAATATGAATAGGGGTCACACAAAGAGAGGGTCAAATAAGGCTGAAGACACTGGGATTAAGCAGATTTCGTTAGCACTGGGCTTTAAAGAACCTTAAATATGTTCAGGTGCAGTGTGACTCTGCAAGAGAGGACTGGAGTCAGAAGCATTTTCCAGATCAATTTGACCAGTGAATATGTTTGATTCAGGGCTTCGATCAGTTCATTTTGGTCTAAATCCCTGGTGAGAATTTGCATTTCTACCCCCAGATATACTGAATCAGAATCTACAGCTTAACGAGATCCCCAGCTCATTCTTATGTATAATAAATTTTGAGAACCACTGTTCTACCAGTGGTTCTCAGAATTTGTCCCTATCCAGCAGCATTAGCATCTCCTGGGAACTTGTTAGAAATGCAAATTCTCAGCAGGGGTTTGAACCAGAACAAACCTATCAAAGGCCTGGTTTGATTTCTAAGAGCATTTTGCAGTTCCCCATAACACTTTTTGGTCAATGCTGTTGTAGAGAATAATAACTGGGACAAATTCTGTATCAATTAGCATCTAATATAATAGCAAACTAGACCCTCTTTCACCTTTCTTTGTATAAATTAGCATTAAAAAACCTCTTTTAGTTAGGAAGCTTGTATTTAAACAGGTAAGAAAACAAAGACAAGGAACCAAAAATTGTTTGAAAAGTGATTTCAAAAGTTTCCTTTTATTAAGAGTGGCCTCTTTTCAAGTTTCAGAATTTCAAGGGAGGAAGGTCAGTTGATGCTACAGCTTCGTTTCATGACCAATGTTTTCCCTCTGTCCGTGCTCACAGAATTGAAGACATAAAAGGAAAATATTTGCTTGGCTATCTATGTACCAAACCAAAAAAAAACCAAACCCATTGCCGTCGAGTGGATTCCAACTTCTATGTACTGGACTGGTTAAAAGGAAGTGAAACCAGAATGGCAAAGACGACACAGTGGTAGAGGAGAGAACTTGCAAGAACATTTAACTCCTCCACCCGAGATCTAACTGGCCATTGCCTGCTGCCTCATAAAACTGTATTCTCCTTAACAAGACATGATGAGTTTAATGGCGACTCCTGCTAGAAGCAGTAGTTGACACTTCAAAGCAAGGGAAAAAAATAAATAAATAAAGCTGGGTTAAAAGAGACTAAAGGAAGAGAAACATTTTTTCTTCATACTCTGCTCAAAATGTGTAAATGGGCATATAAAAATAAATCAAATAGATCTATCTAAATCGTGAAAGTCTGCCGTCTGTTAAATTTAATTTCTTATTACTTACAAATGCTTGTTGAAAGAATCTAGGTCTATGTTAATATAAAGATTAAAACATACATTATTGTAATAATATTACCCAGGTGAAATAGGTGGCAAATCTACCACTCTTAAGAAGACGCGAAGTCTAAAAAAAAAGTTGCTAATCCACAATACAGCTAAGAGGAAAAAATTAAAAAGCCCTTAATGATCTGTGAACTTAGACAGACAAAATAATTAATGAGATTGTTTGTAGTAAATGTCATAACCTAAGAATATTTTGCCTTATTTCTCACGCTGTGGACCCAACAGAATTTGGCAGAAAAGGATATGAACTTCTTTTCCACTTTTATTAGATTCATTTATTATCACTAAGCTCTAGTTATCCTCAAAAATTTGTCGATGCTCTCACCTGCATACTGTCCCTTTAAGTCCTGTATTACTCTTGGTCCCTCAGTTAATAATTGTTTATTTCTGATTTCAATGCAATAATGTGTTAGTGTGTGTCTTACTTATCTAGTGCTACTATAACAGAAATACCACAAATGGACGTCTTTAACAAACAGAAATTTATTCGCTCACAGTCTAGGAGGATAAAAGTCTGAATTCAGGGTGCCTGCTCCAGGGGAAAGCTTTCTCTGCCTGTTGGCTCTGGGTGAAGTTCCTTGTTATCAATCTTCCCCTGGTCTAGGAGCTTCTCAACACAGGGACCCCGGGTCCAAAGGATGTGCACAGGTCTCCTTGCTTGGTGTTAGCGAGGTCCCTCTGTCTCTCTGCTCACTTCTGTCTTTTATATCTCAAACGAGATTGACTCAAAATACAACATAATCCTGTAGATTGAGTCCTGCCTCACAGACATAATTGCCTCTAATCCTGCCTCATTAACATAATGAACCCACTGCCATCGAGTTGATTCTGACTCATAGCAACCCTATAGGACAGAGTAGAAGTACCCCATAGGATTTCCAAGGAGGGGCTGGTGGATTCCAACTGCTGACCTTTTGGTTAGCAGCCTGAGCTCTTAACCACAGTGTCACCAGGGCTACCTTGACATCATAGAGGTAGGATTTACAACACAGGAAAATCGCATCAGATCACAAAATGGTGGACAATCACACAATACTGGGAATCATGGCCTAGCCAAGTTGACATATGTTTTGGGGGGACACAATCCAATCTATAACAGTGTGCTTAAATAATTTGAAAGTATGTTTATATCACTTTTCTGCCTTAAGAGTTTCAAAATGTTATTTATGTAACAAATCAATTTATTCTAATGCCCACAAAATAATATTAAAAATATTTTGCTTTAGAAACATAGAGCCAAACATTTAGAACACGAGGATTCTTAGAGATAACCACATTCCCATATTTTACTGTTAGGAAAATGAGATCCAGGCGTGTCCAGACTATCAGAACTTCATTTGGAAACATCTTCGAATGTTAATCCACTCCACTTTTGTTTTACCATGGCTAGTCCTACACTAGATCCACTTTTCTTGTAGGATAAACCTCATTCCAATCCCGACACCCACCTGGACTTCAGATAAGAAATGCATAATTAATAGCATGTCTCTTGTTAGATAAAGTTTGAATCGAACCATTCTTCTTGGATTATCTATTAAAACTGTTGGGTTAAATCCTCAATGTTGTTTCTAATGATCTCATTCAGAATGTAATTTCCCATGGTAACTACCGGAATCCCTTATTTCTTCAGGGTCAGTGCATCATTCTGTGGTGCCATGTGATAATCTGTAGCAACAAAGACACTTAAATATACACCACGTTTGCTCATCTGTAGTAATAGGCCTTGAACACAGACATTTGTCTTTTGTTAGCCAGGTGGTGACTGACCCCACTTTTGATTATATTTATTCTGATTTCTTATCCCTGTCTTGTGCCCACCTGTCAGTATACTCCAATGTTTTATTTTGGAGAATCTCAGGACCTGAACTGTGACAGAGTCTCATAATCCAGAACCCAAGGCCTTTTCTATCCAAATGAACCTCTGTTATTAGCTAGGCCTGTCCCCACAGGAGAGCTTGGTTTCTACTTGGTCTCAATCCATCCACACCCTCACTCCACATGTTCAGTCAAGCTATCAATACTCAGACTTGCTGTAATGACCAATTCTGAAACATTTAAATGTTAATCTCTTACTTTACATTGGTAAATTCTTTCTCCCAAATTCTGTTCAATTTAATGACCCACAAAGATACAGCTAACTCAGCAAAGATTATTGCTCTTCTAAAAAACTGTAAAAGAAATTGTTTTGTAGACCAAAATAACTGTTACTGTGTGGAAAAATTTAAATAACTGAGGTTTTATGTATGATGTCTTGTTTTAAGAGGTACGTTCCTGTAATTAGAGAGATTTCTGAGACAGAAGCATATGCTGAGCTGTGAGATGCCAGGATTAAGACTGATTATCATAGAAATCTATGCATAGAAGTGCCTAAGATTCATATGTCTACATGCCTTCAACTGAAGTAAAGTAGCATTATTCCTTGGGAAAAAATTATTCAAAAAAAAGCTGAATATATGGAACTGTTATTCTGTGACAGAAAGTTAATAGACAGGCAGACAGGTGTTGTTTGGTGGCTGTGACAAGGAAGTATGACAGTACTGTGAATTTTTAAGAGTGGCTTTTATTTTTTTTTTTTACCAATCAGAAATCTCTCCCAGAGAGTAGAGTTGAGAATAGGATATTCCTCAAAATCCTCAAAAAAGAGGAAAAATGAACATGAAGGCAGGATCACTAGTTTCATCTGGCAATCATAAGAAGCTTGGACAAGCTTAATGCATTATTCACTAGAAAGTTATGGAATCACAGACTGAACAGATGTAAAAAATTCATAGTACAAGATATTCAGCTACTTTAAATGAAAGCAGGTTGAAGATTTTTGGGTGTTGCATCAAAAACCCCATGGTGCCAAAATACAAACCAGGGAATATTCTAGAGGAACTTGACTTGAGACAATTTTAGCTTTAATATTATAATTTAAGCTGACATCTGTATGTCACAATATGGAAAAGCCAAACATTAAACTGCAACTCATCCAGGTCACTTAAGGTATATATGGTAAGGTGTAAGTTTAAAGGCTGATGTACCTCTAAATATTTTAATTAAAGTGTTACTACATTCCATAACCTACTGCCATGGAGTCAATTCTGACTCATAGTGACCCTATAGGACAGAGTAGAACTGCTCCATAGCGTTCCCAAGGCTAGAAATCTTTACGGAAGCAGACTGCCACATCTTTCTCCCATGGAGTGGCTGGTGGGTTCAAACCACCAGCCTTTGGGTTAGCAGCCGAGCGCTTTCACTACTGCACCACTGGGGTCTTCTCTACATCCCACAACTCATGCTATTTATGTTCAAAGGGGACATCAGGTGGAGTATAGGCAGCAATGTCCCCACATGGTATGAGTCCTGTATCAACCCACCCCAACCTCGGATGGATAAACGGAAGAGAAGGCACTCATTTAATATGCTTGCATTAGGGAGGCACTGAGGAACAGTAGAAAGAACAGGACCTAAATAGAAAAAGAGGCATGTGTGTCCTTGGGCAAGTTACTTAAATTCTCTGAGCTCCAATATCATCACTTGTAATTTAGGAACAATAAGCTTCAGTGCAATTAGAAACACAGTGATTGACAAGAAGTGGACACTCAAAAAATCAGAGTTAGCTGCTTTTCCTATCTTCTTGAAAACCTATGTACAAATAAATACTTCAATAGTGCCATTGAAAATTTTAAACTAGGCCTAGTGTCCTTTCGATAGCCTCCCTACGCTCTAATTTACCAGAGCCTGTTGTTCAGCATTTCAGTTGTATGTACAGCTTACTCAGAATAATAGAGAAAGACCCAGAAAGAATTTTGCTCAAAGCTGTATCCTGAGACATTGCTGGGTTTCTGAATTCTAGGGGTGAGGGGCTGTCTCTAATTGTTAGCACAATTCAATGAAGGCTCTTAGAAAGTCAGTTGCTCAGAATTCTTGCCTAACCTCATAGAGGTTAAATGAATTTTTAGGTTAGTTTTTCTTAAAGCAAAACTCATGTGTACTTCTCTGAGACCTTGTCATGCATTTATTCATCCTGTTCACCATTATGATATTCTGGGGTGATCTTGGACTAGATCAGACCTCCCCAGTAGTAATGAATATTAATATTATTGTGGTAAAGAATATAATCCTGCATATAAATATGGAAAGAAATACTTGCTATTTTGGAGTTTGATTAATCCTTTCAGAACAGATGGGTTCCATTTATTTCACTGAGAAGAAGTACAGCCAGAATACTCCTTAGAAGCAAGGATGGCGAAATTTCATCTCACATGCTTCAGACATATTATCAGGAGGGACCAGTCCCTGGAGAAGGACATCATGCTTGGTAAAGCAGACAGTCAGTGAAAAAGAGGAAGACCTTTGTTATGGATTGACAAGGACCTTCCCCATAGCCAACAGAGAGAGAAAATCTTCCCCTGGAGCTGGCACCCTATATTTGGACTTCTAGCCTCTTAGACTGTGAGAAAGTAAATTTCTCTTTGTTAAAGCCATCCACTTGTGGTATTTCTGTTATAGCAGCACTAGATAACGAAGACAACCCTCAGTGAGATGGATTGACACAGTGGCTGCAACAATGCACTGAAGCGTAACGATTGCGAGGATGGTGCAGGACCGGGCAAGGTTTTGTTTCATTGTACACAGGGTAGCTATGAGTTGGAATAGACTTGATGGCACCTAACAACAACAACAACATGAGCTTAAAAACAGTGAGAAATTGCAACTCAGAAATCCTGCAGCCCTAGATTCACCTGGATCACAGAAAGGATCTAACTCACTAACAATAATAAGTAGGGTGAGACTTCAAGGAGTCTGAGTTTCTCCTCAGCAGTCTCATCCTAGAACCTTCTTGCAGTTATAAAATCAATTGATGCTGACAATTCATACTGTCAAACAGTTCTGTGCCTTCTGCTATCTCCAGTACATAAAGAAAAGATAATTAATTTTCCAAAACTATGGCAATAGGAGAATAGGTAGCTCCAAATGGCCCCTGACACAACCTATAAGGATTTGTCTCTATAACTGTGAGGTATCCCCGCTTTAAAATTTTACTAGCTACTTTCTTTTTTTTTTTTTTTAACCAAGCCCACTGCTGGGTACTCAAGAAAATGTGGAGGTTTTTGAAGGAGGTTTATAAATTCCTTGAGTTTTGTTGTTTTAAAAGTTGGATATTGCCTGAAGCCAGAGAAAGAAGGTAAGTTTTGAATTTAAAGGCTCATATACCTCTAAATATTTTGAGTTGACTCCAAACCAACATTATACGTAATTGAAATGTTACTACATCCCATAACTCATGATGTTCGTGTTCCTGGTCTTTCCTAAATGAAGACCACCAGCTGCAATGAATTGTGCTGAACTGTGTGGTGGTTTTGTGACAATGACAAATGAGGAGTAGAATGAGACCACAAAGCATATCTCTACTTGAGACTTGGGGTTAGATTTCAGGACTTGATTTTTAGCAACATGCATGCCTGGTTCAATTCTTCAGTCTCCTGATGTATTTGACAGATATGATTGCATTGGATATGACTGCAATAGATATTGGCTGGCTTGGGTTCTCTATTGCATTTCTGCCTTCTCAATTCCTCAGCTTGTGGTGGATTTCATTTTTTCCCTAGAGAATATCAAAAATTGTAATCAGATCCATTACTATTGATGGAACTGGTGGATTACAAATAGTGTTTATACATTTGTCATGGATTGAGTTGTGTCCCCCAAAAACATCTGTCAGCCTGGCTGGGTCATGATTCCCAGTGTTGTATGATCATGTAATCTGATGTGATCTCCTTATGTGTTGTAAATTCTATCACCGTGATGAGGTTATATTGATGAGGTTGACAAGATTAGATAGTGTCTTAATCCAATCTCTTTTGAGATATAAAACAGAGAAGCGAGCAGAGACACATGAGAATCTCATACCACCAAGAAAGCTGTGCTGGGAGCAGAGCGCGTCCTTCAGACCTGAGGCTCCTGTGCAAAGAAGCTCCCAGACCAAGGAAAGACTGATGCATTACAAGGACCTTTCTCCAGAGCTGACAGAGAGAGAAAGCCTTCTCCTGGAGCTGATACCCTCAATTTGGACTTGTAGCCTACTGGACTGTGAGAGAATAAACTTCTCTCTGCTAAAACCATCCACTTGTGGTGTTTCTGTTAGAGCAGCACTAGACGACTAAGACAACATTTTTAAAATGTCTGAATAAATAAACCCAGTGGCACCATGCTTAAGACAAAAAATTCAACAATTGATTAAAACATCTCATATTCAAAGTCCCTTACAATTTTTTTTTTTTTTTTGCTATAGTTCAAATCTTCCCCCCCCCCCCGCACACACAAAAAAAGGCAATGAACAGAGGCTCTTCGCCTGTCTCAAAAGTTCTTTGATTGGCAAACACATGTTATGGATTACAAACTCTAAAAGATGATCCATTCCCCAGGCCCCCAACCACTCAGGACAGCATCTCATTCCTTGAGGCTTGTCAGGCTGTACAATGAAGGCTTCGTGCTGCCCTCAGGTCATTTCTTGTCTTCTTGAAAACTTGTTTTCTTTGACTCAGTCTTCCCGCTGAGAAATGAATGACCTTAATCTCTTCCGGGAAACAAGGCACAGCAGGCATCAGTCATATGACTGAACATTTCTGAATATGTAATAAAAATGCAATGTCTACCATAGAGAGATATACAAAAATAGTGCTAGACAGAAAGAAAGCTTCAGATATCTGATAACAATTTTATAATGTCTTCACATCCTCTTAAAAATTAGACCAGTCACAGAAGACTAGAGATTTTATTTTTATTTTGTTTTATTTAGATTATTTTCTGTCCATGTAGGGATTTGTTTGTTATTTTTAAAAATTTCCCTGGTACGTGATATTACAATTGGTTAAAAAGCAACCTAACTTATAAAAAAAGTTATATCAGCAAAATCTTTAGCATCTGAATAATATTTTCTATTCTTAATGACTAATAATAATTCTAGGTTTGTAATACAATAATGAGAACATCCTTTTGTGTTCATTAATTACATTTGGTTCTTAGTACTAACAAGCAGTGCTTTGAGAGTATAAAATTTATGATCAAATTGCATTTATCTATGTGCATGGAGGATGCCAATGGTAATCTTACATGTCATCCTGTCCCCTAAGTCATCCCTGGGTGGCTTTTTATGGAGCTTACATTGTTTCTACAGGTTTGAGATAAAGCCAAAAAAAGCTGTGATTAAACAGAAAAAAAAATGGGTTAATAATAGTCATCCCTATGATAACAAACCAAAAACCAAACTCACTGCCTTCTCGTCGATTCCGACTCGTAGCGACCTTATAGGACAGAGTAGAACTGCCCCTTTGGGTTTCTAAGGAACAGCTGGTGGATTCGAACTGCAGACCTTTTAGTTAGCAGCTGATCTCTTAACCACTGTGCCACCAGGGCTTCCCCTATGATAACAATACCTGATAAATGTGGAAAGCAATAAATCCCATCACAGAGAAGAGTAGATGTTCGTAGAGAAAAACGCCAAAAAGAAGTTCATAAATGGTCAAGAGAGACTCAAACTTACTGTGTTGTTCTATTAAAATGTAAACATTTCATTAAACAGACTTTACATTCATCTGCTTACTTCCCTTAAGTTTAGGGACAGAGAAATAAAATCTCTTGTAGCCTAGTGGTTAGGCTCTATGGAGAGGCACAAGGATAAGCCGGGGTCACCACAAGATGCTTTTTCATATTAGAGACTTCCAGTTATAGCTGAAACCCCTGAAAGGTTATTTGCTGTATGGATAAACTAGGAGAAAATACCCTACTCCCAGGATATAGTCTCCACACCACAACAGTAGAATACACATACTTCTCCAATGCCAGTGGGTCATTTCCCAGGAGAGGGCATATGCTAGGTCACAAAACCAATCTCAATAACTTACAAACATTAAAATTATAAAAAGTATCTTCTCCTACTACAATAGAGTTAAAATGGAAATCAATAACAGAAGGAAAATAGGAAATTACAGGAATATGTGAAAATTAAACAACACACATTGTTATTGTGGTGAAAATACACACAACCAAACATATAGTAATTCAACAATTGCTACACGTACAATTCACTGGCAGTGATTACAGTCTTCAAGTTGTACGACTCTTCTTACTGTCTTTTTCCAAACTATCCCAACACCATTACTGTATACTCAATGCACCCTAAGCCAAGACTCTCCCTCCCTCCCACCTCTGGTAATGACTAATAATTTTTGGTTTCTATATATTTGTTTGCATGCAAAAGATGGGGCAGTGTGCTTCTGTAAAGATTTACAGCCTTGGAAACTTTATCAGGTTGCTATGAGTTGGAATCAACTCGACGGCATTGAGTTTGGTTGGTTTGGTATATGTTTGCTTAGGAACCCTGGTGGGGCAGTCTGAATTGACTTGACAGCAATAGGTTTGGTTTGGGTTTTTGGATATATTTGCTTATTTAAAATAAGTGAGACTATACAGTATTTGTCCTTTTGTGACTGACTTATTTCTCTCAATATAATATCCTCTAGGTTCATCCATGTTGTGGCATATGTCAGAACTTTATTCCTTTTTATGGCTGAGTTATTGTGCGTATATATACCACGTTTTGTTTATTCATTCATCTGTTGATGGACATTTTAGTAGTTTCCACCTTTAGGCTATTGGGAATGTGCTGCAACGAACCTTGGTGGACATATGTCTGTTCGCACACTGCTTTCAGGTCTTTTGAGTGTGTACCTAGGAGTGGAATTGCTGGGTCATACGGTATTTCTATGTTCAACTGTTTGAGGAACTGCCAAACTATTTTTCACAGTGGATGTACCATTTTATGTTCCCATTAGCAATGGATGAGGGTTCCAATTTCTCCACAACCTCACCAACACCTGTTGTTTTCTGTTTTGTTTTGTTCTGTTTTGTTTTCTTTAATCATTGCCATTCTAATAGTGGTGAGATGGTATATCATTGTGGTTTTGGTTTTCATCTCCTTAACGGCTAATGATTTGGAGGATTTTTTTATTATTACTTTTTGTTGTTGTAGTTTAAGTGAAATTTTACAATTCTAGTCTCTCATACAAAAATTTATACATACATTGTTATGTGACCCTAATTGTTCTCCCTATACTGTGACAGCACACTCCTCCTTTCCACCCCTGATTTCCCGTGTCCATTCAGCCAGCTCCTAACCCTCTCTGCCTTCTCATCTCACTTCCGGACAGAAGCTGCCCATTTAGTCTTATGTACTTACTTGAGCTAAGAAGCACACTCTTCACAAGTATCATTTTATGTCCCACAGTCCAGTCCAATCTTTGTCTGAAGAGTTGGCCTCTGGAATTGTTTTAGTTCTGGGTTGACAGGGAGTCCGGGGGCCATGCTTTCTGGGATTCCTTCAGTCTCAGTCAGACCATTAAGTCTAGTCTTTTTACTAGAATTTGAGTTCTGCATCCCACCCTTCCCCCACTCCGTCAGGGACTCTGTTGTGTTCCCTGTCAGGGTGGTCATTGGTGGTAGCCGGGCACCATCCAATTCTTCTGTTCTCAGGCTGATGAAGTCTCTGGTCTATGTGGCCCTTTCTGCCTCTTGGGCTAATATTTTCCTTGTGTTTTTGGTGTTCTTTATTCTTCTTTACTCCAGGTGTTTGGGACCAATTGACGCATCTTAGATAGCCGCTTGCTAGGTTTTAAGACCCCTGATACCACCCACCAAAGTAGGATGCAGAGGTGGAGCATCTTTTTATGAACTTGTTGGCCATTTGAATATCCTCTTTGGTGAAATCTCTGTTCAAGTCCTTTACTCATTTTTTGATTGGATTGTTTGTTTTTTTGTTGTTAAGTTGTAGAAGCATCTTATATATTTTGGATATTAAACCCTTATTGGATAAATGGTTCCCCAACATACATTTTCTTGCATTCTGTAGACTGTGTGTTTTTTTTTTAAATAAATTCCTTTGATTCAGAAAGTAATTTTTATGAGGTCCCAAACAACATACTTTTAACGACCAATGGGTCAAAGAGGAAATCAAAAAGAAAACCAGAATATACATATAAATAAATAAAAATTAAAGTACTATATTATAAAATTTATGGGATGCAGCAATGAAAGTGCTTGGAAGGAAATTTAGACCAGTAAACTCCTACATTAAAAAAGAAATAAGATCTCAAATAAATAACCTACTTTTACAGCTTGAGGAACTAGATAATAAAAGCAAACTAAACCCAAAGCTTCTAGAAGGAAGAAAATAACAAGGACCAGAGCAGAAATAAATAATACAAAGAATAGAAAACAAATAGAGATAATCTACGAACCTAGAAGTTGGTTCTTTGGAAAGATCAATAAAATCAACAAAACTTTAGCTAGACTAACAAAGAGAAAAAGAGGGAAGATGCATATAACTGAAATCAGAAATAAAAGTGGTGACATTACTACTGACAGCACAAAACCAAAAAGGAATATGAGGGTGTGGTGAACAACTGTATTCCAACAAATTAGATAATTTAGATGAAATGGATACATTCCTAGGAACACATAAACTATCTAATTTGGCTCAAGAAGGAAAACATAATCTCAACAGGTACATAATCAATGAAGAGATTGAATCAGTAATCAAAAAACTTTAAACAAAGAAAAGCCCAGGATCAGGTGACTTCACTGATGAATTCTACCAAACAAGTAAAGGAGAATAAGCACCAATCAGTCTCAAACACTTTCAAAATACTGAAGAGAGGGATCACTTCCTACCTCATTCTGTGAATCAAAAATCACATTGATACCAAAACCAGACAAAAACACTACAAGAAAACTATAGACTAATATCCCTTATAAATATAGACGCAAATATCCTCAACAACAAGAACAAAACTAGCAAACTGAGTGCAACAACATATTAAAAGGAATATATACCATGACCAAGTGAAGTTTACCCCAGGAATGCAACAGGATTCAACTTAATAAAATCAATCTGTGTAATATACCACATTAATAAACGACAACAAAAGAACTACGTAATTATCTCAATTATGCAGAAAAGGCATTACACAAAATCCAACATATTTTCATGAGAGAAAACATTCAACAAACTTGGAATAGTAGGAACATTCTTCGATATGATAAAGGGTGTTTATGAAAAACCCACAGCTAACATCAAACTCAATATAGGAAGAGTGAAAATTTTCCCTCTGAGATTAGGAAAAAGACAAGAATGTCCTCTCTCACCACTGCTATTCAGTACTGTACTGGAAATCCCAGCCAAAGTGGTTAGGAAATAAAAAGAAATAAAAGATATCCAAATCAGGAAGAAGAGAAATAAAACTATCCCTTTTTTCAGATGACATGATTCTATATACAGAAGACCCTAAAGATTCCACAAGAAAGTTATTAGAGCTAATAAATGACTTCAGAAAACTGGCAGTGTACAAGGTCCACACAGAATAATTAGTCAGGTTTCTAAGCATCAGCAGTGAGCAATCTGAAAAGGAAATTAAGGAAACATTCCATTTACCATAGCACCTTAAAAATAAAATATCTAGAAATAAATTTAATTAGGGAGGTGAAAGACTTGTACACTGAAAACTATAAAACATTGCTGAAATAAATTAAAGAAGACCTAAGTTAATGGAAAGACACTCATGTTCATGAATTGCAAGACATACTATTGTTAAAATATCAATACTAAACAAAGCAATCTATAGAGTCAATGCAATCCCTATCAAAATTCCAACAGCCTGGTCTGCAGAAAGGGAAAAGCCAATTCTTGAATTCATATGGAATTACAAGGGACCCTAAATAGCCAAAACAATCTAAAAAAAAGAATACGGTAGGAGGACTCACACTTCCTGATTTCAAAGCTTATTATAAAGGTACAGAAATCAGAATAGTCTGGTACTGGCATAAGGATAGATATATAGACCAATGGAACAGAATTGAGAAATAAACCCGTACCTCTATAGTCAATTGATTTTTGGCAAGGATGCTGAGTCCATTCAATGGGGAAAGAAAATTCTCTTGAATAAATTGGATCACCACATGTAAAAGAATGAAATTGGACCCATACCTCACACCATATATAAAATGGATTAGTGGCCTATAAGAAAACATAAGAGTAAAGCTTCAAGACCTTGCTTTTGATACTAGATTATTAGATATGACACCAAAAGTATGAACAGCAAAAGATAAAATAGATAAACTGGACTTTGTCAAAATTAAAAACATCTGCGCATCAAATGATTTTAGCAACAAAGTGAAGAAACAAGCTACAGAGTGGGAGAAAATATTTGGGAACCATATCTGATAAGGGTTTACCACCTAGAATACATAAAGAACTATAATTCAATAACAAAAAGACTAACCACCAATCAAAATATAGGCAAAGGTCTTGAATAGACATTTCTCCAAGAAAGATATACAAATGGCCAGTAAGCACATGAAAAGGCACACACCATCATAAGTCATTAGGGAAATGCAAATGAAAACCACAATGAGATATCACTTCATACCCACTGAAAAAAAAAGTGAGTCAGGCCACTAGGATGGCTAATATCAGAAAAAATAAATAAACAAATGTTAACAAGGATGTGAAGAAATGGGAACCCTCATCCACTTATGGTAGGAATGTAAGATGGTGCCACTTCTGTGCAAAACAATTTGACAATTCCTTAAATATTTAGACATAATAGCTTCATACGACCCAGCATTCCATTCCTAATTATATACCTGAAAGAATTGAAAGCACAAACTCAAACAGATACTTACAGACCAGTGTTCAATGTAGTGCTATTTCCAATAGCCAAAAGTGTTCATCAACAGATGAATGGTTAAACAAAATGTGGTATATCCATACAATGGAATATTATTCAGCCATAAAAAATGAAGCTTTGATACATGCTACAACATAGATGAACCTTGAAGACTTTATGGTGAGTGAAATAAGTCAGATGCAAAGGGACAAATATCGTAGGCACCTCCAAAAAACCCACTGCCATCAAGTCAATTCTGACTCATAGCAACCCTATACAACAGAGTGGAATTGCCCCACAGGGTTTCCAAGGAGCACCTGGTGGATTTGAGCTGCCAACCTTAACCACTGCACCACCAGGGTTTCCTTGTATGAGCCCACTTAAATAAAATGTCTAGAACAGGCAATGCATAAAGACAAAAGTTTATCAGTGGTTACTAGGGGCTGAGAGGAGGGGAAAAGTGGAGTTATTGCTTTAAAGGTACTGAGTTTCTGTTTAGGTTGATGAAAAATATCTGGAAATAGATGGTAGTGATGGCTATAAAACACAACAAATGTATAATGGCACTAAAACGTTTTCATGTTTTGTTGTATATATATTTTACCACAATATTTTTTTTTAGAAAACTGAAACATTTACAGATTAAAAATTACAGAAAAGAAAATTAATGAGATGTTAAATGTATCTAAAGTCATTTTAGAGAATGCATTGCAGAGATACTAAAAATGGAAATAGGGAAATATGAAAAGCAGGTAAGCAGACATTGGGGTTGGGTGGGAGGATCTAATACGCATTTAGTAGGAGTTTAATAAAGTGAAGAGGGAGAGAATAGATGAGAATTGTGCAGAACTGATGAAAGTCTCCAACGCACATATTTAGAAAATCCCAATGAAGAATTAAAAGAAACAAACAAACCAAAAAGCCCGCACCTAAACATAATCACATCATACAAAAAGAAAAACAATTGATACGGCAACAATGAATGTTTGAAGTCAACGGAATAACATATATGAAGTAATGAGAACAATTAACTGTCATCCTTGAATTATATCTAGAGAGAAAAACTTGGTAATAGAAATGACAATGGAGATTCATGACAGAATTTTGCAAGACCACGCTTTCTTCATTGCAAATACCTTTTTTCAATAAAATAAATAGCAAGTATACACATGGATAGCCATTCAACTGTGTGGATTATAACAAATTACGGATAACATTGCAAAGAATGGGAATTCCAGAATACTTAATTGTGCTCATGAGGAACCTGTACTTAGACCAAGAGGCAATCTTTCGAACAGAATAAGGGGATACTGTTTGGTTTAAAGTAAAAAAAAAAAAAAAAAAAGTGTGTGTCAGGGTTGTATCATTCACCATATTTATTCAATCTGTATGCTGAACAAACAATCCTAGAAGCTGGACTATGTGAAGAAGAATGGGGCACCATGATCGGAGGAAGACTCATCAACAACCTGAGATATGCAGATGACACAACCTTGCTTGAAGCACTTACTGATGAAAATCAAGGACTACAACCTTCATTACGGACTACATCTCAACATAAAGAAAACAAAAATCCTCACAACTGGACCAATAAGCAACATCATGATAAATGGAGAAAAGATTGAAGTTGTCAAGGATTTCATTTTATTT
>NW_004443940.1:24304415-24368813 GCF_000243295.1 Trichechus manatus latirostris | reverse complement strand
AACAAAAATCCTCACAACTGGACCAATAAGCAACATCATGATAAATGGAGAAAAGATTGAAGTTGTCAAGGATTTCATTTTACTTGGATCCACAACCAACAAGTAGCTGTCAAGAAATCAAATTACTGTATTCCATTGGGCGAATCCACTGCAAAAGATCTCTTTAAAGTGTTAAAAAGCAAAGAGGTCACCTTAAGGACTAAAGTGTGCCTGACCTAAGCCATGGTGTTTTCAATCATCTCATATGCATGTGAAAGCTGGACAATCAGTAAGAAAGACTGAAGAAGAATTAATGTATTTGAATTATGGTGTTGGCAAAGAATATTGAATATACCATGGACTGCCAGAAGTAACAAATCTGTCTTGGAATAAGTACAGCTAGAATGTTCCTTAGTAGCGAGGATAGCGAAACTTTGTCTCACATACTTTGGATATGTTATCGGAAGGGTCCAGTCCCTGGAGAAGGACATCATGCTTGGTAGAGGGTCAGTGAAAGAAAGGAAGACCCGCAACGAGATGATTGACACAGTGGCTGCTGTGATGGGCTCGAGCATAGTAATGATCGTGAAGATGGCGCCAGACCAGGCAGCATTTCATTCTGTTGTTCACAGGGTCGCTATGAGTAGGATCGGACTCGAGTGCAATAACATTAACAACAATAACAACACACACATGTCTATGTTTATATACATATATAACTTTAAGAAAATAACGTGTGTATTAGTAGTTTTTTGCCAACTGTGAACCCTCAAGCACGTGTGATGTGTTATTTTCATAATGGTGCTATACCAATTTATTTTTACATGTTGTTGAATTCAATTTAGATTTCTGATCACATGGGAACACACTCATATATATATATTTATATAGAGAGATACACAAAATAAAAGAATGGACATACAAACAAGACTGAACTAGAATACCAGATGTCTTAGTTATCTAGTGTCACTCTAACAGAAATACCACAAGTGGGTGGTTTAACAAACAGAAATGTATTTTCTCACAGTTTAGAGAGCTAGAAGTCCAAATTCAGGGTGCCGTCTCTGCGGGAAGCCTTTCTCTGTTGGCTCTGGAGGAGGGTCCTTGTCTCTTTCTGTCTTCTGTTCCTTGATTACTTGGAGATTTTCATGTGGCCTGCGTCTATCTTCCCCTATCTGTGACGGCTTGCTTCTGCGCCTTATCTGCTCTTTTAGATCTCAAAAGTGATTGGTTTAAGACACACCCTATCCTGATATGGCCTTGTTAACATAACAAAGAAAACCCTATTCCCAAATGGGATTATATCAACAAAGAGGGGTTAGGATTTGCAACACATATTTTTAGGGGACACAATTCAAACCACAACACCAGACATCAGTAGCATATACTTTGGGCAAGGGGGAGGAGTGAATGATTCTGAGGTCAATGTAGTGTTCAGAAGAAAGGAAGAGATACTGCAAAAATTATTAAATTATTTAAAGCAACTCCCAAAAGAATAGAAACAGAGGGTACAACTTCCAGAGTAACAAAGGGGAAAGAAATGTGAACGAAATGAAGCTATCTAAAAGTATGTTTAAAAGGAGAAATCATAGAGAGGGAAAATAGAAATCACAAAATACAATGATAAAAATTTAATTGAAATATCTTAGAAATCATTTTTTTGATAAAATACTTTCATTAAAATACAAAAATTGTCAGATGTGATTTTTAAAATTCCAGCTTAATGAAAGTAGTCACATCAAGCCAAAAAGTAATCAAAGTAAGGATGGTGTGTCTATGTTAATATGAGATAAAGTAGACTTTTAGAAAATAAAAAGACTACTATATTCTGTTAAATTTTTCAAAGGAGTAGGATGATAAAATAACATATGTGTAAGTTTTGCCATAGCTGCAGGAAGATTTTATCATATCCTCCATTTGAGTAGAAGACTGTCAAACATTTATCTCAGTACCTGAAGGTTTTATCAACAAAAACTCACACTGGGGCACAGAAGATTTGGACTATACCATCAAAAACCTTGATCTAGCATCTGGTAGAAAATATATAAAGTTCTGCATCCAGTAGTGGGGACATTTATATTCATTTCAATTAAAAAATAGAATATTTATTAGTATTGATTTTACTACACCACGAAGCAATGTGAAACACATTTTAAAGTTTCATTATTATGCAGGAAATGGTCTCTAACTAAAATACAAATAAATTGAGAATCTATTATAAAATATTTAGAGTAAATTGTTCTTGAACAGTTAAAACTGTACTCCCTAATAAATAATGGATCAAAATAAATCATAATGGAAAATATGAAATAGTCAGAACTACATATCAAAATTGCAATATCTAGGCATAAACAGAATATGTCCAAAATCAAGCACGTTGGAAAACTCTCCAAAAAGTAACGAATGACACAGGAACAAACAGAAAGGACTCCCAGGCTCTTGGGTTGAAAAACTCAATATCAAAATGATGTCCATTGTCTTTAGGTTAAACAGAAATTTAAATCAATCCCCTAAAAAAGTAACCCTTTTCTTTTTTTTCTTGTACTAAAAACATTGATTACAATTGGGACATGCATAAGTTCCTCTAGAACTCAGGAGTGGGGAAAACTTCCTAACCATGAATCAAAAAATCTGTAGGCAGATAAAAAATATTTGCTAAATTTAATTGCATAAAAATCATTTTAAAAATAAACCCTGTTTTGCTTCATATACCCTGTTTGATACTTTAAAAACGTTTTTCCTTTCATTTTTCTCGAAACCTTACAAGATGGTTTCATCATTATCCATCTTTACCAGATGAAGAAACTGATTAAAGAGAGCTTACCTAATTTGTTCAAGGTCATATGCTAGTAAACTGATAAAAGTTAATTCAACCCTAGTATTTTTTTTTACCCCAGATTCATTGTCTTCACCTTTCATACTTTACCAACAGTGTAAGAAATAGGGTGAATAGTGTGAGGAAGGGGGCTGGATAATTTTATTACTCTAGAAGTAAATTTTCCCTGGAACCTTCAGTAAAATACAGCAGAGTAAAAATATTGCTCCCCTGATTTATTTGCTTAAATAAACTAGTAACAATGGAACAAAGAAACAAGCAAGCAAACATATTAAAAAAAATGAAAAGAATAATCAAACAAGCAAATATATTAAAGAGAAAGTTTTAACCACAATAACATTAAAAGATAGTACCCAAACTTAAACACAACCGGTAAGAAAGTCTGCCAATTGCAACAAAAATTGGAAGATATGTGTACGTATGTGGTTTTTTTTGGGTGGGGGGACGGGGAGCGTTGGGAGTCAGAGGTTGCTTACTTCTTCATATCAAGCTGAGGATCTCAGCCCACCCACGGGCACCAAACTCAAATTTGTACCCACTGGATTATTTTAAAAATAGCCCAAATAAGCAGATCTTCACCCAGTGAGAGTCTGCCTCCGCTCCTTAGAAGCAAGGATGCTGACACTGTCTTGCTTACTTTGGACACGTCATCAGAAGAGATCAATCCTTGAAGAAGGACATCATGCATGGTAAAGGAGACGGTCAGTGGAAAAGGAGGAGACCCTCAATGAGACAGATTGACACAGTGGTTGCAATCATGGCTCAAACATAGCAACGGTTGTGAGGATGGCCCAGGACTAAGCAACCTTTCATTCTGTTATACATAAGGTTGTTATGAGTAGGAGCTGACTCCATAGCACCTAACAACAACAACAAAATCAAGCACATTAGAAATTCACGTACCCCTGAAACCACACCCAACATCTGCTAGCCCTAGATAGGATAAAATAAGATAATCTTGTAGTTATAAGGACCCTAAGGTGATGTTGCCTTTGGAGCTCTTTCATCCAGAGGCTCATCACCTCGATGCAGAAGAGCATTGCCTAGACACACGTAAGCCTTCCCCTCTCTCCTCTTCCCCTGGATTTTCACACCCTCTTTCCCCGTTGGAGCCCTGGTGGTGCAGTGGTTAAGGGCTATGGCGTGCTATGGTTGCTAACCAAAAGGTCGGCAGTTCAAACCCACCAGGTGCTCCTTAGAAGCCCCGTGGGGCAGTTCTACTCTGTCCTGTAGGGTCACTATGAGTTGGAATTGACTAGATGGCAAGGGGTTTGGTTTGTTTTTGTTTTTTTTCGTGGGGGGGACCTTCCCCTGTTGGTGGCTCCTTGCACCACCTCCTGCTGTGGGGTATGAGTGCCCGCATGTGGCTGTGGAAGCATCAGCCCCAATAAGTAGCTTGTTGTGCAAATCTGCTATCTCATGGCCGTGTCGTTTTCCTTGATCAGCTGGAACTCACTACAGTATCAAAAGCAGACGCCTGCCTCTGCAGATATCTGATAGAGCTTGAAATTCTCTAAGAATAGTTGTCACACCTTGAGGCACTAAAGTTTTTGAAAAGTTCTGGGAACTGGCTGCTCTTGTAACTGTTTTCATCATCCCTGAGTGGTGGGAGAAGTCAGGTGGAGATAGGAAATGCAGAAACATGCCACAAAATTATCTTAGCAAGAATCTTGCTGTTACTGTGGGGGAAGAAGAAGAAAAGGGTGGTAATCCACTCTGCAGCTAATCTTAATTATTGGAAAAGTATTAAAAGCTACATCATCCCAGAAAAAATGTGTCAAGGGTCCTTAGTGTAAGCAAGGTCAATAAACAAACAAATAATGAACTTTAGTAATGATACGGAAACCCTGGTGGTGTAGTGATTAAGAGCTACAGCTACTAACCAAAAGTTGGCAGTTCAAATCCACCAGGTGCTCCTTGGAAACTCTAGGGGCAGTTCTACTCTGTCCTATAGGGTCACTATGACTCAGAATCGACTCAGTGGCAATGGGTTTGGTGTTTTGTTTGTTTTAGTCATGATATACACGTGGAAGTGTTTATAGGTTGAAGTATACAAATACCTGCAACAATCCTTTGAAATGCATCTCAAAATAATATGGATCAATGAATGGATGGAGAATGATATGGATAGTGTGTGATAAAGGTAGTAAAATGGAGATCGTAAACTCTAGATAATGGGTATGCTGGTTTTCACTATACAATTTTTCAACTTTTCTCTATATTTCAACTTTTTAAAATAAAATGTGCAATTAAGTACTGTATCAAATATTTTTTAAAAGATACTCCAAAAGCAATGAGTTAGTGAAAGGTAATTCAAAATAATAAAATAAACGAAAGCAACTTTTTGCCTCAAATTATCATTCTGTCCTTCCTGTAAGCTTCAGCAAAATGATGGGCCCCTGCCAAACTCAACAAACTTCCATTTAATGACAAGTAATAATTAGACAGCTGCTAACTGAATGGCTGGCAATTGATGTCCACCAAGTCCAAAGAAAGACCTGAAGATCTGACTCTTGGTGACTCTATGTGTGCAGAGTAGAACTCCTCGATAGGTTTTTCAAGGCTGGGACCTTTTGGAAGCAGGTCACCGGGCCAGTCTTCAGAGGCCTCTCTGGGTAGGCTTGAACCCCAACCTTTCGGAATAGTCAAACACTTAACCATTTGGCCACCGAGGGACTCCTCCTGGAGATCTACTTCAGAAAAATCAGCCACTGAAAACCCTATGCAGCGCAGTTCTACTCTGACGCACATGGGGTTGCCATGAGTCAGAGTCGACTCCATGGCAACTGTTTGGTTTTTTCCCCTTAGTTTCTGTTGGTCATCATCTTCTTTTTAAAGTCTAGTGTCTTAGTTCTGGCCGGTGGTGGGTGATCTGAATGAACGCAAACCGAACCCGTTACTTTGCTCCAAGGGAGGGTGGTCTTCCTTGTAGAACCTGGCTGAGCAAGTGCTCTTTTTCCTCCTAAAACGTGAGGTTTACTGAGTATATAAAAAGCTCTTCCCACAGTGCCAAAGGAGCCCTGGTGGCACCATGGTTAACTGCTTGAACCAAAAGTGGTGGTTCAAACCCACTAGCTGCTCCACAGGAGAAAGATGTGACAGTCTGCTTTCGTAAAGATTTACAGCCTTGAAAACCCTATGGGGCAGTTCTACTGTGTTCTGTAGGGTCGTTATGAGTTGGAATTTACTCCACAGCAATGGGGGTTTTTTTGTTGTTGTTGTTGTTGTTTTTGGTTTCCTTGCAAAGAATCAGTTAGTAAAAGGGTCAGCAACTTGATGCCAAACGGTGCAAACAGTCTGCAGCTCTCACAGGGGCAGCAAAACGTTTCAGCAAAGGGCTTTCTTCCAGAGCAGTAAGAGCAGTGTTCAAAAACCTAGAATGTTTTCTATTTAAAGAAGATGGCAACAGTGAGAAACAGAGAAAACATGAATTGAAAGAGAAAGTGAAAGTCTCCCAATAAGAGGATGGCCATATACACGTTTGTGACCAGGGCTTCGAACCAGTGTATTTGGGTTTGAGTCTCTGCTGAGAATTTGCATTTCTAACAAGTTCCCAGACAGTGCTAATGCTGCTGGTTAGGAAACCATTCTGAGAACCGCTAGTAAAGACAGTGGTTCTCAAAATCCATTACATGTAAGAATAAATTGAGGATCTTGTTAAAATGTAGATTCTGATTCAGTGTATCTTCTCAACAGGGGTTTGAACCTGAAGGAACTGGTTCAAAGCCCTGCTTATGACCTGGGCAGTAAAAGCCTAATAATGAGCTTTGAAAAAAAATATCACAGCAGACTACCATAAGCTCTTGCAACATGCATGAGGAAAGGAAAGGAGAGGCATATTAAAATACCGAGGACGTAAGACAGGACTAAGACATTACCAAGACATTCTTGGCTAAAGAGCCAAGGTCAAAGTCAATTATAAAGCAAATATAATACCTACAAATCATATTCCTGGTTTCTTAAGTTTTGTATACATACACAAGGAAAAAAAGCATAATAAGATTTACTTATTTTAACAAAGGGGTCAGCTAATCTCTTGCGTTATAATTTCCAGCTTAAGAATTAGGATCACGTGTGATCTGAAATATCTGAACATAGATGAAGATTACCAACTGTCTAGTTTTAAGAACTAGATCCCAGACAGAGATGAGATTACCCAAAAAAAGATGAGATTACCCTATTAGCAACCTTCACAAGTGGCAGATTTAATGTCACTTTCCAAATCATCAAATTGATTAAAATTTCCATAGTAAGCTTTTATGCCCTTCTCCCCAGATATACGCTGATCTGAGTTTGGGTTATTTATTGACAAAGGTATTTTTATAACGATAAACTAAAAAATTGTTTTAAGCAATAAAGAGTATTCTGCTTTTAAATTACCTATAGACATGATGCGCATTGGTTAAGAGTTTGGCTGCTAACCAAAAGGTCAGCAATTCAAATCCACCAACTGCTCTTTGGAAACCCTATGGGGCAGTTCTACTCCGTCCTATAGGGTCGCTATGAGTCGGAATCCACTCGACAGTAACAGGATTTTTTTTTTTAATATCTATTATATATTGGACATTTATGCAAATTTTAAAAGTATTGCAAGTTGTAAAAGACCAATCAATGTCCCCTTTCCATTTTTCTAACTAGAATATTTGATGTTCAAAGATATTTATTTCATCATAGTATTTTTATTAATATAAGAAACAACTTAAATTTGGTAATTTTTTTTTTTTTTGAGAAATTATCAAACTGCAAATCAATTAAGTAAATTCTTAGTGTTCTTAAATACTGGAAAAAATATGTCAAAGAATCTCAGTAAAAGTATAGGCTATAAACATTGCGTTAGCTTATTATTTTTCTATAATGAACATTGTAGTATACATGGTAACAATTCAAGGGAAATATTTACTGTTAAGTATTACTCAAATGCCCTGGGAAAGTGAATATTCTGAATCTAACAGGAAACTGCAATGTGCTGTATTACAGGTTTGCCCATTAACAGGATTGACTTAATGTGGAGGTGAGAATCGCAATTACCTATTTTCTGTCCCAGCCTTTTATAATTCTCACTTTCAAACAAGACAGACTTGTACTTAGAACTTTAATTTCAATGAGGTCTTGAAGGAATAAAAGCCAGACAATGTTGTATTTGGAAAGCCCTCTGACCCTAGGTGAGGAACCCTGGTGGCACAGCAGTTAAGCACTTAACTGCTAACCAAAGGTCGACAGTCAGAATCCACCAGCCACTCCACAAGAGAAAGATGTGGCAGTGGCTTCCGTAAAGATTACAGCCTTGGAAACCCTATGGGGCAGTTCCACTTTGTCCTATAGGCTCGCTATGAGGCAGAATCCACTCAACGATAGTGGATTTTTTTTTTTTTTTTTTTTTTTACTGTCTCTAGATGAATGGGAATAAGTAAGAGGAAGCCCAGGAAATAGCCTCCCCCTACCTGGGGTGCACAGAGCCAGACAGCACATCACCAGCCACAGAATCTCTGAGCCCCCGTACTGGACCTGCCTCCTGTCCTGGTTCCTGCCTTTTGCTGCAGGACCTGACTTAGGATTGCAACCCTGCCTTGAATAAAAATTGTCCTGCGTCCCAGACTTCCCTGACTGTTCCCTGCTAGTATCATCACCCTGAAGTCTGGTCCTTGATTTTGGAATTCCTTAATGTAATTTGGATGAATTTCCTGATCATTTCTCCCAAAACTCATCTGATTCCCCCAACCATTGCTACCTAGAATTTTCTGCCACCTGCTCTTCCCCTGCCCTCTTGGATGATGATGGTTACACAGTTTAGACAAGCCTAGAGGTATCTCTGGCCTTTGTCCATTTGAATAGGGGAACCTCTTTATTACGGCCTTCTTTATACCACTTTATATAAGGGGCCACTCAATTTGCTGTGCATCTGAGTTCGTGTGAGGTATCACACTTAAATGACACAATATGAAGGACTTTTGAAGATGTTTTGCAAAGATTGACCCTACTCTTACCCATAGACCGACTATGTCATCTGAAATTATGGTCATTAGTACTGTTCCTTCAATTAATGTAATATTTTTGGATCTATTCCAGAAGCGTTAACTAAGAGGAATAAAATATTTATTAGCATCCATCTCACATTCAGAAGGAGCCCTAAGAAATGAGACACGAGGCAGAGACAATTTTATTTTTTCATTCCAAAAATATATCTTGAACATCTGCTACATGCAAGTGTATGGGCTAGAAACTTGCCCAATTTTCTGGAGAGAAGATTGATTAGTGGAGAGAACACAGAATGAGATGAAGCTTGATACAATGCACATTTGGTAAAGTATACTGAAAGTATACAGCAAGATGAATTCTTACATGATATGTATATAACAGGGTAACTTTCACCAGCTCAAGATATAAAACATTTGCAGCATGCCAGGGGCTCCCTCATTCCCCCTCCCAGTCAATATCCACCTTCTCTCTCGGAGGTAACCTTTGTTTTTATTCATATTACCATACATTTATTTAATCTGTTCTTGGACCTATTGTAAATGTAATTGATTCATTATTTACTCTTTGGTGTCTGGCTTCTCTTACTGAACATGTCTGTGAATTTCACCCATGCTGTTATGTTTAATAGTAATTCTTTCTTTTTCATGGCTGTGCAGTTTTCCATTTTATGAATACAGCACAACCTATTTATCTAGTTTACTATTGACAGACATTTGTGTTGTTTCCAGTTTGGGGTTGTAATGAATAAGGCTGCCGAGTATGCTCTTAGAAATGTCATTAAAATAAGTACTTCTGTTCTACTTTCCCAAGAGAAATTATTGTGTGGGACTAATTTTAAAATGTCTGTTTATTTATTCTAGCCTTCTTTGGGAGAATAAACATCAATAATTGCAAGACAATGTGTTACAAATTAAGATTAATGTTTAGCCCTCCTTAATCTCAAGGGCCACTACCCGTCTGCCAGTTTCTGGTACTGTGGCCACTTAGGTATTGCTGTCATGCTGGAAGCTATGCCACCCATATTTCAAACATCGGCAGTGTCACCCATCTGGACATGTTTCAGTGGAGCTTCCAGACTAAGACAGACTAGCAAGAAAAGTCTGGTGATCTACTTCTGAAAATTTGCCAGTGAAAATGCTATGGATCACAACAAAATATCATCCTAAATAGTGCTGAAAAATGCTCCTCATAGGTTGAAAGTCACTCAAAATACACAGTGGCTGCAACAATAGACTTGAGCATACCAGCAATTGTGAAGATGGAGCAAGACCGAGCAACATTTTGTTCTGTTGTATGTGGGATCGTCCTAAATTAGAGCGGACTCAACAGCAATTAATGACAGCAACAAAGTCTCAAGGAGCTGGACCTGATAGCTGAGATGGATAATTAAAACAGTAACTGTGTCTGTCATGGATTGAGTTATGTCCCTCAAAAAATATGTGTATCAGTTTGGATGGGCCATGATTCCCAGTATTGCGTGGTTGTCCTCCATTTTGTGATTGTAATTTTATGTTAAAGAGGATTAGGGTGGGGTTGTAACACCCTTACTAAAGTCACATCCCTGATCCAATGTAAAGGGAGTTTCCCTGGGGTGTGGCCCGCACCACCTTTTATCTTACAAGAGATAAAAAGAAACAGAAGCAAGCAGAGAGTTGGGGACCTCACACCACCAAGAAAGCAGTGCCAGGAGCAGAGAGCATCCTTTAGACCTGCAGTCCCTGCGTGGAGAAGCTCCTAGTCCGTGGGAGACTGATGAGAAGGCCGACAGAGAAAGCCTTCCCCTGGAGCGGACGCCCTGAATTTGGACTGTTAGCCTACTCTTTGTGAAGAAATAAATTTCTCTTTGTTAAAGCCATCCACTTGTGGTATTTCTAATACAGCAGCATTAGATGACTAAGACAGTGTCCTTCCTTCCTTCCTCCCTCCCTCCCTCTCTCCCTCCCTTCCTTCTTATTTATTTCTCCTTCCCTAACCATTTGAGATTAAGCTGCAGAGATTTTCCTGACCAATTACCCTGGCCCCCTCAGCATGTGTCTCCTACAAACAGGGACATTCTCTTACATAATTACTCTGCAGTTACAACACTCAGAAAATTCAACACATATGCTACACTATTATCGTTATACAGTCCATTTTCAAATTTTGCTGGTTTTCCCAACACTACCCCTTACAGCAACCCTTACTTTCCTTTCCCCCACCCCCACTCCCACCAAGCAGATATAATCCGGTATCACACAGTTCCTTAGCCGTCTTCACCTTTCAGGACATGGGCATTGTGTGGCGCATACAAGCTCACCGTGTTTTAGAAAGTCCCTCATGGATGTTTCTGATTTTTGTCCTCATGGTTGGACTTAAGCATTTTCGGCAGCGTCTTAATCAGAGTAACACACCAGGAGGCATTTGATGTGAGTTTACACCATGATTAGTAACGTTTATTTTGATCATATAGTTAAGGAGATGTCTTAGAGATAATAATGTGTATATTGTTATGTAATGAAACAATATTAATGTTTAAAAAGACTAGGAAAAAAATCTGTGCTAGAAAAAATACTTAATCTCCAGATGCAGTTATTTTATCGTAAGATTTGAAAAGGAAGGAGAAAAATTATCCTTTGTTATCCTTCTCAAAACACATAACTAATATTACAACGATATACGGGAATATCCTTCACTATTTTTTTTATAGTAACTCAGATTGAAGGAGCCCCGGTGGTGCAGTGGTTAAGCGCTCGGCTGCCAATCACTGTTAACCAAAGGTCAGCGATTCAAACCCACCAGCCACTCCTTGGAAGAAAGGTATGGCAGTCAGCTTCCGTGAAGATAACAGTCTTGGAAATCCTGTGGGACAGTTCTACCCTGTCCTGTGGGGTTGCTATGAGTCAGAATAGAATTGTTCACATACAACAACAACGACAGCAATACAGATATAGATTTTTAGTCTTCACAAAATTAGGGTGACATTTTAATATGAGCTATTGGAATCAGTTTACTTAATCTACTATCTGGTGAATATATTTCAAAGGTAATAATTAAGCTTCTATAATATCACCCTAATGCTTCATGATATTTCATATGTTTTACTTTTGTCTTTGGTAGATAGGATAAAACATAAAAAGAGAGAAATATGAGATAATTTATGAAGCACATAGACATCGATGTGCTTATTTTTTTCTCTTCGCTTTGGACTTATTTGTCTACACATCTTTCTGAGCTCTTATTTGGAGTTTTATTGGATTCCCATCAAATGTTTTCCTCTCCTTTGATGATTCAGGTATTCTGGAGATGTCATTCAGTCAATAAAAAAAGAGTAAGAAAAATAATAGTGAAAGCGAGAAAAGGTGAGCATTAATATTGGCTAAATAGCATTAAAATGCTTTTCAGTGGGAAAGAAAATGTGTATTTTTGCTCTTTCTTAGTAACAAGCCCTGGTCATGACTGCTGTTGTCAGGAGGACATGTTGAATGCTTTATGTCACATGTGTTTCTGTTGGCTCGTCTACAAGCAGGGAATAGGGTAGCAATGCATTGGGGTAATGAATTTTGCTTCCTATGTGGCAATATCTAGAGAATATTATGAGCACAATTTTCAACTTATATTCTTAAAAGTAAATAAAAATATTCATTTCAGAGAGAAACTTATTTGCTAGAAAAAAAATTAACAAATCTTAACAGCTGTTACAATGCCTTGATAAACTGGTTGATAATTTGACAGCTAAGGATGTGGTTAACAGAACACAAAGACAAAAAAGAGAGTAAAACTACTCCAATTCAAAAAGTAACTAGACTTTGGGGTGAGTGTAATCAGAGGAGAGAGGAGAAGGAGAGTGTACCAATATGTTAGGAATATGGATCCAGAAGTAAGACACTTCTGAAGGATAATTAACTCAGAAGAAAAACATCACAGTAAGTAGGAAATCCATGAGCCATCGCACCCACTTCGTAATCCGTAGTGAAACTGGGAATGTCTCAAGCCTTCTACTATACGTGAAATTGGGTTTAAACCAATTTAATTTAATTTAAAACACAGGCCATCTTAGTTGATGCCTGAATTATAAGAGAAAACAGTGTTCAAGTGGAAGTTTGGGTAAAGATGAAGTGGGTTGTTTTTACCGCCAACCCTTTCTCCAACTATGTGTTTGTGGGGGAAATAGTACCTTTGTTCCTCATTTTCTCCATCTACAAAATAGGCATAATACCACTTAAGTCATCTAACCTAAAGAATCACATAAAGAACAAATGAATACAATTAGAAAGTGTAAATCCCTTTAGAATTAATGGCATGTAGGATTGACAGATATTGATATTGATGAAGATCAAAAACTACAACCTTGAATATGGGTTATACCTCAACATAAAGAAAACAAAAATTCTCACAACTGGACCAATAAGCAACATCATGACAGACGGAGAAAATACTGAAGTTGTCAAGGATTTCATTTTACTTGGATTCACAATCAACGCCCACGGAGGCAGCAGTCAAGAAATCAAAGGACTCATTGCATTGGGCAAATCTACTGCAAAGGACCTCTTTAAAGTGTTCGAAAGCAAAGATGTCACCTTGAAGTCTAAGGTGTGTCTGACCCAAGCCATGGTATGTTCAGTCGTTTCATGTGCATGAGAAAGCTGGACAATGGATAAGGAAGACTGAAGAAGAATTGAAGCCTTTGAATTATGGTGGTGGCAAAGAATATTGAATACACCGTGGACTGCCAGAAGAAGGAACAAATCTGTCTTGGAAGAAGTACAGCCAGAATGCTCCTTAGAAGCAAGAACGGTGAGAGTTTGTCTTATGTACTTTGGACATGTTATCAGGCGGGATCAGTTCCTGGAGAAGGACACCATGCTTGGTAAAGCAGGGTGTCAGTGAAAGAGAGGAAGACCCTCAACTAGATGGACTGACACAGTGGCTGCAACAATGGGCTCAAGCATAATGACGCCTGTGAAGATGGCGAAAGACGAGGCAGAGTTTCGTTCTGTTGTACATAGGGTTGCTATGAGTCAGAATGACTCGACGTCACCTAACAATAGGATTGACAGAAATCAGTGGCTCTATGTTAATTTCTCTGATTCTAGATTTTAAAACTCCATGTTTTTATTGCCAAGTGTATTTTGTTCATTTCCACATGGAGATACGTCAAAATCAGTGTTCATGAAAGGAGTCCATCTTCCTACCCTGCAGTCTAGATGATGATGAATGACACTATCATTCATCTAATTATTCAATACAGAAACCCCGAAACCCACCTAGACTCACCTCCTTCCTAACCTCCCACTTCCAATCTGCCACTACTTACTAGCAATTGCATCTACCCAGTTTACCTCCTCCACCTCCAATGCCATAAATTTTATTAAATGTTGTGACTCCTTCATCTTGGATGATGATGATGATGATAAATAAAATGTATATAGTACTATGTGCCAAGCACCATCCCAAGCACTTTCCATATATTAACTCATTCAATCTTCACTAACCCTACTAAGTAGATGCATAAGTATACTAATGTTACTAAGGAGATGTATAATTTGCTTTATTTCCCAAATGAGAAGACTAAAGCCCAAAGCAGTTAAATAATTTTCTCCAATTTAAACACTTGGTAGGTGATGAAGCCACGGTTTCAGGCTGGGCAACCTGGCAATAGATTCCATGCTCTTAAACAAAAAAGCCAAACCAGTTGCTGTTGAGTAGATGGCAAACGTGGTGACCCCATGTGTATCAGGGTAGAACTGTGCTCCCTAGGATTTTCAATGGCAAATTGTTATGAAGCAGATTTCCAGCCCTTTCTTTTGACACTCCTCTGGGTGGACTTGAACCTCCAACCTTTCAGTTAGCAGCCGAGCACATTAACAGCTTACACCACCCAGGGACTCCTCCGTGCTCTTAAATACCACATTATAATCAGGATAACTTCTGTTCTTTTTTTTTCTTTTTTAGCCCTTGAAACTATTTCTCACACTAAGACTAGATTATTATAACAATTTTCTCTTGTCTTCGGGGTAAAAATCCAAATTCTTTAACATAGCACAAAAGGTATGATTCTAGTTCAGTCCTCTGGTCTAATCTCTTGGCCACTTGACATCATGCTCTGCTTTTATGAAACTGCTGTCATTTCTTTGATCACCTCTGCATGTTATCTTGCCTCTAGCAGGCCATTGTGCATTTTTGCCTATTCCCAAGAAAAGTAATCCAACCAAATGCAGAAATTATCAAACAATATCATTAATACTACAAGCAAGCAAAATTTTGCTGAAGATCATTCAAAAGCCACTGCAGCAGTATATCAACAGGCAACTGCCAGAAATTCAAGCTGGATTCAGAAGAGGTTCTAGAACCAAGGATATCATTGCTGATGTCAGATGGATCGTGGCTGAAAGCAGAGAATAGCAGAAAGATGTTTACCTGTGTTTTATTAACTGTGCTAAGGCATTCAACTGTGTGGATCATAATAAATTATGGATAACATTACAAAGAATAGGAATTCCAGAACACTTAATTGTGCTCATGAGGAACCTGTACACAGATCAAGAGGCAGTCGTTCAAACAGAACAAGGGGATACTGTGTGGTTTAAAGTCAGGAAAGGTGTGCATCAGGGTTGTATCCTTTCACCATACCTATTCAATCTGTATGCTGAACAAATAATCCAAGAAGCTGGACTCTATGAAGAAGAATACGGCATCAGAATCTGAGGAAGACTCATTAACAATCTGCATTATGCAGATGACACAACATTTCTTGCTGAAAGTGAAGAGGACTTGAAGCACTGATGAAGATCAAAGACCACAGCCTTCAGTATGGATTACACCTCAACATAAAGAAAACAAAAATCCTCACAACTGGACTGTCATGGTTTGAATTATGTCCCCCAAAAAATGTGTGTATCAATTTGCCTGGGCTATGATTCACAGAATTCTGTGGTTGGCCTCCATTTTGTGATTGTAATTTTATGTTAAACAGGATTAGGGTGGGATTGTAACACCACCCTAACCCAGGTCACATCCCTGATCCAATGTAAAGGGAGTTTCCCCGGGATGTGGCCTGCACCACCTTTTACCTTACAAGAGATAAAAGGAAAGGGAAGCAAGCAGAGAATGGGGACCTCATGCTATCAAGAAAGCAGTGCCGGGAACAGAGCACGTCCTTTGGACCAGGGTCCCTGCACAGAGAAGCTCCTAGTTCGGGAGAACATTGACGAGAAGGCCGACAGAGAAAGAAAGCCTTCCCCTGAAGCTGATGTCCTGAATTTGGACTTTTAGCCTACTAGACTATGAGAGAATAAATTTCTCTTTGTTAGAACTTGTGGTATTTCTGTTAGAGCAGCACTAGATGACTAAGACATGGACCAATAAGCAACATCATGACAAACAGCAAAGATTGAAGTTGTCAAGGATTTCATTTCACTTGGATCCACAATCAACACCCATGGAAGCAGCAGTCAAGAAATCAAAAGACACATTGCATTGGGCAAATCTGCTACAGAAGACCTCTTTAAAGTGCTGAGAAGCAAATATGTCACCTTGAAGACTAAAGTGCGCCTGACCCAAGCCGTGGTGTCTTCAATTGCCTCATATGCGTAAGAAAGCTGGACAATGAATAAGAAAGAGTGAAAACTAATTGATGCCTTTGAATTGTGGTGTTGGTGACGAATATTGAAGAAATCTGTCTTGGAAGAAGTACAACCAGAATGCTCCTTAGAAGCAAGGATAGCGAGACTACGTCTTACATACTTTAGACATGTTACCGGGAGGGATCAGTCCCTGGAGGAGGTCATCATGCTTGGTAGAGCGTCAGTGAGAAAGAAGACCCTCAACAAGATGGATTGACACAGGCAACAATGGGCTTAAGCATAACAACAATTGTGCGGATGGGGCAGGAATGGGCAGTGTTTCGTTCTGTGGTACATAGGGTCACTATGAGTTGGAACTGACTAGACAGCACCTAACAACAATTTTTACTCATTCTTCAGGTAGCTGTTATGGCATTCTTTCTCTGGGAAGTCTATCTTCACCCCTCCCAAAACAATTATAAGTATGCTTCCAATAGATTGCCATTGCATTTTGTGTTCTCTCCCAATTCATTGTGTTATACCGGTCTGCTTAGTTTACTGTCTCCTCCAATGGACTGTACACTCCTTAGAGGCCAAAAACGTGTGTTAGTTAATTTTCTACCCCCAACAATTAGCCGGAGCCCTGGTGGTGTAGTGGTTAAAGTCTCAGTTGCTAACCAAACGGTTGGCAGTTCAAATCCACCAGCCACTCTTTGGAAACCCTATGGGGCAGTTCTACTCTGACCTACAGAGTCGCTATGGGTCGGAACCAACTCGATGGCACCTAACAACAACAACAACAATAATTAGCAATGTACCTGTCACATAGAATGCAGTCAATTACAGGTTCTCAACATGAGATCCTTGTATAAATTTCAGGAATTAAATTGTTGTTGTTGTTGTTGTTGTGTGCCGTCAAGTTGATTCCTACTCACAGCAACTCTATAGAGAGTAGAACTGCCCCTTATGGTCTCCTAGGCTGTCATCTTTACGAGAGCGGATTGCCATGTCCTTTCTCCTGCAGGAATTCAATTAGTCCCATGAAATGTTATGCCAAATGTTGTAACCATATGGATGTGTACATTTTGGGATGTGGGAAATGATTACATTCTATAAGTTGCCACTGGGCTAGGGTGTATCAGTAGGTGAAATGAATTGGAGTCCTCCAATAGAAGCTCTAAAGCACCTGTCTCCTGAAAGAAACCCATACCCTTCCAATATTTCCAGCATCTGCTCTTTCCACACCATTGACAGAGTGGCAACTCCCTACCACTTATGTGGCTTTCTAATTTCTAATGCTTTCAAATTCCATGATTCCATTCACATGAAGGAACTGATGGCCACAATCAGGAAGCCCAAATCATAAAGTTTCTTATATAAATTAAATAGCACCACTGAGTCTAGTCAGGAAATGGAATTGTTTTAGTTAATAAGATATTCTAATTAATTGAGGGCAATAACAAGTGAGATATGATTATAAGGTGATGAGATGGATTTATGTAAGTGGTTTGTGGAATTAGCCGTATCGCTTTATAATTGCAGTTACGTGTAGATTTTCGGGTTTCAAAAGAACAGAATAGAATAAAAGGCATGCTGCCAAGTGTAATTTCATCCTTGATGATTCGGCAAGAACTCACGGTGCTTTGAGGTCAGTGTTAGGAACATCTATCATCATTGCTATAGTTGTGCAAGTAATAGAGATTTCTGGTTGAAGGGTCAGTTTTTACTCCTCTCATTTAGGCCCCATGTATGGTTGTCAGGAAGAGAAGAGAAAGGTGTTAAAAAAAAAAAAAAAATTTAATGGATGACTTCAAAGAGAATAAAGGAAATCTGTATTCACTGGTTGTGGTGGTTGAATTGTTTTCTGTTCTCTAACATGTATTAACTTTCCACCCTTCTTCTGTAGCCTCATAACAGATTCATTATTACTCTTTTAATGATAAAAGCGTTTGGACCAAGTGTTTCATTAAAACAACAAGCCTGAGCAGGTCCTGAACACAAAGCGTTCAGCTCTAAGAAGTAGAAAGTTAATGTTCCCAGGAATTCTCATGTCCTTTGTATCCCACAGAAGGACAATAACACATCAGTCGTTTTTCAACCTCATTGGCATTGAGGGTGTATAGGAAATACAAGAAAAATAAGAGGAGCGAGGATTGCCCTTTCAAGGGAGTCTGTGGGGATCTTGGAGAAAGAATTATGTTCAGTCTAGCATTAATCAGCCTTCTGTAAACACCTTGTGATTAATTCTGCATAATAATAGAAGTGTCAAAGAAATCCAAGACTGGAAACAAATTTGACTCAGAAGCCTGGAGCTTACAAAGAACTCAGGCTGTCCCTAATCACTTAAGACCTACCTTCCTAACTGTCTAATGGTCATCTCTGAAAGGCTGTTAAATTCATTATGTCGCAAAGGAAATCTATCGCCTTCTTCCCAAATATGATCCTCCTTTTTTCTACCTCATTTCGCCCCAGGAGAAGGAACTAACCAACCCATCCTCTAAGCCATCTCTATACTTTGTTTATTGCACTGTTAATTTGATTGTTGCACTGATCACCTTGTTATAGGTAAGTAATGTATAGTACAGATTACATATTAGTTTTTTCCCGAGAGCGTGGGTAGACTGAACCCTTTGAGAGCAGGGACTGCCATTCATTTTTGCATCCCCCACACTTTGCATAGTGCTGAACTTTAGAGAATATCTTAAAATAATAAGAATAGCTAAGATATACTGAAAAGTGTGTGCCAGACACTATTCTAAGAAATTACATGTACTAGCCCACCTGTTCAGCATAACAGTCCTATGAAGCAGCCACAGTTACTGTCTCAGTTTTACAGGTGACCAAACTGAAGCACAGAAAGTTTAAGTAAGTTTCCTAGGATCACATACATAGTAATGAAAAGAGCCAGGATTCAAAACCAGGCAGTCTTGCTTGAATTTTCATATTTCCTTGTATGTCTTCTACTGGTTTCCCTATTATTAACACGTTCATGCTCTCTTTCTCTCACTCTTTCTCACTCTTGCTCTCATTCCTGCTTTCTGTCTCTTTCTCTTTCTAGTAAATTAAAAAAAACCTGTTGCTGTTGAGTAGATTAGGACACATAATGACCTTACAGGACAGAGTAGAACTGCCCCATAGGGTTTCTAAGGCTGTAAATCTTTACAGAAGCAGACTGCCATGTCTTTCTCCCATGGAGCGGCTGGTGGGTTCAAACTGCAGACCTTTCAGTTAGCAGCCAAGTGCCTTAACCACTGCATCACCAGGGCCTCTCTTTCTAATAGGGGAATGTTATACACATTACCCTGAAGAATTATGAGGAAGTACACATCATCAGGAAAGACCAGTTTCTAGAAATGGACATCATGTTGGGTAAAGTAGAGGGTCAGTGAAAATAAGAGAAACCATCAATGATATGGAATGACATAACAGCCACAACAAGGGGCTCAAACACACCAAAGATCATGAAGATGGCGCAGGACCAGGCAAATTTTCATTCTGTAATTCGTAAGGTCGCTATGAGTTGCAGCCAACTCAATGACAACTAACAACAATAACAACTACCACCAACTGGATTACAACCACTTGGTCCTGTTAACTGAGAGTCTTAGCTCTTCCCAACTGATTGTTGGGCCAGTTAATGGGATGATGCCTAAATGCTGACAGGTAATCCTGTCTAATAATAACTTGTTTCACTTCCCACACTGGAATCTTGCCCTGTACCCTCTCTCACTATAGACATGATAACACAGCCCTATGTAACATAGACATTGAATAAACATATATTGAATTACATTTCATGTCTGGCAACATGGCAGACATGATCTCATGAAAAATTCTCTGTCTATAAAACCCACAGAAATATTGTAAAATGTCGAAACAAAAATTTTAAACCCTGAGCTTAATCAACAAGGAATTAAGATAAATATCCAGAAGCCAAAAACAAAAACAAAAGATAGGCAACCAGGATTTTTTTAAGAGGGTATTGAAGACGCAATTACTCCCATTGGTGTTTGCCAATTTTGGTAAATTTAAGTATTGGATTTTACCAAACATGAAGATGGCAAGAGACATAGGCTTGGGCCCAAACAATGAAGGACTGAAAACTGAAATACTTGCATGTTACTGGTATCATCAAAAAGCTAAAGCCTCAATGATAACATAAAATGAAACAAAAATTCAACCAACTCTATGAACAAGAGACTTGTCTCTCTCTGTCTGGGCTTCATGATCACAGCTCTGCCTGCATGAATGTTTGAGTTTTTGATTTATACTTTCGATTCAGTGCAGGAAACACAAAGCTGCAAATTACATTAAGTGTGAGTGGGGTTGTCTGATGGCTGGCAGATGCAAATGCAAATTGTTCTTGGAGTTCAGATCAACATGAACTCCATATCCAAAATATAAAACATGACCAATAGCTAACAAGAAGAATAAAGAGCAACAAGAGAATCCCAAAGACATCATATGTTAGGACTCTTGTGTACAGAATAAAAATAAACATAAGTTTCTTAAAGGAATAAACCAGGGAATTGATAGCATGACCAAAAAATAAGATATTATCTAAGAAGGGCAGAAAGGTTTGAAAAATATCCAAATATAGTTTCTAGAAATGAAAAAAATAATAATAATTAAAATCAAAGACTATAGATGGCTTAAACAGCACATTAGACACTGCTGAAGGAGGGAATAGAAATTGTCTTAAAAGATATTAAAAAATGTATTCGAGAGCTAGACAAGTAAAAAATATTAAAGAGAGGGTAAGAGACATGATGGAGAGAATAAGATAGAATATGAGTTTCAGAAGGAGAGAAGAGACAGTAGAAGCCAAAATATTCAAGAGGTATCAACTGAAGCATTTCCAGATTTGAAGAAAGTCATGTAACCTTACATTTAATAAGAACAATAGTCCCAAGAAGAATAAATTAAAGGAAAAATGGTAGACATATCATAATAAAACTGCAAAACCAAAAACAAACAAAGCCAGTGTCATCAAGTCAATTCCAACTCATAGCAGCCCTATAGAACAGAGTAGAACTGCTCCATAGGGTTTCCAAGGCTGTAATCTTTATGTAAGCAGACAGCCACATCTTTCTCTCACAGAGCAGCTGGTGAACTCGAACCACTGACCTTCTGGTTAACAGCCGAGCACTTTAACCACTATGCTACTAGGGCTCCTTAAAACTGCAGAATAACAATAAAAAAAAGGGAAGGGGGAGAACTCAAGCTGTTGCTCATGAGTTAAGACCTTTTGTTACTGTGTGTGCTGTCAAGTCAATTCCGACTCATAGTGACCCTATATGACAGAGTAGAACTGCTCCATAGGGTTTCCTAGGCTGAAATCTTTATGGGAACAAATCTCCAGGTCTTTTGTCCCATGGAACCACTGACGGTTTGAATCACCAACCTTTCCATTAGCAGCCAAATCCTTAACCATTGCATCACCAGTTAAGACCTATTACCTGCGCAAGGTAAACAGTGAGATTGACAGCTGACATCTTAATAGCAAAAATGGAAGCCAGAAGATGTTGGAATAATACTTCCAATGTGTGTAAGAAAATAATTATCAGCCCAATAAACAGAAAAACGGGATGTATAAACATCAAAACAGGTGCCCTTGTGGCACAGTGATTAAGAGTTCAGCTGCTAACCAAAAGGTCGGCAATTTGAATCCACCAGGTGCTCCTTGGAAACCCTATGGGGCAGTTCTACTCTGTTCTATAGGGTCACAACAAGCGGGAATCAACTCAATGGCAATGGGTGTTTTTATACTTCCAAATAAAAACTCAAGGAGTTTACTATTAACTGTCTCTTACAAAAGAATGTCTAAAGGAAGAATAGAAGTAAGAAGGAAACAAATCCATAAGAAAGACTTGAAACACACAAAAGAATAGTGAGGGACAAATTATTCAGCATGTGGGTAAATCTTAGTGAACACTGATTACATTAAAAAATAATGTTGCCTAGTTTTCAGAATAAGCAAAATAAAAGATCCAAAATATTGGTTAATAATAACGTTAAGACTGTAAAAGGAACCAAAGATATTCACATTGTTTAGGATGAGAGTAGAGCATTTAGTTAACTTTAGACTCCAAGGGTTATGCAACTTACAATGTAAAAAGTAAAAACTAAAGTAACAGAAAAAGCCTATATAAATTCCAAATACCAAAACCAAACCACACCCGTTGCCATGAAGTCCATTCTGACTCATAGCAACCCTATAGGACAGAGTAGAACTGCCCCATAAGGTTTCCAAAGAGCACCTGGTGGATTTGAACTGCCAAACTTTTGGTTAGCAGCCATAGCTCTTAACCACTACACCACCAAGGTTTCCAAATTCCAAATAAGAAGTGAAAAATATAGAACAACAATAAAACCTCAATAATCTCCGCCCCTACAAAAAAAGGAGAAAGAAAAATTAAGAGCATAATAATAAAATGAAAATTAAAAAAAAAGATAAAAATAATTCCAAACATATGAATATTCATAGTAAATTTAAATGGGTAAAATTCTCCATTTAACAATAATAATTGTCACAATTATTTCTTTTTACTCTCCATCTGTATTTCTATTACTAACAGATAAACACACACCATAGGAACTGTCAGAAAAAACAGACATTTTGGTAAAAAATTATTATTAGAGAGAAAGAGGTTAATTACAATGATTAAGAACGTCAATATCTCAAACAGATATAAAAATTTCTTATTAGTCTCAAAATAGATCAAATATAATGTATATTGTATAAATTGACAAAAGCTCAGGAGAAATTTAATAAATTCAAGAACTTAATGGGAGATATCTCTCAAGCAGGTAAAAATATTAGTGATGATACATATTTCACATATAATTAACGAGGAAAACATTTTTATTAAGCACACATGAGACCTTTAGGAAAAAAATTATTATATACTGGCCCATAAAGCAAATTCCACACTCTCTTTTACTCAAATTCACTGTCCCTTAGGTTCTTATCACAGTAAGATAAGAAAAGGCAACAAAATCTACCTCCCAGTTTGGGGTGTAGTGCCTTAGGTATTAAAATCTTGCCAACAGCCACCCAAGGTACAACAATTGGCCTCTATTTGCCTGGAACAGCAGAGAAAGAAAGAGACCCAGAAATCAAAGAAGAAAACGGTCTGCCGATTTAATTGCCTCCATAAACTACTACCTCCATTGCCATGAGACCAGAAGAAATGCATGGTGCCCGGCTACCATTACTTAAACTTTTGATCAAGGAAACAATACATGGATACCGATCAAAAGGAGGAAAAATGTGGAACAGAATTTCAAACTCACATGGAAACCAGACTTACTGGATCCATTGAGACTGGAGGGACCCCTAATCTACTGCCTGGAAATAATATTTAAACATTGAACCAAAACTATCCCATGAAGCCATCATTAAACTAAACAAGAGTTTAGCCCAATTAATAAAGAATGTTTGCCTTGAGCATAGCACTCTTATAAAAAATTATCTATATTAGTGTAAACTGACAACAATTAACCTAAGGTATAGATGAGAACTTAAGGGGCAGAGAGCCTAACTTAATGGTGATGACACAATATATGTACAGCTAGAATGGTGATACAATGTGAAGTATGTAATGTTATTCAACTGTTCATGTAGAAATCGTGAATGGATGTATGTTTTGTTGTGTATATTGTCACCAAAATAAATAAAATATTATTTAAAAAAAAGAAAAGGCAACTAAACCTAAAATGTATAAAGATTGGAAGAGAAGAAATAAAACTCTCGTTGTTCACAGATCCTATTTTCTTATAGAATAGTGGAGAGAATTCATAAGAAACCAATAGAAATAATAAGATAATTCAGCAATTTTGCTACATATATAATCCATATAGGAATCAATATATTTTATTTTATATAATATATATTATATTCACATAATATATATTATACTTATATATTTCATATATTATGTTTATATAATATATATTATATTTATATTACATATATTATATCTATATTACATATATTATATCTATATAATATCTATAATAATATATATTTATATTTTAACATATACAACCTGTATATAAAAATCAATATATGTTTCTATACCCCAACCACAAAATGAAAGGTATTTTTTAGGAGATAGCAAAAAATAATATTGTCATGGATTGAATTGTGTCCCCCAAAAATATGTGTGTCAATTTGGCTAAGCCATGATTCCCAGTATTGTGCGATCGTCCACCATTTTGTCATCTGATGTGATTTTCCTATGTGTTGTAAATCCTATCTCTATGACGTCAATGAGAGGGGATAGGTGGGAGTTAAGTTAATGAGGCAGGATTCAATCTACAAGATTGGATTGTGTCTTGAGCCAATTTCTTTTGGGATATAAAAGAGAGAAGGGAGCAGAGAGATAGGGGGACCTCATACCACCAAGAAAGCAGCACTGGGAGCAGAGTGCATCCTTTAGACCCGGGTTTCCTGCACAGAGAATCTCCTAGTCCAGGGGAAGACTGATGAGAAGGACCTTCCTCCAGAGCTGACAGAGAGAGAAAGCATTCCCCGGAGCTGATGCCCTGAATTTGGACTTCTAGCCTACTAGACTGTGAGAAAATAAATTTCTCTTTGTTAAAGCCATGCACTTGCAGTATTTCTGTTATAGCAGCACTAGATAACTAGGACAAATATCTAAGGTAAGGAAGAAATTATCAAAAAAAGTGCATGGCCTAGATGGAGGAAAATGTAGGGCATTGTTAAAGAAACTAAAGCAGGCCTAAATCAGTGGAGTAAAGTGACATGTCCAGAGATAGAAAGATGTCCTAAAGTTGTTAATACTCCTCAGATTAATATATAAAATCAGTGTAAATCCAAGTAAAATTTCAAGTTTTTTCCTGAACTTCCTGAAACTTGACGTACTGATTGTCTTAGTTTCCACCCTGACCACGGACTCGCAACTTCCAGAACTGTGAGGCAATAAATTTCTCTTGTTTTAAGCCACCCACTTTGAAGTATTTTGTTATGGCACCCCTAGGAAACTAAGCCATTGATTCTAAAATTTATATGGAAGAGCACACTAATAAGAATAAGTAAGGCAATTTTTAGGAAAAACAATGAGGTCAGCAGACTGACCCACAGTTAGCAACTCTTCTAGAAAAGCAACAGTAAGATAGGAAAGTATTGGTAGAATAGACAGGTAGAACACAGTAAGAGTATAGAGAGCTCAAAAATATACCCAGTTTTTTATAAACACTTGATATATGGCAGAGCTGGCACCATATACCAGTGGAGAGAAAATGGACTATTCAATAAAAAGGCTTATCTTCATGGCCAAACCAAGAATTGGATTTCTAATTTACAAAATAAGATAACGTGAATTCCATGTGAAGATTCAACCTTGAAAATTTAAAAAGAAAATAAAGAATGACCTTAGGGTTGAGGTTGAGACTTCAGGGGTAGATTTTTTAAAACATGATACAAAACTATAACGAAAAAAAATTGATAAATTTGATTACACAAAAATAAAACCTTCTGTTTATTAAAACACATCATGAAGTGTGTGGTGTGTGTGTATGTGTGTATGTGTATGTATGAGGGAGAGAGACATAGAGACATTGAGATGAGACAGAAGAGATACAGTCTAGAATGCTTGTACATTACATACAATTGATTTAAAAAGTCAGTACTGGTATATATAAAAAAATCTACAAAACAATAAAAAGTACAAGTAAGTCAATGGGAAACTGGGCAAAATTAACACAAGAGGAAACCTGAAAGATGAAGTAAATTTTTTTCAAATTCTCAATCTCTAGTAATCAAAGAAATTAAATTAAAATCAAGGGAGATACTAGAACACTCATCAGATGGGTAAAAATTAAATCGTCCGATAATAACAAAGGTTAGTAGGATGTGAAGCAATAGGAACTCTTACACACAGTTATTGGTAGTAAAAATTGGCAAAAACATTTTGCAGAGAAATTTTGTTTAAATATGTTGAAGAGTGGACACCCTTTGATTTATCAATTTCAGTGCTTGGCATATACCAAAAATACAGTCGCAATGTACAGAAAGAGCTATGTAGATGACTTATAGAATGAGTATTATAAGCATTTCAAAAACAGTGGGAACATTTTAAATATCAATTAAGAGTTAAATGGATAAACAGATTGTGACATTTTCATAGAGTGAAATATAATACAGCAGTGAAGAAAGGCACAGATATACACCTACCAAAATGGATGAACCTTACAAATAAGATGAAAAAATACAGCAAGTTGAAGAAGACACAAAGTTTAAAAATATGAAGAAGATAAAGTGTATCTATGAAAAACCTGCAGCTAACATTATCTTTACGGGTTCTCCTTAAGGTTGGGGACAGGGAAAGAATGTCCACTCTCACCATTTCTATTTAAAATGTATCATAGGTCAGCACACAACAAGAGAGAGAGAGAAAAGCATAAATATTGGGAAGTAAAAAGTAAAACCTGATCTGTAGTTTACATGATTGTATACATAGAAGATATGAGGGACTATACAAACACTGGAGCAAGGTCACAAAATAAAAGATCAATATACAAAATGTTAATTGTCCTTCTATTATGTATAAATAGAAAATGAGGCTTAAAACAACACAATTATTAATATTTTTAATCCCTAGGAATATATTTATGAAAGATATGCAACACTTAGAAAACTTTGCTGAGAGAAATTTTAAAAGATCAAAATTAAAATGGAGATTTAGATGACATTTGAGGATTAACAATCTCGATGTTATTAAAATGCCAGTTCTCTTCCAAATTTATCTATTGACTCAATGTAATCCCAATCAAAATTACATCAATCTTTTTAGAAAGAGAAACTGACAATCTAATTTCAAAATTTTTATGGAAATTTAAATAACTTAGAATAGGACAATCTTGAAAAAGATAAACAAAATTACAAAATTTGCCCTCCCTGATTTCAAGACTTACTATAAAGCCATAGTAATAAAGATAGTTTGCTATTGCTATAAGTATATACAAATAGATCAGTGGAAATGAACAGAGAGTCTAGAAATAAACCCACACATATGTTATAGGTTATTATAAAGAAAAAGAAAGCTGTCAAAACAATTCAACCAGAAAAAGAAAGTCTTTTCAACAAATAGTGCTGGATAAACAGGATATCATTAGGCTTTATTTTTAAAGCTTTATACTTCTTAGCTCATTTTAATCCTCACAAACAGATGGGGGAAAATACTACTATCTTCATTTTTTTCAGAGAGGAAACTGAGGCACAGAGGAGTTAAATAATTTGCTAAAGTCACACAGCTCACAAATAGCAGAGCCAGAATTAGAACTGAGGGAATAGGGTGAGTTCAAACCAAGCTCAGATGACAGGCAAGGACATGCCAGAGGAGCTGGATTTGACCTGGGAAAGATGAAATGTGCTCATTTGGCAAGATTCTTTATGCTTTGATTTTCTGCTCTATATTTTCCTGGCTCAGAGGAGTCCCAGCTCCACTTACCTTCCATTCAAGAGGCAATGTTCTTAGCCACCATGACCTACTGTCTCTTGAATGGGAACTAACTAGAGCAAGGATCCCTTTGATCTAGGAAAATATAAAGCAGAAAGGGGAACCTGAGGGAATCATGAAGGAAAATACACCTCCAAATGAACATTTTTCATCTTCTCCAAATCAAATACAGCTTCCTCTGGCAAGCCTTCCTCTATCATCCTAGCTTAGTTTGAACTTGTCATCTCATCTGTACATACAGTGGGCACATGACTGTCCTCTCCACCAGCAAGTGAGCTTCTTAAGGGCTGGGCACACATGGTTCATCTTCACACCCCCAGAGCCTTGAACAGTCCCAACACAGAGCAGCTGTCAACAAATGTGTGGAGAAGGAAGGACTTCTGGGACTTTTCTGTTCCCTTGATGCCTGTCCCTGGTTTATTTCCACCTCTAGCATTTAGGCTCAGGAAACAATTCTGAAGTTTGGTGTTGGTGGTTTGTCAGAGCGAAAACGGTTTTCCCACAGCTTCCCTGACAAATCTAAATGCAAACAGAATTCACTCTTGGGAGTCGGGGAAGGAGAGCTGCAGGCACCAGAGACCAGCCAGAGCAGCAGGCCCAGCTGCAGGGCAAACACAGCCCCTGTGCAGCCTCTCCTGGTTCTCATCACTCACTCCTCATTCATTCCACTCTTTATGCATACGTTCATTCCTGTATTATACAGTCATTTACTCAGGATGCCCCAGCGAAACTCAGTGCTAGATGCTGCATCCTATGATGACAAGAGCGAACTACTGGGAGAGAAGTAGGAAGGTTGACAGGGAGATCATTAGCAAGTTAGGCTGATGCAGGAAGGGAAAAATGAGAAGAGGGCATAGCATGCATGAAGGATCAGAAAATTTAGGATCTGAGGTTAGCAATAAGAGTGCATAATAAATAGAAGGACAAACTGTAAATTGAATGAAAGGTAGAATGTCTCTCATGAGAAACGTCTCTTGCTGTTGATTGCCTCAGCAGACGGAAATTGGTGGCTGCGAAAAGCAATGATATAATAACTTTTCACTATATCATTTGAATATTGAACCACATTGAATAAATTCCATTCAATAAATAAACAAACTACTCTGAGAGGGTTTTTTTCCTCATAACAAAAATAACAATGAAGAAACTTAGATACGTGGAGATTTGGGACTCTCACCTGAGAGTCCCAAACCAAAAAAAAAAAATGCGCCACTGAGTCAATTCCGACTCATAGCAACCCAATAGGAAAGAGTGGAAATGCCCCATAGTGTTTCCAAGGAGCAGCTGGTAGATTCAAACTGCCAACATCTGGTTATCAGCTAAGCTCTTAACCACTGCACCGCCAGGGCTCTGAGAGTCCCGAAGGACCCGGAAGGGCCAGTACTGAGATACTAACCCAGACAGCCTGGGCCCGGCGGGGGGTCTCTGCTCTTAACTACTACCCCATGCTGTTCTTTGCAAAATGTGGAAAAATACCCATCTCATTAGGTTGTTGTGAGGCTTAAGAAAAACTGCTTAAAGGATTCAGCAAGAAATCTGGCCCAGAATGTAGGAGTGGAAAGTGAGAAAAGGGAGAAAGATTGTTTTCCTTATTTTGTGAAGGGGGAAAAGAGGAAAACAGGGAGAAATGAATTTTTTCAAATATTTTTTATGACACATACACTGTAAACAGAAACTGACAAACAGGCAATGTGTGAAACATATCCCATAAAGTCCTAATATACCTAATATTTAAACAACTTGTAAGAATTGAGAGACAGTCCACTTTCAGGAATATGGAGAAGATGTACTTTGGCCTATTGTCCCCATCATGAAAAGAAGAAGGCACACCAGCTAGGGAACTAGGGATCTGAGGAACAACACAATAATAAGTTTCCTGGTTTTTCTTTTTGCCTCATGTATCCAAGGTTTGGAGCTGAAGAAGCTGGCAACTTGGAAACCAGGGTGCAGACAATTAAAAAAAAAAAAAAGCCCCAGCAAAAGCATGCTCTCCCTAACTAAAGGACCAGGAAAGGGGTGACTTAGCAAGACAGAAAACCTGTAGAGAATAAACCACTCCACTCCAGTGAAATGGTACAGAAAAAAACTGTGGCCCCACATCCACCCATGCCAGCAAAGGCCAACTAGGAAGCCTAGATTTCTTGCAAGACTGTAACAAGCTGTCCCAAAACCCCTGCTGGGGTAGTGTTAGAGCAGGATAAGTAGACAGCCAGGACTTTCACCCCACTGACTGGTAATAACCTCCCCCACCCCAAACACACAGTTTCAGTGGAGACTATGTAGGGAGCCTAGAGTTTCATCACCAATCAACAGGTACTCTTCCCCTTCCCTACTGGGGTGGTTTCCTGCTTGGGTAGTGATGGAGGAGGCCTAGCTAAGAGTGCCCATCTCCCAGTTGTAGCAAGACAACCCCGCCATGATGTCACAATGTAGGGATCTAGAACTCCCAACCCCAGTCACCAATAATGAGGGCCTCCCTCCTACTTTGGGTGTCAACAAAGGCTGAGTGGGGAATTTAGGCTTCTATCTTTGCCTAGGAATAATGAGGTGTCTTGTCTTATCCTGCTAGAGCGGTGTTAGGAAAAAGTTAGCCAAAACAGGAGGCTTCTATAAGATCCAGAGTCTTATAACATAATCCAAAAATGTTCAGGTTTTAATTGAAAATCACTAATCATACTAAGCACAAGGAAGATATAAACTGAATGAAAAAAAAAAAAAAAGATAATGAATAGATACTGATACCAAGATGACAGATATTACAGTGATGTGAAAAAACTTTTAAAGCAACCATGATAAAAATGCTTCCGTAACAATTATAAACATGCTTGAAACAAATAAAAAAAAATAGAAAGATTCATCAAAAATATGTTATAATGAAGAACTAAATGAAAAAAAATAATAACTAAAATAAAAAGTTCAATGGATGAACTCAACATCAGAATGAAGGGACAGAGGAAAGAATCAGTTAACTGGAAGACAGGAGAATGGAAATTACTCAATCTGAAAAACAGAGGAAAAAGTAGACTGGGAAAAAAAAAAAAGAAAAGGAAGAAAGGAACAGAACCTCACAGACCTCTGGGACTATAGAAAAACATTTAACCAACATGTAACTAGAGTCATGGCAAAAAATTTCCCAAATTTGGAAAGAGATATAAACCTAAAGGCTTAAGAAGCTGACCAAACCCAAGCAGGATAAATTTTTAAAAATCCATACCAAGACACATTATAATTAAACTTCTGAAAACTGTAAATAAAAAAAATTTTTTTTGAAAGCTGCCAGAGTAAAACGAAGACTTACCTACAGGAAAACAAACAACAGCAACAAATAAACAAAAACAATCAGAAAGATAGCAGATTTCCCATCATAAAGCACAAAGTTCAGAAAAAATGGCATAGCATTTGTTGAGAGAGAAAAAAATAAAATAACCATCAACACAGGATCCTATACCCAGAAAAAATATTTTTCAGGAATGAAAGGAAAATGAAGATATTCTCAGGTAAAAGAAAACAAAGATAATTTATTGCCAGCAGACCTATATTAAAAGAATCACTAAAGAAATTTCTCTAAACAGAAAGGAAATGATAAAAGAAAGAACTTTGGAACATCTAAAAATGTTTAATGAACCCACATAAAGGTATGGGGGAAAAAAACAGAGAAATAAGAGAGAAAGAAACAGAAAATAACAAATAAAATAGCAGACTTAAGCCCCAACAGATCAACAAATATATTAAATTATTAAATGAAAATAGTCTAAATGAATCAAGTAAAAGGTAAAGATTGGCAGAGTGGATTAAAAAATATGACCCAACTGTGTACTACCTACAAATGTTGTTGTTATGTTGTTAGGTGCCATCAAGCCCATTCCAACTGATAGCAATTTTATTAACAGCAGAACAAAACACTGCCTGGTCCTGCACCATCCACAAAATCATTGTATGTTTGAGCCCATTGTTGCAGCCATTGTGTCAGTCCATCTCATTGAGGGTCTTCCTCTTTTTCACTGACCCTCTGCTTTACCAAGCATGATGTCCTTCTCCAGGGGCTGTTTCCTGCTGACAACATGTCCAAAGCACCTGAGATAAAGTCTAACCCTCCTCTCTTCTAAGGAGCATTCTTGCTGTTCTTCATCCAAGACAGATTTTTTTTGTACTTCAGGCAGTCCATGGTGTATTCAATATTCTTCACCAACACCATGATTCAAAGACATCAATTCTTTAGTCTTCCTTATTCATTTCCAGTTTTCACATGCATGAGGTGATTGAAAATACTATGGCTTTGGTCAGGCACACGTTAGTCCTCAAAGAGACATCTTTACTTTTTAACACTTTAATGAATTTTTTTTGCAGCAGATTTGCCCGACACAACATGTCATTTGATTTGTTTTCTGCTCCTTCCATGAGACTGATCATGGAGCTGAGTAAAATGAATTCCTTGACAACTTCGATATTTTTTCTGTTTATCATGATGGTGCTCATTGGTCCAGTTGTGAGGATTTTTGTTTTCTTTATATTAGGGTGTAATCCATACTGAAGGCTGTAGTCTTTGATTTTCATCAGTAAGTGCTTCAAGTTCTCTTCACTTTCAGCAAGCAAGTTTGACTATTTTGAATCGTACAATTATATGGTCTACTATGTCAGAAATGACAAATTGAAGAGAAACAGTGTCACATTTATAGTCAAAAAGAACATTGCAAGATCTAGCCTGAAGTACAACATTATCAGTGATAGGATAATATCCATATGCCTGAAGGAAGACCAGTTAATACAACTATTATTCAAATGTACACACCAACCACTAATGTCAAAGATGAAAATATGGCCTTGGTGATAGAAATAATGCGGGAGATCACTTGATAGAATTTTGCAAGATGAAGGACTTATTCTTTCATAATACCTTTTTTCAACAACATTACAATGACTATACAAGTGGTCCTCACAGGATGGAATACACAAGAATCAAATCAAGTACATCTGTGGAAAGAGATGATGGAGAAGCTCAATATTATCAGACAAAACAAGGCCAGGGGCTGACTGCAGAACCGAACATCAATTGCTCATATGCAAGTTCAAGCTGAAATCGAAGAAAATTAAAACAAGTCCACAAGAGCCAAAGTATGACCTTGAGTACTTCCCACCTGAATTTAGAGACCATCTCAAAAATAGATTTAATGCAGTGAACACTAACAACTGAAGATCAAACGAGTTGTGAGATGACATCAAGGACATCATTCATGAAGAAAGCAAAAGGTCACTAAAAAGACAAGAAAGAAAAGACCAAAATGGATGTCAGAAGAGACTCTGAAACTTGCTCTTGAACATCAAATAGCTAAAGCAAATGGAAGAAATTATGAAGTAAAAGAGCTGAACAGAAGATTTTAAAGGGCAGCTTGAGAAAGCAAAGTAAAGTATTATAATGAAATGTGCAAAATCTACTAATAGCTCACTTGAAACATAACAATATAGGCAAGATGAAAGTAAATGGATAGGAAAAGCTTTGTCATGCAAATATTAATCGAAAAGTAACAGTGGCTATATTCATATAAGATAAAGTAGATTTTGGAGCAAAGAAAAATTACCAGAGACAGACAGGGATGTTATGTAATGATAAAAAGGTCAATCCACCAAGGACATAATACTTCTAAATGTGTATGTGTATGTGTACAACAGAGGTACAAAATATGGGAAGCAAAAACTGATAGAACTGCTGGTGGGAATGTAACATGGTACATCTGCTGTGTAAAACAGTTTGGTGGTTCCTCAAAAAGTTCAATATAGAATTATATGTGACCCAGCAATTCCACTCCTGGATATATCACAAAAAGAATTGAAAACAGGTGTTTAAACAAAAACAAGTACACAAATGTTCTTAGCAGCAATATTCACAATAGCCAAAGGTGTTTAAACAAAAACATGTACACAAATGTTCATAGCAGCACTATTCATGATAGTCAAAAGGTGAAAAAAAATGGAGGCAAAGCCAACATGGCTCTATAGACAGAAGCACCATGCCATCCCTCCACAGCAAAGACCTGAAAAACTAAGTAAAACAGGGACAAATTTCAATCCTGGAACCCTAAGCATCAAATGAAGAGATAAAGAACTCAACCAAGCACTAAATGGAATAAGGAAGTGACAGATAACTGAGAGTCAGGAGAGATAGGAGCAGAGGTCCCTTATCAGCTAACACAGCATGGACTTGCCATCTTGGACTCCTGTCAGAGATTGGAAGACAGAGGTATGGGAAAGCAGCTTCACAGAGCTCCCAGCAGGAGACAGAGCACCCGGTAACCAGCCATACAGGCTTTCCCACGCTCCACCCTTCTTCCCCCTGCTCAGCCTCCACAGCTTCCCGTCGGGCCAAGGTCGCTCAATGGGGAGGCATTGGATTCATGCAGCCCACACCAGCCGGCTCCTTCAGTGTTGTTTCTTTGTTGCTAGTGTTGCTTTTTTGGGCTTCTTTTGGTTTCTTCCCTGTATCTCATCTCCACCCCCTCCTCTCTCTCGAACACCTGGCTCTGTGTGCCATCTTTCCTTCTTCCTGACAGGCTGTGAAGCGCCATTTGGCTGGGGAACTGCACCACCATGCTGGTGGGATCCCTGGGGACTTTTGTTTTATTTTCTTTTTTACTTCTTCCTTTTTGTTTTTCTTCATTTCTCGGTTTCTTGTCTCTCTCTACTTCTTTTCCTGTCTCCTGAATAGCTGGTGCTGTGTGCCATCTCTGCCCCTTCTAGATGGGCTATGCCCTGAGACCCGGGAGCCACTTCTTCAGTCTGCACAGCCACACTGGTGGAATTCCTGGTGGCATTTCTTTTTTCTTTTTCTTTTTTATTATTATTTTATTCTTTTTTTGTTTTTCTTCATTTCTCAGTTTTTCATCTCTGTCTACTTTCCTTCTATTCCTGTCTCCTGACTACCTGATGCTGTGTGCCATCTCTGACCGTTCTAGACAGGCTATGCCCCGAGGCCTGGGAGCCACTTCCATAATCACCAGTGGGATCTCTGGGGACATTTCTATTTTTTTACTTTTTCTTTTTTGTTTTTCTTCATTCCTTGGTTTCTCATCTCTCCACTCCAACAGCAGGATCCCTCAGCATTATGCACTACAACCCTCTCCCTCTCTCCTGCCTATCTGCACTGTGGGCTGAACATCCCACCCCTGAGCAGCACAGGCACAGCCTACTAGAACCTGCCTGCACTGACCCCCAGCCCACCCTGTCAGCCCCAGTACGTACCACAAACAATGCATCCCAGCCCTTCCTCTTCAGCGGGACCTGCCCTGTTGCACCATAGCTGAGTGAATGACCCTGCCCGTTGAACAAGGAGTTGAAAAATATCATGCCCACAGATGAACAAACAACAAAGAATGCACTGCCTGCCTGCTCAGACATAACCAGATAAAACAAAAAAGCAGGATGAAACAAACAAATCTACAATCAGTAAACAAAGAAAATAACTACTGAATGTCCCCAAGACAGCCGACAATATCAAAACATATAAAAAACAGGACAGGATGTTCCACTAGATGTTGAAAATAAAACACCAGATGACTTTCTAGTAGAAGAAAAAGCACTGGAACTACCTGATAGGGAATTCAAATCTCTAATATTCAGAGCTATCCAAGAGTTGGAGCAAAAAGCAGACAAAAATGAGGAAAACAGACAAATTCATTGAAAAAGAAGACAAAATCATGGAAAATGCATATAAAACAATGGAAGAATTCAGGAAAATAATACAGGAACAAAATGTCAAAATAAATTCACCACTAGAAATCATACAAAAACAATAATTAGATCCAAACGATAAACAAGATTTCAGAAATGGACAGTGTCATAGAAGCAGGAGCAGGTTTGAAACAATGGAAGACAGGATCAGCGAAATTGAAGACAAATCTTTGGATACCACTTTGTTTGAGGAAAAATCAGAAAAAAACAATGAAGAAAAATAAAGAAACCCTGAGAATGATGTGGGATACAATCAAAAGCAAAAATTTGCAAGTGATCAGAGTTCCAGAACCGAGGGAGAAAATGGAAAACACAGAGAAGATTATTGAAGAATTGCTGACTGAAAACTCCCTTAATATCAAGAAGGACAAAACGCTGACCATCCAAGAAGCTCAACGAACCCCATATAGGATAGACCCCAAAAGAAAATTACCAAGGCATATCATAATCACACTTGCTAAAACCAAAGACAAAGAAAGAATTCTGAGAACAGCTTGAGAAAAAATAAAGAAAAGAAGGGAGACCATAAGACTAACCTCTGATTACTCGGCAGAAACCATTCAGGCAAGAAGACAATGCAATGACATATATAAAACCTTGAAAGAAAAAAATTGCCAGCTGAGAATAATATATCCTGCAAAAGGTTCATTCAAATATGACGGTGAAATTAGGACATTTCTAGATAAACAGAAATTAAGGGAATATGTAAAAACCAAACCAAACTTACAAGAATTATTAAAGGGAGTCCTTTGGTCTGAGAACAAACAACGTCAGACCACAGGCTGAATCTAGGATGCAGGATCACCCTGGAGCCTTCCACTGTGTCCTCTGCATCTGTTCATGATGAAGAAAAAGCATGTGTGTGGAGGATCTTGGGAGACTTTTGAATGAGTCAGGCCTGGAAATGGCAAACATGACCTCTGCAACATGACATTGACCAAAACCCAGCCACACGGACCCACCAAACTGCACTAAAAATGGGAAGTGTCATCTAATTGCATTCTGTTTGGGGAGCTTCTCACCTGCCCCTGACACACACAGGTACACACACACAGACACTGGAGGGTTTTTCCAATCTCTTCCTGGCATTATTCACTTAAAACCACACATGTGGTTTTTTTTCTATTCAAAATTATATTTTTGAAATACATTTATATTCATACACATAGATCTGGTTCAATCATTTAAATTATTATCAAATATTTCACGGTATAAATAAACCACAGGTTAATTAATGAATGCTTTACAGATAAGCAGGTTATTTTCAATTTTTACCTATTATAAGTAAGACTGCAATGAGCATCCCGCTTATGCCCATATAGGAGCATTGTGTTTATAGAAATCAATTTACACACAAAACAGTACTATATATAGTGTATGAATGCATACATTTATGCTTAAAACATTATAAAACGCATGGGAATCTTCATATACTAATTTCTTAACAGCACTTCTGAGTAGAGAGGAAGGGGAAAAGGAAGGAGGTAGAGAAGAAGTTTAAGCTAGAAATTTCAAATTGTGTTGCTTTTAAAAAACTAAGCAAAATATGACAAAATGTTAACATGTGTTCAGTCTGAATGGTGGACAACTGAGTGTCTGTTATTTCCAGGATGTTTAAAACATTTAATAATTAAACATTTTACTTACTGCCAGCTGAATTTTCCCCATCTTAACAATTGCTAACCATGTGTAGTCTCATCAGCTGAGTTCCTCTCAGCCCCAGCCACCGTCTCTTCTTTACCAAACTGCAAGATCCATTTATCGTATTTCATTTGCAAATTCACATTGCAGCCCCTGGCTTGACCTTCAAAGCCAGCAAGACAGGCCTAGGATGAGTTCAGAGAGCTATTAGCCAGCCAGGTATTTCATTCCTGTGCCAGGAAACAAGCTGATAGGAGACATTATCCAGACCCTAATGTTTGATTTTTGATGCACACAGATGGAACGCACAAATTGAACTGCGCCAGTATTTGGTTAATTGGGGGCACAACAGGCATAACTCAATTGTGTGCTCGATTTTAAAGCCTCTATTTTTAGAAGGCAAAAATAAATAAATAAATAAACATGAGTGTGGATGCAGAGCCAAAAGCCCTGTGATGATTTTACCCCATCATTTAATTATAAACCCTTCAGCTCAGCTCACTCTTTGTCAGCCTTGAAACCCTGAATTTCATTATGGCAACAACAAGAGTTTTCTCTTCTTTTTAATTAAGTTTACTTTTCGATTTAGAACTGATCGCACTGACAGATGCTTTAATTCAACTGGAGGCCCACATTTCACTTTGCATTTATCTCCTTGTTGCTTCTGGGAAATTGTACATAAGAAAATTGTCCAGGGATGGATGGACCACATAAAGATGCCTGGGGAATATCAATGAATTAGACTTGGTGGGGAAATATCTCTCTACAGGCATCATTCTCTCCTTTCTCCCACAGGGCAAATATAGATTATACCCAGAGACTAACAGATCACTGTCATTTATTTTATTCTGATGCCAAGTAATATATTACTTTTAAGAAATCCTTGTAACAACTTTACCTAGTAGATATTAGTATCTCCATTTACAGTTGAGGACAATGAGACTAATGAAATTCAAGCTCCCCTATCCAGTGAACAGCAGACACAGAGGGTAAACACAGGACTTTCTGACACCACAGCCACTGTACCTTCCCCACTCACTATCTAGTCTTGTTTCAGTGGAAGGGCAAATAAATTTATTGTAGAACTAAGACAAGACAACTAGTTGGAGAAACCCGAATCTTTAGTAAAGTACAAATGAATACAAAATTAAATCAGTTTTAACCTATCTTCCCCCAAATTAACATGTAATCCTCACCACGCTAGGTGAAGTCAGGATTCTAGGTTAAGAAACTGATCTTTTTAAAATGTGCTGTGGTAGGATAGAAGAAATTTTACCAGTTCAACCATCTCACCCTGGGGCCATGCCCTGCACATCAAAATAGGTTACTGTCTGTTGTTACTGTTAGCTGCCATTGAGTCGGCCCTCCGGCTCATGGTGACCCTGACTATCGTCATCCACAGGGTTTTCATTAGCTGATTTTTGGGAGTATATCACCAAACCTTTCTTCCTAGTCTATCTTAGTCTGCAAACTCCACTGAAACCTGTTCAGCGTGACAGCAACACGCAAGCCTCCACTGACAGACAGGTAGTGGCAGGTTACTGCCTACATAGCAGAATTTCAGGAGCCCAAAACAATTCCTTATCTTTCCAGATCCGATCCATTATCACAAGGAACAAAACTTTTTATTCTACGATGACAGACAGACTTAAATGCAAACAATCTTGGGAGACACAATGCCAATTGCCTAACAGCTGCTCCCTTCACCAGGTTTCAACGTAGGTGGTTGGGAAAGCAAAATAGTGCCCCCCTCTTTGGAGAAAGAGGAGGAATGTAGCATCTTTATGTTTTCATCCTCCAACTGCCTGAGAAGAGCTTCAGATTCTTCTTTTACATTAAGGTGGGCATGTCTAAGATCAGCAAAAATTTCTCCTTCAATGTCTCCACATACCACAGCAAAAATCCATACAACGAGAGTTAAAAGAGCTAGTAGATAAATAAGAATTGTGTGTTGTGTGTGTGTGTGTGTGTGTGTGTATTAAAGGAGAGTCTTCATTGCACCTTTGAAATCAGGAGATACAAACAGTCTCATATTCTGCCTGTGAATGGAAATAGTGCTGCAAAACCCAGGTGTCTCTCTCCACCAGTGATGGAGCCAGCCAAAGGACTCCTGGCATCCAGGTCAATACCAAGCTCCTTGGTTTTCCCTGTGTTCAACCTACCTTCTTGCATCCACGTGCACAGAGGCAAAATGACAACTGTCACCCTGATGCTGCATAGGTCACCAAAAGAAAGAAACCCAACCCCCACATCTTGATTGCTAAGAGAATATAAGAACATATAGGGGTGAAGTGGGGCTTCTACCTTACAGAGAAGACATGAGGACATCTTATTGCCAACAAAGAAACATTGATAATGATATATACCTGGTATAGCCCTTGATATATAGGACAGAAATCATCCTCCCCTCTATCCTACAACTAAGACTTTTTTTAATTACCCAAATGTATAAAATAGCAAGTCTTGAGACCCTTCCCATAATGTAGGGCAGATACCTCTTGCGACCTATCAGACAACATGTTGGTCCGCCTTTTTACTGCAGTCATTACTCTGACAACTAGCCACACAAGTGTAAACTGACAGCACCTCCCATGAGATGTACTGTGTCACTCCCACTGGGTGCTCAGGGGCTTCTCTGCCTCTGTGTGTATTACCTTCAGGAACTCAGCTATTCTGACAAAAGCTTGAGCTGGAAGGACCAGGGTCCTACCAACCCATGGGCTTACCTTTTATCAGAGGAAGGTGGGAGCTAGCGCATAAGTACTTTCCTCTTCTATGGCTGGATGGCCAATTATAGCTGCATTATTCATAGCTCTTCAGAAAGACCTCAGAGCAATCAAATCCCAGTTGCTGACACACAGGGGTGATCAGCTCTATAACGTACTTTTGGACTGGCTCACCATCTTCCCCTATTTCACTCATCTTGATTTCCCACACCTGTACTTTGGGACCACTTCCCAAAATAAACTACCAGCATGGATCCCCTGTGTCAGACTCTGCTACTCCCAGGAAGCAAGGCTAAGACACATGTGATATCAGACACATCATGGTTTCTTAGCACTCATATTTTTGGTTTTTAAAGCTAAAATTTCTTCTACAGCAAAGACCAGTGGCTATACCTGGCCAATTCCACTCAACTGAAAAGTTGGTAGTTGCAATTTTGTGAAACCTCCTGTCTCCCACCATTAAGGTAAACATAAACATTTAACAATTCCCAGCAGAGCTTTGCCGTATGTCGAACCCCTTTGAGCTGATGCCAGAAGAAAGCTTTCCCACATGAATTTCCTTTTACGTGGGCCTGCATTTGCAACTATAATAGCTTGTTGCAGGAGTGTTTCTCCGCTTATAAATTCAAAAATGATGTAATCATTACTCACCTAGGCCTCTGAATGCACAGCCTCACATCTGAAACCCAGGTCCTTGGGCTGCATCTGTATTTTCTTTCCCTTATTTCAGGGCTGTGGAATGCCCATCAGCAAGTCCATTCCCTGGTGGCACCAGAGGGGTGATTAATGTGTGTTATTTCTACAATTAGGACTTAATGTTCCCTTAAGTGATTTACTCTGTTAGTTCTGGATGAGTTACTTTTGTTTTTATACTTTCTCATTACTGATTTGTATTTTTGCCAGCCTCCCTTAAGGGACTGTAAAACAGAGCTGACACAAAGCAAATTATTGGTAGACATTATTCAAATAATCCCCTGGTGTGTATATTTTAATTTACAAAGGGGAGGACAAAGATGCATGAGGTACTTTTTGTTACATGGTGAAAAGGTCCCTTAATATTTGCAAAGTCAAGTTCCTTTATTTAGCTGGAGAGCCCTCTAATGGGAGGGGCTCCAACAACACAATTGTGCATTCTCTCTGAGCTTTGTTGGGAACCTCTGGACTTTTCAATGGCCTGTGTGTGCTCATAAGATGCATTATTCCTAAAAATGAGGACACATTATCACCTGGTTCTCTAAAGGCCTTAGTTATCACGGAGTTGAAAAGCTTGAATGAGAAACTCAACCTGGTCTTTGTCCTTGGAGCCATCATTTCTAATGTAAAACTTTATGCTTATATCATTGCAATTCACAGAAGTGAAAGTAGAGGATTGTAATATAAATATTTTCTGTAATATGCAGGTGTAGAGTAAACGCATTCATCCCAGCCTGAAAATATGCGCCTTCTCTGTATTTACAGATTGATTCAAACAAGCCAACCCCTACTCTGCCATGGAGGGTCGCACCAATTCTCTGCTTCTCAGATTCTGTAAGATGAAAATAACTTGAAAAGAAATATGACAACCTCAAATTCATCATAATACAACTAAAGAACTGTCACAGCTTTTCTTACCATCTGGCAGTAGCTGTTTCTGATTATAGGCGGCAAAGTAATCCAGGCGTTGTCATCATACTCAGAAGTCCCAGGATAAGGTATATCAAACTACCGCACTATTTAAAATAAGAATTCCTTAATTCAGTGGTGTAAAGATGGGCCCTCCTATTCATTAGTCTATGGGCCTGACCTTAAGAAAGCAGCCCTAGTGGTTGAGCAGTTAAGCGCTTGGCTGCTAACCAACAGGTTGGCAGTTCAAACCCGCCAGCTGCTCCATGGGACAAAGATGGGGCAGTCTGCTTCCATGAAAATTTGCAGTCTTGGAAACCCTGTGGGACAGTTCTACTCTGTCCTATAAGGTCCCTATGAGTTGGAATCGACTCAATGACAGTAGGTTTGGTTTGACTTCAAGGCAAGCTGTGACCCTATCAGTGGAAGAGCAAGAAGCATGAATTAAATAGAGTCCTAACTGGGGATTTGATTTCAATAGTAGGCCTTGAATTCAATCCAAAAGTCTATAACGTACTGTGCAAAGAAGGCAAGGTGAACAGAGACGTCACTAAAGTATAGCAGGTAGGGCACATGCCCTGGGCACTGCTTGAGGTGGGGCACCAACGAGCAGTTTCTATTGACCGTCATCGTTTCCATTGCCAGCTGTGAGATCATTCAGCAATTTAACACTAATTGCCCTAGATGCAATTTTCCATAGATAGGCCCCTGATTAGGTGAACCAGGAATGTTAATCTGAGCCAGCATCTATATTCAATGGATTAAGATCTGATGTGTTACATCAGCAGCTTGTAAGAAAAGTTTCTAGAAAATAGTAGTATTCAATATTAGTGTAATGGTCCAAATTAGTGCCTTCCATATGAAGTGAGAACTCACCCTAAGGCTGAAGGTGAAAGAAAAATAATCAAACCCATAAAGGAACTGAAGAGGTGAAAAACAAGTACAATATCTATACCCTAGCCAAGTAAGCTGCAGCAAGGTAGAGCTCTAAGTCCCGTGGTATATAGAGATTAATCAGAAAACCAGAGAAGAAGCCAAGAAATACAGAAAATCAGGACCATTGGAAGGCTGCAGCTTTTTGGGCACAGACACATCAGATCCTGAATGCAGGGCAACAGGATTAAGTTTACAGCCCACACATACTTTGGTCCAAGTCTGAACTTTTAAATGGCTCACTGCCATTGAATAATGTCATTCTGGCAAGTAATGATGCTTAGTTGCATGGGCCACTTCCAAGGCCTGTACCTATTTTTAATTTACAATTTTGTCTTTAAAAGATCCTCAAGTTTATTAAGCTTCAGGCCTCACAAAACCTGGATCTACCCCTGTTGAAACTCCAAGCCAAAGCTCTTCAGTACAGTCTTCAGCATTATCACACCATACATGAACCTTCATGGAATAAATGGATCCAACATAGGGAAGCCTCATATTTTTACAGCAAAGAGGAATCCTAAAGCCTCATGGAAGAAGAACTAGTTCATAACACATAATCACAGCTCTAGATATTGATATCAATTGAACAATTGCATGGTAATGATCAGCATGAATCCTATTATCAAAATGTAGAAATTGATCCAGTCCAAATTCCCGCTTCTCTATCCTCATTACCAGCCGCCCCCATGGCACTCTTTCTCTCTGACCCTAGTCACCTAGATCTAGCTCAGAGCTCACAAGTTAAAAGAACACAGTCCTTCAGACTGCCAAATAGGTAGATGCCAGCTGCAAGTTTGGGGAGTCCACACGACACCTCAATCTTCTGAACTGCTGGCCACAAATTTGGGGCTGGTTTTCTACTACCCCTTCAGGATGCCAGCCACAAGCTTGAGAGTCCACACGACACCCTTACTTTCTGACCTGTTGGATCCTATTCTCTTTTCAGTTTGGTAATTCGCTGGAACAGCTCACAGAATTCACGAAGAGTATACCACACCAAGAAGGAGCCCTGGGGACGCGTGGTTAAGGTCTCAGCTGCTAACCGAAAGGTCAGCGGTTTGAACCTACCAGCCACTGTGCAGGAGAAAGATGTGGCAGTCTGCTTCTATAAAGATTTACAGTCTTGGAAACCCTATGGGACAGTTCTACTCTGTTTTACCGGGTTGCTATAGAGTCGCTACGAGTCAGAATAACCTCGATGGCAGTGGGTTTGATTTTGATTTGGTTTGATTTTATACCATACTTACAACTATATTTACAACCAAAAAGGATACAGATGAAGAGACATATGCAGTGAGGTCTGGGAGGGTTCCAAAACAAGAAGCTTCCATGTCCCAAGGGTTGTGCTATCATCCAAGAGCAGATGTTCTCATTAACAAGGAAGCTCTCTGAGCCTTAGTGTTCTGGACTTTTATCGGCTAGTCCTGCATGATAGGCTAAATCATGTCTCCTAAGGCTAGTTGATATTGGCCTCCCAGATGAGTCTTTTCTGGTTTGTCTGTCCCCCACTCGCCAGCACAAATTTTCAGGTGTGGTTTGGAAGTTCCAGACCAAGGTACCTCAATTACTTCAAGGGTTATTTCTCCTGAGCCAAGAACAAAGGCCACCTTACTTAGGGTAAAACTAGGTCCTTTACCTCACAACAATCCAACAGAAAGTGGCTGTAAAGATTTACAAGGTATTTACCAAATAAGAGGGTACTTAAAAAAGGAGCCAGTATAATTTATTTGTAGCTAGATATTTAAATAAACCACTCAAAACATAGAAATGAACCAACTACTATACTGCTGTAATGGAAAAAAAAAAGTTCTTGAGCATATCACCAAGAAAACTGTCTTGGAACCAGTCACATACACCTAGAGGATTAAATCAACTGCAGCAGTACTACTGAAGATTAATTGGCAAATGGTACGATGGCATAAGCCTGAACTGCCAAATTATTTTTCCTTAATACCTATAAGGTAAACAAGAATATAAGAAAAGGTAAAAACAGTAAAAAAAAAATTTATTTTATTTTTTAATTTAGTAAAAGTTAGTTTCATCGCAGCAACAGGCAAGGAAATTAGATATAACCTCATAGTATACTTTTAAAAGTTGCAGCCAAATGAAGAGACAGAAGATTCTGACATTATTCTGGACAGTCTAGGAATTCTCCTTTCCTCTTTTATACTTCCTCCCAGAAGCAAAATGAGGAAAAGAACTGATGTGACAAAATTCTGAGAAATTGTACTAATATCCCTCAATCAAGAGAGAGCTGAACTGAAGTCTTAAGTAGAATTATAGGTAAATAGCAGGTTAAAACCCTTGAAAATAGAGGCCCCTCTAATCTCATCAGTGTCTCAGCAAAGATATATATGAATCAAACACCAGCAAGGGTAGCCATTATCCAGGGCCTCATATTAAATTCAGGAATCATTTGAAGGCCAGAAATAGTCCATCATTGGGATAAAATTCCCTCTAACTGGTTGAATTAACCCTGTTAAAGAGAGGAGAAGGGCCTATGGCCATGTTATCCAGCTGAGCGCTCCTCGATCCCTGCCCCATTGGATTACAGAGGAGCAGATAGAGTTCAGTATCCAATCTTCCAGTTATAGTGTGGAGTGGAAGATGAATGGGCCTTAGACAAGGTGCGAAGATAAGTCACCTACACTGTATCTATCAAACTAAATACAGTATCCCAAAGACTCACCTGCATTAAGTATGAGCTAGAAAATGAAAAGAAATAATGGCAACTAGGCAAATGTACTACAGTTAAAAAGTGAAGGAAGGAGGGAGAAAAGAAGGATAGGAGGGAAGAGGGAACACAGAAGACACAAAGAAGCCTCTCTGAGTAAAAATATCATGAACAATACAAATAAAATTTACTTCCAGTGCCTCACAGAAGAGAGTGACTTATAATTCAATAAAATATAATCTCAAAGACAAAAATGATAAAACATGTAATCAGAAAAAAAGGAAGATTTCAAAGTTAAGACTTCAGACTGAGAATCCAAATGGCATAAATACAGAACAAATATATATAAATTAGGAATAGCAAGGAACAGAATAGACATGGCTAAAAAATTAAATTTCTGATATAGAAGAAAGTCTTGAGATAATCATGGTAGATGCAGTGGAAAAATGATAGCTATTAACGCAATTTGAAAAATGATAATAGAAATGGAGAGCAAAGATGTTTCAACCTGTACAAGGTAAACTATCTGAAGAAAACTTAACTCATAAAAAAAGAAACTTAACCTGTTGTGGTCGAGTCGATTCCAACTCGTAGTGATCCTATAGGACAGAGTAGAACTGCCCCATAGGGTTTCCAAAGAGCGGCTGGTGGATTCATAGCTCTTAACTAGTTCACCACCACTGCTTTAACTCAACACATAGAAGAGAAAAATATGTAAACATGTAATAGCAGAAAACTTGTCAACCTCTTAAATATCCTGTTTACGTGATTGAATGTCAAGAACAATGAAATAAGTTTTTATGTAAAGTAATGCAAAATACATCTATACGGATGTGATGGGAAATATTAGGATGTGTAGAAAAAAACGGAGCCAGGAGGTGTAAAGTAAATAAATGAATAAACGCAGGAAAAATTTGTCTCCAAAATAGTAGTGCAAGAAAACATTGGAGAACTCGCTATAAATTTCCGAATAAAGAAGAATATTACTTTGGAGGCAGTAATCATGGTTCTAAACCAGTGGTTCTCAAAGTGTAGTCCATAGACCCCATGGGGCATCCCCGAGATCATTTCAGGTGTCTCAAGGTCTTAACCCTTTTCATATTACTAAGACACTATTTGTCTTTTTCGCTGAGTTTATATCTGTAATTGATGATGCGTAAACAATGGTGTGTAAACTGCTAGCACCCTAGTCATATCAAGGCAGTAACAGAAAACTGTACTAGTAGTCATTATATTCCTTACCAAACACTTGGAGGGAAAAAACAATTCACTTATATCCTTAATGAAGCATTAAATATTACAAGCTTCACTCTCAATCCTTGAGTACAATCTTGTTATTATTCTGGTTGATGAGCTGGGAGGTACCAAAGTAGTATGGTTTTCTTGAGTCAAAAAGCATTTATGTGATTGAGTTACAAGCTGAATTTTTTCCTGGAACGTTATTTTTACTTAAAAACAAATCATTGATAGACAAACCATGGTTTTTCAAAGTTGAGTATTTGGAAGACATTTTCTCAAAATGAACAAAGTATATCTGTTCCTTTAAGGAAAACAACTAACAATGTTTGTTGCAAATGATAAAATGCAAACTTTCATGTGAAAACTAATATTTTGGAAAATTCACGTTTGCTACCATGAACTTGACAGCTTCCCAGTATTGAAGGACTTTTCTGTTGATGTCAGTAATGATATTAACAAATATATCTTGTTGATACTGCATAGTGAAATACGTCAACATTTAGAAGATCCTGTATAACTCAGTGAACAATATTTTTGAGATAATCAAAGCTTGATACCACAAAATCAAGCATGGAGAAAGATCCATTTAAAGTGCAAGATGTACCAACGGCTTTAATTTAACAGAGTATGGAAAGTTCATTAACAATGATTTTCAGATTCCACCCTGCAACCAATCTTTAAGAAACTACCACTTGTCAAGTTTTGGTGTAGTACCAAAGAAGATTATCTACAAATCATCTGAAAATGCTATTAAAATACTCCTCCTTTTTCAGCTACATATGTGGGGGAGCCTGGATTTCCTTCACATACTTCAAGAAAAACAACATATCAAAACAGACTTAATGCAGGAAGAGATGTAAGGATCCAGCTACATTCTATTAAGGTAAGTATTAAAAAGATTTAGAAAAAATGTAAAACAATGCCACTCTTTACATTATTTTTTGTTTTGGAAAATATATTTTTAATAAAATATTATGTTCATGTTAAAATGTGATGGGGTTTATTATTATTATTCTATGGGGATTAATACATATTTTTTAATATGTTTCAATTTCTGATATAGTAAATATTGACAAATATAAGCAGTATGACAAAAGTTCATTATGGTTCTCAATAATTTTTAGGAGTAAAAATTGCTATTCTAGGCAATAGAGATGAAAACATGAAGCAGATAGTGCTGACATTCTGGCAAGGGTGTCTGTCAAAACTGGACTACGGCTTTATAATCCATTTTTATTGAACCTTAAACAGATGTCTTAAAAATGAATTTCTGTAAGGAAAAAAAAGTATTTCCACTGCTCCTTTTCTTCTGTAAAAGCCAGGCCAAAAAAAAAAAAACTTTCTGCTAATTTCATACATTTTTATGAAAAATGATATATATAGTCCAGTACTGCTTTTGTAAAATTATTTCTTCCACTCATTTATTTATCAATCTAATGATACTTCAACTTGCTAATGTGTACAAATAGATGATCTAGAAATATTTTTACCTAATATAAACATGATTTTTCTGAGTTGTAGGATTTGGAATGATTTTCTCTTTTGGCATTCTTCTTTGCCCTTTTTTTTGAACAACTTGAAGTTAAAAAAAATGAACCTGTAATATGAGTAAAGACTAATTAAAGCAAACAACTACACAGCAAATAGATTAGCAAGGTTAGAATCCTGTAAACAGAATTCCTCTTACTTTTAAACGGCCTCCACGTTCAGCAACTTGTTCTTCCTATTTGGAGGAAGTTCTTGGCTAAACCAGTCCAAAATTATGGTAATTAATCATTAATCTTCTTGGATCTTTGCCAATAATCAACATCATAATAGATGGTGAAGAAATTGAAACTGTCAAGGGTTTTATTCTACTTAGGTCAACAATCAATGACCACGGAAGCAGTAGCCAAGAGCTCAAACAACGTATCGCATTGGGAAAACTGCTCCAAAAGTCTTTAAAATCATAAAAAGCAAAGATGTCACTTTGATGACTAAGGTGTACCTGGCCCAAGTCATGGTATTTTCAATTGCCTCATATGCATGAGAAAGCTGGACAATGCAAAAAGAAAAATGGAAGAATTGAGGCATTTGAATTGCGGTATTGGCGAAGAATATTGTATATACCAAGGACTGCCAGAAGAACGAACAAATCAGCCAGAATTATCATTTAAAAAAATCAAAGTAAGATCTTCCCAGTTCTCTCTCAAAAACTTCCAGTGGCTTTCCATTTCACTCAGAAGAACAGTCAAAGATTTTACAATGGCCCACAAGGTCTTACATCACCTGCACTCCCCCATTCACTCCTTCTTTCTGACATCATCTTCTAACACATCTTCCATGTTCCTTCTGCTACACCACACTGGATTCCTTGTTGTTCCTGGAGTGTAACAAACATGCCTACCTCCGAGCTTCTGCACTTGCTGTCTTCTCTCATTGAAATGCTCTTCTCCTGATTATCTATGTGATTCACTTCCTTACAACTTATAATCGTTGTTTTGCATGTTTTCTTCCCATTAAAACTTCCATCCTTACTCCTTGTAAAATAGTCCTCCCCCTCATTTTTGGAAAGTCTTGTCTACCTATCTCTGCTGTCTTTTCTCCACAGCACATTTTTCCTACTTCACCCTCCCCCCACCTCACTCCAATACTCACTAGAATGTAAGTTCCTTAAAGCCTAGACATTGTTTTGTGGTGAATAAATGTTTGTGAAATGAGTGAAAGAAAGGCCAGATGCAAGAATAAAGGAAATGGAGGAGAACAGGTGGCCAGTAATATGGTGTGAGGCTGAGGACTGTGTGACTGAAGTGAAAAGCAAAAAATCTCCAGTGAGAAGATAAATAAAAGACTTTTGAAGAAAATTTATCTAATGTTTAATTTTGTTAGCTTGTATCTATAATCATCTTGCTTTTGCTATTTTCAAATATTCAGCAGTTGCTGCACACAGATCTATTGTGAGGCTCAGGTTTGCTTAGAAATCTAGGAAATTATTTCCCACTGAAGTGAGAAACACAACACATACACAGGGAAATAATATAATCTATATACTGAACCAGTTCAGAGGAAGCAGAATTTCACAACTATAGGTGACCAGGGGCATACATGCACTGTCTAATAGGAATTTTCAGAAATTTTGAAGAGTGTTTTGAATCTTACTCAAGTGAAGAACCCTGGATTTGAGTTAACTTGGTTTACATCATATGGAGTAGAAAGGTCCATCCAGATTCAGGTTACATATAGCATGAAGCTTATTTCCAAAAGACATGTCTTTACTAGCTTCTCATTCTGTGCTGGAGTAACCCATTTAATACTGAGCAGATTGTAACTGAAGAGCACTGCTGTTAAATAGGAGCCCTGGTGGTGCAGTGGTTAAGAGCTGAGCTGCTAACCAAAAGGTCAGCAGTTCACATCCACCAGCTGCTCCTTAGAAACTCTATGGGGCAGTTTTATTCTGTCCTATAGGGTCACTATGAGTCGGAATCAACTCAACGGCAATGGGTTTGGTTTTTTTGTTTGTTTGTTTGGCTATGAAATATCAACATATCATTGAAATATTGCTTCTGAGAAGGGGGTATAGAGAGGAAGAAGGATAGTGCTATTGAAGATAAATTATCAATCATTAATTTTTCTGTACAACAGGGAATATATTTTTAGCTTCATTTCCTAACAGAAATGTATTATTTCTACCTTGTGTAAGTAGAATAGTCTTCCATCCTCCCAATGTTCATAAATATTGATCTCATAGAGAAAATTACATTTCTAGTTAAAATAGAAGAACAGTCAAATGCTCTTGCCACCGCTTTCCTTAAAACACAATTGAAATTGTCTCAAAGAATAAATCTATAATCATGTTTGAAAGCAAGAAAACAATAAAAGATGCCCTCAATGTATTACAATTTTTAGAAACTTCTGGAAATAAAAAGCAGGTGAGCTAAAAGTAGTGGAGAAAAAACAACAGAGAAATCTGCAAACCTCATGCAGAAGTCTTTGTCGAAGGAGAAGAACAAGAATGACAAGAAGAAAACAGCAAGAACAAAAGAAAGATGAAAGAGGTGGAGTAACAAATGGGAGAGGAGGAAGGGAAGAAGGACGAGCAGGGGAAGAGCTAGAAGAGACCTGTCAGTCTGGTTAGTGCTTCTAGAGATGGCATTGAAAGCAAAACAAATATTTTTGTAGCATGACTTCCATAGAAGATATGAAATTCTCCTCTCTCTAAAATTAACATTCTAAATAAGAGAAAAAGGAGTGGAAAAGGAGGAAAATGGGCAGGAGCAAGAGGAGGTGACGGGAAAGAAGAAGTTGACCTTTTGCCATCTTAACTACTTTAACCCAGAGCTGACTATCCTGAGAGGTGTCCTTTTATCACATTCCCATGAGATCTTAGCCTATGGTGTCTTTTTACCCATCAGCCCTGAGGTTATCTGAATTGTATGAGGTATCTTTTTGCTCAGGTGAGTCTCATATATCCAGCATCCGTAGATCAAATGTGTCAACGAGGGAAGGAAGCAGGCGTAGATTATCTGGAAGTGGTGCCATTAATGAATAATAAAGTCCTGGCTAGAAACAACGCTTGACTTGGAGCAAATTTGATTTCAGACCACTAAGACTTAAGTGTCAAATCCAAAGTATTCACTTCTTTCTGACTGAAGCCCACCGGTTTTATCCAATTAACACTGAAACTGTAATTATTCTTTTTATAGGTAAGGAATCAGAAAATCATGGATGCATAGCAAATTTTCCACGCCATACGGCTGGTATATGAGGAAAAGCTTTTGAACACAAGTGTGTTCGGCTCCAAAGCCTTGCACACTCTAATATACTACCACAGTGTACGTGTACACACACACACACACCCCACAAAGGATCTCTTTTTTAATAAGGAAGCTTAATCTTTCCACAGGCGGATCTATAATCTTGATGTAGTCCTCCTTAGTAGTCACATGTTTTGGAGAGCTTCCTTCTTGAATAAGCCCACAACCTTAATTATATCACTCTGTGGGAAAAAAGCTGGCTTCCTGATGAGCGGCAAAATCAAAACTTGCCTGTGAGTCAAGGGGAACAATATAAAATGCTGATATATGAAGCTGTTTGCCTCTGCAAATCCCACAGAATTATTTGTCCCCCAGGAGAACGTCACAGAAAAAACATCCTTAGCCTCTCACCTAAATCCCTCTAGCATCGAGATTTCTCTAAATTTCCTGAGGATTTGTCAAAGCAACAAAATAAAGGAAGCAATGACTTTTGTCTTGGGGCTGCAATAGTTTAAGAGAGGTGTATTAGTCAGGGGCCTAGTAGAAAAAAAGGTGACATATTCAAACTAAGATAATTTGATGTAGATTTAATAAGACACTATTTACAGTGGTATGAGAAGGATATAAGTGTATTTCAAGACATAGTGTGGTAGATGGAAACCAGAAACAGTGTCACCATAACCACTGCTAGTCTCAAAGGGATGAGAGGAAGGAGCAGTCACCAGAAAGCACATGGAAAGAGTTTGTAGAGATGGCCAACTTGAGAGGAGCAGGGACCTTCATCAAAGGACTCACCAATCCAAGACTACCCTGCATGGGTGGAACGGGGGAAATATGCATCCTAGCCTCATTCTCTTACTTCCCCTTGATTTTCTGCTGAATCCCCATTGGTTGAGGCAACTAGAAACCAGCAGGCAAGGCAGCCCAGTGATGTAGTCCATCCAGTGAGCCTTTCAGGGTGAAATGGAGAGATAAGAATGGTGGAGAGAGGATCTGGAGAGGCAAAAGAGGAGACCTCACAAGTATAACAAAGAGACAGCTCTGCAAAAGGGCACTTTTTAAGAATTAAGCAGAGGTGAGAGAGATTTGGGTTATTTTACCAGGCTTAATATTGGTCTTTGGAGTTACTGCCATTGTCTGTGTTTTGGGTGAACCTGCCTACAGATATTCTTGTAATAATAAAGAATTGTCTTGAAGAAAGTCTGCTCAATGTTTCTCTATATTATTTACTAAGATCCTATCAAACACACCCAGGTAGGCATTTGAAATGCAGACTTTGGTGCCTTCTTCAGTCAAGAAGAAAACAGGAATTAGAATCTGATTATAGTCTGACTAAAAAACCCAAAATACCAAACCCATTGCCACTGAGTCAATTCTGACTCATAGCAACCCTATGGGTGAATTGCAGAATGATTAGGGCCCAGGACAAGTCAAAACAAGGTCAAAAAGAGCATGTCAACAATTATGCGTACACATCTATATCTCTACCTACATGTCTATAATATATCTACAGCTAGGTATATCAAATATCTGTTGTTTCCCATTACTGTCTATTTATGATGTAATTTAAACAGACAGCTTACTTTCTTTAAAAAATAAAAATAAATTATCATTCTTCACATGTATTTATTTACAGTTATTGAATCTTTAGTGTGTGTGTGTGTGTGTGTGTGTGTGTGTGTGTGTGTGTGTACCGTTTTGAGCCTTTGGATGTCAGATTGGTAAAACAAACCTTTATTATTTTTAGACTCTAAGCTGCTGGAAGACGGGAACCATAGCAAATCTCTCCTATCTATATCACCAATACAGAGTTACTCAGTACTTATTACACCTAGCAACCCCTCTCATAGCTGCACAATAAATTTATATGGACTAATTTGTTTACCAGCACTCTCAGTACACATTTAAGATATCCTGTCAGTTCTGGTTCCCAAATCCATCACTTATTTGATCTCTGACTTCTGTTTGAAATGGGTGAGACAAAATGTGACAACCTGTTTACTTATTACTCTACAGTTCACAGAAAATGAAAAGATCGAAGTATATGCTCTGAATACAAAACGAACTCCTGGAAGTTTAGCATCCAGATTCTGTCTTGTTAAAGGAATAAATGCACATATAACAAATAAAATTCTGAAAGAAGTGAAAAATATCCTATATCAGAAAAGTATATTTATCTTGCTCTGAGACATAAGAAGACTGCCTTGATTCTTGTATTTGATTTTCCAGTAACTATCTGTCTTACTTTGGAAAAGTCATTTATTTAGTCTGAGACTTGGTTCTCCTGATGTTAAATGAGGTAGGTGGGTGGCTGGGTTAGTAGATGAGCTTTAATGTTGTTGTCAGCTCCAAAGTTCTGCTTGTAACATAAATTGAATAGCAAAAGGAGGAATACATGCAAAAGAAAAAAAAAGCCAAAAAGGCGTTAGGGGATAGCAAAAAATATTTACTCATCAAGTGTTGATGATTATAGGATGCCACCCAGAGTATAGAAGAATGAGGCTTAAGGGTGAGGACTTCAGAAATAACGGCCTAGGGGAGTGAATTAATAAGATCTTTTCTAACGGACATATCAAAAACGAAGAAATGAAAAAAAAGCACTGAGTGATGGATGAGTCTGAAATTAAACCCAAGGTGATGCTCGAAGAGATGACTAATGATGTGAATTTCTTCAGTTTGTGTCAGCTAAATGTCATGGCATCCCCGCTAAATAGGGAGTGCAAGCTTGGCATTTAAAGTCTGTGAAATACACTGGAAAACAGCAGTGCTACTCAACACCACCCACTTCATTTGGAAAAGGTTATGATAAGAAGATGAAAGCTGCTCTGTCCACAGAAAGAGTAGAATCTTTTTATTGGGGGCTGTGAGATAGAGAGTGGATGAGTGGGAAGAGGGGGAGTGGAGAAACCTAAATTTGTTCAAAAAAAGCTTTGCTATTACAGAGGGAGAACAATGTCATTATCCAAAAATGAAGAACTTAGACATCCAAAACACGTAAGATTTAATTGTGGATCAAAGTTTTAGACAAAGAAAAAGATTAACCAACCAAAACAAGGTAAGACCTTTATGTGATTTTCTAAATATCCATGAAGAGTACCTAGTTTCAGAGTCTACCAAAAACCATTGCCGTTGAGTTGATTCCGATTCATGGCAACCCTATAAGACAGAGCAGAAGCTACTCCATAGGGTTTCCAAGGAGCAGCTGATGAATTTGAAATTGCCAATCTTTTGGTTAGAAGCCTGAGCTTTTAACCACTGCACCACCAGCACTCCTCAGAGTCTACAGCAAGCCTTAATTTTTTTCTTTCTTTCTTTTCCTACCTACTCCCTGAACACCCACATAGCTTTCTCTTCTTGGAGAAGTGCTCCAAGTCAGCACTTCTTTTCCAACTTATTCCCTTTCTGTCTATTCCTTCAATACATAACTCAGGGTAACTTTTCTTAAGTGTGGAGAAATAACATCTTTTTAGGAGGTGGGAGAGAAGAAACATTGGTGTGGCCTTTCAGGATTCTCCATGATGGGCTGGGTGAGGATGAAAGACTGAGAACATCACCTCTTTCCCCATTAGATGGCTCAAGTGAAGGAATGTTTTGAAAAGGACTAGTTAGGAAAGTACGGATAGGTATAAGAAACAAACAAGGGAGGGAGAGGCTCCCAGAGACTAGTAATTACCGTCCTTTGAGTTGTAGCCACAAGGGATGAAATAATATTACTGGAGCATAGTGGGAGATGGAACAGGGAGTATGGACTATAATCAAGGAAGGACAGCTACTGGTGGAGACACTGCATCAATGCAGAGAGGGAACAGGGGTGTAGTACACCCAATCTCTTTCTTCTGCTGCCCATTGTTCTCCTTCCGGTGCCTCTCAGTGGCCAGCTAACAAAAGAGCCTGGTCGATGCAATGTGCAGGGGTCAGCTTCCCCAGGCACAGAGCAGGGTGAGTGGAGTAAAGAGTGGACAGAGCAGGAGGCAAAGAGAGAATAACTAGCACAGCAATTTCCTGTCTTACATTACATCACCACTTAGCCAGAAATCCTGAGTACTTCCCCGATGACTATTTTTACTCCATCAAGTAAAATTCCTTGTTCTTCTCCTTTATTTCCTTCTTAGACTATATCTGGACACAGATCCCAGTCTGCACTTCATGACAAGTACCACAGGTATTCCTGTGCAGGAAAATACATAAGGCATTTCTTATACACCCTAGATTGTGAACTGCGTATCTGAGAGTTTCTACCTGGTGGTACAGTGGTTAAAGTGCTTGGCTGTTAACCAAAAGGTTGGTGGTTCGAACCTACCAGCCACTCCGTGGGAGAAAGACGTGGCAGTCTGCTTCCATAAAGATTGTTGTTGTTGTTGTCAGGTGCTGTTGAATTGGTTCCGACTCATAGCGACCCTCTGTAGCACAGAACGAAACACTGGCCCGTCCTGTGCCATACTCACAATCGTTGTTATGCTTGAGCCCATTGTTGCAGCCACTGTGTCAGTCCATCTCGTTGAGGGTCTTCCTTTTTTTCCACTGACCCTCTACTTTACCAAGCATAATGTCCTTCTCCAGGGACTGATCCCTTCTGACAACATGTCCAAAGTATGTAAGAAGTAGTCTCACCATCCTTGCTTCTAAGGAGCATTCTGGTTGTACTTCTTCCAAGACAGATTTGTTCGTTCTTTTGGAAGTCCATGGTATATTCAATATTCTTCGACAACACTACAATTCAAAGGCGTCAATTCTTCTTCAGTCTTCCTTATTCGTTGTCCAGCTTTCGTGTGCATATGATATGATTGAAAATATCATGGCTTGGGTCAGGCACACCTTAGTCTTCAAGGTGATATCTGTGCTTTTCAACACTTTAAAGAGGTTTTTTGCAGCAGATTTGCCCAGTGCAATGGGTCTTTTGATTTCTTGACTGCTGTTTCCATGAGTGTTGATTGTGGATCCAAGTCAAATGAAATCCTTGACAACTTCAATCTTTTCTCCGTTTATCATGATGTTGCTTACTGGTCCATTTGTGAGGATTTTTCTTTTCTTTATGTTGAGGTGTAATCCATACTGGAGGCTGTGGTCTTTGATCTTCATCAGTAAGTGCTTCAAGTCCTCTTCACTTTCAGCAAGCAAGGTTGTGTCATCTGCATAATACAGGTTGTTAATGAGTCTTCCTCCAATCCTGATGCCCTGTTCTTCTTCATATAGTCCAGCTTCTCGGATTATTTGCTCAGCATACATATTGAATGGGTATGGTGAAATAATGCAACCCTGATGCACGCCTTTCCTGATTTTAAACCACACAGTACCCCCTTGTTCTGTCCGAACAACTGCCTCTTGATGTATGTACAGGTTCCTCATGAGCACAATTGAATGTTCTGGAATTCCCATTCTTCGAAATGTTATCTATAATTTGTTATGATCCACACAGTCGAATGCCTTAGCAGAGTCAATAAAACACAGGTAAACATCTTTCTGGTATTCTCTGCTTTCAGCCAGGATCCATCTGACATCAGCAATGATATCCCTGGTTCTCCATCCTCTTCTGAATCTGGCCTGAATTTCTGGTAGTTCCCTATCGACATACTGCTGTAGCCACTTTTGAATGATCTTCAGTAAAATTTTACTTGCATGTGATATTAATAATATTGTTAGATAATTTCCACATTTGGTTGGATCATCTTTCTTGAGAATAGGCATAAATATGGATCTCTTCCCGTCGGTTGGCCAGGTAGCTGTCTTCCAAATTTCTTGGCGTAGGTGAGTGAGCACTTCCAGTGCTGCTTCCGTTTGTTGAAACCTCTCAATTGATATTCCATCACTTCCTGGGGACTTGTTTTTCACCAATGTCTTCAGCACAGCTTGGACTTCTTTCTTTAGTACCATTGGCTCCTGATCATACGCTACCTCTTGAAATGGTTGAACATCGACCAATTCTTTTTTGTATAATGACTCTGTGTATTCCTTCCATCTTCTTTTGAGGCTTCCTGTTTCGTTTAATATTTTCCCCATAGCCATAAAGATTACAGCCTTGAGAACCCTATGGGGCACTTCTACTCTGTCCTATAGGGTCGCTCTTAGTGAGAGTCAACTCTCTGGCAGTGGGTTTTTTTGGTTTTGCTCCCATCACCTAACTTGTTGTCCTGCAGCCTGCCCTTGGCTGTTGATAAAATAACTGCAGCCAAAGCGCCTGTGAGCCCAAAATATTTACTACATATGCTTTTACATGATTCTGCCTTTTAAAACTCTGCTCTTTTGCAATGGGAATTGTGCATGACCCTGAATCAACTCCTGTATCCTCCAGGGTTTAGGGAGCACAAAGCCTAGAGCTTAGCCCATGTGGAATTTCTGTCAAGGATCAAGAGAGATTTAGGCTTAGGGCCCAGGGGAGCTCAGGGCTTACAGGACCCAGCTTCAGACTAATACCAACACTCTTTCATCTTATTATATATGTGCTTAGCTCTGGGAGTATTGACTCTCTACTCCAGTGAAGGCCTGTCATGAAAAGGACTTGTTATGACCCTGTACTCCAACCATTACTCATAGTAATACTTCTGTGGAAAAAAAGTGCATTCCTAGTTAAAGCAAATGACATACAAATGATGTTTTGCAACCACCTCCAGCTAGATCTAAAGTCGACTATTACCTGTTGTAAAATAAATAGAGTAAAAAAAATTAACCTAAAACAATGGGGAAAAATATCTAGACATACTGAATCTGTTTTACTTGCTAAATCCTACTCAAGAAAACCCTAAAAGTGAGCTCCAATTCACTAAAAATTGATTGCATGAAAAACATGATTTTTACTTAAAAATTTATTTTGAGTTTTGAAAGTTTCTTTTCTTTTCTTTTGTTGGTGTTTGTGTCAAATGTTTTGTTATTTTGAAGTGAAAAAGAACAAGTCGTGCTCTAGCCCTTTGAGGTTCTTACTGAAATATCACGGGCAGTAGTCATTGTGTATTAGCTTTTATTTTCCACATAATAGAGATTCTTTCATTGGCAGTAGCTATGTTGAATGGATATTGTGTTAATTCTTCCTAGGAAGGTACATTAACATTTCCAGCTTGCTACATTCTCTGTCTCTGAAATTCTTTTAAGTTTTTTTTGTTTGTTTCCTTTGTGTGATTGTGAAGGTTGTGTGTCAGCTTGGCTGGGCCATGATTCCCAGTGGTTTGGCCATTATGATGCAGTTTAGCAGCTATGTAATGATGTAATCACCTCCATAATGAGATCTGATATAATGTAATTACCTTCATGATGAGATCTGTTATGAGCAGCCAATCAGTTGAAAGGGAGTTTCCTTGGGGTGTGGCCTGCATCCAATATAGGTGGACCTTCTGGCAAAACTCGCTGGCTTTTTCTCACCCTGGATCCTGCATCTGTCCTACGGTTCTTGGGACTTGAGCTAGCAGCTAACCTGCCGATCTTAGGATTCATCAGCCTCTGTAGCCTGTGAGCCAACGGCCTGCCTTCTTACCTGCCAATCTTGGGTTTTGTCAGCCTCCATAGCCTGTAAGCTAGAGGCCTGCTGTCTGACCTGCCAATCTTTCCAGTCTCTACAGTCATGTGAGCCATTCCCTTGATATAAATCTCTCTCTCTCTCTCTCTCTATATATATATATATATGTATGTGTGTGCGTGTGTGTATACACATATATATGTATCTATATATATACATATATGTGTGTATATATATGCATATATATATATATATATACACACATACTTCATTGATTTTGCTTCTCTAGAGAACCCAGCCACAGACATTTTTGTTTATTTTGTTTTGAAAAGTTGATAATGTCACTCTTTGTGAAAATCTCGCCTACCTTAGCTTTCCTGTTAGATCTCCAACCACTGCTTGTTTCCTTCGCTAGGTCTTCTTTTCCCTCCTAACCAAAAAACCAAACCAGTTGCCATGAAGTTGATTCTGACTCACGACGGCCCCATGTGTGAAGAGTAGACCTGCTTTATAGGATTTTCAAGGCTATGACCTTCCTGAAGCAGATTGCCAGGCCTGTCTTCTGAGGTGCTTATGGGTGGGTCCGAACCATCAACCACTTGGTTAGTAGTCAAAGGTTTAGCTGTTTTTGGTGCCACTCAAGGACTCCTTTTTCCTCCTGTGGATCCCTAATGTGGACAACTCTTCAAGCTCTTTTTCCTTTCTTCTTCTTCTACTTTTAGTCCCTGCACACCAACACCACCACCTCCCACTCTCCTCCAACTCACACCCTCTATTATTTCCTAAATCTCTAGCTCAGCCTCTCCTCTCAGCTCCAGTCCCATATTCTCAGCATTCTGTGGATGTCTTTGTTGTTAGTTTGGGGGCAACCGACTTCTATGCCTTTTCCAGCATATCTAGAACTGCACTTCTTGCCTTTTTCAGCATCTGCTGGCCTCCTGTTTTCTAGCCTCATGGCCTCTTTCTCCATATTTCTGTCCACGGCATAGTATCTTCAGATCTCTCTCTGTCTCTGTTGGAATGATCACATCACCTTCTCTTTTCTGTGTGTGTCAAATCTCCCTCTGCCTCACTCTTTTTTTTTTTTTATTGCACTTTAAATGAAAGTTTACAGCTGAAGTTAGCTTCTTATACAAAAATTTATACACATTATTATGTGACCCTAGTTACTCTCCCTATACTGTGACAGCATACTCCTCCTTTCCACCTGGATTTCCCATGTCCATTCAACCAGCCCCTGTCCCTTTTTACCTTCTCATCTCACCTCTAGACAGGAGCTGCCCATTTAGTGTCATGTATCTACTTGAACTAAGATGCAATCTCTTTACAAGTATCATTTTATGCGTTATAGTCCAGTCTAATATTTGTCTGAAGAGTTGGCTTTGGGAATGGTTTCAGTTCTGGGCTAACAGAGACCATAGGGGCCATGTCTTCCAGAGTCCCTCCAGTCTCAGTCAGACCATTAAGTTTGGTCTTTCTACTAGAATTTGAGTTCTGCAGCCCATTTTTCTCCTGCTCCATCAGGGACTCTCTGTTGTGTTCCCTGTCAGGGTGGTCATTGGTGGTAGCCTGGCACCATCTAGTTCTTCTGGTCTCAGGCTGATGGAGTCTCTGGTTTACATGGCCCTTTCTGTCTCTTGGGTTAATATTTTCCTTTGTCTTTGGTGTTCTTCATTCTCCTTTACTCTAGGCGGTTGGGACCAATTGATGCATCTTAGATGGCCGCTCACTAGCTTTTAAGACCCCAGACGCCACTCACCAAAGTGGGATGCAGAACATTTTCTTAGTAATCTTTGTTGTGCTAATTGACCTAGATGTCTCCTGAAACCATGGTCCCCAGAACCCCACCCCTGCTACTCTGTCCCTCAAAGTGTTTGGCTGTATTCAGGAAACTTCTTAGCTTTTGCTTTAGTCCAGTTGTGCTGACATCCCCTGTATTGTGTGTTGTCCTTCCCTTCACCTAAGATAATTCTTATCTACTGTCTAGCTAGTGAATACCTCTCTCCCTCCCTCCCCACACTTGTAACCATCAAAGAGTGTTTTCTTCTGTGTTTAAACCTTTTCTTGAGTTCTTATAATAGTGGTCTCATGCAATATTTGTCCTTTTGCAACTGACTAATTTCACTCAGGCAATGCCTTCCAAATTCATCTATGTTAGGAGATGTTTCTCAGATTCATCATTGTTCTTTATTGTTGCGTAGAATTCCATTGTGTGAATATACCATAATTTGTTCATCCATTTGTCTGTTGGTGGGCACCTAGGTTGTTTCTCTCTTTTTGCTATTGTGAATAGTGCTGCAATGAACATGGGTGTGTATATATCTATTTATGTGACGGCTCTTATTTCTCTAGGATATATTCCAAGGAGCAGGATTTCTGGATCATATGGTACTTCTATTTCTAGCTTTTTAAGGAAGCGCCAAATCGATTTTCAAAGTGTTAGTACCATTTTACATTCCCACCAACAGTGTGTAAGTGTTCTAGTCTCTCCACAACCTCTCCAACATTTATTATTTGGTGTTTTTGGATTAATGCTAGCCTTGTTGGGGTAAGATGATATCTCATTGTAGTTTCGATTTGCATTTCTCTAATGGCTAATGATCGCAAGCATTTCCCCATGTGTCCGTTAGCTGCCTGAATGTCTTCTTCAGTGAAGTGCCTGTTCCTATCCTTTGATGTATTTTTGTGTCTTCCCTGTCTGGGTTGATATCTGGTTGCCCTGTTCTGTGTTCTAATCTTGGGTTGTTATCTGATGTTATTGATTCTATAACTGGAGGACTCCCTTTAGTATTTCTTCTAATTTTGGTTTGGTTTCTGCAAATTCCCTAAACTTCTGTTTGTCTGGAAATGTCCTAATTTCACCAACATATTTGAAAGACCTTTCTGCTTGATATATAACTCTTGGCTGGCATTTTTTTTTTTCCTTCAAGTCTTGATATATGTCATCCCATTGCCTTCTTGCCTGCATGGTTTCTGCTGAGTAGTCCGAGCTTAGTCTTATTGACTCTCCTTTGTAGATGACTTTTCATTTACTCCCTAGCTGCTCTTACAATTCTCTCTTCATCGTTAGTTTTGGCAAGTTTGATTATGTCTTGGTGACTGTCTTTTGGGATCACCTTATGTGGGGTTGATAAGCATCTTGAATATATATCTTCTCATCTTTCATGATATCAGGGAAGTTTTCTGTCAACAAATCTTCAACAATTCTCTCTGTATTTTCTGTTATTCTCTCCCACCACCACCACCACCACCCCCCGCATTCTGGTACTCCAATCACTCCTATGTTATTCCTCTTGATAGAGTCCCACATAATTCTTAGGTTTTCTTCATTTTTTTAAATTCTTTTATCTTATTTTCCTCAAATAAGTTGGTGTCAAGTGCTTCATCTTCAGTCTCACTAATTCTGACTTACAATGCCTCAGTTCTGCTCCTATGACTTTCTATTAAGTTGTCTAATTCTAAAATTTTGTTGTTAATCTTCTGGATTTCTATTTGCTGTCTCTCTATGGATTCTTGCAGCCTATTAAATTTGTCATCATGCTCTTCTATAATCTTCTGAAGTTCCTCTATTGCTTTGTCTGTGTGTTCCTTGGTTTGTTCTGTGTTTTGCATGATCTCCTTCCTGATCTCTTGAAGAGTTCTGTATATTAATTTTTTGTATTCTGCCTCTGGTAATTCCAAGAAATTCTCTTCCTCTGGAAGATTTCTTGATTCTTTGTTTTGGGAACTTGCTGAAGCCATCATGGTCTGCCTCTTTATGTGATTTGATATTGACTGTTGTCTCCGAGCCATCAATAAATTATTATATTTATTTATTTTATGTTTGCTTACTGTGTCCTAGCTTCTTGTTTTGTTTTGTTTTGATATGCCCAAATAGGCTGCTCATGTAAGCTAGTTTGATTATTGGCACCTTTGAAGCTCTAACGTCCTGTCACCAGGTGGTTAGGACTGTTACTTTTCTTATATGGATTCAGCTCAGGTATCCAGGAAGTCAGTTACCAAGTGTGTGGTGCAGACTCTCACCTACAGTCCTAGATGGGTAGGGGTGATTGGAGTAGGCACAAGTATCTGGCTGCAGTAGGGGGTCATGTGTTGAGCAAGGCAGAGTGCTGAAAGCTGCCCCTGAGTGGCTGGGACGAAAGTGTATCCCTACTCCCTAGAGTGCTTAGGTGGTTGGGATTTGCAGCCAGAATATTGGCACCCAGTGCTGTTGACTGTAAGGACTGGGAGGCACCACTTATTCTTGGATGCCTGTTGCAGGTGGCTAGGTGGTTTGGGTGGAGCCACCAGTCCTCAGGCCCCTGATGTGGGTAGGTGAGGACCCTGCTTAATGGACAGAGCAGTGTCAAATGTCACAAACCTGCCACTCTACCATATAGCTGATACAGTTGAAGTTAGGCTTCAGGTATATACCTTGTTGTACAGTGCTAATGGGGGCCTATGCTGTTAAAATGGGTTCACACAGGTCTATGCATGGGCGAAAGGCATTCAAAGTCCATGGATCCCTTATGCCTGTGCCTAGGGAGCTGTACCTACCCTGAGTTACTGGCTTAGGAGAGCTGGCAGATAATTTTTTCCTGTTTGTTAATTTGTTCCCTCTCCAAGGCCAGGAGAATGGCTCAGGGCCCATGATGGGTCCTACTTCCAGCTCAGGGGATGCGGCAATTGCTGAAGCTGGCCTGGGACCCAGTGCAGAGCTGGGAGGGAGCAGGTAAATGGGAGAGAAGTTCTTGCCAAATGGGGTGTTTTTTGATCCACATGATAGGTTAGATGCATGTATTTATCTTTTGTCCACTGAGCACTGCTTTTCATAGGTTCTGGAGGCTTGAGTAGACTCTCTGCCACTCGATCTTTCCCGATGTGGAAAATGCATCCTGAATGCCAGTGCTTGCCTCACTGCGCACGCCAGCCAATCTGGCCCGCAGGGTGCCTGTTCCCTTCGGGTCAGGTCTGGTAACTCCTCGCTGCTTCTGAACTGTCTTTCCATCCCCTGCCACTCAGTCCAGTTTCTCAACTTTGCCTTTGATGTTCAGGGCTCCTAGATTGTCATATATAATTGATTCACTTGTGTTTTTGGGACTTTGTTGTAAGACGGACCACCAGAAGCTTCTGGCTACTCTGCCATCTTTGCCCTGCCTGCCCCACTCTTAAAATGATTTCATTTAGGTCCAATCCAGACAATTCAGGATAATTTATCTAGCTCAAGATCCTTAATTTGGTCACATCTGAAAGTCTTTTCTTTTTCTCTTGCCCTTCCTTTGTTCCTTCCTTCCTTCATTCATTCTTTCCTTCCTTCCTTCTATCCTCTCTGCCTCCCTCCCCCCTTCCTCTCTCTCTCTTTCTTTTTTGCCGTATAAGGTAACATTCACAGGTTCTAGGGATTAGGACACAGATATACGGGGGGCATTTTTCAGCCTGTCACACTTGCCTTCAGAGTAGTTTTGAACATCCCAAGCACAGTATACATAACTTATTTCATAAACATCTAATTCTTTTCAAGACTTCTATATTTCTATTAATGGCATTTAAGTCTCTCAGCTTGAAACTTATTACCTTTACTGCTCCTTGTTCCTTAATCCTCACATTCAGACACACTTCCACTTCTTGCTTCACGATCCTCCTTCCATGCCTTTGTTTCTTCTCTTTCCATTGCTACCAATTTAGTTTATGTCCCTAATTCACCATTCTTAGCCTATTGCAGGAAACTCTTAATTAATCTTGTTACTGATACCATGTTTTTTTTTTATTTTATTTCTTTTTTTTTTTTAATTTTTTTTTCTTTTTATATTTTATTGTACTTCAGGTGAAGGCTTACAGAACAAATAGTTTCTCATGAAACAGTAGTACACATGTTGTTTTATGACAT
>NW_004443940.1:24287708-24303634 GCF_000243295.1 Trichechus manatus latirostris | reverse complement strand
GCTCACAGGCTTTTAAGACCCCAGACACTACTCACCAAGGTAGAATGTAGAGCATTGTCTTTATAAGTTGTGTCATACCAATTGAGCTAGATGTTCCCCGAGACCATGGTCCCCAGAGCCCTCCGCCCAGCAACTCAGTCCCTTGGGGAGTTTGGATGTGTCTATGGGATACGATGTTTTTTAACAAATAACGTGCACATTATACATTTTTTGCCAACTGTGAACACCCCCCACCCCTTTGTGTTATTTTAGTAAATGTGCTATGCCAATTTTTTTTACATGTTGTTGACTTCGATTGACACTAAAAAGACATAATTACACTATGAAATACGCAAAACTAACATAACCTAATGGTTTCACTTAAGACAATCTGATAAGGTATTTGCATTCAACTGTTGAGCTAATGCACTATAATTATCAACTTAAATTAACAGAAACAAATGCACAGTTTCAATTGTTTATTTTCTGATTACTGGAAAACTATCAAACTTGATCCATGACTGCTTGACCATGGATTATACCTTTATCATATAATTACAACCAAAAGTAACATTTTTGGACTATTGTTATACACGTAAGCAGGAGATTAAAGAAAATGAGCAGAATGAAATTGAACAGAACGATATGATTTACCTGTAATGTGAGAGGATGAGTGAATGATGCCAAAATTCACTACTGGAAATGTCACAAGACATGCCTGGTATATGCATAAGCGTGCTATGCCAGAACTGTTTTACTTAAGCTCATCATTTCCACACGTTATATGTGTGTGCGCATTCTTAATGTGGGCACATTATTTGTGAAAATATATAGTAGTTTTCTTTATTAAAGATGCCACTATTAGATAAAATTTTCTTAAGCTACCATTTCGATCATGGCATGTAATAAATCCTCCTAAAGCAACCCTACTTGCAATAATCTACCCTTGTTACTGTTGTTGTTAGGTGACGTCAAGTCAGTTCCGATTCATACTGACCCTATGTACAGCAAAATGAAACACTGCTCAGTTCTGCGCCATCCTAACAGGATATTGTTGCAGACACTGTGTCAATCCACCAGCTCAAAGGTCTTCCTCTCTTTCACTGACTATTTGTTTTACCAAGCATGATGTCCTTCTTCAGTGACTTGACCCTCCTGATAACATGTCCAAGTACATGAGGCAAAGTCTCGTCATCATTGCTTACAGGGAGCAATCTGGCTGTACTTCTTTCAAGACAAATTTTTTCATTGTTCTGGCAGTCCATGGCATAGTCAGTATTCTTCATCACACCATAATTCAAAGGCATCAACTCTTCTTCATTCTTCCTTATTCATTGTCCAGCTTTCGCATGTATATGAGGTGACTGAAAATACCATGGTTTGGGTCAGGTCCACCTTAGTCCTCAAAGTGATATCTTTGCTTTTCAACACTATAAAGAGGTCTTTTGCAGCAGATTTGCCCACTGCAATGCAGTCATTTAATTTCTTGACTGCTGCTTCCATGGATGTTGATTGTGGATCCAAATAAAATGAATTTTTTTTTTTTTAACACAGTTAGTACACATACTGTTTTATGACATTGGTTAACAACCCCACATGTCAACACTCTCCCTTCTCGATCTTGGAGGACTGTTTTTCTTTTTTGGTGAAAATATACATAGCCAAAGATACACCATTTCAAAAGTTTCTACCTGTACAATTCAGTGGCATTGATTACATTCTTCCAGTTGTGCTCTTATTCTCACTATCCTTTTCCAAATTATTCCATCACCATTATCTTCAACTCACTTCCCCCTAGGCTTCCCAGCAAACCTTTGGAGTTGCTGTTGTCAATTTGATCTCATACAGATAATTTTTTTTTTGTACTTTAGATGAAAGTTTACAGAACAGAATAGTTTCTCATTAAACAGTTAGTACACATATTGCCCCATGACAATGGTTAACCCCACGACATGTCAACACTGTCCTTTCTCAACCTTGGGTTCCCTATCACCAGCTTTCTTGTCCCCTCCTGCCTTCTAGTCTTTGTCCCTGGACTGCTGTGCCTCATTAGTCCCGTTCTGCTTTATGGGGCTGTCCAACCCCCAGTGGAATGGTGAACCTCGGGAGCGACTTTACCACTGAGCTGAAAGGGTGTCCGGGGGCCATACTCTCAGACTTTCTCCAGTCTCTGTCAGGCCAGTAAATCTGGTCTTTTATTTTGTGTGTTAGAATTTTGTTCTACATCCTTCTCCAGCTCTGTCTAGGACCCTCTGTTGTGATCTTGGTCAGAGCAGTCAGTGGTGGTAGCCGGGCACCATCTAGCTGTACTGGACTCAGTCTGGTGGAGGCCTTGGTAGCTGTGGTCCATTAGTCCTTCGGACTAATCTTTTCCTTGTCTCCTGTTCTCTTCATTCTCCCTTGCTCCCGAAGGGGTGAGACCACTGGAGTATCTTAGATGGCTGCTCACAGGATTTTAAGACCCCAGACGCTACTCACCAAGGTAGAAAGTAGAACATTGTCTTTATAAACTGTGTTATGCCAATTGAGCTAGATGTTCCCCGAAAGCATGGTCCCCACAGCACTCCACCCAGCAATTCAGTCCCTCAGGGAGTTTGGATGTGTCTAGGGAGCTTCCATGACCTTTCCTTGTACAAGTTGTACTGGCTTCCCCAGTATTGTGTACTGTCTTACCCTTCACAAAAATTATCACTTATCTATTGTCTATTCAGTATTTCCTCCCCCACCTCTCCCATCCCTTGTAACCAACAAAAATTGTTACTTTTTGTGTGTAAACTTTTCAGGAGTTTTTACAGTAGAGTCTCATACAATATTTGTCCTTTTGTGATTGACTTATAAAATGAAATTCTTGAGAACTCCAATCTTTTCTCCGTTTATCATGATGTTGCTTATTGGTCCAGTTGTGAGGATTTTTCTTTTCTTTATGTTGAGTTGTAATCCATTCTGAAGGCTGTAATCTTTGATCTTCATCAGTAAGTGCTTCAAGTCCCCTTCACTTTTAGCAAGCAAGGTTGTATCATCTGCATATTGCAGGTTATTAATGAATCTTCCTCCAAACCTGATATCCCATTCTTTTTCATAAGGTCGAGCTTCTCAGATTATTTGCTCAACATACAGATTGAATAAATATAGTGGAAAGATACAACTCTGACCCACACCTTTCTTGACTTTAAACCATGCAATATCCCCTTGTTCTGTTGAAACGACTGCCTCTTGGTCTAAGCACAGGTTCCTCATGAGCACAATTAAGTGTTCTGGAATTCTCATTCTTTACAATGTTAACAATAATTTGTTATGATCCACACAGTCAATGCCTTTGCATAGTCAATAAAACACAGGTAAATATCTTTCTGGTACTCTCTGCTTTCAGCCAGGACCCATCTGACATCAGCAATGATATCCTTTTTCCATATTCTTTTCTGAATCTGACTTGAATTTCTGGCAGTTCCCTCTCGGTGTATTGCTGCAAGCTTTTTTGAATTATCTTCAGTAAAATTTTATTTGTGTGTGATATTAATGATACCGTTCAGTAATTTCTGCATTTTGTTGGATCACCTTTCTTTGGAATGGGCACAAATATGGATCTTTTCCAGCTGGTTGGCCAGATAGTTGGCTTCCAAATTCCTTGGCATAGACAAGTGAGCACTTCCAGCATCGCATCTGTTTGTTGCAACATCTCAGTTGGTATTCTGTCAATTCCTCCTGAAGCCCTGTTTTTCACCAATGTCTTCAGTGCACCTTAGACTTCTTCCTTCAGTACCATCAGTTCTTGATCACATGCTACCCCCTGAGATGGTTGAATGTCAACCAATTCTTTTTGGTACAGTGACTCTGTGTATTCCTTCCATCTTCTTTTGATACTTCCTGTGACGTTCAATATTTTGCCCATGGAATCCTTCAATATTGCAACTCGAGGCTGGAATTTTTTCTTCAGTTCTTTCACCTTGAGAAATCCTGAGCATGTTTTTCCCTTTTGGTTTTCTAACTCCAGGTCTTACCAAATAGGACTCCCTGGGTGGCACAGATGGTTAAGCACTCAACTACTAGTTTAAACTCACCAGGGTGCCTCAGAAGACAGTCCTGGCTATCTGCTACGGGAAGGTCACAGCCATGAAAGCCCTGTGGAGCAGTTCTACTCTGCACACACAGGATTGCCATGAGTCAGAATTGACTCGAGGGCAACTAACAAGGTCTGCCAAAGGAGGTTCAAATATCCTAAGCTGGTCTTCAGCCATCACATTCTGTCCTTCCACTCTTTTATAAACCTACTTCCCTATATAAACCCTGTATCGAACCAAATCGTCATTTCCATTTTCCAATTTTTGCTCATCTTAAACAATTCACTTAACATGCCATCTCCTCCTTGATGCCTCTCCTGATTATTTTAGCAGGCAGTGACTTCCTTCTTCTGAACAACCTTGTTCGCATGAGAACATTTCTCATATTACTTTGCACTACAGTTATTTCTGTCCATTTCTTTTCTCCCCTATTTGCTTTTAAGTTCTGGGAATGATGAGATTGTGTCATATTTTCCCAGCTTCCATTGCCCCTTTGGAGAATGCTGGCTTGCACATGTTGTTATTGTTGTTAGCTGTTGAGTCAGCCCTGATTCATGGCAACCTCATGTGTTACAGAATAGAACTGTTCCATAGGATCTCTGGGTGGCCCAAAAGGTTGGTGGTTTGAATCTACTCAGAGGCACCTCAAAAGACAGGCCTGGTGACCTGCTTCCCAAAGGTCACAGCATTGAAAACCCTATAGAGCAGTTCTACTCTGCACACATGAGGTTGCCATGAGTTGGAATCAACTCAGTGGCAACTAACAACAACAATCTTTACAGAAGTAGTTCACCAGGACTTGCTTCTGTGTAGCCATCAACCTTTAGGTTAACAGCTGATTGCAAACTGCTTGCCCACCCAGATTCCTGGCTTGCACATAGTAAATGTTTATTAAAACCCCTTTTAGTAAACTCCCGAGTTGAAAAAAAGTAGCTGATTTCCCCTTTAGTTCTTTCTAGCTAAGTCTTAGCACTGTGTTTACAACTCTGGCTTCTTTAGCCTCAGAACACTTTTATAAACAAGGCTAAAGGAATGCTGTACACCTAGAAGTTCTTTGAATGTGGCCTTGAGCTCTTTAAGAAAGTTCAAAAGCAGAGTGAGGACTCTTCCAGCTACCTGGCTTCAGTTAGCAAGGTCTAGAGGAGAACTTCTTATTATTGATAGTCCCTGCATTATCCTAATATTGCATTATTCTCAGAAACAGTTCTTTGCTAAAATAGGACATGCAAAAATTACTTTTCCATTTGATGAACTTCAACACAGCTATCAACAGTAATTATAGTCACTTATGTGTGATGGCACAGATATTACATAGCTGTTCGTTGTAAATGAAAGCATATGACCAGAAAAGGGGGCCATTACACAAGAATTATACTCTAGGCTGCATGTTAAATCCAAAATCAAATTACAGTTTAATCGACTATTTCATAGTAATTGCAGCATTTTAAAAAAGGAGTGACACAATTATTTAGGGAAAGTGATGTAGAGAATTGATTAAGTTCAACGTGCAATTTAGAGGAAGAGAAAAAGGGAGAAAAATGTGTGCCTCTTTCTTTTTAACTCAGAAGTGATAAAAGCAGCGGTAGTACTTGAGCATGATTCCCCGGTCCACCTGTTGCCCCTTCTGGTAGGACAAAACAATTAGGAATTCCATATGGAATTCTGAAACAAGTGTGTGCCTCATTGTGCCTTAGTGACAGGGGATGTGACACTGGGTGCAAAGTAAAGAACAATGGAATTGGCCTCATGTAATAACCTAGTCCTGCTCTGGCCGATACAGTAGCCAGTACATGTGGCTATGGAACACTTGAAAAGTGACTAGTCTGAAGTGGGATCTGCTGTAAATATAAATACACATGGGATTCTGAAGACTTTGTTGGGAGAAAAGAATGTAAAATAGCTCATTGATAATTTTTACAGTATTCCGAAAAAAAACCAAAAAAAACAAACCAAACCCGATGCCGTCGCTTCGATTCTGAATCATAGGGACCCTACAGAACAGAGTAGAACTGCCCCACAGGGTTTCCAAGGCTGAAATCTTTAGGAAGCAGACTGCCACATTTTTACCTGTGGAGCAGCTGGAGGGTTCAAACCACTGACCTTTCGGTTAGCAGCTGGGTGCTTTAACCACTACACAACCAGATCTCCTTTTTATGTTATTACTTTTGAAATGATAATGTTTTTAATATATTGGATTAAATAAAATATACTATTAAAATTAATTTCACTTGATTCACTTTACATTTTTAACGTGGCTCACATTGTATTTCTGTCTGGCAGTGCTGGCCTAGACTGCGCGTATGTTTATTTAAGACTAAGAACATGTAGTTCTTAGTCTTATTGAATTATGAATCCATGAAGTGCCTCAGGAACCACCCAAACTTAGCATCATGAGAATAAGGTATCAGCACTCAGGTAAGCTGACACACGAATTTTCCTAAGCTTAATCTCATTCATTAACAGAAGTTCTCATTAGTTTTAGTATATTCTTTTCATTTGATCCACACAATAACACTAGTCAGGTATTTTCATCCCCAATTTTCGGATGAGAACACTGAGGCTTAGTGAGAGCCAACTGAGAGTCACATAATAAGTGGCAAAGCTGGATCCCAAACCCGAATCTTTGTCTCCAGATCTTTTCTCTCTCTAAATTCTTTCTCATTAGGACTATAATTTAATCATATGCCTTTAATGATACAGGTTAAAACATTACAATTGAGTATTTAGGTACTGGATTGTGTTATCGAAGGCAGAGCACCGTAAGCAGCAGGCATGATGGGCTGTGATACTCTATTCTCACTGAATAATCCAGCTTTCTAGATTATGGTAAACAGAAATTAGAAGCCTAATTCGGCTACTAGGAGCCCTGGTAGTGCAGTGGTTAAGAGCTCAGCTGCTAACTGCAAGGTCAGAGGTTCGAACCCAGCAGCCAGTTCACGGGAGAAAGATGTGGTAGTCTGCTTGGGTAAAGATTTACGGCCTTGGAAACCCTATGGGGCAGTTCTGCTCTGTCCTGTAGGGTCCTTATGAGTTGGAATCAACACGACAGCATCATGGGTTTGGTTTTTGGGTTTTAATGTGGCTACTAAAATACCGCTTTAATTTAGGCTATATCAATAGAATTGTAGTGCTCTAATCATGGTAGATGGAGCCCTGGTGGCGAAGTGGTTAAGCACTTGGCTGCTAACAAAAGGTCAGCAGTTTGAACCCACCAGCCACTGCATGAGCAAAAATGAGGCAGTCTGCTTTCATAAAGATTACAGCCTTGGAAGCCCTATGGGGCAGTTCCACTCTGACCTATAGGGTCGCTATGAGTCAGAATCAACTCAACAGCAACAGGTTTGATTTTTTGGTTAAAGATAACAGAAATGAAGCAACACCTAATACTAACTGAGTGGTTATTAGGTGCCAGGAATTTTATTAAATGTTATACATTCATTAATTCATTCTAATCCACACAAAAAAAACCTATGAAGTCTTTATAGGAAATAGATATACAAAATACATAAGGAAATTGCCCACGGTCACAAAACCAGTAAGTGGTAGAGCGAGGAATCAAATCCAGGCAGTTTGATGCCTGAGCTGATGATGTTAGGGGGAAAAGTGAGAAAAATCAGCACCAAACTAGCTGTGAGTCTAGTCAAAAGGAAATAGTCAGTTAAACTTGATGGAATTTACAATAACTAATATTCAGATGCTCTCAGTCATAAAGACAAAAGAATCTCAATTTTGAATAACACTTAAGAAGAAAGGAAAATACTATATATTAGCCAAAGACGGAAGTAAAGTCCTGAATTATTTTTTTAATTGTAAGTATAGAAATTATGTACTATATATAGTATACGAGGAGCCCTGGTGGTGTAGTGGTTAAGAGCCCGGCTGCTAACCAAAAGGTCAGAAGTTCAAATCCACCAGCTGCTCCTTGGAAACCCTATGGGGCAGATCTACTATAGTATATGTACACTATACATACTATATATTGTATGTAATTACTGCACGTGTGTGCGTATATATGTATGTGCATATATTATGTATATATTATATCTCTTATGTATATTATTTATATTATGTATGTTCATGTGTGTATGTATATATATTAGTAAATTGTTCAGAAAATATTATTAGTAAAATATTATTATTAGTTCCCAGGTGGGAACAAAATAATCATAAAAGATAACAGCAAAAAAACAAAATCAAAGGCTAGAGACAAGAAAAGCTAGGAGGTATAGTGTTTCCTTTGCAAAGAAGTGCCACTTCTAGAACATAAAGGTCATTAATATCCATTCTTGGATTTTGTTTGAGTAGCTACAGAAAGAAGATGAAAATAAATAGCTCTGTTTTGTTTTGTTTTGTTTTGTTTTTAAAAAAAAAAACTTTATGTGGGTTTTGTTGAGATTCGTTCTGTACTACAGCCTGGCCTAGCTGTTACTCCAAGAGACTTCTAGAAACCACCACCCAACTTTATTGAGTTATGTGGCTCATGGAAAAAGTTAGAGGCAGAGGCAGGGCCTTTAATGTCATTCTCTTTGATTCTGGGATTCTTCTCAACCATTGGTTGTTCTTTGCTGCCAGACTAGAGGCGTGAACTAGGTGTCTTATGCTCCATCTAGCAGTGAATTCACTCAGCTGGCAGATGACAGTTGAGTCAGCATCCAAACGGAAGCAGCCATATTTAGAAACTGCTGAGTGAAGATACTCAACAGTGCCAAAACAGAGCTTTACTAGTGTCACAGAGAGTTTTTTTCTGGGAATCTGACTAGAGAGCACATGTATCTTCACAGCCTAGGTTGTTAAATAGCTTCCTGTATATGAGATTTTGCAATCCCTTCACTAGTTATCAAGATACAATTTTGAGCATCTGTTGTAAGCAGGACATGCCACCCTGTTGAAAACTATAGGAATTCAAAGGTTTTTCTCCATTTCTCTGCCTGGCAAAACTATTCATCAATCGAGATGCTTCTCAAACGTCACCTCCTTTGTCAAGTCAAGCAACCTAGGAAAGCAAATGCTTTCTTCTCAACTCTGCCCACCCACAGTCCTTTGCACTTACCTTAAATATAGCACTACCATTCTATAACACGATTATCAGATAATGCCCGTCTCTTCATTTGGGACTACGTGTTCACTTAGAGAAATAAATAAATAAATAAATCATGTCTTATTTATGTAGGCTTTCCCAGGGCCCAGAGTTCTTGATTTCTCTCTTCTCGGTATTTAGATACAGTAGAATTGTGTGATTATGTTTATATTAATTAGACAATATAATTAATTATATAGAGAGATCAGAATGAGTGAAGGGAATTTTTGAACAATATACCCTCTAAAAAATATGATTTTTTTTCTTGAAGAATATTATGTCTAACAGAGAAATAGGAAAGCAAGCTGTCAGCCCTTGAAAAACTAGAACCAACATCAACAACAGTGGGAAATTAATAACAAATATTCATTGAAATAGTTGCTAAAAATTCACTATGTGGCTTATATTAGTGTAATTCCTTACAACAACCCTACAGTTATGTGTTATTATCCCAATTTAACAAATAATAAGCAAAGGCTTAGAGAGGTTGACTCTTCAGTTCAAACTCACGTGGCTCGTGTGAAGTAGAGTCACTGGGCTTTGAAACTAAACCATCCCATGCCTGAATTTATGAGCTTATGTACTACACAACACCGGGCCCTTGTTGTTGTTAGGTTGGTAGGTGCTGTCAAGTAGGTTCCAACTCATAGCGACCCTATGTACAACGGAGCAAAACACTGCCTGGTCCTGGTACATGGAAAGGGCTCAATCCACGTTTTGAATGAATTGCAAAATGAGAACATGTGAAATCTTTAGATGCATAGGTGAACTAAATGGCTAAGCAGTAGTCTGCACTTTATTCTATCCTTTTCGGGATGAGGCCAACACTGCTGAAAGAAAAGAAGGTGACCCAGTCAAATCTCCTAGGAACAGGCTATTGATAAATCTCCTAACAAACAAATTCATGGAATTTTCTAGCAAGAGTGTTCTTATGTAAGGATGTTTCCATCAGGATGTACCTAGTTGTGCAGAATTGCTTATAGTAAGGAACTCTATGAATTTATGGTTCATGGCTTCCTGCAAAAATATAACTATGAATATATCTAAATATAACTTTAGCTATGCAACTATCTAAAGATATTTTATAATCTAAATATCTCCTATGTGCAAGTGATAGGAACATATACATCCCTTAGGCCCAGAGCATGACATAATGCTGCAAAGAAAAAGAGGAGTGGGAGATGCTCTGGAGGCCCTAGAACTCTCCCTGCTTCATCTGTGTGTTGCATTTACTTGTATCGTTAATATGATTTGTGAAGCTTGATGCTGGACATCTTGGTTGTCTAGTGCTGCTATAACAGAAATACCACAAATAAATGGCTTTAACAAAGAGAAATTTATTCTCTCACAGTCTAGGAGGCTAAAAGTCTGAATTCAGGGTGCCAGCTCCAGGGAAAGGCTTTCTCTGTCTGTCAGCTCTGGAGGAAGATCCTTGTCATCAATCTTCCTCAGTCAGGAGCTTCTCAGTGCAGGGACTCCAAGTCCAAAGGACGAGCTATTCTCCTGGTTCTTGTTTCTTGGTGCTATGAGATTCCCATGTCTCTCTGCTCACTTCTCCCTTTTATATCTCAAAAGAGATTGACTTAAAATGCAACCTAATCTTGTAGTTTGAGTGCTGCCTCATTAACGTAACTGCCGCTAATCCCACCTCATTAACATCATAGAGGTATGATTTACGACACTTAGAAAAATCACATTAGATTACAAAATGGTGAACAATATTGGGAATCATGGACTAGCCAAGTTAACACACATTTTTGGGGGGGACACAATTCAACCCATAACACTGGATAAGATCTCTGATTCATGTGAGACTGATCTGACACTATGAATTTTGTGTTATCACACATGCATAGCACTGACAAAGTACTTACTAGATGTAAGTACTGTGTAAGTACTTACACATGACCTTGGATATGCTACTTAACTCTCCATAGATACACCTCTAATAGAAAATGTTCTGCTAAATAAAAGGTATCATTAGCTACTTTTATATAGCCAGTGATTGCCAACCATGGCCGAACATTAGAATCATTTTGAAGCTTTTAAAGAATATTATTGTTGGGCCCTATCCCAGAGCAACCGTGACAGTTCTCCATCTTGCCCACCAAGATTTTTCTCCTCTTCATTAGAAGTTACAGTTAGGATATGGCTGAATTGTCAAGAAATATATTTCCCAGCCTCCTTTGCAAGCAGGTTAGCCAATGTAGTTGGGGGAATGTGAACATAAGTGATACATGTCATCTTGGGCCATGCACAGACTATGCCTCCTCTAAGACATCTCTTGTTTAGCTGAGCAGAACCTGGACATAGTGATCTCGTCTTTACCATGAAGATGATTAAAAACCTTAGCTCCATATTATCCAAAATAGTAGATATTAGCCACATGTAGCTATTTAAGTTTAAATTGACTACATTTCAATAAAATAAAAAATTCAGTTCCTTACTTACATTAGCCATACTTCAAGTACTTCAAGCATCATAGGTAGTGAGTGGCTGCCATATTGGAGAACACAGATACAGAATGTTTCCACTTTTGCAGAAAGTTCTATTGGACAGCCCTGCCCTTGGGAAAGGAGTAGCTCCATGATGGAAGGAACCTGGATCTGTGAATCCCCATGTGGAGAGAGGCACTTACTGATCTAGGACTGTTATATGAATGAGAAATATTTTCTTTCTTTAAACCACAAACGTTGGGGGCCTACTTGTTATAGCAATTTAGCCCTCCTTAACTTATAAACCAACAGACTTTAATTTTCTAGAGATAGTGTCTTGCTTTTAGTAATTTTAATAACATAGCCCCGGTAATTCTAATGTGCCATCAGAACTGAGTAGTACTGATATATTCTGTTTTCTGAGATAGACCAAAATGAGCAGGACTTTGTCTTAGTCAGCTCTGTATTCCTACAACTAACATAGTGCCCATAAGAGCTCAGCTGCTCACCAAAAGGTCAGCAGTTTGAATCCAGCAGCGCTCCTTGAAAACCCTACGAGGCAGTTCTACTCTGTCCTATAGGGTCGCTATGAGTTGGAATCAACTTGACAGCAACGGTTTTGTTGTTGTTGTTGTTGTTGTTTTGTTTTGTCTTAACATAGTGCCCTACAAGGGAGATGATGCACACTTAGGATGTGATAATAATGGAAGTGATAATGAGCAATGCAGGATTTATTTGCCTTTGTGATGTATCTATGTGAATCCCTTCATGAGACTTTGCAGTTCCAAGAGAACTCTGGGTTCGTTCTTCTGCTTTCTCTGTCATATCCACCAGGGTACACATTGCTCATGGAGCTCTCTCAGGGGACTTCATCATATGGTAGTTTATTTTGATTTATTTGGTATCTCCTCACATGCTAAAGGTTTTATAATCACAAAATACATTTTTAATAAATATCCTTCTATGGTGAACCTGCTCTGCAAACATCAATTGCTCTCTTAAATATGTAAAATTAAGCATAATTGAAAATGCATATGAAGGTTTAAATTTTTTCCTCTTGAAAGTTCTCTTGCACACGAGTGAAGTTTCTCCCTGCTTCTTGGCAGTTTTTGGATTTTATATGTGCATCCCAGGAAGTACCTAATATAGTTCTTAGCCCACAACATGTGCTCAATTAATAATTAGTAAATTGAATAATTTCATTTCATTTTACTTGGATCCACAATCAACACCCATGGAAGCAGCAGTCAAAAAATCAAAAGACATATTGCATGGGCAACTCTACTGCAAAAGACTTCTTTAAAGTGTTGAAAAACAAAGATGTCACCTTGAAGACTAAGGTGAGCCTGACTCAAGCTGTGGTGTTTTCAATCACCTCATATGCATGCAAAAGCTGGACAATGAATAAGGAAGACCAAAGAATTGATGCCTTGAATTGTGGTGTTGGCAAAGAATACTGAATATACCATGGACTGCCAAAAGAACAAACAAATCTGTCTTGGAAGAAGTACAACCAGAATGCTCCTTAGAAGCAAGGATGAAGAGACTAAGTGTCACATACTTTGGACGTGTTATCAGGAAAGATCAGTCCCTGGAGAAGGACATCATGCTTGGTAAAGTAGAGGGTCAGTGAAAAAGACGAAGCTCCTCAATGAGATGGATTAACACAGTGGCTGCAACAATGGGCTCAAGCATAACAACAAATGTGAAAATGGCGCAGAATCCAGTAGTGTTTCGTTCTGTTGCATATAGGGTCACTATGAGTAGGAACCGACTCAATGGCAAGTAAAAACAGCAAAAAAATTGAACAATATATAAATGCAAAAATATTGCTTAAACTGCAGACACACATCTCCAGTCTGCCAAGATTGGCTAATATTGGCCAAACCAGCTGTCTTAGTTATCTTGTGCTGCTATAACAGAAATACCACAAGTGGATGGTTTTAGCAAACAGAAATTTATTCTCTCACAGTTTAGGAGGCTAGAAGTCTGAAAACAGGGGCCAGCACTAGGAGAAGGCCTTCTCTCTCTGTCAGCTCAGTGGGAAAGTCCTTGTTTCCTACAAACAACTGTGAGCCCAGTGTTCCTTGGAGATCTCTATGGGTCTTGGCATCAATCTTCCCCCTGCATCTAGGAGATTCTCAGCACAGAGACCCCGGGTCCAAAGAACATGCTCTGTTTCTGACACTTTTTTCTTGGTGGTAGTGAGGTTCCTCTTTCTCTCAATTCTCTCTCTTTTTATCTCTTGTAAAATAAATGGTGACACTGGCCACACCCCCAGGGGAACTCCTCTTCCACCAGATCAGGGCTGTGACCTGAGTAAGGGTGTTGCAACCCACCGTAATCCTCATTAACATGGTCTAATCTTGCGTCATTAACATAACAGCTCGCTTCCAAACAGGACCATAATCACAGGCATAAAAAAAAAAAAAAGTTGCTGTAGAATCGATTTCAACTCATAGCGACCCTATAAGACAGAGAAGAACTGCCCAATGAGGTTTCCAAGATGCAGCTGGTGGATTCGAACTGCAAACCTTTTGGTTAGCAGCCAAGCTCTTAACCACTGCGCAACCATGGGCATAGTGGCTAGGATTTATAACACATCGCAAAATGGAGGACAACCGCACAATACTGGGAATCATGGCCTAGCCAAGTTGACACATATTTTGGGGGGACACAATTCAATCCATGACACCAGTTTATGCTGCCATTATTTTTTTTCTCCTTTTCTCTCTTTTTCTCTCATGCACACATACACACATTTTAGTTCTTGCCCAAATCTTCTAATTCCAATCCAAATGTGACAGCAGTAGACTCAAAGTAAAACTAGGAGCGGTAAAATTTGTCATGGACTCATTTTCTAAAAGAACAACATTGTCAGAAAGGAAGGGTTTTAGAAGTCAATACAGAAGATGATTATTGGCCGAAGACACATGCAGGCAGAAATGAGAGAACGTGATAGCTTACATGGTGCCAGAAAACCAGAGAGGAAGGGGAACGGATGTAATAGCAGTGACTATACACTTTGACAGAAAAACTTAGAAGATTTAGGTTATAAACCTTATAACTAAGGATAAAGTCTATATGTTAGTACATAACTTATGAAATTTAGGCACTTATAATATCATACAAAAATAACAAATAGCACCCAGAGACATAAAACTGAATAGAAGGAACAAGATGATATATTATTACATACTTGTAAAACGCTAGCAAAGTGCTGAGCTCATAATCAAGTTTAATAAATATTTTATGATTGATTGATATATTAGCTCATGAATCCTTAAATGTGATAAAGCCATTTATTCAGTGAAAAGAAAGAGGACCCAGACAGAAACAATGAATCATGTTGTCACTAGGTTCAACAATACACTGACAGGGCATGGAAAATGGTGTGGGAGAAAAACAGTTGTTGTTGTTAGGTGCCCTCGAGTCAGTTCTGACTCATAGATACCCTACGTACAACAGAATGAAATACTGCCCTGTCCTGTGCCATCCTCACAATCATTGCTGTGTTTGAGCCTATTGTTGCAGCCACTGTGTCAATTCATCTCGTTGAGGGTCTTCCTCTCTTTTGTTGACCCTCAGTTTCACCAAGCCTGACGTCCTTCTCCAGGGACTGGCCCCTTCTGATAATATGTCCAAAGTATGTGAGACGAAGTCTCACGATTCTCACTTCTAAGGAGAAAAACATAGGGACCAGGAAGGGGAAGAACAGAAAACATTCGCAGAATTTCCAAGAAACTTGAAGTTGTAAGGAGATAAGGCAGCAATATCATCTGAGAATGAGGATAGAAGTTGATGCTTAGAAAACATATTGAATAAAGATCAAACTGGGCTTGTTAACATCTTGAAGCATACTTAAGATAACACATATAAACTTACGTGCCGGGAAACTACATTTTAGGAACTTTAGGAATGTAAACTAGTATAAATGATAGTCCACTCTATCTCCGAAGGCTTTGAAACATATGAATTGATATTCCAATAAGGGCAGGATATGCAGATGAAGAGTAAAATAGGCATGATTTTTAGTCGATTTATGAAATACCTAATTCATCGATGCAATAAGAGTACCTTTCAATCCGCATACCTGGAAACAGTGCTAAATATAGATTATAATGAATTGGGAGAAAACAAAGACGTATCAGCAAAATTAATAGCAGTAACAAAAAATCTTGTGTTAGAACTTTTTTTCGAATTTTATAGAAAAGTGAATATTGGAATTTCAAGGATTCGTATTTATTTTTAGGGCTCAAGTTTTTTTGAGAAATACTACAGTTTATGGCAAGATGGTGATGTAAAATTGAAAGAATGTTAAGCCCTTGGGAATAATGGTATGCTTAAGTAATAGGATACAGGCCTGTATCAACATGT
>NW_004443940.1:24266043-24279236 GCF_000243295.1 Trichechus manatus latirostris | reverse complement strand
ATTGTTGATTCTCTGTTTGGCTTAGTTTTTCGGATCTTTGTTGTGGAGGGACGGCGTGGTGCTTCTGCCTAGACCGCCATCTTGCCGGAGTCCCTAAAAAATCATCTTTCTTATAAAGATATATTTTATATGCCCCACTGGAAAAGCTATAACTACAAAGTTATTCTTCAATTACTAATGTTATCATTAATAAGTTTTGCTTTTCCTTAGGAAACTGTGTTGTCATAGTTTGTTAAAGAGTCTTGTGCTTAAATTGCCTTTGGAAGAGCAAACACAGAAAGACTGAGCTAATTTGAAGTTTGGGTTTACTAGTAAGATTAACTTCTTGCACCTGAACCACTATATAGATGCTTTCATTATTAAGCAAACTCTAAAAGAATGTTTCCTTAGCAAGTTAGGAAAAATGCTGGGGCTTTTGAATGTGTATATTGTAATATTTTAGGCAACAAAGAGAAAAACATTGGCCAAAAGCCAATGTTACCAAAAGGAGACGTTTATCTTTGTAGCTTTCTGAGTGTTATTTATGAATAACCATGACACTTTAAGAATGTTAAGTAAATATTATTTTGAGAATGTGATGATTAAATATCAATAAAATGCCTGATAGTGAAACTGAGAGGGACCTGGAACATTTTTACAGATAATTTCTTCAACTTCTATGTTTACACACTCAACTTTCTTTTAAATATAGGTGTCAAAAAGGCTGTCGGGTACCTGGGGGAACAGAAACAATTTCACTGAATCCAGACTGTTCTTTTATGAAATCGTGTCTTGTTACATGATTTGTCTTCCTTACAGGGACAAGTAATATTCACATCAGGTTTCCATGGCTTCTCCTCTGAATCTGTATGTACAGCTCCTTGTCTTAAAGCTACTTGAAATGACATCTCTATTTTGTCAAAAGGCAAAATCGAATGTTGGTGAAAGTTTAATACTGTATATTTTCTGGAGAGATAAGATAGTAACAACTCAAGGTCAGACCTCAAAATTCCTGCCACTCCCACCCACAGAGTTAGAGAATATCTCTCCTGAAGAGAATTTGGCTCACCATTTGGATTCATTAAGAAAAGGATTTTTTTTTTTTTCCAGCTTATGATAAAGGAGCTAAAATTGCCTTTTTTCCAGCAAATCCCAAGTAAATCTTCATTTTTCATGCTATAGTTGTTGAATTCATTCATAAAATCAAAGTATATGTCAAATAACTGACGCTGCATATACTTATAGCATAATAAAATGAATCCATCCATCATAGGCTCTTTTTATGAATCCAGAACGTAGCCAACAGAATCATCACAGCAAAGAAGGCAACTGGAGGTTAAATGGCACAGCCAGAGCTTGTGAACAACATTGTCTACACTTCTGAGGAAAAGGCACCACCTGATCACAGAGCAGAGTGACACATTACAAGAAAGAGTACAAAAAATGAGCAAAGACCACTAAGTGATTTGGAAAATATTTTCTCTGAAAAATCTTAATATGAATTGAAATACATTTTTTCATTCTGGTGAAACTTTCAGGTTCTCAGACCAGCTGAGCACCCACACTAAGAAGGGAGGGGCGGTCTTCTTACTTTAACTAAACATTAGGACTCTCAAATGTATTATTTTGGTCACATTTGGCACCTGTATCTTCTGAAGGACACAGGACAGGACCCACAGCTGGCCAGCAGGGGCGCCCTTCTCCAGGCATCCTCTTCAGCAGAAGCAACCCACACAGCCATCGAACATCTGTTTTCTCTGCCTCTCCAGCTAATGGTCCATATGTGAGGAAGCTAGACTCGCAGTGACTAAAGGACCATCCCAGGTTAAAAGGCTCATGCCCGACAAGAGTTGAGGGCTTTCTTAAGAACTCCATAGGTATAACTTTCAGGGTTTCTGCAAGAGACATGTCCATTTTCAAGAGTCACCACACTCAGGGAAACCCAAAGCTATGATTTCTTATCAGGTATTTATAGTCCAAATGCAATGTTCCAATCAGCGGTCATATTTTACCACAAGAAATGTTGCTAATAGCATAGTATATAATCCAAATTTTATCTGGATGATGGGAGGACAGAGAAATTGAACTGAAGGTCATAGTCTTACACAGAAGCGGACAAGGTTTTCTGTATCTTTTTTACTCATGCCAGCATTTCCTAAACTGAGTTCTGTGGTGAAATTGTTTCCCTCTTGTCTTAGTCATTTAGTGCTGCTATCACAGAAATACCACAAGTGGATGCTTCAACAAACAGAAGTTTATTCTCTCACAGTCTTGTAAGCTAGAAGTCCAAATTCAGGGCATCAGCTCCAGGGGGAAGACTGTCTCCCACTGTCAGCTCTGGAGGAAGGTTCTTTTCATCAATCTTCCCCTGGACTAGGAGCTTCTCAGCACAGGAGCCCTGAGTCCAAAGGATGTATTATGCACCTAGTGCTTCTTTCTTGGTGGTATGAGGTCCCCCAAAAATATCTGTTAACTTACCTAGGTCATGATTGTGTGATTGTCCACCATTTTTGTCATCTGATGTAATTTTCCTATGTGTTGTAAATTCTGCCTCTATAATGTTAATGAGATGGGATTAGCAGCAGTTATGTAGACTCAATCTACAAAATTAATCTACAGTTTAAACCAATCTCTTTTGAGATACAAAGGAGAGAAGCAAGCAGAGAGACAGGGGGACCTCATACCATCAAGAAACAAGAGCCAGGAGAATAGTACATACTTTGGACCCAGGGTCCCTGTGCTGAGAAACTCCTTGACCAGGGAAAATTGATGACAAGGACCTTCCTCCAGAGCCGACAGAGAGAGAAAGCCTTCCCCTGGAGCCGGTGCCCTACTTTTAGCCTACTAGACTGTAAGAGAATAAACTTCTTTGTTAAAGCCTTCCACTTGTGGTATTTCTTTTATAGCAGCACTAGATGACAAAGACACCTTATAATGCATGTGAGTGTTGAAATAGAATAAAAAAGTAAGAATGGAAGAAGAGTGGGAGAGAGGAAGGAAGGGGAAGGAAAGAAGGTAGGAAGGAAGGGAGAAAGGAAAGAAAGGACAGAAAGAGAAATTTCATTGACAAACACCTGTTAAGCATCTTGGAGATTTTAATATAGGAAGGTGAATTTTGAAGCTCCAGCAAGTGAATAAAGCATGTGTGATTTTCCATACATGTTATAAAGCATGTTGCATGCCACTAATCTCCAGGATGCCTCGCATTCCTTATTTAGCAAAAAGAGCATCCACTTCCCCATTCCACTTTACTAAACTGGTGCATAATGCTATTACAAACAAAACCTTTAAACTTATATAAGATTTTTAAATATAAAAGACTTTCTTGATTTTTCTTTGTTAACGCAGGTTGTATTACCAGTTCTCACTCATTTTTGGAATTTTCTGAGATTCAAGGCTCTATCTTGATTTGAGTTCTTCTTAAAAAAAATTGAGAATTGAAATGAGTTAATTGGAAGGGAAATAGAACTTAACTAAATCATTTTGGTTTGCCTTTTAGTTTTGCTACACGGGATTGTGCCAAAATAGAACTTTATAAGCATCAGAGTAGTGGGGACCTGAGGCCACTTAAAATTCTACAAGAGGTAAAATCTAAATTACAGGAAATAACAACTCTACATATTTCAGAATGTAAGATTATGAAAATAAATGTAACCTTGTTAGGAGCAAGATCCAGAACCAATATCTTAGGGTCTTCTGTGAAAATGTATTTCGATTTTACTCAATAATTTTGTCCCTACCGTTCTCTATGTGGCCTTTTATGTTATTGTTTGTTTTTTAAGCCAGATGAACCCATAAGGAGGTACGCATGAGGACATGAGATTGATTTTGAAGGAAATGAATGTTTGCACATAATAATGCTACAGAATTAAATATGCCTTCAACTTCTTTAAAAATGCCCCTTTTATTTTTTCGATAAGAATTCAATTAACAAATAAATTAAGCAGAGCACACTTCTCCCTGGGGCATATTAAAATGAAGGACTGATTTCAGGGAGGTTAGTGTTGGTGCTGCTTTTAGATATGATCACTCACAGCCACCTATGAGTAAGGAGCCCATAAAGAGCTGGGCTAGGGAAAACATGATCTGTTCCTTCTAATCTAATGGACCAATACAAAAGTAGAGTTTACGGCTGCATATTTCAAACCTTGATCAGTGGGAAAGCCTGAGTCCTGGCACAAATATAAACACGGGTCATAAATTAGCGATAAAAAGGGCGCTACACTGTTGAGGATCCAGGGCCCTGTCTAAATTTTCAAGCTGTTTGCAGAGCCTCTGAGACTAATGGATGAATAAAATATTCCAGCCAACTAGTAAAGTAAGTATTATGCATGATTGAAAAGTACTGTAGCTGACTGCTCTGATTAATGAACGGTAAATTACTGTTAATGCTTATAATAAATGCCATGGGCTGTATTTCACTGAGCAAAAGCTAGGGCGCTATACAAGCTCCACTGGTTTAAGAGTTGTGAATGAGACAATGAATAATTAATCACTGGGAAGTTTTAGAATTCTGCACCACTTTCTAGCTAAAAGCAGAACAGCCCTATACATGCAGCCTAGGGAGGAAGCCATTCTCCTGCCATTTAACTCTATCGGGGTCAAGGGTGGCGTTTTCACTCCACCAAGCTTGGTTCGGTGGTCACTTGCCATGTGACTATGTTTAAAGAAAACTGAGTCTCTTTGTGGTTCATTGTTAGGATACTCACCTTCCATGTGGGAGACCTAGGTTCGATTCCCAGCCAACGCAGCTCAGGTACAGCCGTCAGTGGGGGCCTGCTTGTTGCTATGATGCTGAAAGGGTTTCAGTAGAGCTTCCAGACTAAGAAAGACTGGGAAGAAAAGCCTGGCAATCTACTTCTGAAAATCAGTCAATGAAAATTTTGGGTATTCCACAGTCTGATCCGAAACCAACGACGAGGATGGCACATAACCGGCAGCATTTCGTTCCATCGTGTTCCATTTCGTTCACCATGAGCCAGGGGCTAACTCTACAGCAGTTAACAAGAACAACAAATCTCTTTGGAAGGAAGGATGAAGCTGAGTTATAAGTTGTCCTCATTCATTACAAGTTTAGATGTCATCCTTGACACCCACTCTCTGGTGAGGCAGATGAATCAGCCTGATGAGTTCTGCGTCATGGATGCAGAGGTGTCTGGGACCTCCAGAGCAGGGCACCCCTTGCATAAATAAGGCATGGGCAGAATTCCAAGTAATCAGGATCAGGGAGCTGGAATGGGCCTTGGTCACATTAGGAGTGGTGAGAGCCTAGTCACTAATTCTTCCCCAGGAGGGCCAGCTGGCCTTAGACAGGCTAAAAATGGACTGGTCATTGCAAATGGTCAGGCCAAAATCAGAGCCAGGGTCAATGGAGACAGGGCAGGCTCCATCCAATCCAGGTAGATAGATGCACTTATAGACTGAATCAATGAATGTCAAGCTCATGGAGAATCTTGACAGTCTCATATTGGAGTCTGGGAGTTATTCAAGCGTCTGGGGACCAGAGGAATGGAAAATTTGCCCAAAGTCCTACGGAATATGACACTTCCAGTCATTTCTGATGCCAGAATTCCAAGGCTCTGTGCCTGCTGAGCCCCAACTGTGTCACCAGAATGCACCCAGAAAACACAGAATTTATGATGAGGACCAGCTGTATGATGCTGAGGGGAAAATATAAAACAAATAAATAAGATGATATCAGGTAATGATGAGTGCTACCAAGAAATAAAATTGGCAAGTGTGATAGAAAGTGACTGGGGCTACATTTGGTAGGTTGTCACAGACGGTGTCTCTGAAGAAGTGACCTTTGAGCTGAGTCCCGGAAGATGAGAACAATCCATGGGAAAATGGGGGAGCAGTGAGGACAGGGCAGGCTGGAGTTCCACGCTGAAGAGCAACTGCAAAGGCCTCTGTAGACGAACAAGTTTAATGAGTTCAAGGAAAATTGTTACTGTGGTGTTAAGTTGGAAAGAAAATAGAGATGGCCATACCTGTTAGGATCCCTGTGCATTGAGTCAATGGAGGAGCAGGAGGAGCAGTGAGGATTACAGAGGAAGAAAAGAGAGCAGGAAAGATACTATTTCTTCTCATTCCCCCCAAGATCCCAAATGGGAGAGACGCCAGGTGGAGGAAAGAGAGTTGAGCGTAAAAGGGAGGGGTCTTCAGAACCTTTTGAGTCTAGTCATGAATTCTGTGGAAAACTAATAAATACTGTGTTCATGTCTATATAATTTCTCCCATACATAATTAAAGAAGCCTGGGTGACACAAGAGGTTTACAACTGTCTGCCAACCTAAAGGTTAGCAGTTCGAACCCACCTAGCAGTGCTGTGGAAGAAAAATCTGGTGATCTGCTTCCGTACACATTACAGCCAAGAAAACCCTATGGAGCAGTTCTGTTCTGTAGCACGTGGGGTTGCCATGAGCCGGGGACAGACTCAATGGCAGCTTACAACAACAACGTATATAATTAAAACACTTCCAGTAATTTGATATAATTTGAGACATAGCATGTCACTGAGCTAAATACCACAAATTCACCAGATGTAGACTATAATATTGGTTTCTGGAACTTGTTCGCTTCCTCCTTCGCTTCTTCCTTCCTATTTCTTTAAAGGAATGACAAGCACATTATTCGACCACCTGCACTGCAGCTCCTGCCACGTATTCCAACCGGTGTTATTCCATAGTCCCTAGAAGAATCTTCTTGTTCCCTAATCAGGCCAATTCCTTATTCCTTCAGATTTGTTCTGGATACCTTCTAAAATTACAGGGTACCTCAAGGTGGAAATACAAATGGAATCACTGTTGCTAGAAAATATGTCCTTTGTATTCAGGCTTTGCCTTTCGAGAGAGGCCCATTCTTTCCTACCTTTAGCTTGTTTGTCTCCATTCAGTTTGTAAACTTACTAAATAGGCATTCATTCAGTTCCCAGTCTTTGCACTTACCAAGCTCAGCTTCTTCCCTTTGCCACCTGAGAGCCCCGTTTTCTCTTATGTGTAGAAGTTTGTAAGGCTGAAGTGTCAGTAGCCAGAGAGAGGGGATCATAGAGAGTTATTCTTGGAATAGATCTTGCATACTAATCTCATCCTATCCTCTCATTTTATTAAAGAGAAAAGTGGGACCCCCCCCAAAGTAGCAAGTGACTGACTCACGACTTTACTGAGATAACAGTAGAACAAGGTCTAAGTCATCACAGACTCCAAATCCAATTATCTTTCCTTCTCAGACAAAATGGATGACAGACGGTTGGTTATCCAGTGGACAGTCTTGCCAGGTCTGGGTACAGCAGGAGACAGAAGGCAAAGATGACAAGGTAGGAGTCTTTGCACACTCTGAGAGCAGAGATTTTGCTTTGGGGGCCCTTGCAGAGAACAGCCGACATGAGGAGGAAACGAAGTGAGTAAGCTTTGTAGGTATGAAGAATAACTTCTTGCCCTTAGCAAAACATTGATCCTTACACTAGTCTGCTACTCATGGCTTTTTTCTGCTTTCCATTCTGGAGTGTGCTCCTTGGAAGCAAGGATGCTGAGACTTCACCTCACTTTCTTTGGACATGTTATCGGAAGGGATCAGTTCCTGGAGAAGGACATCACGCTTGGTAAGGTAAAGAGCAAGTGAAAAAGAGGAAGACTTTCAACCAGATGGATTGACACAGTGGCTGCAACGACGGGCTCAAGCATAGCAACTACTGTGAGGATGGCGCAAGACCGGACAGTGTTTCGTTCTGTTGTATACACATAGGGTCTGTGAGCCGGAACCAACTTGATGGCACCTAACTGCAACAATAGCATTCCGGAGTGTGCATACTTCATATACTACTCAACTCTGTGCTAAGAGTGCAGATCATGAAACCACAAGAGAAACCTATTTTTAAAGTCTCAAATGTATTTAATAGCAACTAATTTAAAACATTACTACTCAAACAAATATGGTGTATATTGGGAAAAAGAATATTATATTGAACTGAATTTTTTAAGATAAAATCTGAGACTTTAAAACTAATTTCTGATTTCAAAAGGGTCTCTTATAACCCCCCCCAAAAAAACCAAACCCATTGCCATCAAGTTGATTCCGACTCATAGCGACCTTACAATTAATATCCCAGAGGGTATTAATTCATTCTCCTATATAAGGGCTTGAAGGGGAAGGAGCATTCGGAAGGAAAATGTTAAATACAAAAAAAAAAAAAAAGGTTAAATTAATTTTTTTTTAAAACAACAGCTTTTATTAAATATTTTAACCTAACAAATAATATTCTAAATCACATTTCATAACAACATAAAAAATTTTGGATCTCAAAATTCCAAAATCATATAAACTTAAGAGCCTTTGAATTTTTTAAACGGCTGAAAAATAGCTTCTTACATTTGCTTCAAAATTTCCTTTGGAGACGTGTCAATTCTGACATTTTATAACAGTCTAGAGGGAGACCTCACAACCTGGTGTGTGACAGCAGATCTGTCAGCCCACGCCAGTACCGTGACCACAGAAACGTCGTGGATGTGAGGGAAGAGGTCCTTGAGGAGTGAGGGGAAGGAGAAATATGACTCTTCTCACTTATGGTTCTCCCTTTTTCCATTTTTCGAGACACACTTATTCCTTCAAAGAATAAGCAGCTAAATTTTGAGAGAGCTTTTTGATTCCAGTTAAGTGATCGTATCTTCAATCAATACGATTTTAGAATAATATTGAATACTTACTCTGTAATAGGCACTGGGCTAGAAAAGTTGCATTGTTATATTTTTTCCTGAGGGTTTGAAGTCTTTTACTTACACAGTCTTTTTCTTGTGAAAGTCTTTGAACTCATGTACAATTCTACTCAGTGAAATATCCCCTATTATAATTAGCTTAATCTCTTTTGAGAAGTCTAAAATAATTTGACCTTGGAGAAGGGAAGAATGAGAAAGTATATCCTCAAAAGACAATTGTTACCAAGAAAATATGACAAAAAGCCTTCCATTCTGGGGTCCTCCAGAACAAAAACGGGAAACTATGTAGAGTAAAGAAAGACATAAGTCAGCATATCACACAGAGAAAAACATATAATCAAGCTTTCTCAACGGGTGAACATGTTTATGACTTCACTGCAATAGATGTGGGTTTACATTCATGTGCCCTGAATATAAAGCTGTTAAAGGGAAACACTCAAAGCAGGAAAGAGTAGGAGTCTCCAGGGACAAAATATATCAGCTTTTGAAAGGGGTGGTTAAGAGGAGACTGCAGTCCCTGGCTGGTGGAAAAGGTTAACATGCTCGGCTACTAACTGAAAAGTTGAAAGTTGGAGTCCACTCAGAGGTGCCTCAGGAGAAAGGTCTAGTGATTTACTTCTGAAAAATCAAACATTGAAAATCCTATGTAGTATAGTTCTACACTGACTCATGGAATGGCTGTGAGTCAGAGTCGACTCAATGGCAACTGGTAAGAGTAGGTGTGAGCCATACGAATGAGTGAGCAAATCCAGGCAGGGCTGTTATGAATCAAGATTGGAAGACACGAAATTGAAAAATCTTCCACTGGCCATGGAAATACCAAGAATGGATTTCAAATATTTTTTTTTTTTAAATTCTTGGTCACTAGTAACAGCGAGAAAGATAGAAGGATATTCAACCCTAAGGGCACCATGTTACTCCTTTTATAAACACACCCATGTGACTTATCTGATAGTGTAATGAAGCATTCCAAGGCACAATTCAGTACATTCTGTTTATGGGTGAGAACTTGATAAATCATAAGATTAGAAATATGAGGTTTTCTAATCATAACCACCACAACCTAACTCAGCCAAAGGATCAAGTTAATTACTTGATTTTTTTTCCTAGGGGGGGAAGAAAAAGCCATATGGCACTCTCATTCATTCATTATTTAATAATTTTTCAACAAACATTTATGGAGCATTTACCATGTGCCCCAGACATTGTACTAAGTGAGAGTGCTATAAAAATAATCAAACCCAGTCTCTATCTACACAGAGTTCACAAACATATGGCAGAGAAAAGCATGTGAAGAATACAAAAAAAAAAAAAAAAATTCCATTGCCATTGAGTTGATTCCTACTCATAGGGAGTGAAGAATACATCATATAATAAATTGTATTATGATGTAATAATAAACAGGGGATATAGAAAGGCACATAACTCTAAATAAGGAGAGGAAGTCAATGGTCAACAAGAACTTCATTGAAGAGATAACCCTAGACCCGAGACTTAAAGAACAACTTGGAACTCTACAGAGAAAAAAAAAGTATTGTGCAAAGACATGAAGATATGTAGATGCAAACGTGAGTACTTTATTCCTGGAACCAACAAATAGTTTAGTCCAACCAAAATATAGTGGGTTTATAGAAGAAAGTGTCCAAATAATAATAATAATAATGTTGAAGGAGTAGCAAGAGCCTAGATAATGAAAAGCTTTGTATATAATGCACAAGCATTTTCCTGTAGCTGGTTGGAAGCCATGACGTCTTTTAGGCAGATAAGTAATATGATCCAATTTACATTTTTATAAAGGTCACCATGGCAGCATCATGGATGATAAAATGGTTTTTAAGAGGCAATTTCTTTCACCCCAGGAAAAAAGATGGTGCTAGGCTGAAGGAAAGCAGTGGTTGAAGGGATGGAGTGGAGAGGCAGATACCAGAATTCCGAAGGAGACAAAATCAGCCCGGCTGGTTTTTCAACTGACTCGTGCAGTGAAGAGGAAGAAGTAAAGGGAGATAAAAGGAAACAATATAGAAATTACAAACTTTTTAGACTGGAAAAAAAACAAGATCACAAGGCATCAAAATTTGCTAAATGGCAAAGTGGTACTTTGAAGAAACTATAGAGCCTTAAATGGATTTATTAGAAATTAGGTTAGGTTAAATTATAATTTAATAAAAGTTCAAACTTAAAAATTTTAAAGGAGAAGAAAAAGCCCCCCAAACCAAGTAAACGGAATTTTTAAAAGATAAAAGCAGATACATAAAAGAATAGCAATTTTTTAAAAAGCAAAAAGTTATTAACAGCAAAAGGTGATTCTTTAAAATAATAATTGCAACTAATTCTATAGGACTTGCTATTTTCTAGACACTATTCTAAGATATGTACATATATATATATGGAGCCCTGGTGACCCAGGGGTTAAGAGCTCAGCTGCTAACCAAAATGTCGGCTGTTCGAATCCACCAGCCGCTCCTTGGAAATTCTATGGGGCAGTTCTACTCTATAGTGTCACTATGAGTCGGAATCAACTCCATGGCAAGAGTGTTTGGTATATATATAAATATATATATAGTCATGCATCACTTAACGTCCACAATATGTCGCGTGAAATAGGACGTTATGCGATTTGGAGGTTTTGCGAACACCATGTTATATACAGGCAGTCCGGAGATTGCATGCCGAGCCCCGCCCGCTGTTCCACACCCATGAGGAGCAGGAGCAGACCGACCTGCAGCTCCCACCGCTGCCTGCCTGCCTGACAAAACCCTAGAGCTATATCCACTGGATACGGGAGGCCTGCCTTGCCGGGTGTGTGGCTGCAGGCTGGTCTGGGGCTGCAACGCCAGCTAGATGGGTACTTTGCGCATGTCCAGGCACAGGGCAGGGGATGCAAGGAAAGGGGGGCGGGCGTGGAGAAGTGGCCTCAAGGAATGGGCGGGGAGTGGGTGCCTCAAAGACCAGGCAGGGAACACGTGCCACAGGTGCGCCTCCCAGCGCGGCCCCGGCTACTGCCGCCCAGTTGGTGCTGCCGCTCCCTGATCACGCGCGGCCGCTGCCACCCGGAGCCTGTGAGCTCCCTTGCCTGGCTGGCGTCCCCGCCCGCAGAGGAGCTGGAGCCGGCTCTGCCCTGCTTCTGGAACGAGGGCTGCAAGGTTGCTGGGCGGGTGAATGAAGCCAGGAAGTGAGGAAGGAGGAGGTGGAGGAGGAGGCGCTGTGGGGATTCCGATGCGCCCTGGCGCCCCAAGGGTTCACTCTGGGGATTTGAGGTCTTTAAAACCATTAGAGGGAAATAATAAACAAGAGAGGTGCTTTCCCTTTATTAAAAAAAAAAAAAAAAAAAAAAAACCCTTACGGGACCGCAGACATATCCGTGGTCAGACTTTGCCCCAATGGACATTATGTGGTGCATACGTATCGTGCGGTATTTTCATGCATGCTGCTAAGGTAAGTATCTTTCACATGTTGCTGTAAAAAAATTAGCATAACCCGCTTAGGAAAATAAGGACGGAGGGCAGGTTGGCAAACAAATGTAGAAGGTGTGCGTTATTTGGGTAAAAATATGGTAATAACCATAGGAGAAATTAAGTGTTAATACAAGATTTACCATTACCATCAATGCACTTGATCCAGAGAATCTGATGAGCCATTTCTATGAAATTCCCAAGAAATGGATAATTCTCACCTTGCACAAATTGTTTCAGAAAAATGACAAGGCGCTCAATTCACTTAACAAGGTAGATACAGATAGGCACAGCCCTCATGACAAGTTAATGAAACACAAGAAAATAAATTTAAATAAATAAGTAAATAAAACTATTGCCTAATGTAACTTACGGACATAGAAAAAGAGTGAAAAATAAAAATGAAAGAACAAGAAAAAAATAACAGTGAAATAAATCTATCTGTACTTTAAAATAATATCATGACTATCTTAGAGTTTTTATTGCAAATAACAAACTTACTCTACTGAGTTAAGGCTGAAATGGAGTTTATTAAAGGCTGTTCAGTAACTGCCGGAATCAGGCTGTGAAGCTGTACCATGAGGAACAATTCTCAAGTTACAACCCTGGACTGCTCCCCTGGACAAGTTAACTGTGCCACCACTAACCATGCACACCATGGCCAACACCAACAGCTCTAGAAGTGGGCCCCCACTCAAGGACCTCTGCAGCTACTTTCTCTGAAAGCTGATCTCCCTGCTCCGCCATGCTCATCAGAATGCCTCTCTCCCAGTAGCCCCTTCTTCTCATGCCTCTGCTGTGAATATGTCTTCCTTGGGTTGTATGATCCTCTGAGCATAGGCCATGTGCTTGTGTCCTAGCTGCAAGGGAGGATAAGAGGGTGAGTTTGAGATTCCACCTAGAATGGGCAGGACCCACAAGTGGGAAATTCCCCAAACACAGAAATAGTTTTCAAAAGGTTTTGGAAAGCCAGAAAAAAAAAAGCTTATTTTAGAAATGGAAGGATACTTCAACATAAAAAAAAAAAAAAAAAAACTATTAATATAATTCA
>NW_004443940.1:24228109-24265943 GCF_000243295.1 Trichechus manatus latirostris | reverse complement strand
AAAAAAAAAAAAAAAAAAAAACTATTAATATAATTCACTCTACTATGAGATTAAAGCAGAAAATTTATACAGCTAAACAGATGAAAAATAAAACAGATAAGATGCATTGATGGAAAATATTTGTATAAAATACAACCAATGGGCTCAAGCATAACAATTGTGAGGATGGCGCAAGACGGGCAGTGTTTGCACATAGGGTTGCAGTGAGTAGGAACTGACTCACTGGCATCTAACATAACAACATAACCAAAAGTAGTATCCAAAATACAAAGAATCTTACAAATTAACAAGAAGACGAAAATCCCAAAAGAGGAGTGAGCAAAACAGGAATATGCAAGTTACAAAAGAGAAAATGAAAATGCCTATTTATAGACATATAAAATGTTAAATTTCATTAATAATCAAGTAAACAAATATTAAAAAGAAGATGATAATGTTTTTCACTCATTAGATTGGCAAACATGAAAACTGTTGATAATATCAGTAGTAGTGAGGATATAGACAAAGAGGTTCTCTAATAAACTGCTGTGGGTATAAGTCTGGTGGAGCCATACTGCACGGGAATTCAGTTTCAGAATCTATTGTAGTGCGTACTATGATCCAGAAGTTTCTCTTCTTGTCATCTCTCCTAGAGAAACATTTGCATGTATGCATAAAGAGGTATGAACTAGGATGGTCACTGAAGACCTGATAAAATCAGCAACCTAAATATCCATCACTGGGGAAAATGGCTAAATAAATGGAAAACTCTCCAGACTCTGGAATACTATGACAGAATTATAATGAAGAAGATAGATCTAGAGATGCTAGCATTATTAAATCTCCAAGACAAAGAGTTAAATAAAATGCGTGCAAACCAAAAACCAAACCCGTTGCCGTTGGGTCGATTCCCATTCCTAGTGACCCTACAGGACAAAGTAGAACTGCCCCATAGGATTTCCAAGGAGCGCCTGGTGGATTTGAACTGCCGACCTTTTGGTTAGCAGCCATAGCTCTTAACCACTATGCCACCAGGGCTTCTAAAATAAAAAATAAAAAAAAAGGTGCAATATGATTCAATCAATGATATGGTTCATGTAAAACACAGATTCATACTCACAGACACAAAATGTATTCTGTGGGTCCCTCCTGTTATGATATAGGGTACAAGAAAATGCCAGGAAAGAGGGCTGGAGCAACGTACACAAACCTGATCATATTATTCACCCCTGGGGGAAATGCAGTGAGACCAAATTTGAGGGTTTTAGTCAAAGGACAGTAGTATGAAAATTAAACTTGAAATGACAGTAAGAAGGACAGTAGAAAGGGAGAATTAGGTATATGGGAACCCAGCGCATAAATTCTCTGAAGTGTTTCAGAGGACAGGAATAGATAGGACCTAGGAAACAGCTGGTAAATTGATACCTCTTATCCTACAACTGGAAACCCTGGTGGCGTAGTGGTTAAGTGCTACAGCTGCTAACCAAAAGATCAGCAGTTTGAACCCACCAGGTGCTCCTTGGAAACTCCATGGGGCAGTTGTACTCTGTCCTATAGGGTCTCTATGCGTCAGAATCAACTCGATAGCAAGGTGTTTCATTTTTTGTTTTTTCTTCTTTTTTTTTTTTTTTTTTTTAAATATAAGGAAGTGATTGTTAAACATCTTTTCATGTGTTTGTTGGCCATTTGCATAGTTCTTTTGTGAAGGGTCTGTTCAAATACTTTTTTTTTTTTTTATTGGTTTGTCTTACAACTAAAGGGAAGGAAGAGAAGGTAAGTGTCAGTAATGATATCCTTGTTGCTTCGTAGGGGGTTTTCCATTCAGTGCTTCTGTTTTCCCTGTGAATTTCTCTGTGCCCATTGAACAGAAAGTGAGAAGTTTAAAGAAAGTCTAGAAGAAATGAAAAATATGCCATAGAGAAAGAGAAACATATCAGTATTGCTGAGCAGTACCAAGACCTAATTGGATTTATGGGCAACACGAATTTGTAACAGCTCCAATTTGTGCAATTACTTGATTTTCTCCAGCATCTCTCAGCATTCTAAGTGTAGGCAAGTGATTCTTGAATTTGCACACATCCAAAATTGGGTTTTTTCAAGACAAGTAAGATTAAAGCACAACTAGGCAAGGGAATTGAAATATTGACATGAGAGAAGTTGGAGTGAGGGGCCATAAAATATCAGAGTTAGAGAAGGAAGTAAAGACAGAAATAAGCTGATGTAAATGAGGAGAGGAGATACAGAGGTTAAGGGATTCAGAGGTACCAGCAGAGTAAAAGAGGAGGTGTAACTCTGTTACCCGTTGCCTTTGAGTCGATTCCAACTCATAGCAACCCTACAGCACAGAGTAGAACTGCTCCATAAGGTTTCCTAGGCTGTAGATCTTTCTGGAAGCATACTGCCACATCTTTCTTCCGAGGAGCAGCTGGTGGGTTCAAACCACCAAACTTTCGGTTAGCAGCCAAGTGCTTTAACTACTGCACCACCAGGGCTCCTTACGCTGACAGATAGTAAGTATTTAAGCAATGAAAAGGATTAATTTTCTAAATCAAGACCTGACAGGTATAATCTCCTTTTGCTTAGCCTTCTGCACCCAGTCTTTAAGATTCCCGCCTCTGCATTCTGCCCCACCATGCGGTCAAGTACCCCTTTACTCCATCTTTTCACAGCTGCTGCAGGATCAGGGTTAATATTATCTCTGTTATGAATAAATACACCTTCCAAATGTTTCCTGATATGTGTGATTGTTTATCCGTGCCTGTAGGCAAAATCGCTAATAAAGTTCTTTTGACAAAAAGAAAATAGCCCAATTTCTTGTGACTAGCTGACCTATTTAAAGTGTTGAAAAGCAAAGATGTCACCTTGAAGACTAAGGTGCGCCTGACCCAAGCCATGGTATTTTCAATCACATCATATGCATGCGAGAACTGGACAGAGAATAAGGAAGACCAAAGAAAAATTGCCACCTTTGAATTGTGGTGTTGGTGAAGAATGTTGAATATACCATGGACTGACAAAAGAAAGAACAAGTCTGTCTTGGAAGAAGTACAACCAGAATGCGCCTTAGAAGCAAGGATGGTGAGACTACGTCTCACATACTTTGAACATGTTATCACGAGGGATCAGTCCCTGGAGGAAGACATCATGCTTGGCAAAGTACAGGGTCAGCAAAAAAGAGGAAGACCCTCAACGAGATGGATTGACACAGTGGCTGCAACAATGGGCTCAAGCATAACAACAATTCTGAGGATGGCGCAGGACCGGGCAGTGTTTCGGTCTGTAGTACGTGGGGTCACTATGAGTCGGAACCGACTGGACGGCACCTAACAACGACAGCTGACCTATAGTTTTCCAGGAAGAAGTCTGGCCAGTGTTGGCCTCTGATTACCAGTTAGGATTATTGCTAAGGTGACCTATAATAACTATCCACTATTCATTAGCATTGAACCTGATTGTAAGACTGTTTTAAATGCAGGGTTTTAAATGCAGGGTTTAATTCAGAATTTTTAACACTGAACCAATTTTAAAAGTTTTATCATGGGTTTACATTAATCATCTAAGTGTTCCTCCTTCTCTTTCTGAAACTGGACGTCTTCTTAATAAACCTATTCAGAACTGTCCTGATTAGAATGATAATCTTGTCACAGAAGATTCCTTATATTCTCAGATAAAGACCTATGCTAATACAACCTACAGACAGAGTGAGAAATATAAAATATTGTTAGGGAAAATGTTTTAGTGATGTTGATGAGGAAGGCCTTTCATAGAAGGGTGAAGAACTAGCTGTCCCTTGAATATGTAATAAACAAGAAATAAAGGGCATATAGACATGTCAGTTTAATAAAACTTCTATCATTCCCAGATATGTGATCTGTCTATCTTCATTCCATGTGCAGACAAGCTGCGCCTCAAACTTCCAGGCAGCCGAAAGGATGCTGGGAGTGACACACATACACCCACTGGCATCAGCCATTCTGTGGGTGCTACGTTCCTCTGTGATCACACTGGACACACGGGACATTTACGCAGTGTTGGCAAAATGAAAGCCACTATTATTATTTTTATTATTTTTTATTGTGCTTTAGGTGAAAGTTTACAGAGCAAATTAGTTTCCCATTCAATATTTTGTGCGTAAAATTTGGTTGCATTCCCCATAATGTGTCAGCACTCTCCCCGTTTCCGCCCTGGCTTCCCGTTTCCTTTCGTCTGGATTTTCTACTCCTTCCTGCCTTCTTGGCCTTGCGTTTGGGCAAATATTGTCTTTTCAATCTCGAATAATTGATTATTCTAAGGAACACATTCCTCTTAGGTGTTATTGTTTATTTTATGGGCCCATTATTATTATTTATAGAAAGCAAACAGTAAACAGTAACAACAGATTCTCAAAGGGGAATCTGTTCCCCAGTTTATCTACGTCTATTCTTACATCACTAGATAAGCATACCATGGATCAGGTCAGATGCTGTGTTCACATCACAGCTGCCTCCGCTACCACGACACTGCAGTGGGTAAGGGAGGGTGCTGCACAGCTCCTGGGCTTCTGCTCTGCTGCTGGGCCTTGGTGGGCTTTGTCTCGTGGGTAGAAAGACCCCTACACAGGATCTCCTGAGCCTCTGCTTCTGGGTCCTTCTAGGCCTCTGCAGCTGGCTCCCTCCACTTTACCCAGGCCTTCATGGTTCTCTCTCTTGCCGTCATGCTACCCAGGCCCTCGCTGCCCAGAAGTTCCCATGGTTCCCACCAAGTTGCCCAGGTGGGGAGACGTGTTGCATGGGGCATACTCAGGCTTCTGCCCTGCACGGACAAGAGTTACAGCTTTTTAGTAGCAGGCACACCTTCTGTACAGAGGTGTCCAGCTCTCCGTGGGCCAGCCAGCCCACGGCCACTGTCTGTCTCCGTAGGCCAACCAGCCTATCGTCTCTCCATCTTCAGCGTTACAGTTGTCTCTTCTGGGTCTAGAAGGTTCTCAGCACAGGGACCATGAGTCCAAAGGATACATTCTGCTCCAAACTCTTCTTGATAGTACTCAGGTCCCTCTGAACTTCTGTGGGATTGGCCCCTATATCAGCCTACTGCGATGGCAAAACCTACCCAACTCCTTAGTTGGACCACAAGGGGCTCGGTCCTATTGGGTGGATTTTCAAGCCACTATTTGCATAGTAAAATGACTAATCCCTTATAAGATTATAGCCCAGCCAATCATTTTGTGGAAGCTGCAAGACCATGGCTAGAAAGGCCATATAAAAGTGATACATTATCAGCCATCTTAGATACAACTATTGGTCTCTACTCATCTGGAACAAAAAAGAACGAAGGAAACCAAAGACTCAAAGAAGAAAACGAGTCCACAGGACTAATAGCCCACATGAACCACAGCCTCATCTAGCCTGAAACAAGAAAAACTAGATGGTGCCCAGCTACCACCCTTGACTGTTTTGACCAGGGACACAATAGAAGGTCCTAGACAGAAAGGGAGAAAAATGTAGAACAAAACTCAACTTCCTAAAAAAGGCCAGGCTTCCTGGACCAGTTAGAGGAACCGCAGAGACTATCACCCTAAAATACCATCCTAACTTGGAACTGAAGCCACTCCCAGTGATGACCTTTCAGTCAACTAATAGATTGGATTACAAAATAAATAATATCACCAGTGAGTACTGTGTTCCCTTAAATAATCAACTATATGGGACCAAATGTTCAGCATCTACCCTAAAATCAAGATGAGAAGCTAAGGAGGGGCAGGGCAGCTAGACTGATGGAAATAGAAAAAACAGAATGGAAATAATGAGAATGTTGACACATTGTGAAAAATGTAACTAATATTATGGAACAATATGTATAAAAAATTTTAAATGGGAACCTAATTTGCTATGTAAACTTCTACCTAAAACACAATAAAATATTTTTTTTTAAAATAAAAGAGGATACCAAAAAAAAAAAAATTGTGATTCATTGCACTACACTAAACCCTTCGTGAGAACATAAGAAACATCAGAATTGCAGCACAAAGTAGAAGATAACGTGAAAGGAGTCAGTGAGGGCCCCGCAATTAACTAGCTTCACCAAGTCAATTCACCTCTCTGGATCTCAGTCCCCTCAGCTGGAAAAAAATAAAGTACTGTTGACATGATAACCTATAAGGTCTCCTCGGCCTTAATATGATTCTGATTTCAAAATGATTCCATTTCCGATAGCATTTATTTTAATTTTGAAAAAATTGTGAAGGCCGAGAGAGACAATTTAATCCTCACAGCAATGATGTCTTGCATTTAACCCGTTGTCATCCAGTCCATTTCAGCTCAAAGCCTTAAAGCAGTGCTGTCTTGCATCGACTCAATGGCAATGGGTTAAATGCAAGACAGCATTGCTATGATAATTAAATTTTAAAAGACAATACTGTACATTGGAAAGTGTCTTCAAAACTGCCCAGTTTAAATTTTAAAAAAGTTGCTGTTGAGTAGATTCCAGCTCATGGCAACACCACGTGTATCAGAGTATAACTGCTCCATAGGGTTTCCAATGGCTGATTTTTCAGAAGTAGATCACCAAGCCTTTCTTCCAAGGCACCTCTGGGTGGACTCAAAGCATCAACCTTTCAATTAGCAGCCAAGTTTGTGAACTCTTTGTACCACCAGGCACTCAATACTGTACAGTCTATACAAATATTAAAGGTATTTTTGCCTAAATTTGTCCTGTTTCAAGAGTAGGTTAAACCCATTTTTTGAAAAACCATAAAGTAGAGTTTTATGTTATAGACCTGACTGTAATCTGCCCTGAGATTTAAGGACAATGCTATAAAATTTTTAGTTGGAAGAAATTATGTATACATACATACACACACATATGCCACAAATATTACAATTAACTATAAATATACCATTACCCATTAAGCAGGCTTAAAATAATAGACAAAATATATATGGACTTAAAAAATATATAAAATACTAAAATACCACTATTTTTCAACTACTGCATTTTCTGTTTATTGTCATTTTACTGCAGATGAAACCAAGGAAGGTTGAAAAATGGACTAGGAAGGTCACAAGCACCATGCAGAAGGAATCTTCAGAAAAATAAAGTGGAGACAGCAGTATAATTTAGACATGAAGGACAATGACATCTATTAAGCTTTTTAAAGCTTCATTTTATATTCCATACAGAGAGAATTTTAAATGCTATTCTCTCTTCCAAAGTTATCCTGCCTAGTCAACTTCCTTTGTCTGTCACTGGTGTGGAATAACATAGAGTCACCATTAATTACTGCTTACTTGTCAAAATACAGACCCTATTATCTTACATGTATGAGATTTCCCTTGGGCGGTGAGCCAGCAGAAGTTGGCATTGGGATAATTTCCAGAATACCTTGAATTTCTCACCACAGGCTTGGGAAATCATAGTTTTAAAGTTAAGCATAAGATCTTTATTAGAGGCAACATAATAGCTGGCTGTAGGGGACTGAATTTCAACTTTATAGAAAATAACTTCCTCGTTATTGATTTGCTTGTATAATACACAGCCCAAACCCTAAATCATTTATTAAAATGTATTTTGTTATGAGTACACTGTAATCAGTACTGGATGCATCTCTAGGAATAGCACAGAAAATGGTTTGAAAATTACAGATACTAGACGAACAAATAAGGAAGACTGAAGAAGAATGGATGCTCTTGAATTATGGTGTTGGCGAAGAATATTGACTATACCCATGGACTACCAGAAGAATGAACAATTCTGTGTTGGAAGAAGCGCAACCAGAATGCTCATTAGAAGTGAGGATGGTGAAACTTCCTCTCACATACTTTAGACACGTTACTAGGAGGGACCAGTCCCTGGAGAAGGACATCATGATCACTGAGAGAGAGGAAGACCCTCAATGAGACGAATTGACACAATAGCTGCAACAATGGGCTCAAATATAGCAACAACTGTGAGGATGGCGCAGGACCAGGCACTGTTTTGTTGTTGTACATAGGGTCACTATGAGTCAGAATCGACTCGACAGCACCTAACAACAACAGATAGGTACATAATTTAAAATGCTTATGGAGAAAATGGGAGGGAAACTTGTGAGCATCACTATATCCCAGATTTTCCAAACTGTATATATGCCTTTGCTAACCTAAATTTGGAGTACATCAGATGCAGAGGAGTCTGTCCTCATTTTACATATGTGCAAACCCCTTTTGCTGATTTATAGAATTACTGTCACATGTCAATTGAGTACCTACTGCTTCATGTCTAAGTTCCCTTCAAACAGTAACACTCCATATTCTTCTCAATACACGGGCGCCGTCACTTCACCAAGAATTAGATGAAACACTAACCTTCAAAGAATGTATAATTTAGTCGAAAAAATAAGATATTTTCACCAAAGTCATGACAGCATGAGTTTCCTAGTTTCTTGGGAAAAGATGACTAGACACAGAGTATTTTAATGGTGGTGAATATAATATGTTCAAAGATATATCCCCTGCATATTGGATCTTCTATCCAACATGGAATGTATGAACCTGGCCCTCATACAAGTGCACTGGAGAAATGAGGCTGAAAGCCACATGATTAGGTTTCTATTATAGGGAGATCATTTCCAGCTATTTGTGGAGAGTGGATTTGGAGTTGGGCCTGGAGTAAAAGTAAGGAAATCTATTAGAAGACAATTGTACTTGACTAGTGAATGTTGACAATGGCTTGGATTAAGATAGTAGGAGTGGAGATACGCTTAAGGTGTTAGCAGTGGAGATACAGAAAAGTGGTTAAAATTAAGAAATACTTTTGAGATAGAATTAATCCAACTTGTGTATGTAATACATTTAGGAAGTGAGAGAAAGGGAGGAATTCCTAGGTTTGGGGTTTGACAAATGGGGGAAATGGTGATGCATTTTATTGTCAGAGGGAGTACTGGGAGAGGAATGGGTTTATGGAGACAAGTCATGAGCTTGAGGGGCATACATGGAATCGGTAAGCAGTGATTGCAAGTGAAGAATTTGCTATGCAGTCTAGACCTCAGAGAAGAGGTCTAAGAGGAAGGCACATATCAGGGACCAGCCAGCATATGTGGCCTAGGAATAGATGAGTTTAGAGAAAAAGTACATAGAAAGATGAGAAAGATCTCAGGAAAGAGCTATAAGAACCCTAACATGTGGATGTTGGGTAGATGAAGAAGAATCAGCAAAGGAGACTGAGAAGCAGTGGCCTGTGAGTTAGGAAGAAAACCAGAAATGCAGTATATGGAGAAAAATGTTAAAAAAAAACCTTACTGAATGGGCTTAATAGTAGGGATGAAAGAGGGCAGAATCAGTAAACTTGAGGACAGATGAATACATCTTACTCCATCCGAAAAATGAAGAGAAAATAAACTGGGGGAAAAGATAAAATAAGGAACAGCGTCTCAGGACCTGTGGGACAGTAACAACAGAGGTGATGTTCATTTCATCCGAGACTCAAAAGGAGAGGAGAGAGAAAATGGGACAATGGAGAATGAGAAAATGGCTCTCTCTAGCTTGTACAGTGAAGCTTGCGAGAGCTGGGACTCAACAGGACTGCCTTGTTTTTCCAAGTCTTGCAAGTTTCCTGCCTTTGACAGGGTGCAGTCTTACCACTTTGCTATTGCTCATTTTAGTGGAAAATATTTGAGTTTCCCTTCTCTAACAGGTTTCCGCCTTACACAGTTTCCACCTTTTCACAAGATTTACTGTATATGGAAAGGCATAGACCTAAAATAGCCAAGATAATCTTGAAAAAGAAGAATAAAGTGGAAGAAATCATTCTCCTTGATATTAAAACCAAAATACCAAGTCCATTGCCATCAAAACGATTCCAACTCATGGCAACCCCGTGTGTTACAGAGTAGAACATCTCCATAGGATTTTCTTGGCTATAACCTTTATGGAAGCACATCGCCAGGTCTTTCTTCTGTAATGTCCCTAGCTGGGTTTCAACCACCAAACTTTAGGTTAGTTGTTGAGTTCCGATTGTTTACACCACCCAGGGACTTCTCCCCGATATTAAGACCTACTGTATAGCTACCATGGAGCCCTTGTGGTGCTGTGGTTAAGAGTTATGGCTGCTAACCAAAAGGCTGGCAGTTCAAATCCGCCAGCCGCTCTTTGGAAACCCTATAGGGTAATACTACTCTGTCCTATAGGGTCACTATGCGTTGGAATCAACTCAGTGGCAACGGGTTTAGTTTTTATATAGCTACAGTAATGAAGACAGTGGGGTATCATGAAAAGAGACATACAGAGACCAATGAAACAGAATAGAGAACCAAGAAATATGCCTACACGAGTATGTACAATTGTTTGTTTTTAACAAAAGTGATAAGTAATTCAATGGAGGAAACAGCTGTGTGCTGAGCCTCTATCAAAGGCAGATGTCTTTGTAAGTTAATTTCCTCATAGCCTGGCTGGTGGGAAGAAGCAAAATTCCAAGAGTCAAAGCTGGAAAACCTCCTTGGCTTTCTGTGAATCATTAAAGATGTCTTTTTGGGACAACGGAAAGTCTTATTCTTCATACACCTGACCTGCCCAGCTTCCAGGAGAGTTCCTGAGATATATCCACATCTGCTTCTGCCTAGGGAACAGGACAGGCAGTATGGGTAGGAGGTAGCACGAAGTAGGCTTTCTCCTTCCTGGAGTGAAGCACTATGGCTCAATGTAATCCATAGCTTGGGTGGAGGGCTTGGCTCATATGTCCAGAAAATTTAGCACATCTCTAGAGCTTCCATGGAAAAGTAGTTAAAGAGAGATTCTAATTCTTAATGAACTTCTACTTAGAAATTATTTAGCATGGTAATGATAGGGGGCAAACCATAGAGTTTCACTGACAAAAAGATACTTTCATGATATTTTCCACATAAAAGCCCAAAACTAAAAGTAGCTACACATGACTGGCCCTTCACCATTTTATCTCATTTAATTTTTATAAAAACTCAGTGAAAATAGTGTTAAGATGAGGACATTGTGGCTTAAATGTTTGAGGCTGACTTTGGTAAGCCATGAGCCCTGCATAGCCCCATGATGACCCGTTTAGGAAGGCGGGCTGGACCACTTGCTCTCTGCTGGCAGAACAGAGGTATGGAAGGGCTCACTCTCCTCCCCTCCCTCACTTTGGAAAGAGCTCTTGAACAGCTCTTTCAGGGATTTAAACTGCAACAGAAGAAGGAAGGATGGACCCTGCAATGGCTTTGTTTGTCTAGAATCATGTGGTTATCAAAGGGAAGTACTCAAGCAACGTTTCGTTTTATCCTCACAAGAATCCTGTGAAGGAGCTAAGTCAAGATATTGTCATTAATTTTAGTTTAACAGATGGTTACACTGAGGCTTAGAGAACTTCAGTAATTTGCCTAAGGCCATTGAGTAACTTGAGAACCAGAACCTCTGGCCTGACCTTATCCCCACAGAATATCCCATGCTACAGGGACCAGAGGAGGCACACACTATAGTCATTCATGGCCATTGAAGAGAGTGCAAGGACACTGGGTTAACAAAGCAACATTCTAAGCAGAATCAGGTAAATTGGAAAGAGCTTTCTTCAGGACCATACAGGAACTTTGTTATGCAGACTGCCCTGCGGCCTTGATTTACCAAGCCCGGATGAGCGTGCTGGCTGTCCACCGGCATCCACTCCATATAGTAACTTCCTACAGAGGCAAAAATAAGACTTATTTTCTGCCTACCTCACAAGAGTGGATAGCTGTCTAAGTAGCTGGTGCTCAGTTAATATCACACAATGTCAATCATTTTAAACTTAGGTCACAGAGGGATAGTGTCAATACTACCAGCAAGGATTATTTTTCCAAACATACTATTTTATCTGAATAATTGTAAGACATGTTGAAAGACTGCCAAAAATTCAAAGATAAGAGACATGTAGCTGGAATTTAAAAAAAAAAAAAAAAATATGTTACATTAAAAAAAAAATAGCTTAAAATAGCTTCCAGTGGCATCTGTACAAAGGAAATCAAAACCAAACCAAATCCATTGCCATTGAGTCAATTCCAACTCATGGCGATCCCATGTGTTACAAAGTAGAACTGCTCCTTAGGGTTTTCTTGGCTGTAATCTTTATGGAAGCAGTTTGCCAAGCCTTTCTTCCATCACACTTCTGGGTGGGTTCAAACAGTCATACTTTTGGTTAGTAGCCAAATGCAAACCTTTTTACCACTAAGGGACCTTATACAAAGGAAGAATAAAATAATTCCTTTTCTCCTACCTTATTCGCTATGTTCTTTCTTAATACACTTTTATTTTGAGCTTGTTGTTGTTGTTAGGTGCCGTCGAGTTGGTTCCGACTCATAGCAACCCTATGTAGAACAGAATGAAACACTGCCCCGTCTTGTGCCGTCCTCACAATCTTTGCTATGCTTGAGTTCCCCGTTGCAGCCACTGTGTCAATCCATCTTGTTGAGGGTCTTCCTCTCTTTTGCTGACCTTCCACTTTACCAAGCATGATAGTCCCTCCTGATAACATGTCCCAAGTGTGTGAGACAAAATCTCTCCATTCTTGTTTCTAAGGAACATTCTGGCTGTACTTCTTCCAAGACAGATTGGTTCGTTCTCCTAGCAGTTCATTGTATATTCAATATTCTTTGCCAACACCATAATTCAAAGGCACCAATTCTTCTTCAGTCTTCCTTATTCATTGTCCAGCTTTCGCACGCATATGAGGCAATTGAAAATACCCTGGCTTGGGTCAGGTGCACCTGAGTCCCCAAAGTGACGTCTTTACTTTTCGGCACTTTAAAGAGGTCCTTTGCAGCAGATTTGCCCAATGCAATATGTCGTTTGATTTCTTGACCGCTGTTTCCATGGGCATTGATGGTGGATCCAAGTAAAATGAAATCCTTGACAGCTAATGCAAATCAACAATTACTTCATTGTTGAGAAGCACATAGCAAATACCCTTCATAAAATACTATGATGATTCAGTCTGACGCCTCTCTGCTGCATCTTTTCCCATCATGCCCGAGTCTATTAAAAGTTGTACAGGCTGACCTCTTACAAAGACAGCAGTTACTAGGGAAGCAACTCCTGTGACAATTCATGTCTTCACACATTTTTGAGAAGTGTCATTTTCTCAGGCAAGAAAAAGGTATTCTGTCATCTAACATGAACTTTCTATCAGAGAAGTGATTTAACAGCCTTCCTTTTCAGATCTGCTAATGCTCGATGGTCCCGGTGCATATTACTAAATGCTTTAATTACAGATGGATGGTGAAAGGACACGATTTTCTTCTTTCCTTTTCCTAAAATGATTGGTACAGTAAAAGGTTCTGAAATAAGTGTAAGTCTACAGGGTTCTTGCAGGCTAATTTCTACCTATATGGAAATTACTCTGATTTGCTTTGACATCCAGTAACTTCCTTGGTCAACACCTGCAGACCCAGGCATGGTTTAACACAGGCATGGCAGTAGGTATGGTTGGTAATCTTGCCTGCTGGTTAACTCTCCCCTGCCGCCACTACCCTGCCTCCCACCCTCACACTAATCTGCACTGCAATAATGCTTTATGCTAATCAAGAGTTCAATCCCACAATTGTGCTCATTGGTTTTGTTAGATATTTACTAAAGAATTTTAATTTGTACAAATGAAAATCACATTCTGAAAATGGGAATATCTCTATAAGAAAGGATAATAAATGGCAACCAACTTGTGAGTTTTGCTGACCTGGGTCCTTTTGTTGTTATGATACAACCAGGATCCCCACTAGCCCATTAGTCTGGGAGTCAGTGTTGATCAAAGGTATGGATATAGCCAGTTGACCCCAGACTTGGCTCCCAGCTGTCGCCAGCCCTCACAGTGGTTTCTCTGTCGATTCTCTCTACCAGAGAGGTGGGTAGCAAGTGTAGTAGCATCATTGGTCTGTCCAAAATTAAGAAAGTGATCCACCAACATTGCTATAATCAGAATTTCCTGACTCTAGCCTCAGTTTTCCATAGGTCTTAAGAAGTATGTAATCTTGCATAGTCTTTGACTTGAGACAAGAAAGCCAAAAGGATATCTTAAAGATTAGTCATTGTAAACAGGGCTAAGTTAAATAACGTAGTCAAAGACACAAAGTTGGTAGTAAGTGATGGAGAAAGTCCCAAAACTCAAGTTGATGTCCTCATAACATTTTTTTTCTTCCCAGTTATTCCTGGACTTGGCTAATAGTAGCTTGTTCATTTCTCATACTCTTCTTTTATTTTTATTTCTGTTATCATTTTAAACATACTTATTGCATAGATTCTGTCTATATTACTTTTATTCCCTGAAGCTCTTGGGACTACTCCTTGTTGTTTGTGTTCATTCTTGCTCATTGTAGTTTGTATTCTCACGTGTTTTGTAATTTTGGCTTGATTGAGAGTACATATTCAGTAGTATTATATGTATGGGAATTGTATGCCACCTGGATTAAGAAGGTATGACTCCATATAAATTTTGCATTTACTTTTAAGATACTCTCATAGAGTTTCCAGCCTTCTATGTTACTTTTTCATTTGGGGTATTTGGGATCGTAGCATAGTATAAATCCAAATCTCAGACCAACTCTAATGTGAAACTTTTGATTACCAATTCTCGGGGATGTTATTGGATATTGTTTTCACACCAAGCCCAAGCCATGGCAGATAAGCTTCCATGTTTTCTCCCTTTATCAATGTGTAATGTCTTTTTATTTGACTTCCATTGAGGGTTGTTCCTTTCAAGGTATAAGCCTAATTTGCAGTTCTCAGTTCCATCTCCTCATCTTGGTTGGGCACATAATTTCCCCATTTATGGCCATTAAACACATGCTTCTTTGTTACTGAGGTTGGCAAGATTCCCAGAGTAGCCGTGGTTCAGTGCCCATTCATCACAGTGGTTTGTGATTTTTTCTTTGTGTTTAGCCCTTGGAAATTTCCCTTACTTTCTTGCAAGTTCACCTCTGCTTTTACAAGTACATTTGTTATATTTTACCCAGCACTTCTAGGTGTTTTGGTAGCAGAAATGTTTCAGATTACCTAATCTGCCAACTTGCTGGATCCAAAAGTACTACCAGGTCCCATAAATACACACACACACACACAAACACACACACACACACACACACCATTGGCCCGTATTGTCTCAGTTTTACTCTGAGTTTTCTAATGGTAAGTTATCCTAGAAATAATTCCCACTTACTCAGTGACCAATCACCCATCCTATGAATTGTTCAGATAGTCCCCTCTTCTCCGTATCCTCCTGTTTGATAACACACTGCTACCGCCCTCAGAGGAGAGCCAGGAAAGAAAATTAAATAAGCTTCCTCACAGTCCCACATTTCATGGCGGCAAAACTCTAAAAGGAATTCTGTGAATTATGTGAGGATAAAGGCATCTGTTTTCCCTATTTTTAGCTGGGAATTATTTAGAAATTACTAAGTGTCTTTAGAATAGATAAGTCTCTCATTTTTTTTAAGTATATTTGGTTCCCTGCACCTGTCCAAGAAAAAAGAAACGCTTCATTCCTGGACCCATGAGAACAGCAAGCAGATTATCTTTGCTTTTAGTGCATTGAGGAGAGGAAAAGAAACTTTTATCTCTGGCTCACAGACATGCCTGGCCTTTAGGAGACTTGTAGAAACAAGGAAATTCCTTTGTATTCTATTTCTAATGTGACAGAGAGAAAAACAGCAGGCAGGGCACATTGCATGCAGTTGCTCTTCAAACGTATCATTAAAAGATTAATATTCCCCTTCAGGAATGGTGAGCTGAGAGCCTAATGGACCCTTCCCAGCATATGTATAATTAGGGGCTTATAGAAGTTTGTGTGGTGGAAAGACAGACAAAACTCAGCATGTCTCAATTACAAATAGTTGAAACTTTTGTGGTTCTGGCAGCCTGTTGTCTCTGTAGTCACTGATCCAAGCTTCTGCAGAATCTTTGATTTATTTCTACTCCACCTCATCCTCTTTCTCAAGTATAGTCATGTCTTTCTTCTGAATTTATATTCTATTCAACTTTATCCCTTTTATTATTTTAAACACCTCTTGAAGTTTTAGTTTTTTGTTTCGTTTTGATTTCTAATGTCCTGTTATTCCTTAAATGGTGTTTTTCAAACTTTAGTATGCATCCCTGAAGTTTTCATTCTAGTAGACTGAGAATTTAATTTTTGTTTTATTTTGATTTAGTTCGTGTCTTAGTTATCTAGTGCTGTTAAAACAAAAATGCCACAACCAGACGGCTTTAACAAAGAGAAATCTATTCTCTCACAGTCTAGGAGGCTAGAAATCCAAATTCAGGGCGTCAGCTCCAGGGGAAGGCTTTCTCTCTCTGTCCACTCAGGGGGAAGATCTTTGTTATCAATCTTCCCCAGTCAAGGAGCTTCTCAGCACAGGAAACCCGGGTCCAAAGGACCCGCTATTCTCCTTGCTCTTGTTTCTTGGTTGTATGAGGTCCCCCTGTCTCTATGCTGGCTTCTCTCTTTTATATCTGAAAAGAGATTGACTCTCAAATTACAGCCTAATTCTGTAGATTGAGTCCTGCCTCATTAACATAACTGCAGCTAATCCTGCCTCATTAACATCATAGAGGTAGGATTTACAACACAGAGGAAAATCACATCCAACGACAAAATGGTGGACAATCACACAATACTGCCAATCATGGCCTAGCCAAGTGGACACATATTTTGGGGGGACACACTTCAATTCATGATAGTTCAATTTTAACTGTAAGCATCCCAGGTGATTTTGATGTAGATGAATCTGTGGTACAGTCTTTGAGAAACGCATTAATACATGCAGAAAACAAAGTTTTAAAAATTTATTTTATGTTCGTTGTGAAAGACTAATAAATTAACCAGAGCATTTCTTGCCATAAAATAATCATTAAATGTCACAAAAAGTACCACAAGCAGTGATTAAAGTAGAAACTATTGAATTTCTTCATCTTGAGTAGCCAGTTGAGCTTTGACGAGGAACGAATTGCAGTTTTTGCTTCAGTATTAACTTGAAATCAATGCCCAGGAGAGCATTTTGAACGGTGATTGCTCAGTAACATATTATAGAGGCTCCCTTAGCTTGTCAAGGGGCCAGGGGAGGGGACCATTTGTTCTTCTTAAGGAAATTCTATGCAATTATAATAACCTCCACTTGTTCTTCAGGAAAATAATAGTGATATTTACTAAGTGCCTAAAATGAATTGAAGTTGTAGATAATAAAAACAGTGATGATTAGTTGATCATATAATATTATCAGGAATTATATACTTTATTTCATTCAATCTTCACCACCGAACAAGTAATAATATTCTGGTTTTTAGATAATAATAGAAGACACATATAAAGCCCTCAGTGTTCTAGGTACTATGCTAATTAAGTGCTTTATACACATTAACTCCTGTTTTCGTGACAACCACACAAGAGGGATATTCTATTACTATCTCCATCTTTACAGATAAGAAACTGAGGCCCGGAAAGGTTAAACAACTTGCCCAGAGTTACACAGCTAATAAATGGCTGGGGATCATTCAAACCCAGTCAGTCTGGCTCTAGCTTCTATTTCTACCTGCTGAAACATCTGTCCTCAAACTTGGGAGTACATCAGAACCACCCAGAGGGTATGTTAAAGCACAGATTGCTGGTTCCCACCCCAGAGTCAGATTCAGCAGGGTCTGAATGAGACCAGAGAGTTTACATTCTAACAAGTTCCCAGGTGATGCTGATGCTGTTTCCCCAGGAATCACACTTGGAGAACCACTGACCAGACTACATTGCATATCAGACTTAAAAAAAAAAAAAATTGAATTCTATGGAAAAGAAGTAACTCGTCAAAGCCACAAGTTTGGCCACAAGCTAATGAGTGTCAGATTCTCTTGACCAAAGGTGAAACGTAGTAAGTGGCGTGGTCATGAAGTGAACAACGTCTTTGGGATGAAAAGATTTGGGCTCATAACTGATATACTTTCTAGCTCCCATTATCTTATAATGGAGTGAAAATCCATCGTAAGTTACCATCAAAGCAGGTGATGCTGTAGGTCTGGGTGGGAAGGGAAAAGGCGTAAATCACAGGAATTGTAAATTGTCACTGTCAAGACTCACCCTGAATTTTCTTTTTTGAATATTTCTTTCCTAGCTACCTCAAAGCACGAGTCATTCTCACTGTCTTTTTTTTCCCCCCACTGGTCTGGGCAGTTCTAACAGCACTGCCACTGGTTAGCACATAACTTGCAATTTTAATTACCATCATTATCACCAGCAAATATCCTTCCTGCCCTATTTCACAGCATTGCTATATATAAGTCAAGTAAAGCATATCTGTGATTTGGGCTGAGCGGGGCCTCCAAATGCTGGTGCAATGGATTCAAGGGCTAATTCTGAGTGGCCTATATTTCAAAGTTGCAGCACGCTTTGTACATCGCAATTATTTTCCCATCCAGTGCCGCGATAAAATGTAAGGACGCAAGAAATGCTACCATTTAGTGAGTACTCATTATTCTCCAGGCACGGTATTTTAAATATCTTATGGCATCCAAATGTCACAACCGCCATTGGAGAGAATTATTATTATTAACCTCATTTTCCAAACAAGGAGACCAGAGCACAGAGAGGTTAAAAAATCATCTAAATTTTACTTCTTGCAAATAGCAAAGACCTCCATTGCCATCAAGTCAATTCCGACTCATGGTGACTCCATGCATCACCGAGCAGAACTGTTCCGTAAGGTTTTCTTAGCTGTAAGCTTTATGGAAGCAGATTGTCATGTCCTTCTTCTGCGGTGCCCCTGGGTGGGTTTGAACTGCCAACCTTTAGGTTAGCTGTCGAACGTAAATCGTTTATGCCAAGACTTAAAAGCATGTTGCCTGGCTCTGGAACCAATACCCTTAGCCATTATATCCACTATTTTAACTAATAGTATAACATAGGACTCGGAGGTAAACGAATTCTGTTTATATTTGTGTTGCTTTATTTCACTTATACTCTTGTTGACGGGGAGGAGTCTATAATAGAAAAAACAGCGGGAGTCCAGCTATTAATATTTCTAATGGCTAATCTTATGCTTTTTTTTATAAGTGAAAACTTGGGCTTTATTCCCTGTAATCATTACTAGATAGTAAGGTCCATGAGGACAGAGACTGTGCTACTTCCATCTTTTTGATTTTTATTTCCAAAGGGCCCAACACAGTGCCTGATAAAGACAGATTTTTTTTTTTTTTTTAATTAAAAATAACAGCAAAAGCAATTATTTCTCGATGGAAGCTTTTCAAACTGTGTCACTTTTACATAAACCTTGTCAAAATTTCACATTCCTGATGTGCTATGTGTGCCAAGGATACAGTATGGCTGTAATTGAGATTATTAAACTTGGGGTGTTCACACCAGCTGCACCGACAGACTGCAGCACCCCAAAACTGCAGGCACCAGCCCTGCCAGCCAGCCAGATGCCTGTGTACTCTCTCTGTGGCTTAATGATGGTCAGATGGTCATCTCAATGACCAACCTTTAGTGCCTTTTAATCGGGGAAGCTTTGATTTTGGGTGTGCTCTGGGATGTTATGAGAACATATTAGTTTGTTGAAAATGATTAATCTAAGCTGATATTTTGAAACCTTTCAAGTGACACCATTCCATGAAGTTTGATAAGGAGAGCAAAAGTAATCTGCTAATAATTTGTGGTTCAATAACTCCTTGGGACTCTTTGGAGAAAACACGAATGGATTTTAGCCTCATAACGAAGTTGTGCATAGCCACAGCAGAGACATTTATCAGCAGTCATGCCTGACAGGTAATTTTTTTTTTTTTAAGCAGTCTTTCTGAGTCTGTGCTTGTATTACAAAGTCATACTTTCTCTTCGAACAATGGTGCTTTATTAACTGTTTGTCTTAGTCCTCTTCATTAATAATTCACTTCTGGCCTGTCTGCCCATACCAATCCTGAATTTAGCTTATCAAAATGGAAGGATGTCTTAAAAAAAAAGAAATGCTGGTACTATAATCAGTAACCTCAAGCTCACGCTGAAAAACGTTTGTTAATGCAGAAATTAAGTAAATACAACCTGTGTTTTCTTTAAATACACAATCTGACAGTTGACTGCTCTATTCACTTGGTATTAACAGACTCCAGGTGTTTAGGATAAGGTAGAGGATTCCATTACAGGGCAACTTGGCAATAACACGGAATCGGACTCTTTCACGCATCTGCCTCTCAGCAGAAAATCTGCAGAGCCTTCACAGCTTCCACCACATATCGGCTGCCTGGCCAGTGTGCTGGCAGCGGAACCATGCCCTTATTTACCCTGTTGGCACTGCTTGATACAGTCACACCCCATTAGACTCATGGCTCTCTGAATAACAGAGCAGCACTTATAACTAACTAAAGTCAAAAGCAATATTCAAGCAAAGCTGTGTGCTGATTGGTAAACACTCCCTTTCCATTTTGTCAATTATAGTTCACTTATTTCAGCCAGTGTCATATACAATATGACGTTCATTCTAGTCAAAACACTGGACTGGTTGATGCATAGTCCCGAGTTTAATTTTAGATGCGTTCTTCTTAGGAACACAGGTCATAAGTTGGCTATGTTAGCCATAAGAGAGAATTTCCACTCTTCATGTTAAGAAAATTGTATCATTCTCCTGATACAGATGACCAAGTATCTTAAATGATCTACTTGATTAAAGGCAAGCTAACTCCAGGAGGTGTTTAATAATCCTACCGTTGAACTTCTCAAGAGACACATACAAAGACATGGATTGTTAGCATAGTTTCACTTAAAATATATTTTTCGAGCTTGCAGCTTGCTACAATAATGGACCTTTGGTTTACACATAACATATAAATAATAATCTTTTTACAAGAGTTCCTGGCATCTAGACTCCAGTATGAAATGTAAATACTTGAAGCCAAACTTCCCTGTAGAGCACACTGACACCGTAGTTCAGGGACGTATTTTCTGTGGGCTCACAGCTGTCCTTGTGTGCAAAGCACCTGACAAAGAGACAATTGTTCAGTGAAAAACTTGTTTGATGGTGTTAACACAGCCGAGAGCAGCAGCAGGTGAGAGGCCTGCCTCGTAGTCGTTGTGACTCTGGGCGGCAGTTTCCCAGCAGCACTCTACTCCGTGGCTCCATGAGGGGGCCTGCACCTGGTCAAAGGGAAAACAGTATGCTTTGTGCAGATCATCTGGGGCCATGGAAATAGAGACAGTCCTCCATCCAGCTTCTCATGCTGACTTAAATGTAAAACAGTGTGACTGGGCTATGATATCATCTGTTATGTCCCCTGCCCCTCAAAAATGCTGCCTTCACATGTAGCCAGATCTTAGGGAAATGCTTTCTTGCTCTTTATAGCTTATGTTAAAAAAAGAGGATCCCCTAGAACTGTAAGTGACTCACACACAGTCATGTGACTCTTAGTTTTCTGGGCCCCGAGTACAACCCTAAGATCTCTCCCGTGTGTCACTAGTATTTCAAATACCAGCAGGGTCACCCACGGTGGACAGATGTCAGTGGAACTTCCAGAAAAAGACAGATGAGGAAGAAAGGCCTGATGATTACTTTCAAAAATGAACCAGTGAAAATTCTATGGATCACAACAGAATATTGTCCGATATAGTGCTAAAGGATGAGCCTTCTAGGTTAAAAGACACTCAAAATACACAGTGGCCGCAACAATGGACTTAAGCAGACCAAGGATCATGAGGGCGGTGCAGGACGGGGCAATGTTTTCTTCTGTTGTACGTGGGATCATCACAAGCGGGAGCCGGCTGGACCGCAACTAACAACAACAACTCGATTTCTTTCACTGTGGTTCTCTGTCTGTAAGGGGGCCACGCTGTTTTCTGCTCCAGGCAGACCGTGAGAAGAGAAAGAAAGAATAAAGAAAGGCTGAACAATCTGTCCACTGTGGCTGCAAAGCAAAGAGTGGAAAAGAAATAATTTACTGCTCGGAAGCTTAACCCTCTACTAAACCAAAAAACCAAACCCATTGCCGTCGAGTCCATTACAACTCATAGAGACCCTATAGGACTGCCCCACAGGGTTTCCAGGGAGCGGCTGGTGGATTCAAACTGCCGACCTTTTGGTTAGCAGCTGAGCTCTTGGAGCTCTTAGCCACTGCGCCACCAGCATGCCTCACCCTCTACAGAAAAGCCTAATGGTTACAAAGCCTTCTTTGGGGAAGCTTTTAAAAATCAGTGATTTGTTTAATTTTGCTTCAGGTAAAACTACATTTGGGGTAGTCCTTATGTATCAAGCTTTGGAGATAGTGCTATGAGAAAAACAAGCAAAAAACTTGTCCCCTGGATGTCTGTTCTATACAGCCGGGAAATATGTTTTTTCTGTTCTGTTTATAGAAGTGGTGTTAAAAAATTTGATACTGGATATATTTAAGAAAAAATATATATATATATAATTTCAAGTCTTCAGTTGGGTTTTCTATATTGTTAAGAGTAGACAGCTCTTTATTTAGCGGAGCATTTAACATCTATCTAGACTTACAAAGTAGACCCCAAACCTGCTACTGGGAATGGGAGACAGAGAATTAAGCAGGAATGTGAGTGTGACACGCTGCTGTCTGATGCAGAGAGAGGAGAAGGAAAGAGACGACCAGTCACGTGGGGAAACCAAGGACAGAGGAGAAAAGAGCCAAGGAGAAATGCCGTTGGTGAGGACGGGTGAAGACCTTTAAAGGACGGCAGTATCAGCTTTCCATTTTAAGTTCTCTCTTGGGACTGTGCGACTCCAATTTGCATTTTCCAAACCTTTGGAAAGAGTCCACTGTCCACAATAGCCTTGCATTAGAGATGCTTTCGGGAGAATGAAGACGGAGATGATAATGTCCAGTCTTACAGGGAGCAATGCAGAATAAAAATCTAAACACAAGGACCTTATCCACCTCCCTAACTTCATCCCCTGTTACTCTTTTCCTCGCCCTCTGCACCTCTCAGTTTCTCGAACACAGTATGCATACTCCCTCCTCAAGGCCTTGGCTCTTGCTCTTTCCTGGGCCCTTCTCGTGATTCACATTTTCTCTTATATCTTACCTCTTCCCAACAGCTTCCTTACCAACCCTATTTCAACAGCACCGCCCCAAGTCACTTCACCACATCACCCCTTCTTTCGGCCTTTGTAGCACTTATCATTACCTGGTATTTCTTTGTTTATGTATTTGTTCTTTTCTGCATTGTTCACCTCTGTAGCCCAGTACCTGGTTTCATGCTTAATGAATACTAATCACATGAATGAATTCAGAAAGAAATAGGTCAGTGAAGAACCAAAGGTGGAATAAGAACACCCGAGGCTGCGGTAGCAGGAGACAACACACATAACTTAACCTGGCCTGAATCTCCAGATAGATATGGGCAATGAAAATGCTATGGAATCCATTTGAATATTAAAGAAAACGCTGAGCTCAGAGGCTAGAGGGCTTAGGGGCATATGGAAAACAAGTCCTTTTTTTCTTCCCCCCTAATCTAGAGCTTTTTTTTAATCCAACCCAATGCAGCTTTATCTACTTCTTAATAAGAACAGCTGTTCATTTTTATGTTTTATGTATGTATGGCTTCCCTAGTCACGTTTATACAGTGATAGCTGTTGTTGTTCTCAGCTGTCACTGAGTTGGCTCTGACTCATACATAACAGACCGTACGTATAACAGAACAAAAGCTTATCCAGTCCTGCGCCATCTCCATGATTGGCACTATGTTCGAGTTCACATTGTACAGTGTCTTCCGACCGAGGGGACTCATTTTCCAATGCTATATCGGACAATATCCAGTTGTGATCCATAAAGTTTTCATTGATTAATTTTCTGAAGTAGATCACCAGGCCTTTCTTCCTAGCCCTGTCTTAGTCTGGAAGCTCTGTTGAAACCTGTCCACCGTGGGTGACCCTACTGGTATTTGAAATATTGGTGGCATAGCTTCCAGCATCATAGCAACACACAAGCCACCAGAGCACAGCAAACTGTCAGCTGGATGGTGGTAATAACAAATAATACTTAGATAGCACTTATGTGCCCGACACAGTTCTAAGAACTTTATAAATACAATCTCATGTGTTCTTTACCATTGCACTAACAGGAAATTACTATTATCACCCCCGTTTTACAGATGAGAAGATAGATGTAAGTAATATCTTGGCCAAGGATATAGAACTGGTCAGTAGCAGGGCCAGGCTCACACCAGGCACTCTGGCTCCACAGTACATCCTCTGAAGCATTGCATTAGGCCACATCTTGTACCGAATCATCAAAACAGTGTCCAACCTCAAACTACACACTGGTGTTAAAATGCATCCTTCCTTCCAGTGTATCCCCAGAAGCTTGCTCTACACAGCAAAACGCTGCCTATAAACAGAGCCCACACTCCTGAATGTTCCATTCTGAGTGGAGAGAGCATTTTGAGCAAGCTGATGATCCACATGCGTCCTAACAATAAATGGTAGATGGAGTGTTGTCTTAGGTTTATGTTTATCAAATAGAAGCCATATGGTGCTTTTTTCTTTTCTTGTTTTAATATGCAATGGAAATTATCAAATAAGTGTGAGATCTGTGAATCTGACCAAGTAATCCGAGCGCTCTTAACAACATAATGTCTGGAGAGATGAACAGCAAGTTAATCCCCAAGGATGCCCTTGAAAGTCACACCTTTAAGGTCTGTAAAGGGAACACATTTTATTAAGTTAATGGTAGAGCTTAATTTAATGCTTCCTAACGCTTTGAAGACTATCATGTCTTTTAACAAACAGTATTTTATCCATCCATTAAGTTGTTATAATTACTCTGTATTTGACCAGATGGCAAATAATTTCCAAAGTCAGACCAGGTGTTTAAGAAGCGGCAATAATTGCAAAGCTGATGACTGGCGGTGAAATCAATTTAAAACACTGTAACAGAGGCACAGTGGTGCTTCACGTGAAGACTGACCAAAAATAATACTGAGAATAAAATATAGGAAAATGGATATTTCATGACCATGAGGCCAGATAAATGCAGGTGTGAGGAAAGAGTGTTTAATTCCTCTGTTCCTATGCTGAGTTCCATGTCAATCAACACATGCTTTCATAGGTGTCATGTCTACTTGAGTTTTAAAAGGACACTTGGCAATAAACACTTAGAAGGACTGAAAATTAACACCGTGGCAGACAGTGTCAACTCAGATAAATATCAAACTTGGATACAATCTTACTTTTCTCACATTTCTGCTTCATGCCTTGAAGCATGGATTTCACGGCCACAGCTGGAAGTCAAAGAGTTCTTAACTCATTTTCAAAGGCGCTCCCATTAGGCAGGCGTCCCAGCTTCCTACACTCAGCCACAGCAGAGATGACCTAACCAGCATCTGAGCTCAACCAGTAAAACACTGCTTTTTTGAAGATTTGTCCAGAGTAATAGAGAATTCCAGGAAATATCTCTTGAACTCTATTAGGTGAAGCTATTGGCAAACTGAAGCACCTAACACATTTTTGACAAAGCACCCTTTTAATCAAGGGAATGATTAGATTAGAGTCAGACTGCCTTGGCTCAGATGCCTGCCTCTAACACTGGCTAATGTGACTGGGTGCCGGGCCAGCTTTGTGGTTGTGTGGCCCACGCAGTCGCATGGGGCCCATACTTTCGAAGGGCCCATGGTTGGCTTAAATCTCTACTGTCACCATATTGGAATTCTCATTAATTTCTGAACAAGGGACCTCACATTTTCATTCTGAGCTGCAGTTGTTGTTGAGTCAACCCCGACTCATGGTGAACCCATGTGTGTCAGAGTAGAACTGGGCTCCATAGGGCTCTCAAGGTTGATTTTTTAGAAGTAGATCACCAGGCTTTTCTTCTGAGGTGCCTCTGTTTGGACTTGAACTACCAACCTTTTGGTTAACAGCCAAGTGCTTAACCGTTTTTGCACCACCCAGGAACTCATTTTGCACTGGGCCCAATCAATTTTGTCACTGGTCCTGACTGAGTGGCTTATTTAATCTCCCTGAACTACACAGTTCCCTTGTCTGTAAAATGCAGAATAATAATAGTACTCATCTCGCTGAGATGATTTGCAGAAAACGGAGGTAATCATGCCACTAGCACATAGTGAGCACTCGATTAAAACCGCTAGTTTTGATGTTTTGTCTTTATTATTTTTGTTGTTGTTATTGCTCTTGTTATTATGAGTTTTCAATGTAGCTTCCTTGCCTCTAAGCAGCAATTGACAGAGTGGATCACTCTCGCCTTCTTGAACACTTTCTTCACTTGCGTTTTAAGACATCTCACACACCTGACTTTCCTCCTCCATCTCCGGCCTCTCCTTTTCAACCTCCTTTGCTGGTTTCTTCCCATTTCTAAATATTGGAGTGTCCCAAGGTTCGTGCTTGCGTGTTTTCTGTTTTCTATCTAAACCTATTTGCTACGTGGTCTCACGTGCTTTAAATACCACCTATGTCAACAACTCTCAACATTCATTCCCAGTTCAGACATTTTGCCTGAATTCTAGACACAGACAATGGTCTACGTGACATCTCCATTTGGAAGCCTATTAGGCCCCTCGAGCTTAATATGAGCTCCTAATATTCACCACCCTAAACCTCCAATCTTCCCTATCTCAGTTAATGACAATCGTAGCCTTTCAGTTGATATGGCCACAACCTTGGAATCATCCTTAACTCCGTTTACTCTCTCCGCAAAGGTAGTAGGCTCCGATTTCATTCTGCCTCCAGAATCTCATCTCTTAGCACCACTTCCTTCACTCTCACCATGGTTCTGACCTGAGCCACCACCACCACTCATCTGGATTATCCCAGCTGACCCTTTAGTCTATTCCCCACACAGTAGCCAGAGACATCACCTAAAAAAAATTGTGATTAAGATCATGTAATTCCTAGTTTCAGAATTCTCCAATGGCTTCCCATCTCGTTTAGAGCAAAACCCAAATTCCTGACTCTGGCCTTGAAGTCTACGGCTGCCCTTATCTTTCTGACCTCGAGCACTGCACTACCTTTGCTCAGTATGCTCTGTTCACTCTGACCCCACCCCGTTACTGCAGCACCCCACACGTTTACACTTCAGGCCTTGGCACGGTGTTTTCCCTCTGACATTTCCAGGGCTCTCATCGCTTCCTTTTAGGTGTTTACATTCCATAGGATGCATCCCCTGGCCACTCTATCTGAAATTTTAAGCACTACCTCCCAAACCCTTCCTATGCTCCTTCCTTATTTTATTTTTTCTCCATTTTATCCTATTTTTTTTTTTTTTTTTCCACCTAAAATTATAGTGGAAATGCCTGGGATTTTGTAAAAACCCCAAAACCAAACCCACTACCATCAAGTTGATTCTGACTCATGGGAATCCCATGTGTTACAGAGTTGAACGACTCCATAGGGTTTTCATGGTGATGATCTTTATGGAAGCAGATTGCCAGCCCTTTCTTCCACAGTGTCACTGGGTGAGTGCCAACAGCCAGCCTTGAGGTTGTTAGTCACGTGCAAACCATTTGCATCACCCAGGCTCCTCTGAGGTTTGGTAGATCCCTACGTATTGTGTGAACTGAAGCACACACTAGGGACATCATAACATGAAATCTGACAATTGCAATTCAGACCCACTCAGGGCACTGAAATATTGAAGTACAGTCTTAGAGCCTCCTGTAACTCCATTTACTTACTCACATGTGGACGGACAAAATAAAAGGGAAAAACTTAACCTTTCTTCATTGAACTTGCCAAAATATAGGAGGCATGATGTTTTATACTCATTTGCCTGTTTCATTGTCAGCCCTCCGCTTCAGGGCAGTAACATTTTCTCTTTGGTTCAATCCTGCATCCCTAGAGTCTAGCTCAGTGCCTGGCATGAATTAGACACTATTTGTTAAATGAAGGAATGAATCAATGAACTGAAAGAGTGTGACAACTGAGTCTGAATAACAGTGGTTTAGTTGATTAATTCGGTGAATTATAAATCATTACATCAATTAAGTTAAATTCATATCTGCTCTTCCATCTTAATCCTAGAATACATTCTCCTTTCGTATGAGACTGGTGGTGAAAAAAGTCCACCCACCTAATTCTTCCAAATTCCCGAAAGATATTAATCTCAGTGATTTTAATCTTTAGGAATTAAAAATGAGAAATCAGAATTTCCAGGAAGGTTCAGAAATTCTCAAAACATTTTTCATAACATTATTTACACGTTTTTAAATAATAATCAGTGACCATATGCATAAATAGTGAATACTTTTCCTGAAACTAAAAATTTCAGCGGTTTTCTTTTTTAAAAAGTTATAATAATAAATATACGGCTTAATATTACGACAAGATCATTTATTTCAATAAAATTTTAAAGATTATTTCTAGTGATCTAGACATTTGATAATAGAAAACAGTAAAAGAAGGGAATATTAACACAAAATAAATGTTAAAAAAGCGTTTAAATATTGAATATAATTCTACAAATATTCAATATTTTAAAAATAGTGTTTACATTAAATTTTAAAACAAAGAACTAATTGCGCTCCCTGATTAGGCTTGACCTTTGTTTCATGACAAATATTCTAGACATAAGAAAAAAATTCTTACGTTTTGCATTGACCTCGGTCAAATTGTTAAAGTGCATCCCGAAGCATCTTAAAGATTAGCATTAGGGTACATGTTGCTTCATACAAGCTCATTCCTTTTTGAAAGATAAAAATATTTTTGTTTCCTTGCCCTGACTTTGGTTTTGCCATTGAAATGAGACTTCTCTTGCTAATTCTGACTTTATGTCATGGTATTCCACAACATCTCCATCTTCTCTTTGCATTTTTTTTCTGTTGACTCTGCTGAATATTCAAACAGTGGAAAACAGCAGCCAACGCTGAGTAACATTCAAGTAACATAACACTCAATAGTACCACACAGAGTCAGGAGTGCGAATTGCTATTTAAGTTCTTATTTTGCTTTCAATACTTGTTATTTCTTGGAACATTACAAATACTATAAAATTTACTATGCATATAAACTTATTAATACTCTTTTTACTTGTAAGAATGACTTGCTGTTAGCGGTAGACCAGACCTCGAGCATTGATGTCAACAGCTACAAGCAAGAGTAACTGCTTCTCTACCTTTGTCTGTCCTGTTTCTGGAAATATTGACCTTCACCTTCAAAACCCTGTGTCAGCTTCCAGCTTGATGTCAGTGGACTCTAGAACAACTGATGTCTCTATGTTGGTTGGTAAGCTTTAATTCTCACAGGAGAGTAATAATAGTCTTTCACATTTTCCCAATTTATTAACTAGTTTTTCAGAACCTGGGATTCTGAAAAATGTAAACTTCCTGAGAAACACTGGAAAGAAACTTCCATGTAGAAAAACACTCCACTCACGTTACCATATGTTATTCCATAAAAGTCTTGACTTTGGGCTTTAAAACAATTATCTGGGAGGTGGGAAAGAAAGGAGTTCTGTCTATGTAATGAATATTCATAAGAGGTTATTCAGGCATAAAATGAAGACCTATGTAGTTTTGGATGAGATTAAATATCTGTTTTATATCTGCTATTTCATTTTCTCCCTGAGCTGCACCTAGCTTTGTAAAGAGATGAAGTAAGTTTTATGCCCCAATCTTAAATTACTCAGATGTCAGCCAAAGTTCAGATAGTCTAATATTTTACATCCTCATTTTGCTAGCTCTTAGGTTATCAAAACAGGTATTTGCCAGATGGTAAACCTGTTTGTGATGTCAAAAATGGGCAAATGAAGGGGCTGAGTTATAGAAAATTTTCCTTATCAATGTTTCAACAAAAGATTCTCCAACATTCCACTTAAGTACATAAAATAGAACATGATATGTGTACCTGTTCAAAGAAGACATGTTGTACTTTGCCATTTTGCCTCCTTTTCTCACTCCCTTATGTTAGTGCCTATCTTACCAATGTCTCTTTCAGAATTCTCAGAGTTGTATCACAGGAATTCTCCCCACTTTGACTGATGAGCTTTTTTGTTTGTTTAATTTGGTTCTTTTCCACTTATTCAACGTGCATTTTGAATTGTATGGATTCCTACTTGCCCAGCACCTTGTTCTGACAACCTTCCTATTTTGGGGTCCTAGTGCTTATTCTGGAAACCCTGGTGGCATAATGGTTAAGAGCTACAGCTGCTAACCAAGAGGTCAGCAGTTTGAATCCACCAGGCACTCCCTGGAAACCCTATGGGGCAGTTCAGCTCTGTCCTATAGGGTCACTTTGAGTCAGAATCGACTTGACGGCAACAGTTTGGTTTTTGGTTTTTTTAGGGCTTATCTTTGACGCAGGAAATTTAGATGTTTCTCTTGATCCTATTTACCAAGGAACAGCTAAAAGCCAGCAGCAGTGTCTCCTTTAGGACATGCTCTTGGAGTGCGCAGAGAAGGGATCCCTCTGGATAAAATAAAGTCAAAGTTCAAAGTATTGTTAGAGCTCTGCTTATTCAAGAAGACCCTTTTGAATTGTTTGGGGTAAATGACTATAAAGTTTCTCTGTGTTTGCTTGTGGTGATGTTGGAAAGTGTGGGAGGTGGTTCTTACAGCTACACATGAATGCAGATTAGCTGACACTATCAAGGAGTACACATACTACAACATTGTAGATTTCTCTGCATATTCACACAATCCTACTTCACAAAGCTGCCTCTACTCTCAGTGACCACAGATGTTTACACTTATTCTGCAGTTGTCTTTACCAGGAAGCTAGGCCGGCCGGTCTCCTTCTGCGAATGGGGCTTAGGATGCAGGCTTGCTATTATAGTGCCTGCAGCTAGCTACAGGGAGTGCCTGGGCAGTGCAATGGTTAACAAACTTGTCTGCTAACCTTTCGTTTGGCTGTTCACATCCACTTAGAGGCACCTCAGAAGACAGCCTGGGTGATCTACTTCCAAAAAATCAGCCATTGAAAACTTATGGAGCACAGTTCTACCCTGACATACATGGGGTCATCATGAGTTGGAATCGACTCGGCAGCTATAATAGCTAGCTACAGACCCTTCCTTTGCTGGAGGATGAGCAAAGCTCTGGTTCCCACACTCCAATCTAGTCTGATATCCCAAGATTCCATCCTTTTGCCTCTTACTTGAGCCAGTCTCTGCAGAGGTCACCGGGTTGCCACATTAGTTTTATTTTCTCCCTGGTTATTGATTTTCATTTTGCTTTCAAGTACCATCCTTTGAATCATTCTCAGCTTCAAACTCAAAAGTCCTGCGACCCATCTAGGGCTCTAATTGCCATCTTGACTGGAAGGAGATTTCAGACACCAAGAGCTAGTCAGCAATGATCCCACAGCCCCATTACTCCCTCCCCCCAACCATCCCACCCATCTCTAGCCTCGATTCAATGGGTCCAATTTTCATTCACAGCAAACATGGTAAATTCTAGTCAAAGATCCTAAGATGGACTGTGGGTAGAACATGCATACTATGAGCAGGATCTATACAACAAATTCTGACAAAGCAAAACATAACTCTAGATGATGCAATTAATCAGTGATTCTATGGCATTCTTATTAGCAAACTTATGCAAATAGGATTCAGAACAAAAGGCTCACTAAAATAACCACAACTAAGTTGCTATAATCGGGTTTTAGACTATATTACATTATTCGAATTATAGGGTCACTGTAAGTTGGAATCGACTTGACGGCACACAACAACAAGTGGTTCTTAGATATGGGGGGAGGGTATGATTTTTAAAAACAAATCCCTAAATACGTTTTCACTTTGCATTTTCTTCTTCAAAGGATTCTCCAAAGACTAAAATTTCAATATCAGCACCACCATGTTCGGGATGTTGGAAAGGTAATAGCCACTTGCTGATGCCAATCTATCTTTTTCTACAACTTTATTTAAATTGGGACTTAAGCCTGAACTATACCTTCTAAGTCTTCAGGGATCATAGCTGTTTCCCGGCCACCAGGAAGTCTCCACGGCCTAAAGTCTGCTGTGCCGTCTCACTCTTCACTTGTGACCTAGACAAATCTAGGTTACCAAGAAGCCCCTGGGCACGTTCCTCAACGACTGTTGGACAGGCACATAACAGTATTTTTATTTTATATGTTATTCATATCCAGTATGACATCTTTTCACTTTCAATGCTCAGTTTTAGTTAAAAGGCCTTCAAAAAAAATAATAAAAGCTCTAACCTGTCCAAAAACCAAACCCATTGCCATCAAGTCAATTCTGACTCATGGTAACCCCATGTGTTACAGAGTAGAACTGCTCCATACGGTTTTCTTGGCTGTAATATTTATAGAAGCAGATTGCTAGGACTTTCTTCCATGGCACTGCTGGGTGGGTTCAAACTGCCAACCTTTAGTTGAGTAGTCAAACACAAACTGTTCCATCTGGGAACCTGCATAACCTGTCCCGAGGACTTATTTTAGTGAGAGCATTTAGAAAAAAGTAGCACCAGTAGAAATTATTTGTTTCTTTGCTTGTTGGTGAAATGAAATCTCTTTCTTATTTTGAAAATATGTTTGTTTATATAATCCATCTTGTTTTGTGTTCTGTTTAGCTAGTGTTCAGACAGCCAGAATTCTCTATTTCCCTCTGGGGGTAAGGAGTTTCAGATATATAAAAATATAAAAACTGGAATGATGTGTTTTAAATAAATGGCATCTTGGGACTATCCATGACCTTGGCTCACACTTACAAAAGTAAATTCTTTGCATAAATCATTAAATGGGATGAGTGTTTTTAAATGCATCATTAAAAGCCAATATGCAAATAATCTCAACAATTATAATAAGACTTATGCCTGGGCCAATCAAAGAAAATAAACCCTTTTCACTTTCTTAGCATTAGCATAGTAAGCAGTCTTTACTAACACCAGTATAAAATACACACACACACACACACACACACACACACACACACACACACACACACACAAGCAGGCAAGTTGATATGTTAGTCCTTATGGGACATGCATGCCTCTTCCCTCCCCTTCAGCGAGTTCATTCCACTGTTTCTGACTTATTCATACTTGACTCAGAGTAGGAAGGGTCTACAAATAGCACGTCAAACCTCATCAGGTTGATGGACGCATTGAAGCACACAGAGGCTACTTGTTGCAGAGCTGACACTAAAACAAGGTTCTTTTTAAAAGGCTAATCTAACCATGCTTAAATCTAAACTTGCTGAAAATCCTTCAATGGTTTCCTGTTATCTGACAAAATCCCAAAGCCACAGCCAGCCTCTCCAGCCTCGCTCTGTCCGGCACTTCTCTTAATTCTCTACCCTGTGGCCATACGGAATATGTTCCCATCTATGCCTCAGATACGTGCTCTCGTTCCCAAAGGACTTCCACATGATGTTCTCTTTGCCTTGAATACCTCTCCTTCTGCCTTGGACCAGGTAATATCTATTCATCTTTTAAGTCTCTATTTAAACGTTATTTTCTTAAGAAAGTCTTCCCAGACCCTTAAAAACCAAAACCAAACCCACGGCCATCAAGTCGATTCCAACTCATAGCAACCCTATAGAGTTTCCAAGGCTGTAAAACTTTACGGAAGCAGACTGACACATCTTTCTCCCATGGAGCAGCCAGTGGGTTCAAACCACTAACCTTTTGGTTAGCAGCCTGGCTTTTAACGACTGTGCCATCAGGGTTCCAAGGGCTCCTTAGAGTGACTTATATTTGTTTTTTATATCAGTAACTGAACAGTCTGTGTTAAACCCACACAGCAGCTCCACAGGAAAAAGACCTGGCTATCTGCTCCCATCAAGACTATAGCCTAGCAATAGATAAGTGGTATCTTGGGTGAAGGGTGAGACAGTACACAATACAGGGGAAACTAGCACAACCTGTACAAGGAAATGTCATGGAAGCCCCATAGACACATCCAAACTCCCTGAGGGACTGAATTGCTGGGCGGAGGGCTCTGGGGACCATGGTCTCGGGGAACATCTAGCTCAATTGGCATGACACAGCTTATAAAGACAATGCTCTACATTCTACCTTGGTGAGTAGTGTCTGGGGTCTTAAAAGCCTTTGAGCAGCCATCTAAGATACTCCACTGGTCTCATCCCTTCAGGAGCAAGGGAGAATGAAGAGAACAGGATACAAGGAAAAGATTAGTCCGAAAGACTAATTGTCCACAGCTACCAAGGCCTCCACCGGACTGAGTCCAGTACAGCTAGATGGTGCCCGGCTACCACCACTGACTGCTCTGACCAGGATCACAACAGAGGGTTCTGGACAGAGCTGGAGAAGGATGTAGAGCATAATTCTAACTCACAAAGAAAAAAGACCAGGTTTACCGGCCTAAAGGAGACTGGAGAAACCTCGAGAGTATGGCCCCCAGACACCCTTTTAGCTCAGTGGTGAAGTTACCTCCGAGGTTCACTGTTCAGCCTGGGAGTGGACGGCCCCGTAAAACCAAATGAGACTAACGAGGTACAGGAGTCCAGTGACAACGGCCAGAAGGCAGAAGGGGACAACGAAGCTGGTGATAGGGAACCCAAGGTTGAGTAAGGATATTGTTGATGTGTTGTGAGATTGTTAACCATTGTCATAGGGCAACATTTGTAGTAACTGTTAAATGAGAAACTATTTTGTTCTGTAAGCCTTCATCTTAAGTGAGAATAACAGCACAATTGGAAGCGCGTAGTCAGTGTCACTGAACTGTGTATGTAGAAATTTTTGAAACCGTGTATCTTTGGCTATGTGTATTTTCACAAAAAAAAAAAAAAAAAAGGTTGAGAATTTAGAGGGTTAATATGTTGTGGGGTTGTTAACCAAGTCATAAAACAACATGTGTACTACTGTTTCATGAGAAACTATTTGTTCTGTAAGCCTTCACCTGAAGTACAATAAAATATTAAATAAATAAATAAATACAATTGAATAAATGAAAAAAAAAAAGATTATAGCCTAGAAAGTCCAATGGGGCAGTTCTACTCTGTTACATGGGGTCTCTAAGAGTCAAAATAGACTCAGTGGCACCTAACAACAACAGCATATGCTATTTAGACACACTGCCCTTCTACTTCGTTAAAGCTCATCACATTTGTAACTATTTACTCAGTGTGCGTCCTTCCTGCTAGACTGTAAACAACTGGAAGATGATGTCTGTCCTATTATAACTTTATCTTCCACTTCTTGAGCAGTGTGGGGCACATACTAAATTTTCAATTAAAATTGAATAATTGATTGTTAATTGATTGATCAAGGCTTCTTGCTTCCAGTGTTTATTTCTGAATTATACCATACTACTTCCTCAATATAAAATACATTTTATAAACATATAACTCCCTAAACATTTACCATTTGTTGCATCCAAAGATGATTTGTGATTGTTCTTTCAGTAATTACAGTTACTGCGGTTTGCAAGTATTACATAGTAAAAAGCCACTGGTTTGAAAAAGGAGCATTAATGCAGAGCTCCACTTAGTCAATTGAAGAGTTCTGCCTTTGTATTCTTCCACTGTTGTTGTTGCTGCTGTTGTATGCTGTGGAGATAATTTTCTACTCACAGTGACTGGATATGATGGAGTAGAACTGCCCTATAGGAGTATCTAGGCTGCAGCCTTTATGGAAGCAGATCAACAGCTCTTTCTCCCATGGAGCTGCTGGGTGGGTTCAAATCACCAGCCTTTTGGTTGGCAGCTGAGCACTTAACCATTGTGCCACCAGGGCAAAGTTGGAAGGTGTCATATTGTACTAGCTCTCCTCCCCATTTCCAAATCAAATCCTACAAGTAAACAAACTTTGCCTAAGAATATTTTAATAATTTTTTTTAGGGAAAAAATTTATCTAGTTCTTTAAGTCCATTGAATCTCAAAGCAAATTCTTCATTTATTTCTATTATTTTCCTTAGTCTTTTTCCTTTTAAGGTCACTAGACTTAATTTTTCCCAACAATGAGTCTCCCTTTTACTATACTACTTGAGTGGCTAGACTCAGAAGAAGGTAAATTCTTAACTACTCTTTTTATAGACCTATAGGTAGATCCCTAAGCTACCTCATACCCTAATTCTAACAACATTACCTGTTACTACTAAGTCAGGAGCATTTTTGGATACTTATTTGAAGTACAAAAATGATCTCAGTGTCCACAAAAAAATTAAATCACATCTACTTTTATTTGCATTTCTCTGATTTTTAAAAATTTAAGTATCCACAAATCACATTGATTAAGGGGAAGGATGCACAGCCAATTACTATAATTGCTATCAATAAGTTGCACACCTGTAAAAAGTTGAGCTGGCAGAATTTATGTGATGTATTTACAACTATGACAAAAAAAAAAAAATAGAGTAGCTGCTGATGCTGCTTATGTACAACCAAACACCTCATGGGATTTGGTTCCTTGGTTGGGAGGTTTAGAGTCACGGTTTCAAGGGACATCCAGTTATTCAGCCTAATAAAGTGTTTAGTGCCTCTGTTCTACCTCCTAGCTCATTGTCTAGTGCCTTGGGTCTTAAAAGCTTGCAAGTGGTCATCCAAGGCTCAATAATTTGTCTCTAGTCTCCTGGAGCAACAGAGGAAGAAGGAAAGTCACAAACAAGAGGAGGATATGGAATGTGTGGCAAATTGCCTACATGAAAAACTGCCTCCTTTGCCATGAGACCAGAAGAACTTGATGGTGCTCAGCTACGATTACTGAACATTTTGATCAAAGATCTCATAGAAGAATACTGATCAAAAGGGGGAACATGTAGAACAGAATTTCAAATGCTCATAGACTCCAAACTTTCCTAAGCCATGGAGGAGGGATGAACCCCTGAAACTATTGCTCTGAGATAATCTTTAAACCTTAAACCAAAAATATCCCTGAAGTTATCTTAAAACTGAACAATAGTTTAGCTTAACTAGTAAAAAGGTCTGCCTTGAGCATTATGCTCTCTTAAGAACTATCTATATGGGAACAAATTGACAACAGTAATTCAAAAGATTAGATAAGAACTTTAGGAGGCAGTGAGTTTATATTAACGAGCAAGGAACAACTAAGAAAAGGAGGTGAGAATGGTTGCACAACTCGAAGAATGTAATCAGTGTCAGTAAATTGTACGTGTAGAAACTGTTGAACTGGTGTATGTTTTGCTGTGTATGTCCTCAATAACAACAAAGAAAATTTAGAAAAAAATTAAGTCTTCATGCGAAAACTATATGATGCTCTGATGAAAGCAAATCACCCATCTCTCATATAAGCTGAGAAAAAAGTACACTCTCAAAGTACCTAATATTTGCTAAATGCATTAAAATGATCGACATCCTTCCTAAAAATTGGCTGATTGATTTAGGGCCACTGCACGCACAAGCCAACTCAGAGCAGGAACAAAATGTGATGAAGGCGGTGACTTGCTATGTGAGGAGTGACCTGAAAACTTAAAACATGAAACATCACCGTTACTGTCATTATTCCTGTCATGACATCCAGAACTCAAAGGGGACTCCTGCCAGTGCCACACTGCACCCTGTCAAAGGTGGAAAACTTGCAAGACCCGGAAAAACAAGGCAGTCCTGTTGAGTTCCAGCTCTCACAGCTTTCGCTGTATTTATATCCTCAGTTGTATATGAGTGATTGTGCCTGCTGGTTTTTCTGGGCCCTGGGGCCCGGTTTGGCTTAATTTTTATTTATTCATATGTATCATGTCTCAGATTGTTTTGAGATAGGTGCTTGTTAATTAGCATTATCAAATGTAGTATGGTTAAAGAGTTAAACTTAGAGAGAAAAATATATATATAGTTCCATCAGCAACAGTAATAATGTGGCAGAGCTTATGGCATGAGATAAAAATCAAGTTGAAGACAAACACTTTGCGATAAGCATAAAAGCCTGCCGTTAGTTTCATATCACACCGGGGAGCCAACCTTCAAGCTGTATTGTTCAGACATGAAAAAAAAGATTATTAGGTTCTAAAGGACAAACTTCTTTTTATTTATTTATTTATTTATTTATTTATTTTTATTGTACTTCAGGTGAAGGTTTA
>NW_004443940.1:24202887-24226612 GCF_000243295.1 Trichechus manatus latirostris | reverse complement strand
GATCTCCCCGCAGCCCCTCCAACATTTGCTATTTCCAGTGTTTTTGATTCGTGCCAGTAATGCCGGGGTGAGATGGTATTTCATTGTGGTTTTAATTTGCATTTCTCTAATGGCTACTGATCGCGAGCATTTCCTCATGTGCCTGTTGGCCACTCGAACGTCTTCTTTGGTAAAGTGACAAACTTCTTTTTAAAATCATATTCAGATTCTAGGTTGGCCCAATCAAGAAAGACCCAGTAGGCCTAATTCTTATTTTATCCCTCTGCACTCCCATGTGTGGCTCCTATGCATGAAATGCTCATTAATTTCAAAAGATTTGAGCCGCCGTAGTTGAGTGCACAGGGAGGATGGAAACTGAATCACATGACCTCCACCAAGAAGTACCGGGAAATTCCAATGATATTAAGCAAGCAGACAAGGTTTTCAGTGGATTGACAGTTTCTTTCATTAAAAATATGAAAAGCAAAACCTATACCAATGGACATCAGGGAATTGTTCTCTGGAATGTTGAAAATAAATAAATACCAGAGCTAATAGGTCAATAATATTTTGAACTGGGCCCTTCATGTATTCCTCGCACCAGTTAATCTCAGACAATTATAGCAGGCAGATGGACTCAGAATTCATGCTCGAGAAAGTCAGATCATTTATTGCACACACTGCTCTTGTTGACTTTATCTTGACAAAGCTTGACACAATCGTCACACTTGCATTGACTCAGCCTGGGGTCCTGTCCTCAATCCAAGTAGGTATAGAAAGAAAGGAATGACAATTGTTCTATATTGTGGGCCAATGTGAAGAAAGTCTATATCATTGGCAGAAAATTCTTGGAAGTCAATTTTTGACATAGTGGTTCTAGAGGTTCCTCTGGTCTATTTTGTCATTTTTGACATAGAGGGGTAAGAAGAGAGAAACTTTTATTCAAAAATGCCCTTACCCATTTTCTGCCTGAATTAATTGGAAAACTGCATCATTTCCCCACAGATTTGAGAATGAAGACCTGGATTAAACGAGAGAAAAAAGTTGCATATATTGCATTCCTGTTCTTAATTAAGATATATTTTGCGGTCATTACAGAGATATAATGAAGCACCTCCAATGTAAGTATTTTTTCTAATGGAAAAGAATGAGTACTTTGATTTCTATACAAGTTGAAGGAGAAAAATAGCTCCAATATAATAAATCATTGTCCAAAATGAATTTTTATGATTCTTTTCAGAGGTATAGGACCAAAGGACCGAGATTTCCGTGATAAACTACCACCAAAGAACTCACAAAACTTATCAAATGTTATCAAGATCATTTTGGATCAATTTGGTTGTGAATGACTGAAAAACGTAACCCCAGCTTAGGCATAAAGGGACTGTATTCACTCGTGTAACTGAGAAGTCCAGAGGTAGCGCTGTCTTTAGGCAAGGCCCAAAGCAGGGGCTCAACTGGTCGCACTAGTTCTCCTTCTCTCTCTCTCCCTCTCTCTCTTCAACTCTGCTCTCCTCTGTAGGTTGACTCCATAATAACAATTTTTTCCTCCTGCAGTTGCAGATTCTGAGACAGAAACTCATATCTCGCGTCTTACCAGGTTCACGTTCAGTGGGAGAGAGGTGTCCTTTTCAGAAATCTATGACTCTTTGGCTATGATTGACTCATGTGCTTCTCCCTGAATCAATGCCTGTGTCAAGGGATATGCAATGCCCTGGTTTAGATGCCCTTCCACCCTTGGATTCTTGGCTAAGCCAGCTTCGCTAAAGCCACATGGTCTGTGAATGGTGGACAGGGGATCTGTCCATGGGAAAAGAAAGGGATGGCTACCAGAATGTGAGTGAATGGGTTCTTGGTGAGAAAATATCAGGTACTCAGCACAAGGACATTATCTTTCCTTCTGTGAAATATTTGGAATACAAATCAAGAAGAAAGTTAAAAGTACCCACTAGCCCCATACCCACAAGTATATTCTATTAATATTTTGATGTATTTCTTTTATGAATGTGTATTATTTTTCCCACATAGCCTAATCTGCATTTTTTTTACAAAGAGGCTTAATGGTATTTTTACAAAGTTACAATCAATAGCTTCATATTCCTTGATAATGTACTTTTTCTTTATTTAACATTATATTATGAAGACATTTAGAAGCATCAACATAGTACTCACGTAATTCCTCCTAGAGAAAATTTATATCAGGAAATCTGATACCTGAGCTTATTCTTCTCTTAGGACAAAATGCTTGGGTGTGAAAAGAGTGTAGAAATGTCTCTTTGACAATTATATATATATATATATATTTGTGTATATATGTGCATATATAAACAAAATTGAGGGTATGCTTTTGAAATAGCAGCCCCTCCCATGTAGCATTATATTATGATCACTTTTTGTTTGTGTCTCTGAATAACATTGATAATTAATTGCACCTTGTACTCCTTTGTTTGGATGTTCCATAATTTATTTGGCTAATCTCTACTCTGGCACTCAAATTATTATCAATTTTAACTATTATATAAAATAAAACTTCAATGAATATGTTTTTAATATAAATCTTTCTTTGCATCTCTAATTATTTCCTTGGGATATATACTTCAAAGTTGAATTACTGGGTAGGATGGTGTAAAATGTTTTAAGTCTTCTGATACATATAGTCAAATTGCCCTCCAGAAGGATGGTTCCATTTTTATTCACAATCTTACCCTTGCAAACATTTGTGCTATTAAAATTGTTTTAAATTTAGAAATAATATACACATTTAGTTAAAATTTTTGAACAATCTCATTGTTTCAGTAATGTCTGCTTTTAGTACATCTGCTAATTAACACTGTAAATCTAGGTAATATATTTTTAATGATGTGTCCTGATTTATCAAATTTGAATTGTATTTAGCAACTTCTACACTACAAAATAAGAAAAGTAGTTTAACATACCTATACTACATCTCCCCTACACCTTCTCCCAAATTTTTTTATATTGTTATGTTTAGATCTCAATATAATTTTATCTTCTAAAACTGTGAGTTTTTAGTTTCATCCTTTGGGTTTTATCAAATTGGGGCAGAATCCTTTCTTTCTCTCCACTAAGTAAGATGAGGAAACGTATCCCCAATAACTCCTCCAACTCTCCTCCCACCATCAACTCCCTTTATCTCCTGACTCTGCCACCTAGACCACTGCTTCTCCATTACAGAGACATCATACAGGGGAGTGGAGTTGAGCAGATGGAAGTGGTGGAGACTAAATTTTGGATATAGTGAAAAGCCACGTACAAGGCATGAAAAGTATGCATAACATTATTAAGATTTAAAATATTTAAAGTCTGGTCACTTTGTGTATAGAAGGGTTTTTTCACCTCGACCCTGTTGCCATTTGGGGCTGGATAATTCTTTGTTGTTGGGGGCTGTGTTGTGCATTGTAGGATATTTAGCATCATCCCTCGCCTCTACCCACTAGATTTCAGTAGCACCCTTCCAGCTGTGACAACTACATATGTATCCAGACATTGGCAAATACCCTGTTGGGCCGTAGTACTCTCGAATAAGAACCAGTGGTGCGTAGGTGTGTTCTTCAACAGGTCTTTGCCCACTGTTTTGATTTCAGTGGGAAGAGCAATCTGACTCCAAAGCGTAATTGTAGCTTATAAGGTTTTTAGGGCAAAAACAGGTAGAGAAAGGAGCCCTAGTGGCACAGTGGTTAAGTGCTCAGCTGCTAACTAACAGGTCAGTGGTTCGAACACACCAGCCCCTCTGCAGGAGAAAGATGTAGCAATCTGCTTGGGTAAAGATTACAGCCTTGTAATCAATGTCACTGAATTGTATATGTAGAAAGTTTTGAAATGGTGTAACTTTGGCTATGTATATTTTCACCAAAATAAAGGTCCTCCAAGGTCAAAAAAAAAAAGATTACAGCCTTGGAAACCCCGTGGGGCAATTCTACTGTGTTCTGTGGGGTCGCTATGAGCCAGAATCGACTTGATGGCAACGAGTTTTTTACAGGTAGAGAGCAGAAGCAGGCAGGATCTTTCCGTTGTCATTAGACAGTGAGCTTTAAGATTGGATAGAGTACTTGGTGTTTTTCCTTCCTGGGAAGAACCAACTTTTTTCTCTCCAGATCTGTAGTGGACACTTATATTCTGCTTTTCTCTCGGGGGATGCTATCACCCTAAAAGCCCAAAGCAGCAGTTCTCAAATACTATCCTGAGACCAAAGGTTACTAATACCCATGTCTCTGTTGGGTTCGCTTCCTAATCTACCTGTAGTATTATTTCTTTATTCTTTGTTCTTTCCTAATGGACTTGCATCTTACCTTCAGAATTTTAAATAATTTAAGCATACGTCTTTAAAATTGTTTTCAGAATGCTCTGAATTTATAGTTCAGCAGTTGTGAACCCCACACTTAGTTTCATTTTTCTTTTAATTTTCGATTCTGAGATTATTTTCAATGGGAATCATTTTCTATGGGAATTTGGCAGGGTATGGTGATGAAGATATTCCAGCAGGGAGGTTTTACATTTGCCTCTCACTGGCACTTGTGAAGTGCACTGGTTTTACAAATCAAGTATTTAAGGATGATTTCTCAGCTCATGGTTTTCTCACCATGTAAAACATTCAAGATTGGGCTCCACGCTCATTCAGAGCGCGAATTTGGGTATCTACTTCCTTGCTGCTGGTGACTTTCCACACACGTTGTCCAGAACAGACAGCGTGTTACATGTGGCATGTCTGGCATGGTGAACACAATTTTGTCCTAGTTCACCATCACTGTGCAGGATGACTCTTCTTAGTTCCCTGTTGCCATCGAGTCAATTCCGACTCATAGCGACTCTGTAGGACAGAGTAGAACGGTCCCAAATTTAAGAAAACAGCTGAACTACCTCTACAAAGTGGGTATGAAAACCCCACCTGAAGTCATATATCCGATTCCAACACCCTTTTGGGTAAATGGGTATGCCGCTCTGGCTTTCAGTTACCTGAGGATTTACCCTTCTTATTTTTAAGCTCAACTCTGCATCTTAATTTATTTTTACATTTTTCTGTTGTTATAAATTATTCGGCCCAGTTCTGCATTTGGAATGGAGTTAGGAGGCAGGGCAATCTAGTCTGCCATATTGACTCAAAGTCTCCTGCCAGTGCTTCTAAGTGCATGATGGAAAAAAGCAAGTGCAGTGTATGTAGAGATTAAAGTGCATGAGGAACGGGATGGGCAGGAGTGGAAATAATGAAATACACAATAACCAGATATAAAGCTCTTCGCATGCCACAAAAAGAAACCTATGCCTTTTTTTCCTTAGAGGTAAATGGAAATTTTAAAGTGTTATCACTGCATGACCACATTCTTTTTAAAAAGAAAACTCTAGCAGTATGTAAAATAATTGATGACATGGAGTGCAAAATGTCTAGTGAGAGAGAAACTAATTGGAAGGTTGATGGTAGGGTCAAGCTGAAATAATATGATAAAGAAGAGCATTAATTCAGTGGTCACCTAAATTTAAGCAAACTTCCTGAGGCAGACTTGAAAAGTTCAGTGAATAATAAAGGAAGAGGAGGAAAAAGATGTGTTTGTGGGGGCATTGAGATTGCTACTTACTTTGAGGTACATGGGACCAGCAGGACCAGATTAGGGTGGGGGCAGTTTGACACTGCTGCACCACACCCAGAAATCTGTCTAGTGTTTACATGAAAATGATGCTCAAAAAAGGGATTCAAGGCTAGAAACGTGGATTTGGGAAACACAGGCGCTCACAGGAGATAAACTCAGGTGAATGAACATGACCAGACCACCCACAGGGAAAGAAATAAGATATTAAAACCAAGATGGAACACTTGTGAATATGAACAATTAAGGAGAAGGTGAAAAAGGAAGAACGAACACGGATGAAAAGTAGCAGATACAGTCGTAGGAAGAGAACACAAGAAACAGGGCAGTGATGCCAACAGAGCTGAGGAGAAGCAGACTGTTAAAAGGAGAAGGTTGCTCAGCATTATCAGATACTGCAGAAAAGTGGAATAGGAGAACCACTGAAAAGAAGGGAAAAAGGATCTGGTGAGGTGTTAGCTGGACTGAAGGATTTTACTTTGTAAGTAGTGGAGACTGAAGAAAATACAATTAAATATTAACATAAGAGAAAATCTAGGTGGTGCATTTATGGGTGTGTTATACTATTTTTAATACTTTATATACTTTCTAAATGTATAAAATTATGTAATGTTATTAAAATAAAATTGAATTTTAAAGTTAAAAATCTAAGCATCTGATTGGATTGGGCAACTAAGAGACTTTAAAAAATGACTAGTAGATTATCTTGAAACCATATATCCAACAAGAATTTAATAGCCAAAATATATGTAAAACTTGGACAACTTAACAAAAAATAAATAACCCAATCATAAAATGGGCAAAGAACTTATGTCAATAGACATTTCACCACAGAGGACATTAGAATGGTCATCAAACACGTGAAAATATGTTCAGCACCATTAGCCATCAGAGAGACGCCAATCAAAACCACAACGAGATACCATTTCACTCCCCCCATCCACTCTATGGAAACTCTAAAGGGCAGTTCTACTCTGTCCTATAGGGTTGCTATGAATTGGAACTGATTCGTCAGCAAGGGGTGCAGGATGGCTAAGAAAAAAAACAGAAAGTAACAAGTGTTGGTGAGGATGTGGGGAAATTGGAATCCTTACCCATTGCTGGTAGGAATGCAAAATGGTACAGTCATTATGGAAAACAACGTGACAATTCCTCAAAAACCTAAAAATAGAACTACCATATGACCCAGCAATTCCACTCTTAGGTATATCCACAAAAGAATTGAAAGCAGAGATTCAAACAGAGACTTGTACACCAATGTTCATTGCAGCACGATTCACAATAGCCAAAAGGTGGAAACAATCTAAATGCCCATCAACAAATGAATGGATAAACAAAATGCATACATACATACAATGGTACATTACTCAGCCAGTAGGAGAAATGAAGTCTTCACACATACTACAGTGTGGATGGAGCTGGAAGACATGCTGAGAAAAATAAGTCAATCACAAAAGGACAAATATCCCATGACTTCACTTATATAAAAAGACAAAAAAAGACAAATGTATGGAGAACTAAGTTTCTTAGTGGTTACCAGGGGTGGGAAGGAAGGGGAAAGGGGGGTTAACGGTGATGGAAATATCACACTGACTAAAGGTAGGCTTGCACAGCCAATTATTGTAATTGCTGTCAATAAGCTGTATACCTGTAAAAAATTGAATTGGCAGAAGTTGTGTGATAGATACATTTACAACAACACAAAAGAAAAAAAAGAGTAGCTTACTGAGGCTGCTCATGTACAACCATAAACCTCATGGGATGTGGTTTTTTTGGTTTGGAGGTTTAGGGTCATGATTTCATGGGACATCCCAGTTAACTGGCCTAGTAATGTGTATAGTGCTTCTGTTCTACCTCCTAGTTCATTGCGTAGTGCCTGGGGTCTGAAAAGCTTGCAAGTGGGCATCCAAGGTACAACTATTGGTCTCTATTCTCCTGGAACAACAGAGGAAGACAGCGAGTCAGGAATAGGAGGAGGATATGAAATGTGTGGTTAATTGCCTCCATGAATAACTGCCTCCTTTGCCATGAAACCAGAAGATCTGGATGGTGTCCAGCTACTATTACTGAACATTTGATCAAAGATTCCATAGAAGAATTCTGATCAAAAGGAGAAAAAAATGCAAAACATAATTTCAAATTCTCATGGATTCCAGACTTCCTGTAGCCATAAGCTTGAATGAACCCCTGAAACTATTGCCCTGAGATAATCTTTAAACCTTAAACCAAAAATATCCCCTGAAGTCTTCTTAAAACAATAATTAAGCTCAATTAGTTAAAAAAAAAAAAGAAAAGAAAATATCTGCTTTGAGCATTATGCTCGTTTAAGAACTAACTATATGGGATCAAATTGACAACACCAACTCAAAGAGTAGATTGGAAATTTAGGGGACAGGTGAATTTATGTTAATAGGGGAGGAATGACTTAGAAAAGGAGGGTGAGAATGGTTGCACAACTCGAAGAATGTAATCAGTGTCACTAAATGGTACGTCTAGAAACTGTTGAATTGGTGTATGTTTTGCTATGTATATTCTCAACAACAAAATAAATAAAATAATATTAAAAAAAAAAACTAAACTAGTTGCTGTCAAGTTGATTCCAACTCACAAAGACCCCGTGTGTGTCACAGTAGAACTATTCTCCACAGGGTTTTCAATGGCTGATTTTTCAGAAGTAGATCACCAGGCCTTTCTTCCGAGGCACCCCTGGGTGGATTCGAACCACCAACCTTTCCATTAGTAGCCAATTACGCCACCCAGGAACTCCTAGAAGACATTAGATGCCTTATTAAAACTCCTTCCACAATAGCAGTCAGCACACATGCCTAGTCATTGTAGATGAAGGGAGATTGACAGGTAAGTGGGGTCAAGAATACAGATTATTCTTCCAGAGTCTGAAAGTTTAGAAAAGGTAGGGATTAGTCACTTCAGATGGCAACAAGACTGAAGGAACCGTTTTTGGCGTGGTATACAGATGGTGGATTCATGACAGAAAAGGAGAGATTTAAGATTTAGGAGACTGAATAATTGAAGAAGAGAGTTTTGCAGCAGAAAATCCTTCTTCAAGTTAGTAATTAAAAGCCTGGTAGAAATTTCTTAAATGCAGTATTCAAATCATCACTTATTACTGTGTAACAATTCAAACCTAAACACCAGTTTTCCTGTACCACAGAATATATTTAAAATCGAGATCTTCTACCAACGTTTTCCAAAGGCAACTTCTACAGGGCACGCTCTCAGAAATATCTCAGCATATACCAGGATAAAGGGCATTTTACAACAGGATTGACCACATCTCAAGGGGCCCAGCAGGGATAGGAGCCTTCTGATAACAACTGTGTTAGTGAGTAATCATCATTGATCACCCTTGGGTAAATACATACATGTAAAATTCTAATGATCCCAGGAAGCTTTTAAGCAAAAATGGATCTTCAAAATCTCCTTCAACTGTAATTTCATCAAAATATAAAGATTATATTAAATATGACATACAATTTAAAAAAATCTAGTTTTCATGATTAATTTTCATTGATTTCCTTTTTTTTTTTTTTTTTTGTATATTTGCTAAAATAAATTTTAGACTCATTCAAATAAACGGAAACTTTATATGGTTCAGCATCCAGGCAAGATTACCTTTATCTCAACTTCTTGTGCATTATCATTGACAAACGTTTCTTGAACACCTACTATATATGAAGCATTTAGCCATGCATGGAAAGTTATAGTATTAGAGGATATGCCTTCTAGAAGTTTACATTTTAACAAAGGAGACCAGCAGGTGCAAAACTATCTTAACCCTGGTACAAGCAATCAAAAGCAATCAAAGCTGAGTGTGGAGTGAGTGCAGAACTAGCTTGTTAAGATTTAAGATGGAACATTGTGCTAATTTTATAGTTCACCCTAATAGCAAACAGGTAGTTTTACCGACATGTAGAGATAAAAAAAAAAAAAAAAGACCGTACTTGTAATACAAATGTACGTTGTACACAATACTGGTATACTAGTGTACAAGAATACACACTTGTAAATGTTTCTATGGTTCTGAAGTTGAAAGCAAACATATATAAATTTAACATATGGGGTTAATGGTGAGACAAGTCTAAATGCTCATCATCTTTGGAGCAGCTGAAGGGCTCCAGACTTGAAACCAAAGACCAGAGTTTGCATCCCACTTTGCCACTTATCTTCCTGTGTGACTTTGGGTAAGAAATTTAATCTCCCTGAACTACTTCGTCCTCATCTGTAAACAGGGCTAGTTAGTAATTCCTACCACGAAAGTTATTCTGAAGATTAAATGAGATACTCTATTTTGAAACTTTTGTAAATGAAAAGCATACAAATGTTAGTTACACATTAAGATGAAGGGAATTATAAAATGCTGACAGTGTTAATTATGAATCAGCGAAATCCATCTATAGAGACTATGTATCCTATATGAAAATAAACACTATGTTATTCAGGAACAAAAAATTCATTAGTTTAATAAAAGTAATGAAAATAATGCACTAGGATTCCTCCCATTCAGTAACCCATAAATGATACATAACTTTTCATTTGGCATGACTCCACATAGCAGATGATGTTTTTAATATCCAGCTACACTTTAAACTTTATTTTAATTTATCAAGAAGAGAAAAAAAAGAGTACTTTCCAATATGTTTTACATTTTTATAAACCTAGACATAGCCAATAAAACTACAAACCGTCTAGCAAAGAAAACAATTTTCTTCTATGAGGTCATAAAAGTAAAATACAGACTACATTGAATAGTGTGTTAAATTAACTCACAGTTGTAGATTTAATAAGATTTTATGATTGTATGATCTATCATTTATTTTCTCTTTGTACACCACCTTTTTTTTCTTCACTTAAAGCTATGCATTTTCAAGTTTCCATGCATCTTTTCTGCACAGAACCAATCTTTACTTAATTTAGATTTTAAACAAAATCCTGGCTTGTTTGCGTAAGAAATATAATGGTATGTAAGCCATCCAATCTTCAACAAGCCGCAATATCAGAGTCAACATAGGACTCTAGCCAGAATGCGCAAAAATAATCCCGTAATGAAGGACAGAGTTGTTTTGTGGACCAGGCTACATTTCCTTATTTGTGTTAATGGCTAACTCATTTCTTCAATGCAAAGGGGCCTTGCTTTTTTTCCCCCGGGGCTGAAATGTAAGGGTTTGTTATATATTACAATGGAATAATTTAAAACATCTTAGAAAGAGTCTTTGGAATGCATACATTTGCTATTCAGATCATAAAACCAACACAAATAATTTAGGTCAGATTGGAAAGACTGTAACTCACTGTTCACCAGCAAGGCCCACTACTAATCCATATTTTATGGAAAGTACATATTTGATAAAATAGGAACAGTGTTCCATTTCAGAATGAAATGAAAAGCTGGTTGTTCCATAATTAAAAGGAAAAGGGATGGCACCCCCCACTGCCCTTGGCTTTTCATAATTCAGCCTCCAAGTGGCGACTCTCACCCCAGAAAAAGACCTGACATGGCTCCTCTTCTGTCACGATTCCTTCCATCTTCTTTTTAAGGTGCAGGGCAAGGGGACAGGAACTGTGTTCACTTTTTCACAATCATCCTTTAAACATATCCTGTTAGCAAGTATTTAAAGTCCAAATACATTTGCCTGACTACTCCAGTGAGAACAGACAAGAGGCCCACATGACTCTTCTCTCTAAGGGCCAACTTTGTATTCTTTTTAGAAGATTCTGGCCCATATCTGAGACAGATTTGAGGAGGAGTTTGACTGTGTCTGGTGTAGGAAGAAAGAAGAGATCGTATGATTGCTAAATAACAGACTCTGAAGTGGAGTTATAAAAATTTTAACAAAGATTTTATTTGGGAATAATCCAAATTTGGAAGTAATCAAAATGAGAAGACCTGGTGGCATAGTAGTTAAGAGTTTTGCTGCTAACCAAAAAGTCAGCAGTTTGAATCTACCAGCTGCTCCTTGGAAACCCTTTGGAGCAATTCTACTCTGTCCTATAGGGTGGCTGTGAGTCAGAATCAACTCGATGTCAACAGGTTTGGTTTGGAATCCAAATTACAAAGAAGCCTGGCACAAGATACCAAGGACTTCAGTTTGAGAAAGATGGTGGTCTCCTTTTATAAGAAGCTTTAAAGAAGTTAGTTGGGAAAAAAAGGTATAGGTTTTGGAAAGTTGTCATTCAAGCCAAGGCAGGTCCTTTCAAAGCAAGGGCAAAACTGTGATTGAGCCAAGTGTCCTTTCCTTCGTTTGTGAAAGGTGCAAGGGTTCTAGGCTTTGCTATGATGAAATCTCAAAAGAATGTGGGTTAGAAAATACCAGCTAGGTAGGGTTTTTTATAGGCGGAAGTACCTGGGGTTAGTCTAAGCTGATTATGATCATTTCTGGTTGACATTATCCAGAGCAACTCATTTCTATGGTCTCAATACAATGAAACACACTGAAATGATGGACCCAGCCTGAGTTTGCACACAGAGTAAACAGATACACAAGGGGTAGTCTAAGAAACTTGACTCAAAGAACGTTTCTCAGTGTCTTACTCCTGTGTCCAAAAGGGTAATTTAGCCCTCTGGGTAAAAACTCTTGGGTATCCAGAAAGATCCCACCAAAAAAAACAAACCTAAAAAAATCTTATGTCAATGCATGACGAATCATTTATACCTTGTTGTTGTTAGTTACAGGGAGACCTGGTGGCACAGTGGTTAAAGCACTCGGCTGCTAACTGAAAGGTCAGGAGTTCGAACCTACCAGCCACTGCACGGGAGAAAGATGTGGCAGTCTACTTCCAAAAAGATTTACAGCCTTGGAAACCCTGTGGGGCAGCTCTACTCTGTCATATAAAAACCCGTTGGCGTCAAGTCGATTCCAACTCACAGTGACCCTATAGGACAGAGGAGAACTGCCCCATAGTGTTTCCAAGGAGCGTCTGGTGGATTCGAACTGCCGACCTTTTGGTTAGCAGCTGTTGCTCTTAACCGCTATGCCCCCAGGGTTTCCACTCTCCGTCATATAGGGTTGCTATAAGTTGGAATCAACTCGACAGCAGTGGGTTTGGTTTGCTTTGATTGTCAATTGCAGTGGAGTTGGCTCCAACTCCTGGTAACCCCACGTACAACAGAGCAAAAAGTTGCCCAGTCTTGCACCATCTTCATTACTGTTGGTATGCTCGAGTCCGTTATTGGGGCCACTATGTATTTTCAGTAACTTCCAACCTAAAGGTCCATCTTCCAGGACTATATCGGACGATATTCTGTTGTGATCCATAGAGTTTTCATTGGCTAATTTTGGAAGTAGATCCTCAGGCCTTTCTTCCTAGTCTTCTTTATCTGAAAGCTCTGCCGAAACCTATCCACCATGGATGACCCTGCTGATATTTGAAATACCCGTGACATAGTGTCCAGCATCATGGCAACAGGCAAATCACAGTACAACAAACTGACAGACGGGTGGTGATTTTATACCTTAGTATAAGTGGCACAATTGGTTAAGTGCTCAACTACAAGCCAAAAGGTTGGCAGCTCAAAATCACCCAGAGACATTTGGAAGATAGGCCTGGGGATCTGTTTCCAAAAGGTCATGGCCTTGAAAACTCTATGGAGCAGTTCTACTGTACACAGATTGGATTGCCATGTGTTGGGATAGAGTTGGCAACAACTAACAACAACAACAAGTATTAATAACAGGGGCATTGCTGATTCAGTGGTAGAATGCTTGCTTTTCATCCGGGAGACCTATGTTCAATTTCCGGCCAATGCACCTCGTGCACAGCCACCACCCATCTGTCAGTGAGTGCTTATATGTTGCCTTGATGCTGAACAGACTTCAGCAGAGCTTTCATACTGAGATGGACTAGGAAGAAAGGCCTGGTGGTCTACTTCCAAAAATCAGCCGATGAAAACCCTATAGATCACAATGGTCTAATCTGCAACCAATCATAGGCATGGCACAGGACCAAGCAGCAATTCATATTGTTGTGCATGGGGTCACCAGGAGTTGGGATCACCATGAGTTGGGGCTGACTTGACAGTAGCTAACAAGTGTTAGTAATCAATTTACTTACTGAGCTTAGGGAGAATGAAACTATGAAACAGGTAGGGATTTTGTTCTGTTTTGTTTTTTTAAGAAACACTATCGTAGAGCCTTTGAAAATTGTTTTTTATTGTGATAAGTGTATTTGTAACAAAAACATTTTCCACTTTAACATTTTTTTACATTTACAATTCAGCAATAATTACGTTCATCACCGATAGATTTTTTTTTTTTTTTGACAAAAGATTTATTAGAAAGATCAAGAGTGTCTCAGGTATATTTTTATAGGAAAATCTATACAGATCCAGGTCAAGAGCTACTACTCAGAGAGGAACAAGCAATGGGAGGAGTAGGTGAGAAATACTAGAGACTAGGGATCAACATTCAGGAAAAGGGCCCCTGGAACGGGGGTGGCAGGAACCCTCAGGGGACTAGAGAAAACCTCAGAATCAATTCAATCTACATGTATCATACCTAACTGATGGCCCTCCTGTTATCACAATACAGGACGTCAAACAAGTATGGTTAAGGGATTCAAGTGCAATGCAGACTGAAATGCTTTTATTGGGAAGGAAAAACCTACCCCTCTAAGAACAGAGAGTGTGACTACTGTCTTGGTTATCTAGTGCTGCTATAACAGAAATAGTACACATGGGTGGCTTTAACAAACCAAAATTTATTTTCTCACAGTTTAGGAGGCTAGAAGTCCGAAGCCTGGGCACTGTCTCTAGGGGAAGGCTCTAGAGGAAGGTCTTTGTCTCTTCTGAGCTTCTGCTCCTGGGTGAACTTCATGTGGCTTGGCATCTCCCTTCCCCCATCTCTGCTGCTCACTTGCTTGTTTAATCTCTTTTATATCTCAAAAGAGATTGATTTAAGACATACTCTACACTAATCCTGTCTCACTGACATAACAAAAAAAACCCATTCCTAAATGGGATTATAACCATAAGAATAGGGGTTAGAATTTACCACACATACTTTAGGGGGACACAATTCAATCCATAACAACTACTTCTCCCTGTGGGTACCCAGGAGAGGAAAAGGAAGGGGTGGCGGGGTGGGGGTGGGGGGGACGAAGACAAATATCTCCTTCAGAATTTGGCCTAAAGTCTACTGTGTCACCACATCTGGTGTAAACATAGTCATTGCTATTCTTCCTGTCTTTTTTTTTTTTTAAAGGGCAGAAGTCATCCAACTGTTTTCAGATCACACATGTCCTCTTCAGAGAGAGAGGTATGGAAGGAGGGGTGGACTGACAGGTTTGGCAAAATAACACAAGAGCACTCAAATCCCACACGCCAACTTTTATGGACAGCTGAATTGAGATCTCCTTCTATTCAAAATATGAACAGTCTTCCAGGCCCTAGAAGGGATAAGGAAAGGATCTAACCACGTCATTGGCAGGTTGTCTTTTTATTTAATATGGCCGGTGTACAGAAACTGTATGTTTTGATTCCTCACAGCTAGGCACCAACTTCAAAAAACTTTTAGAATGCTGTTCTACGGTCTATAAACAAGAGAACATCTGGGTGAGCGGTAAGGGAGTGATTTCATTTGGACATTTCCGGTTAAAGTAAAGATAAGAGCAGAAGAGATACAAATAATTGTTTGTGAATGATTTTAATTGGCATAGAAATAGAAGACATTCAATTCAGTCCATAATCAACTCCTAGTCAATGAATAGGCTGACTGAATTACCCGTAATAAGTTTATCCTCAACATGAGGGCACTGAAGAACAAGCATCTTAATTTGCTTCATGTAAGATTTGACATTTGGACCCAGAGTTGTTTCTACAAAGGTACAGAACACTAACCTAAATAGGTATTAGGTCTTCAGTTTCATTTCTGACTTAGCTTCTTTGAAATCTTTTCCTCTACCTCCCTCTAGTGAGTCAAAGGCAACAGAACAGAAGAAACACAAGCAACTCATTTTGTTAAAGATTTAAATAGGAAGTGAAAACAAGAACAGAGACCTCCCAGGATCCTTATGCTAAAGTGCAGGGTAACTTGCTATTTAATTCTATACTATTTTCAACTTGGGCATTTTCTTGACCTCTGTCTTAGTTATCTAGTGTTGCTACAACAGAAATACCACAAGTGGACGGCTTTAACAAGAGAAATTTATTCTCTCACAGTCTAAGAGGCTAGAAGTCTGAATTCAGGGCACCAGCTCCAGGGAAAGGTTCTCTCTCTCTATGGGCTCTTGGGGAAGGTCCTTGTCATCAATCTTCCCCAGTCAAGGAGCTTCTCAGTGCAGGGACCCTGGGTCCAAAGGATGTGCTATTCTCCTGGCTCTTGTTTCTTAGTAGTATGAGGTCCTCCAGTCTCTCTGCTGGCTTCTGTCTTTTATATATCTCAAAAGAGATTGATTTAGGACACAACCTAATCTTGTAGATTGAATCCTGCCTCATTAACATAACTGCCACTAATCCCACCTCATTAACATTATAGAGGTAGGATTTACAACACATAGGAAAATCACATCCGATGACAAAATGGTAGACAATCACACAATACTGGCAATAATGGACTAGCTAAGTTGACATACACTTGTGGGGGATACAATTCAATCCATAACAACCTGCCTATATTTTTGTGGAGATTTTCACAAAATATCAATATTGAGATCTTTAGAAGTAATAATAGAATGGATTAGAAGTATTACCACATCAGTATACATTGGTAGAGCAGCTGTAATCTGGTAAAAGACAGGATTGACACCAGCTTCTCTGAGACAGAGCTGATTTATCAGAACCAGGTGGGTTTTCTTAGAAATACAGGTATCGTGTTTTTCAAGCACCCAGGCAGATATCGGTAGGCAGCACATATTGTTACCTACATCATCTAACTAGTTTGTTAAGAAAATACAGAGAAGGAACTATGCAAAATCAGTTAAATATTCTTGGATCCTGCTTTTTACCAAGCTCTTCAGAATCTATGATACCATATGGGGGCAAACCCACATAAAGAGGTAGCTGAACAATGGCCAATTTAATTCAACAAGTTTTTATTAAGTGTCTATGTTACAAGTTGAAAGAAAGGAAGACTGGAAAGGAAAAGCACTTGTGTGGTACACTTCCACTTTATCTGTGGTTACTGAGGTGAATCAGGGAGGGTGGGTGAAAGCTCCCACTTTAACTGAGCTAGGAAGACTTCACTAAAGAAATTTTTTGAAGCTATCAATTAGGAGTATCTTAAAAGTGTGGGTATCTAAGCATAGAGTCATAGTGGATCACAGTGGCTTCTTGGAAATAAGGGTAAAAGTATGGAACACAATGGGATGGAAGACCCGACCAGGGATAGAGACGATGACAGAAGTGAATAATATTTCACTATTATTTGGAAACCCTGGTGACATAGTGGTTAAGAGCTATGGCTTCTAATGGAAAGGTCAGCAGTTGGAATCTACCAGGCGCTCCTTAGAAACCCTATGAGGCAGTTCCACTCTGTCCTATAGGGTCACTATGAGTCAGAATTGACTCAACGGCCACCAGTTTGGTTTTTTGGTATTATTTAATTATCAATTAGCATATCCCATGATTTTACACATTAGCTTTGCATATGGATTTTGCCAGTCCTTGCTGATTCCAGGGCAAAGCCCATGTTATATGTCCTGTCATACTGTCATTGATAAAAACTGTAATTACGATTTTTAGTACAGTCTCACATTTATTGATGCACCATTGGTCCCTAATATATATTGTATCAGTGTCCTCAACCCTCAAAAACAAATAAGAAGTGGCCTTTACTATCAAGAAACTCAGTCTAGTGGGGACGCCACAAATATACGTCAGCAATAGCAAGACTGTGTGACGGATCGATGATAAAAAAGAAACAGTGGTTATGAGAACACACAGAGGAGAAAGCCTGTACCGGGAGGGGAACAGAGGGGAGAAACACAGGAAGCCTCCCTGGAAGACGGACACCTGAGCTGACTGCCTGTCATTAAGTCCCCAGAAAAGACCCAAAGAAACGGGTGAGACTTTATAGAGACCATGTTCCAAGTCAACTTCTAAGAATTACAACATCAGAACTTCAATAATTCTGAATCTCACAGGGTCTCTGAGTCAATATCTTCTTCTGTATCTACAGTCCTTCACTGAGCATAATCCCATTGAGTAGTTCCTCTATGACAGCAACGGTTGTAGGTGGTGGGGATACAGCAGTGAGACAAGATAGACAAAATTATCACCCTCTAGGAGCTGTCAGCTGGGAGATAGGGAACAAACAAGTGAACAAATAAATTAACAAGATAATTCTGACTTGTGGTAAGCCCTATGGATGATGTAAATAGGGTGATATATGAAAGGGTCAAAAGTCAGGGTCGGGGCAGCGTGCAGGGTGTTGTCAAAGAAGGCTTCTCTGAAGAACTGATGTGTGAGGTTGGACTTAAACATTAAGAAGTCAGCAAGTGAAAAGTTAGGGGTGGGATGGGAAGCACCCTAAGCAAGGAACATGGCCTGGACAAGTGCCAAAAAGCTTGTCGTATTGGAGGAAGAGAAAGAAGTTCACTGTGTAGCAGTGGGGATGGAGTGGTTTACGATCAGCTGGAAAAGCATGTAGGGACCAGATCTGGATAAGGAGTTTAGGTTTTATTTTCAGTGCAATGGGAAGCGATTGAAGGAAATTAAGGAGAGGCACAAAATCTGACTTATTTTGAAGACAAGCACTCTGCTGTCGCTATGTGGATAATGGATTGCGGAAGTGGGTCAAGAGTAAAACAGAGAGACAGGATAAGGAGTGTCCACAGTAGCTCAGCTGAAAGGGGATAGCGGCTTATGCCAGAGAGGAGATATGACGATAAATGAGTGAATTCGAGATCCATTATGGACACAGAATCATCAAGACTTGCTGTCAGATCCAATGCTGGACATGAGGGAGAGAATGAGTTCGAGTTGATTACTAGGTATTTGACTGAGCACCTGGATGGATGGTGGTGCCATTTACTAAAATGGGGAATATCTGGAAAAAGGGATGAATTAAGACTCCAAGTTGGACAGGAGGGAGCTGAGTAGTTCTTATATGCCAATTTGCTAGCACTAGTGAATATCTCTGTCTAGAACAGGGAGGAGAGAAACAAACCCACAAGCTCAGCCCTCTGACTGCGGTGCTCATTTTTAGAGGATTCAGAAGATTAAGTGACAAGCAAGGGTGGGACAGATCTGCTCCTACTCCTCTCTGAGTTTGAGCTTAGTGTCTTCATGTGGCTTAATAAGGGGACAGGTAGCTTTAGCTGCTCCTAGCTAGGTCTGAGCAAAGAGGAAAAGGTCCTTTTAAAGAGAAGGCTCTAGTGATATAAATATGGTTTTTAGTTAAATTTACTTCCTAGCCTTTAAAAATAAAAAATAATAGATTTACAGCATTTTAAAACCTAGAGATCTGCTAGGCCCTCTAAGTCTTTTTTTTCAAATAAATGAGAAATACAGACCAAGAATGCTAAGTGATTTCTTGGAATCACGCTGTGTTGCTGTTGCTGTTACTGAGAGCTGCTGGCCTTTTCTGATGCTTAAACCTTAGGCATTTTCTTCATTTCTCTGGCTCTCTCAAGCCAGCTTCCAGTAGAGGTCTAGACTTTGCCGATCCCCAAAACTCAACCACCTGATCTGAAACAAAATGAGAAAGACTTCTCGTCCCTTGTTGTTGGCAGCCTTCGAGTCGGCCCCTGACTATGGCACCCTATGTGTTACAGAGTAGAACTATCCCATAGGGTCTTCTTCCTTGGAGCCACTGGGTGGGTTCGAACCGCCAACCTTTTGGTTAGCAGTCAATCACAAACTGCCTGTGCCACCCAGGCTCCTTTCTCTTCCCATACACAGGAAGACCCCGACTTAAGATGTATTCGAGTTATGACAAACTGTGCTTACTACCATCTTTTTATTTTTGTAAGTCTTATCATTAGCAATATGTACTACATACAATATTTCAGTGCATAATTTTCTGCTGTTATCATTCTCCGATGGTCACTTACAGATGTTTAATTGTATGGTTTACTGCTCAAAACACTGCCACGTTTTGAAATGAATTTTTTTTTAAATGACGTATTTGACTTACTTCAGAGCCAACTTAGGACGGAGTGGTTGGAATGGAACCCCGTTTTAAGTTGAGGACTACCTGTACCTCCAAGTATGCCAACCCATGTATCTGTTTGTAAGGAATTGTTTTGCTTTCACTAAAGGCGGGTTATAAAAAGGCTAAGCCATTAAATTGAGAATGAATATAATAAAACAATAGCAAAGTTTAAAATCGTCTTGACATCATTAAATAGGACTGATAGGAACTTTGATTTAGAAAACAGCAACAGATAAAATGGCATTTATTCTTTCAAAATCTGAAAACTCCTTTTCTATTGCTTCCACAGGTTTTCCAGCAGAGGGCACCCGGGTTCCTTTTTTCTTCTTTCACCACCTAACCAACCATTTTAAAACATATGTGGCCAGAAAAATCACAATTCATTTGGTTACATTATAGTGATCACTGGTCATTCTTACAAGCAATTAGAGATTCTCTGAATATGAGAAATCGTGTGTGTGTCTTCTGTTATCAGAGGGGACAAAGCTTGTGTGGTCGTGGACAACACCATACAAGGTGGTAGATAGTTTGTATCTATTTCAGTGAATGACTCGTGTGAAAAAACAAACCTGAAATGATGGTGGCAAAATCACGCCATTTAATACCAACATTTTTGCAAATTATGTCTCAGGACGAATATAAAAATGCTTGTTGTAAAAAAAGATCTGGTTTCTTGGCAGACTAAGAACTGGGAGTTTAGTTTTCAAAGTAGAGTCTGAGACTACTCTTTTGTTTGATTTTTTGTCAAGGTACATCAGTTAAGTAAATGTTAATTATTTCCACCTTACTTTGAATTAGTAAATCTGAACTTTGTAAACGTAGTTTGTTTTCATATTGTCTCTTTTGAGGATAAACTCTTCTAAATCTATGAACTGTCTTATTTTGTGATCTGTAATTTGTTTCTCAAAGCTTTTAATCGTTAAGAGCTATGGCTACTAACTAACAGATTGGCAGTTTGAATCCACCAACAGTTCCCTGAAAACCCTATGGGGCACTTCTACTCTGTCCAGTAGGGTTGCTATGAGTCGGAGTCGACGAGAACAGGTTTTTTGCTTTTTCGGTTTTTTTGAAAGGATATTTTGTCTAATTAACCCCCTACCCCAACCCCCAAAAACATTTTGGTCTCCAAATTTTAATTAACTTAAAATTAAAGTTTTGGCAAACTCTGTTTACCAAAATTAAGGGGGAAAGGTAAAAAAATAATTCTGACAGGTCAAGAGAGAAAATCTGTCTTTACAGATGCGTGAAATATCAGTAAGATGTATAAAAATAAATACTTTCAATGAATGAATATTTCTCAGGTTAAAAGAAACATGTTCAAGGGTAAAGACTAGTACAAGAAATGTCTACGAGTTGATATTTATAAATTTCAATATACTTGTCAATCAAGTACAATGTGGTAAGCTTTATGATATAAATCAAAAGGTCCTGGAAAATTGTTGATGATCTCACTTTTATGTGCTCTTATGCACAGGGCAATCATTGATTACATCCAATAAATTAAAAAAAAAAAAAAACAACTTGTTGCCTTACAGTTGATTCCAACTCGTAACAGCCCTATAGGACATAGTAGAAGAGCCCAATAGGGTTGCCGAGACTGTAATCTTTATGGAAACAGATTGCCACATCTTTCTCCCATGGAGCAGCTGATGGATTCCAATAGCCGACCTTTCAGTTAGCAGCCAAGCACTTAACCACTGAGCCACCAGGGCTCCTTTCCAATAAATTAATTGTGTGTTATTCCTTTAGAGAGAATTCCACTCTCATTCATTCTGATACTGCTAGCTAATATAATTCATTACCCACAACTGTTCAATTTTATGACTACAGCAGAGAAAAATAAATGAGTGCAGCCTTACATCAGCATTAATGGGACGATTTCACTCAAAATGGCCAAGGGTGCTGCTGGCACATGTTCCACCTGCCAAACTCATAATTCTGGCAAAACTGTAAAGATGGGACATAGGAAAGAAGTAAAAGCTCAAGGGCTATTTGTATATTTGCAGATGGATTTTACACAGTTACTCCATGCAAACGGTTATGCATATGTTCTTACTACTGTCTATCTATATTCCAAATGGCTAGATGTTTTTCCCTGTCAAAAGTTAACCGCATTCTCTAAACTTTATATTTTCTACTGAGTAAAATTAAACTATTTGTCTAGTGACAAATTTTACAGAGAAAGTAATTTGAGAGCTTTGCCTGACCCTGCCCATCTCCCAGGAGCTCCATTCTCTGTATCCTCGGTCATTAGTGAAAACTGAAATAGCAAATGATACCCCCAAATAAAGCTTACAAAATTGTCTGAAGACTTATTGTAAAGTTTTAGTGCAGTCTGCTCAAGCTAATAACCAGCAGGTACAGGCCGCTTTTCCCAAGGACGTAGTACAGAAACTCCTAAATGAACCACTGCCTGGATACCTGAAAACAATGCCAAAGTACGACCGCTCTTGAACCCCATTGAAAGAGATCTTATCAGGCGTTGTTAAAACAAACCATAACAAAGCAATCGATCTTTGAGTAAATATCTTAGACTTTATGAGTCATATGATCTCTGTTGCAACTTCTCAACTGTGCCATTGAGTATGGCTGTTTCCAACACAACTGCATTTACAAAACACAGGTGGTAGGCTGGACTTGGCCTGCAGGCTACAGTTTGCCAAACCCAGTTCTAAACAAACAGTAAATGGCATTTAATTAAAGTTTGTAAAACCCTTAGAACAGAGCCTGATGCACACTTAGTACTATACCAAAAACTAGTAACTGTCATGTCAATTCTGACTCATGGCAACTCAAGTAAGTTAATAAAATATAGTAAAATAAAATAAAAACTGAAATATATGCAATTCCCTAAGTATTTCAGGCCCTCTTGTTAGCTGCCATCAAGTCAGCCCTGACTCATGGGACCCAAGGCACAACAGGATCACACCTTTGTGATCCGTAAGGGTTTTCACTGGCTGGTTTTCAGAAGTAGATTGACAGACCTTTCTTCCTAGTCATAGTCTAGAAACTTCTGAAACCTATTCCGCATCGCAGTAACACGCAAGCCTCCATGGACAGACGGGTGGTGGCTGCACATGAAGTGCATTGGTGGAAATCAAACCCGGGTCTCCCACATGGAAGGAAGAATTCTACCACTAACCACCACCAGTCTTGGCCTACCCATGCCATCGTTCTTCCTAAAGTTCTCTGTGCCCCTTCTGTGTGTGGAAAACTTTTGTGTCCAAGACTCCATTTGAGGTTGACCTCCACCTCCAGGTCACATTTCTTGTTACACCTCCCCAGATGCCTGTCCACCTGCTCTCACAGTACCTTTTGCATGCCCCAAACACAGTCCTCACTACTCAGCATGGAAACTGTCGGTCTACTATTCTAGCTTCCTACCAGACCGCAAGCTCATTGCAGGCAGGGACTGCGCCCTTTCACTATAAACCCTTGATTTCTAACAGATGTTTATAATTTTTGTTAATTATTGAATGAATGAAAATATTCAAATGAATAAACTAAAAGTCTTGTCCATAGGTACCAATGGCTAAGTTCATAATCTAGACAAAAATGTATAAATATTTTCTCCCAATTCATTCATATTTATCATAGACATTGGGAAAAGAAGGGTAAGATGCATCCACTAGGGAAGAACTCGGCTCCTTTTTCAATCTCAGTAAAGCTTGGCAGTGAGCAAACCTAAAGTTAGTATTTCTATATGTGACAGGGTATTAAATTGAAAGTATCAAATGTGGCGAAAAGGTATCACAGCTGTATGGTAGTCCAGGTGATATAGGAGACAAAGCACCACTAAAGAATTTATAATGGAAAAAAAAAGAAAACTGTAACCTAAATGTATACTTCTCCTTTGGCCTTAAGAATTGTTAAGGGTCAATGGGATCACAACAGAGGGTTCTGGACAGAGCTAGAGAAGGACGTAGAACAAAATTCTAACTCACAAAAAAGACCAGATTTACTGGCCTGACAGAGACTGGAGAAACCCCGAGAGTATGGCCCCCAGACACCCTTTTAGCTCAGTGGTGAAGTCACTCC
>NW_004443940.1:24186579-24202732 GCF_000243295.1 Trichechus manatus latirostris | reverse complement strand
ATGTAGTGGGGTTCTTAACCATTGTCATAGGGCATCATGTGTACTGTTTAATGAGAAACTATTTTGTTCTGTAAACCTCCATCTGAAGTGAGAATAGCAGCACAACTGGAAGAATGTAACTGATGTCACTGAATTGTGCACGTAGAAATTTTTAAAATGGTGTCCCTTTGGCTATGTATATTTTCACCAAAAAAAAAAAAAAAAAGGTCGAGAAGGGAGAGGGTTGACATGTCATGGGGTTGTTAACCAATGTCATAAAACAATATGCATACTGACTGTTTAATGAGAAACTATTTGTTCTGTAAACCTTCACCTAAATAAAGTACAATAATAAATAAATAAAGTTTAAAAACAAAAAAGAATTGTTAAGGGTCAAGAGGGTGAAGATTTAGAAAAAAGGCTTTTATGGGAAGTATTTTTAGAAAGAACCGTTGAGAGTCTTGAATCCCAATCTCCTCTAGATGGGAAGGACTGCTTGTTGCCTGTTCCCTTTACCTCAGGTTTAATAAGGAGATGGATGGGGGAGTCTTGACAGAAAACAGTTAGCTTATTCAAATAGGGAAATTGATGAAACATGAATGAAGAGACCATTTACAACATTGTGATCAAGATAGGGAAAACAATAAAGCAGCCCCAGGAGTAGCAAGAGTAAGGAGCAGTTAGCATTCCTAAAACTGATGGGACAAGGTGAGTATTTATTATTGGAAACCACTGAGACTGATAGCTGTATGAGAGGGAAGATAAATAGGACTGAAGGTGGAGAACTAAACAGAGAAACCCAGAACTACCAACCCATGCTCCATGAGGAAGGCAGAGAACGAAATAGAGTAACCCGGAAATTACCAACCCATGCTCCGAGAGGAAGGCAGAGAACTAAACAGAGTAACCCAGAACTACCAACCCATGCTCCGAGAGGAAGGCAGTCCAAGAGTAAATACCCACGTGAGTCTTTCAGTGAAGAATAATCAGAAAGCTGGAGAACTTACACCAGAAATGAAGACCTATCATAAAGCTAGAGTGATAAAAATAGCATAGTATTAGTGCAAGGATAGGCAACTGATAAAATCAACAGAATAGAGACTCCAGGAACAGACTCACATATATACAATTACCTAATTTATGTCAAATAAAGTTTCATATCTCCTCAGAGCAGTGAGGGAAAAATGCTGATTTTCAATAAATGGTGCTGAGTCAGCAGGATATCCATATAGGTTGGCTATATCTGAACCTCTAACTCACACTGTACTCAAAAATCTATTCCAGATGGATTGCAAATCTAAATGTCAAAGGTAAACATCACACTTTTAAAGGAAAATATAGGTAAGTGTTTTGAAGACATTGGACTAGGGAAAGACTTCTTTCAAAGGGTATAAAAAGTACTAACCATAAAAGAAAAATGATAAATTTAAGTATATTAACATTGAAAACATTGATTAAGCAAGTAAGTTATTTGCAATAAATGTATTGATTATATATCAAATTACTTGTATCTTTTAGTAGAAACACATTATCATGCAGGACTGAAAATATAACAGTGGATGAGTATTTTCAGGATTGTTGAAAGATGTTAATCCTAAGAAGAAGAAATTTTAAAACACATGGTAGTGAAAACATCACAATACAATACAAAAGGAATCTAGAGAGAAAATATGGTTTACATACAAAGAAACCCAAAAAAGAACTATAGCTAATTCCTCAACAACAGCAAAAGCAATGAAAGGTATCTTCAATGTATGCAGAGAAAAGTTATGGTCAACCTACCTAGAAATGTATACCTAGCTAGTTATGATAAATATGATGAAAAATAGATTATCTCAATAGGGGGATAGAAATTATTTTTAAAACGAATCCAATGAAAATTCTGGAATTAAAAATATAATAATTGAAATGAAAAACTCCCTATAATGACTCAATAGAAGGTTCAAGATAGCAGAAAAAGAATCACTTGAGGCTAGACCAGCGGAAATTACCAGATCTAAAGAATAGAAAGAAAAAAGAATAAAAGACAATTAACAGAGTCGTCGAGACTTGTGGGACAATATCAAGCATAAAATTATGTGTAATGCAAATTCCGGAAGGAGAGGAAAGAGAGAAAACGGGAAAATATTTGAAGAAATAATTGCCTAAAGCTTCTCAATTTTGATTAAAACTATTAATCTACATATCCAAGGAGCTTAATGAACCCCTTGTTCTATAATTTCACAGAGAAGCAAACCTAGACACATAGTCAAATTGTTAAAAAACAAGGACGAAGAGAAAATCTTGAAAACACCAAGAGTAAAATAATTCATCACATACCAGAGAACAATCCATAAATGAGGTTAAGAAAATAACTCCATTTCTTGTATTATCAAAATTAATAAAATATTTAAGAATAAAGTTAACTGAAGAAGTATAAGACTTGCACACTGAAAACTATAAAACATTGCTTAGAGAAATTAGATCTAAATAAACATTGTGAAGTTTCATGTTTATGCATTAACCAAAAACCCGTTGCCACTGAGCTGATTCCGACTCATAGTGATCCTATAGGACAAAGCAGAATGGCCCCTCTGAGGCTGTAATCTTTACAGAAGCAGACTGCCACATTTTTCTCTTGCAGAGCAGCTCCTGGGTTCCAACCGCTGAAGTTTCAACTTTTCGGTTAGCAGTCAGAGCTTTAACCACTGCGCCACCAGCGCTCCCTGATTATACATTAGAAGTCTCAATATGATAAAGATGACAATTCTTCCCAAATGAACTACTGATTCAACAATCTCTATCAATCTCTAAGCTGGCATTTTTGTAGAAATTTATATGGTAATGCAAGACCTGAGTAGTCAAAACAATTTGAAAATCACGAAGTTGAAAGACATATACTACCCAATTTAAAAACTTATTATAACTTTACAGTAATCAAGACAATATGGTACTGGCATAAGGACAGTATATAAATTAATGGAAGAGAATTAAGAGTTCAAAAATAAATGCTTACATTTATGGTCACTTGGTTTCCAACAAAGGTTCCAAGGTGATTCAATGAGGGAAAGGATAGTCTTTTCAAAAAAATGGTCCTGGGACAATGGGATATCTACAAACAAAATAATGAATTTAGACCCTGCCTCACATCATTTGGAGCCCTGGTGGCACAGTGGTTAAGGCTCGACTGCTAACCAAAATGTTGGCAGTTCGAATCCACTAGTTGCTCCTTGGAAATCCTATGGGGCAGTTCTACGCTGTCCTATAGGGTCACTATGAGTCCGAATTGACTCAACAGCAACAAGAGTCATATCCTTTACAAAAATTAACTCAAATTAGTCATAGATCTAAATGCAAAAGTTAAAAGTATAAAACTTCTAGAACAAAACATAGGAGAAAAATCTCTATGTCCTTGAGTTAGGCAAAGATACGACACCAAAAGCACAATCAACAAAACTGATACACTGAACTTCATCAAAATTATTTAGTTGTGCTGAAAAAGACTCTGTTAAAGAAAGAAAATATAAGCTACAGACTGAAAGAAAATATTTGCACATCATATATCTGAAAAAAAAACTTGTATCCAGAATATGTAAAGACCCCTTACAACTCTATTATACAACAAATGACCCAATTTTTTAAATGTGCAAAAGATTTGAAGAGACATTTCACCAAAGAATATTTTAAAATGGCTAATAAGCACATGAAAAGATGTTCAACATCAGTAGTCATTAGAGAAATACCAATTAAAACCACAATGTGATACCACCACATGTACTCTAAAATGGCTAGAATCAAAAAGACAGACACTAACAAGCATTGGCAAGGATGTCGGGAAACTGGTTCCCTCATAAATTGGTGGTAGCAAGGTAAAATGGTACAGCCACTTCGGGAAACAGTTTGGAAGTTTCTTAAATTGTTAAAGCAAAAATTACCACATGACCCAGCAATTCTACTCCTATGTATCTACATAAGAGATTCAAAAACATGTCTACACAAAGACTTACACATGAATGTTCACAGAAGTATTATTCATAATAGCCAAAAAGTAGAAACACCCCAAATACCCATTAACTAGTGAATGAATAAATAAAATGAGATATATCCTTACAATGGAATAATATTTACCAATAAAAAAAGAGCAAATGACTAATACATGCTACAACATGAATGGACCTAAAAAACATTATTCTCATCATTCTAAGTGAAAGAAGCCATATGCAAAAAACTACATATTGTATCATCCTATTTTTATGAAATTTCCAGTAAAGATAATTCTATAGAGGCAAAAAAATCAATCATTGGTTGTCTAGGGCTAGGGGTAAGAATGGGAATTGACTCAAATGGGTATGAGAAAAATTTCGGGGGTGATAGAAATATTCTAAAACCAAATGCACAACTCTATAAGTTTACTAAGAATTATTATATATTTATAATGGGTGAATTTTATGGTATGCACATTATACCTCCATAAATAAAAAAAAAAAAAAAACAAAGCTCACAATGAGAGATTTAAAGACAGGCACAACTAAACAATACATTGTTTAGAAGTAATCAATGGAGAAAAAAATTGAAGTGGTCAAGGACTTCTTCTACTTGGGTCAACAATCAATGTCCATTGAAGCAGCAGTCAAGAAATCAAACGATGGATTGCATTGGGCAAATCTGCTGCAAAAGTTTTTAAAAATAAAGATGTCACTTTAATGACTAAGATGTGCCTGAACCAAGCTATGGTCTTTGCAAAAGCTTCATATGCATGCGAAAACTGAACAATGAAAAAAGAAGATGGAAGAAATGATGCATACAAATTGTGGTGTTGGCAAAGAATATCAAATATACCTTGGACTGCCAGAAGAGCAAACAAATCAGTCTTAGAAGAAATAAAACCGAATGCTCCTTAGAAGTGAGGATGGTACAACTTCTCTTGCTTACTTTGGACACGTCATAAGGAACGACCAATCGCTAGAAAAGGACATCATGGATGCTTTGCATGTATCGTCACTATTTTGTGGTCAGCCAGTGCTGAGAGTAACACTGTACAGAATTCTACAGTCCTCAGGGGAAGTATGCAGGGGAAACAGAGTCTCTATGATTTTTAATTTCAAATGAATATTTCACAAATTTAATTCCAGCCACTAAAATATTCTCATCCTACATTTCTGATATGAGACTTAGATTGATGCTTCCTTTAGATAATAATGTGAATAAATTATTAAGATAGTCATTTCCAAGGTATTATTCAGACACTCTGATGATTGGAAGAAATTCTTATAGATGAGCTATATGTGACTAAAACTTCCAGCGAAAAAGCAACTGTATGACTGTAATTCATTGATAACCTTGTCATAATTATAAAATATTCCAACACATAAATCCAGATACAAGAGTAGTAACATAATTAACGCTACAGCATTTTTTAATTTGAAGAAACAATGAGTCTTTTTTTTTTTTTCTTTTCTAAACTATGTCCGGATTTGGAAAACATGTTGATAAGCCTTACAATCTAGTGAATAGTATTTTGTTAAAAGGTAGAGATTAAGTGTTTACATTACAGTCAATTACTGATAGTCGTTAACGTTGAGCAAGTTTCTTACATAGGACTCTATTCTTACCAGTAGAAAAACATTTCCATGTATTATCACAGGGATCTATTTGGAAGACAGTGAGATGATGCTGAGAAGGGCTTTTGGCTTCCTTGATCCTTAATGTCAATGTCATCGTATCGCTGACAATTCTTACCCAGCAAGTGAAACTATTTTACCATCAGTTCCATAAAGCTGGATCACAGCTCATTCACACAAGACCAGACAGTCATTAGAGGGAAGATGTCAATGCCTAGTGCCTAAGGGGATGCAGCTTTACCACCAGTCTTTGGGGCCTCTCCAATAGAAAGAAAACTTATGCAAGTAGCCAAAAAGCAATTCCTTAAGGAAGATTTGAATAGAGGCCCACCAAGCTATTTCCTCTAAAAAGTGGAGTAGTGGTGAACAAGCTTCAGAACAGGGTCATAAGGTGGACAGGATTAAAATGAGAGATAGCAGGGAGATCATCAGTAACTACATGATAGTATATGAAAGGAGAAAATGGACAGAGGCTTATGGTTTCTCCTTTTTGTTAGCATAAGTCAATGTTTCCCAAAAAGTCATTGGGGGAGCATGAGTTACTGGACTTAGACTTAATGTTGGAATGGGTTAAGACTTTTAAGGATGCCAGGATGGGGTGAATGTATTTTGCAAGTTGTAAGAACATGAACTTTAAGAGTCCAGAGGACAGATTGTTGTAGATTGAATTGTGTCTCCCAAAAAGATGCGCTGAAGTCCTAACCCCTGATGCCTGTGAAGTCGACCTTGTTTGGAAATTGGGTCTTGAAGATGACACCAGTTAACGTTAAGATCAGACCGGAGTAGGTGGATCCTAATACAATATCCGTTGTGTCCTTATAAAAGAGAGCAGAGACAAAAAGACAGAGAAAGGACAGTCATGTGAAAACGCATCTACAAGCCAGGGAAAGCCTGGGACTCCAGAATTGTGAGACAGTCAATGTCTGTTCTTACACGCCACCCACTTTGTAGTACTTTGTTTCCTAACCCCAGGAAACTAACAGATATGGAGACAGAAGTCTAATTAGAAAGAGGCCACAAATAGCTGACTAGCAAATTCAACAGTTCAATTTTAGAAGATAGCTTTCTAGTCCATCAAAATATTTCTAATATCCAGATCTGGGGGGGAAGAAAAACCAGAAAAAAAAACAGGAAAAAAGAAGAAGAAAGACCTGGGTTTTATTCTATTCATTTAATTTTAATTTAATATCCTCATAGTCCCATCTTTAATATTAACCAACATCCCTCTGCATCTCTTGAAAACTTAGAAGATATTTGATCAAAATTGAATGGCATATGACAAAATAATCTCAACAGGTTCTTTTCCAATTCCCTAAGGATTCAGCATTTCCATGTCATCGTCTTTGAGTAGCAGTTAATCACTCAGCCTTTAATATAACTTTTTATCCAGGTGGTTCTTTTAGCTCATTACCAGAAATCTAATAATAACTGAATTAATGGTACAATAAAATAAAGGTAATTTAAATAGGAGACTGAGTATAAAGCAAAATTACTTGCAAAGATCATTTATTTGAAGAGAAGCGCAAAGAAGTCGTTCCCCAGTGTGGTTAGAGGCAGTTTGGGGAAAAGGTTTTACACAATAAATTATGAAATCTTTACAAGCTGTTTAATATTTGCAACTGCAGACATGAGAGACAATATTTCAGTCATACGATTTTAAAAATTATTATCATGCTCTTTGTTCTAAAGAGAAAAAGGCTATCAGCAATAAAAAGGAATCAAATTACAGGACTTATCTCCTCCCAGAAGCATAAAGGAAATAAAATTAAATGTTTGCTTTTCTCACATGATCCTAAATTATTATTATTATAATTATTCTGCTTTAATCATTTTCAACAGAAATGGTTTTTTGAAAAGGAAATTTGAGAATACAACCATGTTGCAGGAAAGGCAAATTTCTGATGGCTTTCCTATGAATTTCTGTAATCTAAAGTCCATCACTGTTACCCAACAGCTAGTCTCCATACTAAGCCATAGGATTTTTTCTTGAGGCCCAGTCTGTTCCTTTATAATGAAGAGTCTCTGGCCTCATCTTTAATAGTCCGTCAACCAATCCAGAGTCACCATGAGGATCATCAAGTTCTCAACAAGGCAGTCACAGCTTTAAATTGTAAGAGCATCAGCTAAAGCCATGGCCACTGAGACTTATGAACTGACATCTCTCCTGTGGGCTCCTTCAGGCAGATGCGTTAGGAAATAGAAACCCATCATTTTGCGAATCCCCAGTGTGTATAATGAAACGGTTGAACGTTAGTGACGGTAAAGCCTTCCTGAAATTGTGACAGATGTTTCCATATCTTTTCCTTTCTCTCCCAGACAATATTATAAATCCTTTCATGGTAATACTTAATTGAATATCACCGATGTTCATATGGAGTCCTTGGAGAGCAGTGGTTAAGCGTTTGGCTGCTAACCAAAAGATCGGCAGTTCAAATCCACCAGCCTCTCCTTGGAGACCCTATGGGGCAGTTCTACTCTGTCCTGTGGGGTCACTGTGAGTCGGAAAGGAATTGAAGGCAGTGGATGGGGATGTTCAAGTAAATGCAGATGACTTGATCTATTTTTGTCTGATGGAATTTTCTCTTTTCTGTAGGTTTTACACTGTAATTCTTACCAAAAATGACTTTTTCTTCAATAAAAATTATCTTTTCCTCTTCAACAAATCAGCTTGCAAGTATTTTTTTAAGTGTAAGCTATCAATAAGTATTGGGAAATTCGTAGAGTTAAATTGAGAGTACACTTGAATTTGTAGGTTTGTATTTTCACCATCATCAAAGGATTAGTATATACTTGAATTAATGATTAATGACATGAGGAATTCAGCTCTGCTGCAGGGGATTATAATGCAGCACACAATAAAAGACAATGTGTTTTAAAGAATGCAAAATGAATTAGGAAACAAAAATAAAAGACTTCCACTATAGTTACGTAGACCATGCCCTCCTTTATAAGAAGTATCGTGTCTCTTGAATTTTTGTATTCCCAGTTCCTAATGCAGGCCCTGATATAAAGACCTACCTTGGAGAGATATTAAAAAAAGAACAGGACATGGGTCAGAATCTAAGATCTCACTGCCTTGGTCACAGCCCAACATCATACAGTGATATATGTAGCTGTTAAGTGCCATCGAGTCAGATCTGACTCACAGCAACCCTATATACAACTGAAAGAAACACTGCCAGGTCTTGTGCCACCCTTGCAATCATTGTTATGCTTGAGCCCATTGTTACAGCCACTGTGTCAATGCATCTCGTTGAGGGTCTTCCTCTTTTTCTCTGACCCTCTGCTTTACCAAGCATAATGTCCTTCTCCAGGGACTGATCCCTCCTAATAACATCTCCAAAGTATGTGAGACTTAGTCTCGCCATCCTTGCTTCTAAGCAGCATTCCGCTTGTACTTCTTCCAAGACAGATTTGTTCTTTCTTTTGGCAGTCCGTGGTATATTCAGTATTCTTCACTAACACCACAATTCAAAGGCATCAATTCTTCTTCAGTCTTACTTATTCATTGTCCAGCTTTCACATGTATATGAGGCATTTGAAAACACCAGGGCTTGGGTCAGGCGCATCTTAGTCTTCAAGGTGACATCTTTGCTTTTTAACACTTTAAAGAGGTCTTTTGCAGTAGATTTGCCCAATGCAATGCATCCTTTGATTTCTTGACTGCTGCTTCCATGGATTGTGGATCCAAGTAAAATGAAATCCTTGACAACTTCAATCTTTTCTCCATTTATGATGATGTTGCTGATTGGTCCAGTGATATATAGTAGTAGAATAATGCATCAAGTTACTGAATTATTTACATTTGTAAATAAAAAGACTACTTTCTCTATAATAATGCCACATTTGCTTTCACTTAAAATACTTTTTAAATAGCAAAGTAAAAAGAAGAGCACAGTTATAAGTATTAGGCCAGGAATTAATAATGCAGTTAATGTTGACATTCTGTACTCCATGGTTATGGTTGATAAAAAGTTAAGAAGCTCTGGTCCAGAAAAGAAAAAGAACAAATGGTGTGTGTGTGTGTTTACTTACTTACAATGCCACCAATCAAAAAACCAAACCCGCTGCCGTCGAGTTGATTCCAACTCTTACTGCCCCATAGGGTTTCCAAAGAGCAGCTGGTGAATTCGAACTGCAGACCTTTTGGTTAGCAGCCGAGCTCCTAACCACTGTACTACCAGGGCACCAGTGTGAAAAAAGTGTATATTCCCAGAGGCCCTCAATTGTGTAATTATATAGATTCTTAAATACAGGGTTTTTTTTATTATTCTTATTCAACTTTCATGACACATGGGGGAAAAAAAGCTATTACGCACATTGGCCTGTGTTATGGATTGAATTGTGTTCCCCTAAAACATGTGTTATAAATACTAGCCCCCATACCTGTGGATGTAATTCCATTTGGTTTCTGACTGTCAGAGCCTGCGGTTACAAGCAAGCTAGAGAGTAAGTCTAGAGTAAAGCGTGTGGTACTAGACTAGAGTTGGAGACCTCTGTTGGAACGGGGTTTTCTTTGCTGTGTTAAGAGGCCGTATCAGTGTAGGGAGTGTCTTAAACCAATCACTTTTGAGATATAAAAGAGCAGATAAGGCACAGAAGCAAGGAAGCACAAATGGGGAAAGACTGATGCTTATAGAGATCTCCAAGGAATCAAGGAAAAGAAGCTGAAAGAGACAAGGATTGTCCCCCAGAGCAGAGAGCCTTCCCCTAGAGCCAGTACCCTGAATTCAGGCTTCTAACCTTCTAAACTGTGAGAAAATAAATTTATGTTTATTAAAGCCACCCACTTGTAGTATTTCTGTTACAGCAGCACTAGGTAACTAAGATAGCCTGGTACATAATAGGTCTTCAATACATATTTGATGAAAAGATGAATGGATTATTTTACCATGTTAAACAAAAAAAACACACGCATTTAAAACATCTATAACTGAAATTAAAAGAAGCACATGGTTGGATCTGCTTATGTAACCATCAAGAAGTCATTAATTATAGACTTACAGCAGAAATATAGCTGTTATGAATCATTCTGAATAGAAATACAGAATATCTAAAAATATTTTTTAAAAGTATAGAAATTATAGGTCAAATAGCTTTAGTATTTGGACCAAAGTTAAATTCTTTGTATGTAGAATAAATCTCTTGTAATAACCCAGGATGTCTCTAAAACTAGTTTGCATTAGGAGTATAGGTACAATGCCTATCTTTAATCAAATCTGAAAATCTTCAATTTGTCAACTGATTTATTTTAAGGAGTTAATCAGTAATATAAATCATTTCAATGTTAATTTATGTTAATTTTTATATCTAATATCTTTTTTAACATCTATACCTACCAGATTTTTAAATCACTGGTTGAATGGTGGCAAAGATAATGTTCTTTTTCTTTCTGGCTGAACACAGTGCTTACTTTCAGAAACATTCACTAACAGGACATATTTACATCCACAGCAAACTGATCACAATCATCAGTTACAATATGCATAAAACCCTGTTGTTGTCTAGTTGATTTCAACTCATAGCAACCCCATAGAACAGAGTAATACTGCCCCATAGTATTTCCTAGGCTGCAAATGTTTACAGGAGCAGACTGCCACATCTTTCTCCTGGAGAGAGGCTGGTGGGTTGGAATTGCTGACCTTTCAGTTAGCAGCCTAGCACTAAACCACTGGGCTATCAGGGATCCTTATAATAAGCATAATATGATGCCTAATCCAGATGAATCTCAAGTAACTAAAGAATGATTAATGTATCTTTCTGTTATGAATTAGAGAAGGCAACCAAACAGCCCATCAGATTAATATTCAGGAAGCTTTTGTAAAATTGAATTAACTGTAGTGTTAATAAAAGGAGCTCTGGTGGTGCAGTGGTTAAAGTATTGGGCTGGAAAGGTCAGCAGTTCAAACCAATCAGCTGCTCTTCGGGAGGAAAATGTGGTAGGCTGATTCTGTAAAGATTACAGCCTAGGAAACTCTATGGGACAGTTCTACTGTGTCCTACAGGGTCGCTATGAGTCAGAATTGACTCCACAGAAGTACGTTTGGTTTCGGTTTTTGGTAGTGTTAATGGTTACAGACTTAATAATCTTTAAAACACCAAGATATTTGATAGAAAAAATAAGCAGAGACCTGGGGTAGCTTTAGTTTTCAGTTTACATGATACTTATGCTCTAAAAATCTAGGATTCTATGATTTTAAACATAATAATCCTCCAAAGATAGAACATCTTAGATGATATCAAGAGTACTTGATGATGTTGGGAATAAAATAAACTATATTCCACAATTAAGGAGTAGGTCTTCAAATCTAGTAGAATAAAGCTGGTGTTCCTCATTGTTGTTGTTGTTAAGTGCTGTCGAGTCAGTTCTGACTCATAGCGACCCTACATACAACAGAATGAAATACTGCCCGGTCCTGCGCCATCCTCACAATCACTGCTATGTTTGAGCCCATTGTTGCAGCCACTGCATCAGTCCATCTCCTTGAGGGTCTTCCTCTCTTTCACTGACATTCTACTTTACCACCCATGATGTCCTTCTCCAGGGACTTGTTCCTGCTGATAATATGTCCAAAGTAAAAGAGACAAAGTCTTGCCATCCTTGTTCCTAAGGAGCATTCTAGCTGTACTTCTTCCAAGACAGATTTGTTCCTTCTTCTAGCAGTCCATGGTATATTCAATATTCTTCACCGACACCATAATTCAAAGGCATCAATTCTTCAGTCTTTCTTATTCATTGTCCAGCTTTCACTTGACTTGGCTCAGGTGCACCCTACTCCTCGAAGTGACATCTTTGTTTTTCAACATTTTGAAGAGGTCTTTTGCAACAGATTTGCCCAATGCAATGCATCATTTGATTTCTTGACTGCTGCTTCTATGGACATTGATTGTACATCCAAATAAATAAAATCTTTGACAATGTCAATATTTTCTCCATTTATCGTGATGTTTATCATACAATTTTTCTTAACAGTAAAATAGGAGCATTATTTCTTTTTCACCACAAGGTAGAAGTCATGGTGGGGAGGTTGATGGATAAGCAAGGGACTTATCTGTTTTTCTCTTACTCCTTCTTCACTTTTAAGTAGCCAATAGCTAATTATGATTCATTAAAGAAGGGGATAAAAATAAAGGTTCATTCTCAAATATTAATCTTAAGGATTTTAATTTCCTTAAATGCATAAAATATTTCTTATGAGTACTTAGTACAGAGTCCTATACCTTACCATAGAAAAATATCTAGAGTTCAGGAATAGCCTTGATTAATACAATTTTATTTTGCCATTAAAATATGATGTTGAAATTCTGAAAGCACTATGTAAGTATATTGGAAACAAACAATTAGGTAAATAGATGGAGGATGGTGGGAACCAGGTTTCCTACTGTTACAATGGTAGGTTACAAGCAACCTAGGGGGTAAGACTAGAATGATTCAATTGGTACGAGATTAACAGTTGGAACTCATGCTTAACTTAATATAGATACAGATGGATATATACATAGATACAGTTGTAGATATGTGCATAAATAGTGGTTAGAATACACATATATATATCCAAACTTTCTCATCTGAGACAGCCTAGAAGCAATGACACCTCAGCAGCAACAAGTACAACCAGAGCCCGTGTCTTGGTTTCTAATACCATTCTCCATAAAGGGAATTAGAGCTCCTTGGTGAAATGGCTTATTCTAGGACTGTGACAGGAAATATACAAGATGAGTTTAAACATCTTGGAGTGCTAAAAAGTAAAGGAATGCTCAAAAAAAGAAAGAAGTCCATAATGATGGAAGTATGACTAAAGGACACAGTAGCCAACTACAAAAACTCCCAATGTCAAAATCTGAAAAAAATTGAGCAACAAAACAAATAAAATAGTATTGGATTATAGTCCAAAGAATAAAATAAATATCCATGAGTCAATATTGATATAGATATTGATTTAATAAATAAATAAATTGGAAAGAATAGAAAATCCCACCCAGAAGAATTCCCGTTAATTTATGTAGATACTCCCCCCTCAAAGAGGTAAAGCATAACTCCCCAACCCATATGTGTGGGCTGCACATAGTGACTGCCTTCCAAAGGGTACAGTATAGAAATGGGGGGAAAGACTGAGTTTACAACAGAGAAACCTGAAAATCTCAGCCAGGTGATCAAGGTCAACAACAGTGATAAATCATGTTGATAGTCTGCACCCTTGACAGGGGTGGATTATCCAATAGGCACGGTGCTTACCTTGCTTACCAGATCATCTGTAGTGAACAATTTCACATTTTTTCACCACATCAAAGATTCTGCTTCTATTTATGTCTGTCATCTATCTCTCTCCCAACCCCATAGCACCTTCCTACATAATCAAAACCTCTTTTCAAATTTACAGTCCCTGATAGGGGTGGATGACCCAGTAAACAAGGTAAGCATAGGCTTACTTGTGCTTACCTACTAATCTGCAGTGAACAATTTCATTTGGATTCCACATCTTTGGTTCTATAATCTTAAACATAATAATCCCCCAAAGATAGAATATATCTTTGATGTGGTGAAACACATGTGAAATTGTTCGCTGCAGATGATCTGGTGAGCAAGGTAAGCACAGTGCTTACCACCTTGCCCATTGGATAATCTGCCCCAGACCCTTGATATGATGTGATGAGAATAGCACTTTACCTTTGTGGTCTTCCTCCCAAAAATGCAAAACCCCAGTATAGTCATGAGAAAAACACCAGACAAATTTCAATTAAAGGAAAGTCTACAAAACACCTGAACAGTACCCTCAAAACTCTCATCAAAAACAAGGAAAGTCTGAGAAACTGTCACAGTGAAGAGTAGTCTAAGGGGACATGACCACTGAATGTAACGTAGTATTCTGGATGAGCTCCTGGTACAGAAAAACTAAGTTAGATTAAAACTAAGAATTTATGAATAAAGTATGGATTTTAGTTAATAATAATGTGTCAATATTGATTCATGAATTTTGACAAATGTACCATACTCAAAAATAGGGCAAATTGGGTATGAAGTATATGCAAACTCTCTGTGCTATATCCATGCCCAACTTTTCTGTAAATCTAAGACTATTCTAAAACTTGATTTGCCCATTGGAATAAAAGTAATGTGTAGGTTTTTTTGTTTTTGTTTTTTTTGTTTTTTTTTTTTAAATTTTACATTACTGTTTGCTTCCTCTCCCTATTCTTGGCATTTATAATCTCTTACTGACTTTAGTGCTCTAAACTCTTACCCTGTCAACCATTTCCTAAATCCTTACTACATTTCCATACCTGAAATATAGACATTGAATCTGTGTTATGTTTTAGATTGTACTTGGAACAAGAAGAAATGTGTTAGTCATCAGTGTTAAAATTCAATATTACTATTGCCATCACGGGAACCCTGGGGGCACAGTGGTTAAGAGCTTGGCGGCTAACCAAATGGTTGGCAGTTCAAATCCACCAGCCACTCCTTAGAACCCCTATGGGGCAGTTCTACTCTGTCCAATAGGATCTCTATGAGTCGGAGTTGACTCGATGGCAGTGGGTTTTATTGCCATCACAGGAGTCCTAGGGTAGTGCAAACAGTTAATGCACTCAGTTAATGCTAACTAAAATGTTGGTGGTTCAAGTCTACCCAAAGGTGCTTCAGGAAAAAGGACTGGCAATCTACTTCCAAAAACACCAGCCATTGAAAACCCTATGGAGCACAGTTCTACTCTAACAGACATGGAGTCTCCATGAGTCAGAATCAACTTGATGGCAACTGGTTTTTTGATATTGCCATCACTTATCTGTCAAAATCAAATGTGCTCAGGTAGCCCACTGACTTACTCCAAAGTTGTTTTATTGTTGTTGTTAGTAGGTGCTACTGAGTCGATTTTGACTCATAGTGACCTCATGTGACAGAGCAGAACTGCCACATAAGTTTTCCTAGGCTGTATTTTTTTTTTTTTTTTTTTTTTGGTATGAAAGACTAACTTTGATTGTAAACTTTCACTTAAAGTACAACAATAAAATAAAAGTTAAAAAAAATAATAAAATAATAATAAGAAAAAAGAACAAACAAGCAGCAGGGTGCTAGCTCTGTTAATACAGGGGCAGAATGCACCCTTATCTTTGGAAACCCTGAAGGGTTTCAAGGATCTCCCTTGGCTATTGATGGGTATGGCAGAAAGTCCATCCCCATACATCAGATACTCCTGACCCTATAAATAGGATGTACTCCCCCTAAACCATATCAGGTTCTAGTTCCCCAATACCAGTGTCTTAGTCATCTAGTGCTGCTCTAACAGAAATACCACAAGTGGATGGTTTTAATAGGGAGAAATTTATTCTCTCACTGTCCAGTAGGCTACAAGTCCAAATTCAGGGTGTCAGCTCCAGGGGAAGGCTTTCTCTCCGTGTCAGTCTTCTTCTCATCAGTGTTCTCCCGGACTTGGAGCTTCTCCAAGCAGGGACCCCAGGTCCAAAGGATGCGCTCTGCTTCTGGCACTGCTTTCTTGGTGGTATGAGGTCCCCAATTCTCTGCTTGCTTCCCTTTCCTTTTATTTCTTGTAAGGTAAAAGTTGGTGCAGGCCACACCC
>NW_004443940.1:24096511-24186479 GCF_000243295.1 Trichechus manatus latirostris | reverse complement strand
CCCCAAAAATCACATCCTTGCAACATGGAAAACATATTCACCCCATCATATCATAGCAAAAGTCTTAACTCCAAGTCCAAAATCCAAAAATCCCTTTTCATCTGTGAAATCTTTTGAGACTGAGGCATCTCGGCTTCTTGTGTTCCTTGTCTCTTCAGCTTCTGCCTCAAGCCCACATCTGCTCTGCTGGGGCAAGTGTTCCAAAGCTGGGTAGCTCCACCGGTAAGTGCCCAGAAGCACCCCACTCAGCCAGGAAGCCTGCTGCACACAGGCACTCAGCTCCCTCGCTCCATGGGTCGGCTCCATCGCCATTTCACACCGGTCTCCTGGCCCTGCTGCTGTTGGTTCTCTGCCGCTGCCGCTTCTCTGCCGCTGCAGGTTCTCTGCTGTTGCTGGTCCTCTGCCACTGCCTCTCCTCTGTCTATTCACAATTTCAAAACCGCTTCCACATTTTAAGTATCTGTTAGAGCAGCACCCCACTCCCGGTACCAAATTCTGTCCTAGTCATCTAGTGCTGCTCTAACAGAAATACCACAAGTGGATGGTTTTGATAAGGAGAAATTTACTCTTTCATAGTCCAGTAGGCTACAAGTCCAAATTCAGGGCATCAGCTCCAGGGGAAGGCTTTCTCTCCATGTCAGTCTTCTCATCAGTGTTCTCTCAGACTTGGAGCTTCTCCATGCAGGGACCCCAGGTCCAAAGGATGTGCTCTGCTCCCAGCACTGCTTTCTTGGTGGTATGAGGTTCCCCCAGGCTGTATTTTTTATAGGAGTAGATCTCCAGGGCTTTCTTCCCTGGAGTGGCTGGGTGGGTTCTAAGTTGCTTTGTTATTATTGTTATTGTTAGGTACCACCTAGTCAGTTCTGACTCACAGTGACTCTATTTACAACAGAATGAAATGTTGCTAGGTCTTACATCATTCTCACAATCATTGCTATGTTTGAGCCCATGGTTGCAGTCACCGTTGAGGGTCTTCCACTTTTTCGCTCACCCTCTACTTTACCAAGCGTGATATCCTTCTCCAGGGATTGGTCCCTCCTGATAACATGTCCAAAGTAAGTGAGATGAAGTCTTGCCGTCCTTGCTTCTAAGGAGCATTCTGGCTGTACTTCTTCCAAGACAGATTTATTCATTCTTCTGGCAGTCTTTAGCAATAGTTTATTCCTTTGACAGCCCATCTACTGTATATCATGAAACACCTATGTTCCCTGTAAACAGAATTGCTGCGATCAATAAAAAAGAGCATAATTTAATGGAGAAAATTCTCCAAAGGATACAAGAAAAATGTTACTCTAGTTTTGAAATAGAAAGGCCTTCCACCTTTAAAGTAATAATTGTACAGTAAAAAAAAATATATCCTTATATATATACACATAAAGAAATCAATATTAAGTATAAGAAGACCTTTATTTTTTTTTTTTTAACAGTTTGATATTTTCCCTGAAAAGAAAAAGCACACTCTTTTATATCAAAGACCCAAGCAAACATAATGGGGTGGGATGAAATGTAATTATAACTTGCTAACAGTAAGCAGCATTGAAACTTATTAAAATTACATTTTTGGTAACAAGAAAATGTTTATAAAAGAAATGTTTGTAAAAGAAAAAGTGTCAGGTGTTTAGCCTAAATACTATGAAAGCAAGCATATAGTTTTGGTCAATTCATGTATTTTTCTCTCTATCATAGCAAATTACTTTAATAGATTATTTTTTGTACTGAGCTATGACTTTTAAAGACAAAAAACATTAAAAACTTGTTCCCAAAATGCTTACTTCAGATATTATGTTTGCCTTCAATTTAATTCTGTAAACCTGTGGTCCTTGAGCTGAAAACTAGGATCGATCAGATTTTGAAATGTTATCTAGTAGATCCACAAGCCTGCTACCAAAGCCATCTTTTCAAAGTTTACCTGTAATCACACTGGGACATAAAGACAAATAGCAATGCTAATTCTTCCTTAAAGAATTTAAGTGATAATATTCCACAAGCCTCAAGGCAATACGGATTTTACAGAAATTAAAAGGGGTTCTTTCCCAAAAAGTGAAGAATTCTTGCCTGGACCAAATATATTAAGGGATAAATTAGTCTTAAATGTAAGTGGTTTACAAACATTACCAAATAGTATTGGTGGGAATAGTACCTGCTGAGGGTTTTTCCCAGAATCTTGTTATAAAAATGATCAAAGACACTCATACGTTGGAAGAACCATAGAGTGGAAACATATATTCTCATTATCTATATTCTGTAATGTTCTTTTTGACGATCAATGTGGTGCCATTCCTCTTCAATTTGTCATTCCCTGCAGAGTAGACCGTATGATTGTCTGATTCAAAATGGCCAATACTAGTCCATTTTAGCTCACTAATGCATACAATATTGATCTTCAAGTGTTCCATTTCATTTTTGACAACTTCCAATCTTCCTGGATTCATACTTTGTACATTCCATGTTCTGATTAATGGATGTTTGCAACTGTTTCTTCTCATTTTGAGTCATGCCACATAAGCAAATGAAGGTCCTGAAAGCTTGATTCCTTCTACGTCATTAATTATGTAATTCATTCCCACTCCTGCCACCAGCCACAGAAGAACAACCCAACTGTTCATAAACTGGTGAATGAATAAAGACTATGTGATATAACTACATAATGAAATACTACTCAGCAATATACGGCAACAAACTACTGATACTACAACATGGATTAACTTCAAAAATGATTATTATCGGTGAAAGCAGACAGACTCAAGAGACCACATATTGTGTCATTTCATACAACACCAAATCTAAATGTATAGAAAATATTTCAAATACAACATAAAATATAACGCAGATTCATTTTCTATATTTCAAGTATCACCAGTGACGATTTAAGAAATGGTTGACAGTGCTAAAGAGTTTAGAGCAGTAAAGTCAGTAAGAGATTATAGATACCAAGAACAGAGAGAGGAAGCAAACTCTAAGGTAAAATTTAAAAAAAAAAAAAAAACTTACAAATTACTATTATTCCAATGGTGGCAATCACGTTTTTATAAAATAAATTTTTATTTTAGAATAGTTTTAGATTTACAGAAAATCTATGGATAGGTAATACAGAGAGTTTGCATATATCCCATACCCATTTCCTCTAATTTTTAATATCTTACATTGGTATGGTACATTTTGTCAAAATCAATGAATACATTACTATCAGCTAAAATCCATACTTTATTTATGTGTCCTTGGTTTTAACCTAATTTACTTTTTCTGTATCAGGAGCTTATCCAGGAGACATTACATTTAGTTGTCATGTCTCCTTAGGCTCCTCTTGACTGTGACAGTTTCTCAGACTTACCTTGTTTTTTCAAAGACTTTGACAGTTTCAATGGTACTGGTCAGGTATATTGTAGACTTTCCTTCAGTTGGGATTTGTCTGATGTTTTTTTCATGACTAGATTGGAGTTATGCTTTGTTGGGAGGAAGACCACAGAGGTAAAATGTCAATCTCTTCACATTACATCAAGAATACATATTGTCAACAGGACTTAGAACTGTTGATGTTGACCTTGATCACCTGGCTGAGATAGTGTTTTCCAGGTTTCCCCACAATAAAGTTACTGTCTCACCACCCTTCCATACTGTACTCCTTGGAAGGATGGCACTACTTGTAGCCTACCCTTAAGGAGTGAGGAGTTATGCTCTTCCTTCTTGGAGGAGAGTATCACATAACTTATTTAAAATTTAGTCCTCTTATAATTACTGCTTATATTGTAGAACTTTTTCTACCATTTTACTTTCATCATATCTGTATCTTTGAATTTAAATTTTTTCTCTTGTAGACAGCAAACAGTGAGGTTTGTTTTTTTAATTCTTTAATTCTTTCACATCTAATGTTATTATCGATATGGTTGGCTACCGACTGCAACTTTGTATGTGTGTATATATCTATAAATATGCATATATATATAGATAGATGATAGATAAATTCTTTTCGATTCCTAGATTATTCCTTTACTGCCTTCTTTTGTATTTATCCGATATTATCAAATCTACCATTTAAATTCCTTTTTTGATTTTTTGAGGGTACAATTCATGGATTTTTTAGTATATTAATAAAGTTGTGCAAGCATCACTACCTAATTCCAAAGCATTTTCATCACCACACAATGAAACCCCATACTCATTATCAACCATTCTCCCATTTCCCCTCCCCCCAGCCCCTAGAAACCATCAGTCTACATTATGTTTCTACAGATTTGCCTATTTCAGATATTTCATATTAACAGAATGATGAAATAAGTGGTTTTTTGTGTCTGGTTTCTTTCACTTAGCATAATGTTCTCAGAGTCCATCAATTTTGTTGAATATATTGGTATTTAATTCCTTTTTTTCCCTATGTGTCTATCAGTTTGTCATATTGTGGTGGCTTGCATGTTGCTGTGATGCTGGAAGCTACACCACTGGTATTTCAAATACCAGCAGGGTCACCCTTGGTGGACAGGTTTCAGCAGAGCTTCCAGACTAAGACAGACTAGGTAGAAGGACCTGTTGGTCTACTTCCTAAAAAATTGGCAAGTGAAAACCTTATGAATAGCAGCAGAACATTGTCTGGTATAGTGCAGAAAGATGAGCCCCTCAGGTTGGTAGGCACTCAAAATACTACTCAAGAAGAGATGCCTCCTCAAACTAGAGTTGACCTTAATGATGTGGGTGGAGTCAAGCTTTCGGGACCTTCATCTTCTGACGTGGCATGACTCAAAATGAGAAGATACAGCTGCAAACATCCATTAATAATTGGAACAAGGAATATATGAAGTATGAATCTAGGAAAATTGGACATTGTCAAAAATGAAACGGAACACATAAAGATCAATACTGTAGGCATCAGTGAGTTGAAATGGACTAATATTGGCCATTTTGAGTCAGACAATTACATGGCATACTATTCTGGGAATGACAAATTGAAGAGAAATAGTGACACATTCATCATCAAAAAGAACATTTCAAGATCTATCCTAATTTAAACGCCAGAAAAAATTGTCTTTAGCTTTATAGAAATAGCATGACGTTCAGTTGTATTTATCTAAGAGGCAGAAGATGATTTCACTAGTCTACTTTACACCTTTAGACATACTAGTATGAATGTAGGCAATTTCCTTACTCTTTCTTGTTCTTGGCTCTATAAAGCAGTACTAATGCACACTTATAGAGTCATTGTAGTAGTGATGTAAAATATAAAATAGATATGAAAACTTAAAATGTTATTAACCTTGATAAAATGCAATTTATTTTCACTTTTAGATCAAACAAAGTAGGAATTATCAGGACTAACTAAAGAAAAAAAATAAAACCTTCAGCTATTACACAGTAATTACCTTTAGTATGAGAAAAAACATAAATGATGTTTCATTTTCACTTAAAATAACTTCATATTTACATTAAAGTTACATCATAAGGTTATTTCAATTTTTCAAAATAACATTTGTTTTATCATTTTTATAGTAAAAATATCTACAGAAAAATTAGTAAATTATACTTGTAGGCAAAATTTGAATTGCTTGCTATATAATTCCTTAAAAAATAAAAATGTATTCAAGTTTTTCAAACTTATTAAGAATAAAGATTATTTTTTAATTAAAAAGATCTATCCTAAGCTACAGCTCTGTCAGTGACAGGATAATATCCATACGTCTACAAGGAAGACCCGTTAATATGGCTATTTTTCAAATTTACACACCAACCACTAATGCCAAAGATGAGGAATTTGAAGATTTTTACCAACTTTGGCAGTCAGAAATTGATCAAACTTGCAATTAAGATGCATTGATAATTAATGGTGGTTGAAATGTGAAAATTGGAAACAAAGAAGGAAACAAGATGCATTGATAATTACTGGTAATTGAAATATGAAAGTTGGAAACAAAAAAGAAGGGTAAGTAGTTGGAAAATATGGCCTTGGTGATGGAAATGATGCAGGAAACCCCATGATAGAATTTTGCAAGACCAACCACTTCTTCATTACAAACATTTTTTTTTTCAACAACGTAAATGGTGACTATACACATGGACCTCACCAAATGGAACACACAGGAATCAAATCGACTATATTTGTGGTAAGAGATGATGGAGAAGCTCAGTATCATCTGTCAGAAGAAGACCAGGGGCCAAGTGCAGAACATACCATCAATTGCTCATATGCAAGTTCAAGTTGAAGCCGAAGAAAATTAAAACAAGTCCACAAGAGCCAAAATATTACCTTGAGTATATCCCACCTGAATTTAGAGGCCATCTCAAGAACATATTTAATGCATTGAACACTAATTACCAAAGACCCGACAAGTTGTGGAATGACATCAAGGACATCATACATGAAAAAAGCAAAAGGTCATTAAAAAGACAGGAAAGAAAGACCAAAATGGATGCCAGAAGAGACGCTGAAACTTGCTCCTGAACATCGAGTGGCTAAAGCGAATGAAAGAAATGATGAATTAAAAGAGCTGAAGAAAAGATTTCAAAGGATGGCTTGAGAAGACAAAGTATTATAAGGAAATGTGCAAAGACCTGGAGTTAGAAAACCAAAAAGAAAGAACACGCTCAGCATTTCTCTAGATGAAAGAACGGAAGAAAAAGTTCAAGCCTCGAGTTGCAATACTGAAGGATTCTATGGGGAAAATACTGCACTATGAAGGAAGCATCAAAAGAAGATGAAAGGAACACACAGAGTCACTGTACCAAAAAGAATTGGTTGATGTTCAACCATTTCAGGAGGGAGCATATGACCAAGAACGGGTGGTATTGAAGGAAGAAGTCCAAGCTACATGAAAGGGAATGACAAAAAACAAGGCTCCAGGAATTGACGAAATATCAATTGAGACGTTTCAACAAACAGATACAGCACTGGAGGTGCTCATTCATCTATGTCAAGAAATTTGGAAGACAGCTTACTGGCCAACTGGCTGGAAGAAATCCATATTTGTGCCCATTCCAAAGAAAGGGATCCAACAGAATGCAGAAATTATCCAACAATATCATTAATATCACATGCAAGAAAAATTTGCTGAAGATCATTCAAAAGCGATTACAGCAGTACATTGACAGAAAATGCCAGATGTTCAAGCTGGATTCAGAAGAGGACGTGGAATCAGGGATATCATTGCTGATGTCAAATGGATCTTGGCTGAAAGCAGAGAATACCAGAAATATGTTTACCTGTTTTCTATTCACTATGCAAAGGCATTCAGCAGTGTGGATTATAACTAATTATGGATAACATTGCAAAGAATGGGAAATCCAGAACACTTCATTGTCCTCATGAGGAACCTGTACATACACCAAGAGGCAGTCATTCAAACAGAACAAGGCGACACTGCATGGTTCAAAGTCAGGAAAGGTGTGTGCCAGGGTTGTACCTTTTCGCCATACTTACTCAATTTGTATGCTGAGCAAATAATCTGAGAAGCTGAACTATACGAAGAACAGAACGAGGCCGGAGGAAGAACTGGAGGAAGACTCATTAACAACCTGCGATATGCAGATGACACAGCCTTACTTGCTGAAAGTGAAGAGGACTTAAAACACTTATTGATGTAGATCAAAGACTACAGCTTTCAGTACGGATTACCCTTCAACACAAAGAAAACAAAAAATCCTCACAACTGGACCAAGAAGCAATAGCATGATAAACGGACAGAAGATTGAAGTTGTCAAGGATTTCATTTTACTTGGATCCAGAAGCAACACCCATGGAAACAGCAGTCAAGAAATCAAAGGAGGCATTGCATTGGGCAAATCTGCTGCAAAAGACCTCTTTAAAGTGTTAAAAAGCAAAGATGTCACTTTAAGAATGAAGATGAGCCTGACCCAAGCCATGGTGTTTTCAATTGCCTCATACGCATTCGAAAGCTGGACAATGAATAAGGAAGACCGAAGTAGAATTGATGCCTTTGAGTTGTGGTATTGGTGAAGAATACTGAATACACCATGGACTGCCAAAAGAACGAACAAATTTGTTGTGGAAGAAGTACAGCTAGAATGCTCCTTAGAAGCAAGGATGGCAAGACTTTGTCTAACATACTTTGGACATGTTCTCAGGAGGAATCGGCCTCTGGAGAAGGATATCTTGCTTGGTAAAGGAGAGGGTCAGCGAAAAAGAGGAAGACCATCAACGAGATGGACTGACACAGTGGCTTCAACAATGGGCTTAACGGTTACAATGATCACGAGGATGGCACAGGACCGGGCAGTGTTTCATTCTATTGTACATAGGGTCTCTATGAGTTGGAACCGACTGGATGGCACCTAACAACAACAACAGCACAGGGGTTCCTGGATTCCCTCTGATTTCATTAATTTATTCAGAAATCACTGAACCCAGAGAAAAGACAGGCACAGTTTCATGTGCATGAACTCATTTACATGTTTCTTGCATCATCTTTAAAAATATATATATTATCCCCCAAACTACAATACCATAGCAGTCGTGCAGAGCCAGTTAAAATCTGAGAAACAGAATCTCCACAAGGTGCTTTACCATAAAAAAGAGTTCTGTGATTTAAAAAGTTTGGAGAACTGTACATATTATTCCCTTTTTGGTGATGTGTATCAACGTTTGAAATGATCTGAGAATCTCCTGTATTCAAAAAAAAAAAAAAAAAAGGAATTCTTATTGAACTTAGCTTCCCTCAGTGTTTCCCCAAGTATTTGGACAAATATTTATTAGCATTACTTAGAACGAGTGTTCTATGGGATACACTATGAAAAATACTCCTCTAATGAGATGAAAACAGATTTTCTTGGCAATCGATTTTAGCATATAATAAGCTGTCTTAGATTGCTAAACTGCCTCAGTATATATTCTCATACACTGCTAAAAGTCCCAGTTGGAAACTTTACGAGGTCCCCTGGATGAGTGTCATATACGCTGCGCCCAGTCCGTGCTATGAGCCTCCCAGGGGAGCGACACTGTCAGGAACATGCAAGAGCAGAAACAAATTTCCCTTGTGTTACTGTAGGCTGCATATGAGACAGTCCACCTCCTTCTTGGTTTTGTTTGCCCCCACCTCCAACGTGCAAAGTGTATAACAAACATATGACCTTTTGTCTGCCCCATCTCCAACGTGCAGAATGTCTAACAAACAGATGACCTTTTATCTGCCCCATCTCCAACGTGCAAAATGTGTAACAAACATCTGACATTTTTCTACTGCGTCTATCTACCATAAAGCACCAAGTATGCAATCAGTATAATTTCCACGGCTACATAGTGGAAAAGATCACAAAAACTTCAAGAATCTATTTCGACATTATTATCATTGGAAGACTAATGAGGAGTGGCCAAAATCAAAGTGACATAAAAGATTGAAAATAATAATTACTGAGATTTAGGAATAACCTAACCTTTCAGTTTAATTAACAACCACTCTCTTGTGTGCTCATTTGTCATCTTTTTCTTTGAAAATATTGCTAATAATATTGCCAAAAATGAACTAAAATGAGGATTTGGGAGTAAATATTCATGTGTTGCTTGAAAATAAAATCACAGAACAGTCCCTTTACCGCTGTAAGGAAACCAATAGAAATGAAAAACGCCTCAATAGCATTCCCATACAACACCTATTTTCATGACTCAAATTAAATCTGAAATATTAGTGTTACATTATGACAACGTGAAAACAAAAGGTCTCTGTGAAGCATAACCCTATGTGACAAATGTTTTCTTTCTTTTCAGTTACAGTTTGTTAGCGTTTATCCTCCATAACAAAGCACAGGAACGTGTGGTATTTATGTTGGTATTTACGCTGAATAACGAAGCAAGAGAAATGTGTGATTTGGCTTACTTGTATTTTCCTGCTAAGCATTTTTCTTTTTGTTGATCAAGTTTCCTGTGTCTAATATCTCAGCCACTCACACCAAAAATTACAAACTTCTAAGATGTTAAAATTAGGCATTTTTGGGCAGTTCCTACATCATAAAGCCAGAACGGCCTATCTGAGCACTCTTGGATGGATGCACTAGGACCCTTTTTAGCTACCCAGAGGATGCTTTCCTCTATTTCTGTCTCTTCTCATCTTGCTCCTAAAATGGGGGCTTTATCTTCCTTTTTCAGTCTCACCTCTTGAACTTGGCATTAACACTTGATTTTCTTGAATAACATTTGAATTCCCTTAAGAGTTTTTGTCCAGATTTTATTACTGGCTACTTCCTCCCAAAGTAAGTCCAAGCTAAGACAACACAAACGTGGTTTAAGTCTGGACACCTTGACTTTTTAGTAAAGGTCAAAGCCTAGGGAGTTGAAATAGAACATGGGGAATATAGTAGAGATTTCCCCTGAGCAGGGATCCCCAAAATATACTGACAGTTAAGTCACAATGCTGGGGATTTTGCTCAGAATCAGGTTATGTTTATATTTTAACATTTTCAAGATCTATGTTGAGTTCTATGAATAGCAGGATCCAGAACTGCGCTATCTCTTCTTGCCTCCCTTTAAAAAAGAGAAGAGAAGGACATGTATATGGTGGCAAGAAGCATCAGTATGGTGGTCAAAACACTTCTGCTCAGGTTCCACCTTTGGTTTGGCCCAGTAAGCTCTGATCAGAAAATGGCTTGGCCTAGTAAACTGATCAGAAAACGGTTTGACTTAGCAAGCCAATTATAAATTCTGGACCAAAAACAAACAAACAAAAACCAACCTGAAGGTTCTGGAGAATGATCAAACCAGGCAGATAGCGGAGAAAGTTGATATTTGGAAGAAGGAAGTGGCACATGGCGAGTGTTCCATTTCTTATGCTTTGAGCTTGAGGGCAGGCAGGCTCTAATTTGCATTATGCAGAGTAGTTAAAACTAAAGGAGAAAACACACAGTCTTTGTGTGTGTGTGTGTGTGTGTGTGTGTGTGTGTGTGTGTGCTTTAGGTGAAAGATTACATAGCAAATTAGTTTTTCTTTAAATGATTAATACACAAATCGTTTTGTGGCATTGGCTGACAATCTCATGATGTGTCAACACTCTCCCCTTCTCCACCCCAGATTCCCCGTTTCTATTCGTCCAGGTTTCCTGTCCCTTCCTGCCTTTTCATCTTTACTTTTGGGAAGGTGTGCCCATTTAGTCTCATATACATGGTTGAACTACCAAGCACATTCCTCACATGAGTTATAGACCATCTAATCTTTGGCTGAAGGGTGAATTTCAGATGTGACTTCAGTTCTGAGTTAAAAGGGCTTCCGGGGGCCATACACGTGGGTTTTCTCCAGACTCTGTCAGGCCGGTAAGTCTTGTCTATTTTTGTGAAGTTGAGTTTTGTTCTACGTTTTTCTCCCACTCTGTCTGGGACTCTCTATTGTGATTCCTGTCAGAGTGGTCAGTGGAAAACAGAGTTGGGACAAACAAAACCTCTGAAAAGTCAGACAGGAAGTCCTGGAGAGGAGAAAAAGGAGGAGCTCCAAATTTTGTGTAAAAACTCTGTCAAGTTCTCTAGACCATCCCCGAACCATGTATGCATGGGGCAGACTCCAAGTAGCACAGAAAATGCCAAACGAACTGAACTAAGGTTAGATCTGCCACTCTTCTCAGGGTAGACAGAGTTTGCAGGTTGAGATCTGCCATGTTAATTGCCTGCTGTAAAAAAAATTAATTATTTAATAAAGCCAAAGTCTTTGGAAAAATATACCAGAATCTAAAAGCTATCGTCCACATTGTCCAGGACACAAACTAAATTACTCAATATATGAAGCAACAGAAAAATGTGACCCATTCCCAGGAGAAAAGCTAATTAACAGAAACCAAACCGTACATGATCCAGACGCCAGAATTCAGCAGACCTGAATATTAAAGCATCTATTTCACCTACACTTGAGGACATAAGAAAAATGACGTCCATACTGAATGAAAGGATACTGAATTCAAGAGAAAATGACTAAAAAGGAGCAAATGGAACTTCTAGTACCGCAGAATACAAATATGAAGTAAAAAAAGCACTGGATGGGAGTAACGGCAGAATGGAGATGACAGAATAAAAGTCTGTGAACTTAAAGATTCATCAATAGAAATTATCCAATCTGAAAGACAGCAAGAAAAAAAGAATGAAAAATAAATAGAATTGTACAGATTTGTGGGACCAAATCAAACAGTTTAATATGTATATACTTGGAGACACAGAAAAGAGAGAGAGAGATGGGGCAGGGGGTGGATAGTTGGGAAAAAAAAAGAAATGATGCAAAATTTTCTAATACCACATACAAAAATTAATTTGCAATAGATCGTCGCACTAAACATAAAAGCTAGAATTATAAATCTTTTATAAGAAAACATTGGAGAACATTTTTTATGATTTGGGCTTAAGTAAAGATTTCTTAGAGAGGACACTGAAAATAATCATGATTTTAAAAAATTGATAAATTAGTGTCCTGATTACCTCCTATTTACCCCACTGGTGAAGGAGGAATTCTTCACCCTAAATATTATTACAAGATGGCCAAGCACACAACACCCAGCACTGAACAGATGAACTTGAGACAGCAGTTTATCAGTCACATATACTCACAAACCGAAAGGAGGAGGGTCACATGCACTCAGGAGCAAAGTGAACCAGCAGGGGCTGTGGGAGGCAGGCTTTGTAGCAAGCAGAAAGTGAGGCGAACTCTGGTTCCCACAGGAGGGGATGACTGGCTTGCTGGAATAATTTCATTGGCTGGCAGGGTGGTGAAAACCATTAGGTTGAGGTCCAAGGGACGTGTAGCTGGTTTGACTAACGGGAACTAGCTAGATGGGGAGTCGTTCCCACTGGGTAGGGGAACATATCTGCCAAGAGCAGGTGAGCTCACAGTTACATCTTTTGAGGACCCTGAGAGGCTTAAAGATATCCAGGCAGCACCTGAAATTTTAGGTCTTACAATAAAATTGTGGAAACTGGTGGCGCAGTGGTTATAGCACTCAGCTGCGCACCAAAAGGTCAGCGGTTCGGGACACAGCAGCCGCTCCACAGGAGAAGATGTGGCAGTTTGCTTCTGTAAAGATTAAAGGCTTGTCGCTATGGGCAGTTCTACTCTGTCCTGTAGGGTCGCTATGAGTCGGAATCGACTCGACAGCAACGGGTATTCTGCTTCGTAACTTCTAAGATCCTAATTTCTCTCATACATACTGCTACTAATGGCCAGACATAAAACAGAATATACTTCCTATGCTGCTATTTCCTCCAGTCACCTTGGAGCTCACCTGTAGTTGTGTGCTCAGGTCGCTGTTTAGAAAACACAAGGACTGTTAAGATCAAAGAATAATGCAAACCCAGGCTAAACAATCCTGTGGTTTGCAAACACAGCTTTGGAAATTTAAATACTGATTTTAAACATGAATGGAGGGAAGAGTTGAAGTTTTAGGCTGCCACAAATGAGTTACCTATATTTTGCATCTAAGATGCTGAATATAATATCAGCCCTCGTGAAGGAACACTAGGCTGTGTCGCAAGCACAGCATCTCTCTCTGGTTAACTGTCTTATAAATGGTGTTTTCCATCTGTCTCTCAGGGAGAGAGATGTATCTGATGTCAACAAAGTCGATGCTTTCACAACTAATGTAAATTTAAACTATGTAAAAAAAGAAAAAAAAAAAAGGATTACAGCCTTAGGAAGCCTATGGGGCAGTTCTACTCTGTCCTATAGGATCGCTATGAGTCGGAATCGACTCAATGGCAATGGATTTGTTTTTTGGTTTGTTTTGTTTTGGGGGTTTACAATACAACTAGATTTATTCAAAACTGATCATCATTAAGAAAATGATTAGACAAGCTCTCAACTGGAAGAAAACTTTCACAAAACAAACAGCTGATAAAGACTGACATCAGAATATATGAAGAATGCCTACATCTCAATAATAAAGAGACTAGTAATCCATTAAAAATAAGCAAAAAACTTTGAATAGACACTTCACGAAAGAAGACATGCTATTAACAACTCAACACATGAAAAACTGTCCAACATTATTAGCCATCAGTAAAAGGCAAATTCAATCCATAATGAGATACCTCTACATAACCACCAGAAAGCTCAAAATTAAAAGAAAAAATATATTAAAAATTATTTTAAAACAAGACTGATAACACTAAATGCTGGCAAGGTTATGAACAATTAAAATCTCATACACTGGTGGGAGTATAACATGGTACAATCACTTTCAAAAAAGACCTGGCAGTTTCTTAAAAACTAAGCACATATTTATCCTATGATCCAGAAAAGTCACTCTCAAAGTATAATTGTGTCTACAAAAAGGTTTGTTCATGGCAGCTTTATTCATAATAGTGAAAAACTGGACACCCTTCAGGTGTCCATCAATGAGAACATAGATAGCCAACTGTGGTATACTCATACCACGGAATATGACAGCAAAAAAGGAACCAATTACTCATTTACTCAATAACATGAATGAACCTCAAGAATATTATGCTGAGTACAAGTACCTACTGTATGATACCATTGATACGAAGTTCCAGAATAGCAAAATTATTCTCTTGTGTAAGAAAAATCAGAGCATCGTTTGCCTGTTAGGGACAATGGCAAAGATTGACTCAGAAGGGACATAAGGGACTTTCTGTGGTGACAGTGATGTTTTAATCTTGATCAGAGTTTAGGTACACTGGTGTTTGCATTTATCAAAACTCAGCTAATATACATTCAAGATTTGCAAGTAAATTTTACCCCAATAGAAAAAAATCTGTAAATAATTATTGAACTCTACTTAGTGATACATTTGCTGAAGTATTTAGGGAAATCATACTTATGCTATTTACTTTGAAATGCATCAAATGAATTGATGAATAGATAGATGGACAGTTAGATATGAGATAAAGAAATGTTAGTGGTAGACTCTAGGTTATGAGTATACAGGTGTTAACTTTGATACGTTTCAACTTTAATATTTGAATATTTTCGTAATAAAATGTTGGGAAATAGCTTAAAAAAAAAATCTCCTGCTACCGCCAAGAACTATAGCAAGGGTTACACAGAATGACTTTGATACCAACAATGTAGGAAAACCATTGCCCCTAAAATCAATTATTTAAACTTTTTTTTAAGTCATGCTAAAGATACGTAGCTTTGTAATTCCTATAAAGCTGTTTTAAAAATGTGAAGGTTTAGTCATCATATGCCATTTATCATAAGGACACAAGAAAAAAACTTGGCATTTGCTGGGCAATTGCATTTGACTCGAATTGGTTTGTATCCAAGTGATTAATTCTGGAGTTATTGTTATAGTCAGAACACGGGACGTCTATTCCAACGTGCTTAGATATGGGTAATAGAAACTTTCCCCATGCCATTTCTTCTCCATCTTTCTTGCCTCTTTTTTTTCCCATGTACAACTTTGCTTTCTCTTTTCATTGATTACCTTAATTATGAAAATGAATGTAAACATGAAGCTTTTAAATGAAAACCACGTACAATTTTGAGGTGGAAAAAGATCAAATTGAATGTAGAAGCACAGGATACACAAGGTTAAATGTAATTCACTCGGGAGGCGGGAGGGCTATTGTTTTACGTCTGCCACTAACTGGTTGTGTCACCTTATGTAGGTCACTTTTGCCTCTACTGAATCTCAGTCTTTTACTTTAGTTTTTGCCTAAATGATTTCTCAGGTCTTTAATTGTTTTGAGTCTCAATTTTCCTTCTGTAAAATGATAAGGCAGTTCAGTTCGACTAAGTTTTTGATTACTAGTTTTCCAGGCATAGTGCTGTGTGTTGAGTATATAAAGATGAATGGGATGTGATCCCCACCTTCAGAGTTTACTGATTAATAGAGAGACAGACATACAATATGTAGTGTAAGTGCCACAGAAGAATAGCTCCAAAGAGGGACGTGTCCCTCAATCTAGGTGTAGACAGGCATCATGAAAAATTCTCTGAGATCCATATCTGAGCTAAGTCTAAAAGAATAAATAGGTGTTAGCATCATACAAGGTGGCAAAGGTGGAGAGAGTGTCCCTGAAAAGCTACTAGATAGTGAGGACCGAGTATCAGGCAGAGATAGAAGAGACCGAGGAATAAGAGACTAGAAGTCTCTATTCTTCCTTCCAGATGTTTCTCTATGAAGGTGGATTATTGCACTACTCCCAGCCCCACCTATAAATACATAAACTGGATTTAGTTAAAAATTGGTCAAGAAGTAGATTCTAGACCTTTATCTCTGATGTGGTTCATAGAATATATGCACCACTGAGGTTATTAGCAAAATATTTCTTTTTCTATTAGGTAAAGAAACAGGCAGGGACATTTATCCACCATGCCAGTGGTGTAATTGACTGCCACCAGAGACCAACAGGCTTCAACAATGAAGCAAAGCAACAATAACAGAAGCCTCTGCAGCAGAAATTGCTCACCATAGGTTGAGCACTGATAGAAAAATAAGCATTGTGCTAAGTGTTCAGAAATATACCATCTCAATTAATCCTCACACTCCTATGAGACAGACACCAACGCTTGCACATTTCTTATTGCCATTTTACAGATAAGAAAATTAAAGCTCAAAGAAGTCAAAAAAAAAATTGCTAAATATTCATTACTAGTAAGTATGAGCTAAAGTTTTTTTTTTTTTACTTCAAAGCCCATGCTCTTTCCTCTGAAACTCAATAGCAACTCCTCAAAAAAAGTTAATCATTAGGATCACCAGGGAAGATTTGAAAGAAAAAAAACAAGCAAATCAACAGATTCCAAAGCCTTTGCCTAATAGTTACCGACTCAGAATTCTTGTCTTTGGGGCCCTCAGATCTGCAATTTCTAAAGCATTCTATGATTCTGCTGATTACCCAGGTTTGGGAACAGATGGCCAATAGTCAAATTGCAATTGAAGCTGAATGTAATCAATTAAGAAATTAGAAATGCTCAAGTTAAAATTGTATCAGAAAACTATTATGAAGGATTGATGCCTTTGAATTATGGTGTTGGCAAAGAATATTGAATATACCATGGACTTCTAGAAGAACAAACAGGTCTGTCTTGAAGAAGTACAGCCAGAGCGCTCCTTAGAAGCAAGGATGACTTCATCTCACGTACTTTGGACATGTTATCAGAGGGACGAGTCCCTGGAGAAGGGTATCATCCTTGGTAAAGTAGAGGGTCAGCAAAAGAGAGGAAGGCCCTCAGTGAGATGGATCAACACGATGGCTGAACGATGGGCTCAAGCATAGCAACGATTGTGAGGATAACACAGGACCAGGCAGCATTTTGTTCTGTTGTACATAGGGTCGCCGAGTCGGAACCGACTCAACGGCACCTGACAATAACAGCAACGGTGTGGGAGATGAGGCAGGGGGCTGGGCAAGTGCTACCTTTCCCCCCAGCAACCTTCTATACATCCTTTACAACTAAGTCCAGATCCCTCAACCAGTACTTCTCAATCTTTAACATAAACGTGAATCTTCTGGAGACCTTGTTAAATTTCAAATTCTGAATCATTAGGTCTGGGGTGGGACCCAATATTCTGCATTTCCAACAAACGCCCAGGTGATGTTGATGCTGGTGTTCAATAGATCATACTAGCAATGTCCTAGACATAGAGGTCCTGGCTTGCTGAGAACAGGGGCACTTTTACTTCATTCACTTGCACGTATACCTTGCCATGAGCAATTTCCAACACACAGTAGGTACCCACCATGTGATTGTTGACTAAATAAATCTCCAAGAAGACTGCTCCAGTTTGATTAAGGCCTTTCGTTTGTGCTTTCCCTAAAATCTGCGTCTTACAGATATGATACATCTTTCTCAGCGTTTATAATTGTGTGCTGAACTAGAGGTTAGGTTTGTTTATTCCTTCCCTCCTTTTACCGATGATAAATTGCTTGAAAGAAGGGGCCAGTTCTCTCTTTACCTCTAGTCGTGGTACTTAGGACAGTGTTCGGTACATAAAAGGCATGTAGGGAATGCATGTTTAATAAACACATGATTTAGAAATGCAAAATCTGCTTTTATTTCCCCCCAAAGCTGAAATGGATCACCTACTGATATGTAGGCCAATTTCTCTAACTCCAAGTATGATTACATATTCCCAGGAGAGTAGAGTAAGAAGTGCATATTGAAGACAAACGAGAAATGAGTGTCTGGGTGGGTATAGCCTGGAACAGAAATTCACATGCAGTGTCATCCTTAAATCAGACGCAAGAGCTCCACAGACTCAGCGAATGAGGAAATGTCTCCACAGAAGTAGACTCAATACATCAGCAGTTGTCATTTTCAACTGGTGCTTTTTGTCATGAAGGGCAGTTGTTCTGCCAAGCTAGAGCCTTTTTTGGTCACTTTCAAGGTCATTGTCCCTACCAAGATCTGGCACTAAGTTTAGATTCTGGCAAGTCTGGCTTCTTAAAGTGGATTAGATGAGCCCACAGAGAGCTGCACTCTGTGTGGCTGCACTCCCGATTCTCTTACTTTAAAAGCCCTGGTGATGCTTCCCGGAGCACATCTACCTCATTAGTCCCTCTCTGGATTCCAGTCAAGTTTCCTGAACTTAGCCCCATACGCCATTTCATACACTGACATTGTCCATGCTTGCCTTGTGACAGCCGTAAGCTTTTTGTTACACTGCCTTAAATATATTTTCGTAGGGAAGATGTAAATTAACCTGTGATCAAAGTCTAGAATCAGAAATTCAGTTACAGCTGTCAAAAACAAAAACTATGAATGAATGAGTCAATCAATCAAACTCTTTTAAAAAACATTTGAGTGGTTGTTTGAAATTCCAATTTGGCTTTTCCTCTGTCAGGTCTTTAAAAAAAAAACAAAAACCAAACCGGTTGCCCTCCAGTCGATTCCGATTTACAGCGACCCTATATATTCCTTAAATTCATAATCCTTTCGCTTAAAAAACAGGGTTATATTGAAAGGCTATCTAAGAGTCGTCCAGAAAAACAGTGGACTAATCCCGTAAGCCACACAAGACATGCAAGTCCTTAGTCCCTGTCTTAATTTCTGTTCGAACTCCATAGGTTTCTCACCTCAAACAACATGACTGTCTGCAGTTATTGTTTATGCAGAGGACAAAGAAAAGGATAAATTTGAAAGTCCGTTTCCAATTCCAGGGTGAGAAAACGGAAGACATTCTGAAACTTTACCTAGAGAGCGGTGGACAGTAGTTGAGAAGTAATCTTACTATATTAGTGTTAGTTACTAAATTTTCACTGTTTTAATAGATCAGTATGGTGAAATATGGAAATGATGGACGATGTGAAGTGTCCAGAGGGTTTCTGACTATATTGTCTCCTCTCTTTCTCTCTCATATATGATTTATACAGTCATACACCATTGTCCATTTGGGCAACGTCCATCCGTGGTCCCATAAGGTTATAATACAGTTCAGAAATCCTGGTAGAAGAACGGGACTTAACAGATACAACCGGAAGTAGCGAACACAACAGCTTCCGACACAAAACAAACGTATCTCATGTGTCTTCTATACAAAGCGATTGTGCTGCCAGGCATATAATGGTACAGTACATATATATAACTTATAATACATATATCTTGATAGTCATAATAAATGCCTGTTACTGGCTTATGTATGTACTGTACTGTACTTTCTATAGTTACTTTATCGTGAACTTTCCCTACTTACAAATAAAAATTTACTGTAATAAAGTGTATGCTTCAGACTCATAGGCAGCAGCATCCTTGAGTGTTGTCACATGTCTCTTGAGTGTTGTAGCATTATCTCTCTGTTTAATTTTCTTCTGCAAATATCACCTTGAAGTGTATCATGACTCCCAAACACAGCAAAACCAGTGCTAGTGAGAGCAGCAGCAAGAGGAAAAGGAGAAGGATCGATCTGGAAGTGAAACGAAAGGTATTAAACAACACAAATGTAAAAAATCAGTGAATGCTATTGCTCTCAGTTTAGGCATGTTGGCACAACTTCCAAATCACGGAACGTCGCATGTCACAGAACGTATCGTGGCTGTTGATCGACACAGGACAATATGTACATATTACACACACACACATAGATATATACAGAGCTATCCATATCAATTTATATTTATTTATATAGATACAGATCTCTAGATATTGGACAGATATGGTGGTGAAAACGGTTAATGCGCTTGGCTGATAAATGTAAAGTTGAAGGTTCGAGTCCACCCAGAGACACCTTGGAAGAAAGGCTTGGTGACCTACTTCCAAAAAACCAGCCACTGAGACCTTGCGGAGCATGGTTCTGCTCTGACACACACGGGGTCGCCATGAATTGGAATCCACTCTGTGGGCAACTGGTGGTTATCTGTTTATGTAGATATAGAGAAATGTACATAGATAGCTAAGTATAGACATAAATACTGATAGGTATAAGGACATATTTTAAACAAATGGAGCAATTTTTTTGTATGCCACACTTAATACTCATTTTGGTAGACAAGCAATCTAGTTGGCTTTACAAAGAAAGCTACCTTATATTATTATCCCTTTGTTGCTTTGGACTACTATTAAAGTCTTTCGTTTCAACTCTGTTTTTAAGTGGAATGGGTGAGAATTTAAAAATGACTTTCAAAGCCTTCCTGAATTGTCGTCTTCAGAAAATCCATCCCCAGGGGTAGCGGGAATCAGCCTCCACCCTGAGGCCCACAGAAGGCAGTGGGAGGCGACCTCTCCGCTGTCTGCGAGACAGACACTTAAAGAAACAATTCTGGACTACAGAGCAGGAAGACAACAGCCCAGGATCCCTCCTCTCTACTGGACTTTTAGCTGTTCCACCTGCAAATACATTTCTCTGAGACCCTCCTAGTCACCCCATTTCCTGCTTCCAACCAGAGTCCTGGGAAGTTAGAATTGGAGAATAGCTCAGGATTCACGCCCTCTTTTTCCTTAGGAGAGACGTGGAGGAGAAGGGAGTGCCCGGCATCTCTCAGGGCAACAGTGGCAGCACTGGACCAGAGTCCGGTCGCCAGTCTCCTGGTCCCTCTTTGCCTCCCCCCCGCCTCCTTTAATGGACTACCCGCGGCGGCAGAGCCCCAGCTCCTCAGGCTCCCCGTTTTCTTGGCGCCCACCACCCCCTCACACACACACACACACACACACACACACACACACCCACACCCACCACACCCTCTTCGCCCAGGGCACCGTCCCCATCACACGCTCCGGCACCACTTTGCTCTGACGTCCGCCTCTCAAGCTCTGACGATCGCCCCCGCCTGCCTCCCTTATAAAGGGGACTTTTCCTGATACTCGGATCGCCGCCTCGCTCCGCGCCCAGCGCCCTGCCCGCGGTGCCGCGCAGCCGACACCCACACCTGTCAACTCCGCCGAGCTCAGAAATTCTTGGAGACGGTGGGCAAGGATCCGCCCGAAACCTGCGGGCGCAGCGGCCGCCGGGACGGACCCCGGCCCCGGCCCCTGCCCCTGCCCCCATGCACCTCTGATCCCCCACCGCCCCGCACCCCTGCACACCCCCGCCAGGCGGTCTCCCGGGCGCCGCGGCCCCGCGAGGACCGGAGCTTCCAGAGCGCTTCCCCGCGCGCCCATCACTCCAGGTAGGAGCGGACTGAGGATCCCGAGCCCCTCGGGAACCCGCGCTCTTGGGGACACTGTGGGAACCGATCCCGGGCGTTTTTAGAGGAAAGGGATGCTTCTCTTTAGCCTCTCGGTGGGGATGCACTGGCGGGTCTGCTGCCCTGCACTCCGCTTCCTCGGGGAGTGAGCTGGAGCAGCCAGGAGGGGGAAGAAAGCCGCGGGAAAGTCTGGGCGCAGGAGATGGAGCAAAGCGGTTGAGGACTGACAGCAGGGGGCCGGGGAAGAAGCCCGACGGCGACCTGAGAATGTCTGGGTCATCAAGTAGACTGTTCACAATCCAGGGCCCACCCAGAGCCGCATGGGGTTCATTGGCTTCCCCCTGAATCCCTGGGAAGCTGGTTCTTTCACTGTACCTACCTTTCTTCCTTACCTACCTGCCTGCACAAACATCTGAGTGTTACCCGGAAATTTGTGTTGGTGAACTGGGGTGCATGAAGTAGCCATGGTCTCAAGGGGAAAATAATAACAAGAACAAAAATTCCAGAAGGTGAAGGCATTAGAACTTGACATCTGTCTCTTAAAGGTCTTGTTTTTAACGCCCTTGACTCTCTGTTATTAGGCAATTCTGTATTTTTAAATCATTTTTTTCTTCAATATATGGTAAACAGAGGGTGGAGGGAAATGAAAGGAAAGAAGGACAATGGGGAAAAAGAGTTAACCAAGAGAACAACAAAAACATCTTCAGTCATTAGAGTAACTTGAACAAGAACTTGTTGAAAAGGTGAAGGTAAGGTGTCTTTGAAGTTAATTTTCCTGAAGTTGTTTGTTTTTTTCCCCAGATGTTTGCATATCAGATTACTTTTGAAACCATTTCCTGAAACTGTTTGAAAGGATGCATAGATGAATGAATGAATGAACAAATATGTTAGATACCTCAGAGGAGTCCTTTATGATACACTTAAGACATTACTGAATAATTCTAGGCCAAATAATAACTTAGTTTCAATAAGCAAATACAGCCATACTTTTTGTGATTTCTCGGCAGGGTTACTGAGTTAAGATAATTCAAGATACGATTAATTTTAAATTAAAAGGATTTATTAAACACAAAATGATTAAGCTTATATTTATTTATTAAATAGCATTTCCAAAATTTTACTATTCTTTAAAACTAAACCATGTTAAACTGTTAACTAGAATTAGAATAATGTAGTGGACACTTGTTGGTGACTATTACTTTAACATGTCAACATGCTCTTTCTTTAAATAGTACAGGCTTTCTCCTGAGCCAGCTGGTTTTTTCCTGGCTGCCTAAGTCTGCGTAGCTCTTGGCTGACTTATAATGTATTACTTTGATTTCTTTAGAAGTCTTAATGAAGTAGCCAGCTGCAGAAGAATCGGGACCCCTAGATAAAAATGGCTTTCCATGTGGAAGGACTGATAGCTATCATTGTGTTCTACCTTCTAATATTGATGGTTGGAATATGGGCTTCCTGGAGGACCAAAAACAGCGGTAGCACAGAAGAACGCAGTGAAGCCATAATAGTTGGTGGCCGAGATATTGGTTTGCTGGTGGGTGTATTTACCATGACAGGTAAGTTTAGGTGTCTTCTATCCATGGTGCCCACTCCTTGGCTTTGCTGAATGTACAGCATGTGGCTTCAGAGTGACAAAGCAAATGTGCTCTTTGTTCTTTGTGGGTTCTTTGTGCTCACTCATTATATATTTTAAAAATAAATTTGCATTTATTTGCAATTTAGAAATGAAAATGGTTTCAATTCAGTAGTACTTGCACAAAATAATTTTATAATAAATCAGTGGACAAAATGTCAATGAAACAAATCTTGGCTATCTGGTCTGTTTAGTGGGTGGAAACAAGGAAAAACAAAGAGATGGATGACAAGACAACAGTGTCCTTGTCTTACAAGTTGTGTCACCGTTAATTGATAAAATAAAGTCAATAGTCATCATGTTCATTAACACATGCATGAAGTTATGGCTTTTAGTTGCCTCCGGTTATAATTGTCAGTGATTACTAATTAGTGATGGTTTTTAACCTGAGTAAACCATTTTGAGGTCAAAACAATTCCAAAGTAATTGATGCCCTGTTTTGAGAACTAGTTCTCCCCTCTGATTATCTTTCCTCACAGGAAGATAATCACATGTAATGAATCCATGACACTGAAAAAAAAAAAAAAAAGATTTCCAGGAACCAGGAACCTTAGTATAAAAGGGAAAAAGCTAGGGCGTGTCCCAGCATGAATTCCCCAGCCACCATTTGTAGCTCTCGCTTATCCAAGCCTTCTTTGTGCTAGAAGGGCGGATATTCTTTCCTCCTCTGCTCTGGAGGTGGTGGCTCTGTTTCATCGGTGACATGGTGATGTGGTCCCCTTCTACGTTCTCCTTGGTCATTGAAAACACTTCTGAAAAGCGACAATCTAAAATCATATCTTTAATCTTATTTGATACACAGTTACTAACAACATACATTTTATTACAGTCTTAATAGGTTTTTAAACATTAGCAACACAATCTACACTAACAAGAACTCGGAGTACCCATTGGAAAAATAGCCCATTAGAAATCATATTGAAATGATAACCCATTTCAGTCCTGAAAAGCTATTGAAAAATGACTCACCTTGTATCTCTATTACCAAACAAGTCTGTGAAGACCAAATACATGTTTTGAATGCCTTGATTTAGGCCATCTGAAACTCAGAAGGTTCTAGAAAAATTTATAGGTATAGATTTTGTCTGTCATTTATTCACATTTTATGTTTATTTAACTCTTCACCCACTATCATGGTTTCATATGATCTTTATAAGCACCATTGAAAGGGCTCTGGGGCTAAATGAGGACTTCAGTGTTACATGGTTACCCAGGACCAGACTCAGGACCAGCCCAGGTCTCCTGGCAGCCAAGCCCAGGGCGCTCTGTGATGCACCACACACAGCCCTCTAACTGGGTTCACTTTAGTTGCTTATAAAGGTGCATTGTCTGTGAAGAGTCTTTTTGCTACCCTCTGTTTCTCATTTTCTCTATATAAAACGTATCTGGAACAAATTGTACTGTGCAAAATATTTTCTAATTACATTTATCTTTCTCTAATAGTAGACATTAAATGGAATGGTATAGAAAATTAGAAAAGCACAAAAAGTATATATAATAAAATGACAATCACTGATCTACCACCTGCAGATAAGTTTATTGAAATGCTGATATAGTTCTTCCTCTGCTTTTGCTTTTATTACCCACCTATCGACCAACAGTATGCACAACTCTGTATCTTCAGTTCTCATTTTTCATTGTAGCACGAGCATTTTTTCTTGCCCTTAAAGATCCAGATGTGATTCAGATCTTTGGGAAGTGGAATTAAATCATTGTGATTATACTCCCTTCAGGTTTGTTCTATTACCAAAAAAATGAGAAAAATAGAATAAAACAACAAAATACAAAGAAAATAAAATCAACAAAAGCTGTTGATTTCACTCAAAAAAGCATTGAAAGAAATAAATGACCTGTTATAAGTGAAAGCATTTTGTTCGGTGTAAATTACTATAATATTCTGTTACCCAAGCTTAATGTTATATTTAATGTATCCCTATAGATAATATTCCAGAATTTATTTTTATCACTTAGAGTGATTTTTTTAAGCTAATAGACCACTGAAGTCTATAGAAAATATTTGAATTATGGTAACAATTCTTTTAAGATATCATGGTCTATCTCAGTTTTTAAAGCTTTTTTTTAAATTTCTCAGAGCTCAAAAAGAACCTCAGTCAGTATCATAATTATTTAAAATCTGAATCAGATGATCTAAACCTTGTCAAATCAATTGACTTTTATATATTTGATAAAAGATAGAGGTTGAAAATGTTGACTCTTAACAAATGCATATAGTTTAAAAGATTTCTTACTCCCACTCATAAATCTGACACAAAATATACAAGCAAGGAGCAAATTCTCACATAGAAGGAAGTGGATTGATATAAACTGAGGTACTTTGTTTACTCATAAGTAACCAAGTCTTCGCTTTTAAATTATAATAGTTGCAATCATTCAGGCACCAATTTTCTTTTTGGACAAGAGACAGGAGACCTACACAATGAAAAATGAACACTAATAAGCTTTGTGTTTGTATGACCATCAGACCATTACTTTGTGCAGTGAAACGTCGTTGGTGTGCTAGCAGTTTGAGTTGCCTTGCCAAGAAGATAAAGTCTCAATACTGTGCCTAAAAGAATTCATTTCCTCAGGCCCTAGTTTCACACCCACTCAAAAACCCCCTTTTTAAAGAAGGAAATGTACAGGACTTTTCAAACTCAGGATATGTATGGGATTTCAGCAGGGCTTAGAATGAGAAAAACAAGTAATAGCAATTGTTATTTGTTAACAACCTACGTAGAAGCTACTGTGAAGATGGAAGTGACATATTGCTAAATATGTATTTGTCGTCCCTTCAGAATTTTGTATATATACCTTCCATTTAAATGTACCTGAATTCCCTTGCAACAAGGTTTTTTCATGGTAATCTTTAAAAAATAGTATTTATCCCAAAACACTCTCTTTTTTTTTTTTTTGCTTGTACTGGATTGAAAGACATAAGCAGAAGTGCTTGTCTTAGGTTTTTATATGTATTATTTCTTTCACTGATTTACAGTCTAATTGTAAGATTTAAGAAAATTCTTTAGAATCAAATTTTATTCAGTCTCATGTCTAATAATTAAGCTTCTGACCAGTCAATATTCCTCATAATTTTACACAAATTTTATATAGGGATCATTTTGATTATTTTGAATATAGTTTTAAAAGGATATAAACTGCAAAGACTTAACCTTCACTTTTCAGCAAGGTTCAAATATTGTATTATCAACTCAAAGAAAATGATAAGAGCTTGTAGATTACTCTTGGCCCAATCTTGTTTAGCCAAAACGTATTTTCTTTGGTTTCTTTGTTCCTTGAGCTTCCTCTTTTCTTGCTGTTATGCTTCAGAAATTTTATATATGAAAATCTGAGGAACACATATTTTCTTATTATTCTCTATGCACTACCAAATATCCTACCAAAAGATCCATATTAGAATCAAGAATTGCAAGTGAGTACACAGTCAGCATTTTCAATGATCATGAGTGCTAGTCTAGGCCCTAAGGGTATATTGGGTAGTTGGGAAGAGAAAGGAAAAGCTAATGTAACACAGAGGGACGCCTAGGGGTCGAATTGTTATCGCTCCCCTTCCTTTCCCCTTCCAACAATTTAAGGTAGTAAGTGCAAGTTCACTGAGATGCAGACCAGATTTTCCAGAATCGTATATCTTCAAAGTTTAAGAAAAGACTCCATTGATGAAAAGCACACATACACACATATACACCCCCCACACTACTCCTGGAGGACAATAGTTATGATCAGTGTGAAGAGATCAATACAATTAAAACAAAAGGGCATTGAAATAAAGACACTTGACCGTTATGCAGGCTGGGGTAAAGATGTAGAGTTACTGGTGATGGAAGTAATCATATAATACATTGTATGATCTCAGACTTTATGATATACTATAATAATAGCATTAAAAAGGGTTGATAACTAAATGTATTTACAAAACATCTAGAGTAGCACTGTATAGTAGAATTATGTTAGCCACAGATATAACGTCAAATTTTCAACAAGCCACTTTTAAAAATGTAAAAAAAAAGGTGAGTTAATGTTAATAATATATTTTATTTAACTCAATATATTCCATTTCAACATGGAAGCAATACAAAAAAATTACTGAGATATTTTATATTAAGTTTTCCATACTAAGTCTTTAGAATATGATGTGAATGTTACACTTACAAAAAAAATCTCAATTTGGACAAGTTGTATTTCATGTGCTCAGAGCTACGTGAGGCTAGTGGCTCCTACATTGAATAGAGTGGGTCTAGGGCGTGACAGGTAACATAGTGTCACTCCCTTACTTTTTTTTTTTTTAATTGTACTTTAGGTGAAGGTTAACAGAACAAATAATTTCTCATTAGTCAGTACACATATTGTCTTATGACATTGGTTAACAACCCCACAACATGTCAACACTCTCCCTTTTCAACCTTTTTTTTTTTTTTTTTTTGGTGAAAATATACCTAGCCAAAGATAGACCATTTCAGAAATTTCTACATGCACAATTCAGTGACATCGACTACGTTCTTCCCGTTGTGCTGCTATTCTCACTTTAGATGAAAGTTTACAGATCAAAATAGTTTCTCATTAAACAGTTACTACAAATGTTGCCCTGTGACAATGGTTAAGAACCCCACTACATCTCGACACTGTCCTTACTCAACCTTGGGTTCCCTATCACTAGCTTTCCTGTCCCCTTCTACCTTCTAGTCCTTGTCCCTGGACTGCTGTGCCTCATTAGTCCCGTTTTGTTTTATGGGGCTGTCCAATCCCTGGCTGAACGGTGATCCTCAGAAGTGACTTCACCACTGAGCTAAAACGGTGTCTGGGGGCCGTACTCTCGGGGTTTCTCCAGTCTCTTTCAGGCCAGTAAATCTGGTCTTTTTTGTCTGTGTGTTAGAATTTTGTTCTACATCCTTCTCCAGCTCTGTCCAGAACCCTCTGTTGTGATCTTGGTCAGAGCAGTCAGTGGTGGTAGCCAGGCACCATCTAGCTATACTGGACTCAGTCTGGTGGAGGCCTTGGTAGCTGTGGTCCATCAGTCCTTTGGACTAATCTTTCCTTGTCTCCTGTTCTCTTCATTCTCCCTTGCTCCCGAAGGGGTGAGACCAGTGGAGTATCTTAGATGGCTGCTCACAGGCTTTTAAGACCCCAGACACTACTCACCAAGGTAGAATGTAGAATATTGCCTTTATAAACTGTGTTATGCCAGTTGAGCTAGACATTCCTCGAGACCATGGTCCCCACAGCCCTCCGCCCAGCAATTCAGTCCCTCAGGGAGTTTGGGTGTGTCTATGGAGCTTCTATGACCTTTCCTTGTACAAGTTGTGCTGGTTTCCCCTGTACTGTGTACCGTCTCACCCTTCACCCAAGATACCACTTACCTATTGCCTATTTAGTATTTCCCCCCCCCCCTCCCATCCCTGGTAACCAACAAAGATTGTTACATTTTGTATGTGAACTTTTTCATAGGTTTTTACAATAGAGGTCTCATATAATATTTGTCCTTTTGTGATTGACTTATTTCACTCAGCATAATGTCCTCCAGTTTCATCCATGTTATGAGATGCTTCACAGAGTCATCATTGTTTTTAATCATTGTGTAGTACTCCATTGTGTGTATGTACCATAGCTTGTTTATCCATTCATCTGTTGATGGGCATCTAGGTTGTTTCCATCTTTTTGCTATTGTGAACAGTGCTGCCATGAACATGGGCGTACATATGTCTATTGGTGTGACGGCTCTTATTTCTCTAGGATATATTCCTAGGAGCAGGATTGCTGGATCGTATGGTATTTCTATTTCTAGCTTTCTAAGGAAGCTCCATATCATTTTCCAAAATGGTTGTATCATTTTGCATTCCTGCCAGCAGTGCATAAGAGTTCCGATCTTCCCACAGCCTCTCCAACATTTGTTATTTCCAGTGTTTTTGATTCTTGCCAGTAATGCCGAGGTGAGGTGGTATCTCATTGTGGTTTTAATTTGCATTTCTCTAATGGCTAGTGAACATGAGCATTTCCTCATGTGTTTGTTGGCCACTTGAATGTCTTCTTTGGTGAAGTGTCTCACTCCCTTACTTTTTATTTATTTCAGCCACCTGGGTTGGAGGAGGTTATATAAATGGGACCGCTGAAGCAGTATACGTACCAGATTATGGCCTCGTTTGGGCTCAGGCACCAATTGGATATTCTCTTAGTCTGATTTTAGGTAAGTGAAAGTTTAAATCTCAGTGACTCATTCAGTAAAGCATAAAGAATAGGAGTATAAATAACAAGTGAAATAACCAGTCAAACAATGTGAATAACTATTGTGGAAAAAAATGTTCCCAGAAATCTCTAAGTAGCTGTTGTCAGAAATTAGTAAGTAACAGGATGTTAATGCTTGGTTTATTCAGTCTTTTGATTAAGAAATACGTAAAAAAAAAAAATATTTTTTTTACCCTGTAGCTAATAGAACACTGAATTTTTTAACATAATGATGTTTTATTTCTTTCAAAAATAGTATGGATGTATCATTAAAAATGAATCAATGTGACTTGTACCTGAAGTTCTTTTTCTAAATCAAGTTAATAAAAGGTCAAAAATATTATATATATTTTTGCACTCAAGCTATTTTTATTAGATTCTGTGCTTATTCTAAATATTATGCTGGGAGATACAAATGTATCAAAGCATTTTAGTGAACATCTTACTGGTCAACATTTTTCAATTTATACGCTTCAGATATGCCATCCAGTTGTCCTTTGGATGCATACAGTGTTCAGTGTACTAAGAAATTTATAGTTGATTGCAAATATCTCATATTTCAGACTGGTTCCTCAACACATATAAAAAAACCAAGCCCTTTGATGTCGAGTTGATTCCAACTCATGGCAACCCTATAGGACAGAGTAGAACTGTTTCAAGGAGTGGCTGGTGTGGTTGAACTGCTGACATTTTGGTTAGCAGCCAAGTTCTTAACTACTGCACCACCAGGACTCCAAACACATATAGGTGTTTCAAAGAAAATCATTTCTTTTAAGAAACTATGGATAGTAAAAGGTTGGTGATGACTATTATATTATGAATTTTTTATGTTCTCATAAACACTTGTTTGATTTACTTTAGGTGGTCTATTCTTTGCAAAACCTATGCGTTCGAAGGGATATGTGACAATGCTAGACCCATTTCAGCAGATCTATGGAAAACGCATGGGTGGGCTCATATTTATCCCAGCCCTAATGGGAGAAATGTTCTGGGCTGCATCGATTTTCTCTGCTTTAGGTAAGGACCAATGAACCAATGTTAACAATGTTCTAGCGGTGCCTCTTCGGTTGACTGAACATCAGATACACAACTTTACTTTATTCAGCTTTGGCTTCTTAGATTTTTTTTTTAATTAAAACCATATTCTGAGCCATTTTTGTATCCATAAAAGCTTAACAGAAATTCTACATTCACCTGCAATATGGCTACAGAGGTTAAATACAATTTCAATTGCATTTGTTTTTGACCTGAATTGCATCATTAGGGTGATAACTATGGGTTGTCTTACAATGATCAAAAGTTGCTTTTGGAAGTCATATGTGATTTTGAACAGAGCATTAATTAAGCATAATTAAAAAGTGTGGTTTATTTAAAATATTTTCAAAACAAGGGTCCATGAGCCAGAAGGAAAGGGGATATTAATACATATTCTTTGCATTGAAAAAAAAATGTAAATCAATGTTTTATAGCCTACATTTTTACAATAGTCTCCTTTCTTTGGACTCATAACTTTTAGCTCCCACTGCTTTTCCCTCTAATAGCTGTTGTGTTAATTAATATGAGAACATATGCAAACCAATCTGAACTCCTCTAAAAAAAGTATTGCATGCATTTTAAAAAAAATTTAATATATTTCTGGAGATACTGGCTTTTTAATAAAGTATCTAGTTAAAAACCAACATAAAACCAAGGGTCGATCCCAACCATAAATAACGTTCCCAGAGAAATGAAGTATCCACAGTCCTCTGCTGAAGGAATGGGTAATAATATAAACCACACGGCAAAACTCTACACATGAAATATTTCAATACGTTGATATTTTAAAAATACAGTTCTGTGGTTTATAATTGGGAAAATGAAGTATAGTAGAAGATAACAAGGATTTCTCCTCATATAAAAAGATATTCCCCCTTCCCCGAGCTTCTCCTCACCTCCGACCTAATATTAGAGGTAAAGATTTGTTGTCGTTAGTGCCGTTGAATCGCCTTTGACTCGTGGCAACCATATGCATAACTGAATGAACCGTTGTCCTGTCCTGTGCCATCTTCATGTTCGTTTTCTTGAGGTGCACTGTTTGTGGCTAGTTGAGAATATTTGAACAGACTGAGACTATTGAGGCAGATAGGAGATGTAGAGCCCACTGTGAGGGTCTGCACTGCCTCATGCACGCCCCCCCATAGCCCCATCCTCCATCCTACCTCCCAGCCCCTACCCACCTACATCCTGTCAGTTACTCAGTTAAGCTCTGGGATCCATCCTTGGCCACTTGCACTCCCAACAGGCTTCTTCAACATTCTTCTTGGATCCCTCCCTGCCTCTGTCTTGCTTCTACTCTATCACAGCCTGGGACGCCCTCAGTCTCCCTCTATTTGATTATTACAACATTCTCCCTGCTCACAGTACTCTCCCCCTCCAGTACTCTCCACATGATAGCCAGAATCATCTTTCTAAAGTGCAAATCTAATCATGTCCCTTCTCTGCTTAAAGCCAAATATTTTAACAAGGCTCATAAGATCTTTTATGACCCAGCCCTGATTAGTCCCTCTTTTTAATATCCCGTCCCCCACCTGTCCCACTCTGTCTTTCTGAGTTGTAGTCCTGCTGCTTTACCTCTGACACTTTGCAGGCCCAAGTGTCCTCTGCTTTGCATTCATTTCTCTTTCTTCTGTCACCATCTGCCTGGCTAACAACTAAATGTTCGTCAGATCTTCTCACAGATACCGCTTCCTTGCAATTGTCATCCCTGAACTTGTTGGCTGCTTTTCCAATAGGATTTCTTAGGTACCTGGTGTTTTTCTTTATAGGACTTATCACTTCGTATGGTTAGTTGCCTGTTTAATCTATTTCATGCCCAATTTGCAACAGAGCAAAATGGATTATAAACTCCTTGAAGGCATGACTCATGTCTTAACAGTTATAACACTACCACAAAAGCGTGAATGAATGAATGAATGGATCTGTTACAGCTATACTTCCTTCCAAAAAGAAGAAGAAAAGCGATACCAAAGTTGCTCCTTTCTCCTCAATGTAATCTTATTACATTGTAAAGTATTGGGTTGTGGACATTTTTAGGGATCTAGAAGATGAACTTAGACTCTTTAGGGTCTAACTCACTACAAAGATAAATTAATGCTAAGGAGAATTTGTCTTGGCCCTTGGATTCTTAGCCTATTTTTAAGATTTAGAAAACAAGAGATTTCAGTGGGATGATGGGAGATCCTCAGGCTCAATACCCTACCTTTTGATCAAGGGGAAATCCAAACCATCCTGACTGTTGAGTTCCTTCGAGATGATCAAGAGAGTTGGAAGTTCCACAACCTTCCCCAGTGAACTATGTCAATGTTTTGGCATCCAGGTACTTAATGTATATATTATTCCCCATGTCTTCTTACAAATGGAAATAAAAGGCTTAAGTCTACAACCAGACTTAAAGTGGTCAGAACGAAAGTAAGGTAAAATAATCTACCTCTATGTTACATGTTGTGGAGTACAAACGTGACTTCTGCTCCAGAATTGCTGTCAGAGAAGGCCTCTGTACTGTCAGATATTATGTTACAATAACTTCCTCTCCTTTCCCTCCCCAAACTCCCAAATAATCTTCTCTTACTTTCCTGGTCCCAAACTGTACAACAAGAAAGCGACTTGGGTGTGGGTAAGAAGAGAAATTGCTAGTTATGAAATACTGTAATAACTCTGTGCAAAATGTCACTCTTTCCTGGTGCTATACAATAATACTCAGCAGCTACTACTGCTCTTATATTCTAATAAAATTATATGTAAAATTACATCTCCCTTCTCACGTTGCTCTCATTAGCTAAGAAGCAATGGGAGTTTATTTGCCATTGGTTTCAACACCAGAAAATTTTGGTTTTAAGAGTAAACGACCTGCTGAGGTGTCAAGAAAAGAGTAGGCTGAATGACTAACAGAAAATACAAAATGTTCACTCTCACTGAATAAATATTAACTTATATAAAAGAGCCCTGAAGGGAGAATAGAATTAATAAGCTAACGCTTCAAAACTATTCTGTAAATATAAAACATAATAGCTAAACTCTGAACTCTGTTGCAGTTGGTTATGTTTCTGTGTTCTATGTGTCTGTATGTGTATTTCAAAACATGTAAAACCTGTTAATATCTATGCACACATGCACATGCACACATACACATACTCACACAGATCGAAGAACAGATATGAAATCTGTCCTCTGGTAAGAAAAGTGTGAGTATATTTTGAAACTAACATCTATGCTTTCTTCAAAATTGATAACTGGGCATAATTCACTTATTACTTATTAGAAATAACCTCAGACACTTAAGAATTGAGGAGTATAAGATTCACTACCATCTTACTGTGAATGTGCATAGTTCACTACTGAAATGTAGAAGAGTCTTAAATTATCTGCTTAATATAAATAAGTAGTATCTGTAACTTTTTAAAGAAATTTACATTTACAGGTCTAACAGTGCAAATTTAGTGAATTTTTCACATCTTACAACCGTATTTACAATAAATTTCTTTTTATGCCTGGGTAGATAGACTAATATTTCACAGAAGATTTGGGAGTATAACTGATTTTACTCACTATGATTGATTGAGTTACTCATGCAACATTTTAGAGAAATATGGTACATTTTCCATAACATGCTAGAGTTTTTAGAGCACTTGCTATTATCTCATTATTCTCACAACATCCCTATGACAGGTGAGAAAATAGAGAGGTTGTGAATTCTCTAAAAGCAGAGTTACAACCAAGTGGTAGAGTCTACTAGGACCCCAAATACTTAGGATCCCAGTCCTGTGATCTTTCTTCTATACCATAAATGCTCCCTACTCTTTGGAAGTCCAGGATTATAGACTTTTCAGTCATGTGTAGAGAATTAAATAGTATTCAAACAGGGTAGGGCAATAATTGAAGTTTCTATAATTCATGGAGTATGGCTTGGAATTGTTATTAAAGTGGAGAATTATACCAAGAGAAGAATGGCAGTGAGTTGAAACTAAAGTTTCAGTGTGAAGTAAAGGATTTCAGGGGGGGAATAAAAAAAACGAGAAACAACCTGTTAAATACTCATACAGCAATAACTCAGTCAATTATCCCAAGTCACTCACAAATCTTCATCCTCCAACTCCTTACCAGGTTTTTCTTTTTAATTGGTCTTTACTCAAGAAAGAAATTTAATTTTATTACTAAAGCAAAAACAATACAAAATTGTAAAAAAATTCAGGTTTCTATCTTAGATCAAAATATCTGATATTGTCATCTAAGATAACAGATTTTCATCTCTTGTGGGTTGCATACATTATTAGTATGCCAGTTGAGAAGTGGTAGTGAAGGGTAAGACAGCTGACTGCAAATGATGGTACAAGAAAAATCACAGAATTGCTAGCATGTATATTAGCATGTCCATCATTTCTGCATTTAATAATATGAAATACAACCTATATAGCTTTTGAAAATGATGGAAAAAGGATTTGTAGAAGCAACAGGTGAATTCTGAATTGATAGTCCAAGAATCACAGTGGTGGAAACTGTTGATAGCGTAATATTCTCGTTGGAAATATAAAACCAAAAAAAACCCCATTGCCGTCAAGTTGATTCTGATTCAGAGTGACTCTAGAAGACAGAGAAGAACTGCCCCAGAGGCTTTCTGAGGAGCATCTGGTGAATTTGAACTGCCGACCCTTTGGTTAGCAGCTGAGCTCTTAACCACTGCACCACCAGGGCTTCACTGGAAATATAGAAACCAACAAATATGAGAAACAAATTTATAAAGTAAAAGAAAAATAAATTTGTTTCTAGGACAGGTTTAAAATTTTGATGAAAATTACATAAAAATATGGCACTCAAAACTAGAGCCCTTCAGGATACTGGTGTCCTGTGAGTGGAACTGACATGTTCCATGTCGTGTTTGGGGAGTCTGGAGGGTGCAGAGAATCCTCAGGGGTGACAGAGTCCCCAGGATTCAGGATCTCCAGAGATGAGTCTAGAGGCGCAGTTGTTGATGCTGGAGCAGTTTATCAGTGTTCTTACAACACAGGACAGCAATGGTACACATGGCAGGGCACCCTACAGCCCGGGGGTCGAGCACCTGGCTGACCAGGAGGCTGTCCATCCAAGGATGGGTCTCAGCTGGGTGGTTTCTAAAGCTACATTTTATAATCCAATGGAGCCCAGGTGCTAGTTTCAACTACATAGCTTCATTATAAGTCCCCGGGTTATGAAGGAGATTTGTTCCTGAGTGTGTCTTTAAGCATTTGTAGGAAGTCAGAGCAAGCGCATACGGTTCTTATTTAGCTTTACTTTAGTGCAAGAGGAGCCCTGGCGGCACAGTGGTTAAGAGCTCAGGCTGTTAACCAAAGGCCAGCAGTTCAAATCCACCAGCCACTCCTTGGAAACCCTATGGGGCAGTTCTACTCTGTCCTGTAAGGTCGCTATGAGTCAGAATTTAACCAAATGCCAGTGGGTTTGGCTTTTGGTCTAGCGCAAGAAAAGGCTCGAAGCCTTTTCAGTGATTTTAAAGCTGCACATGCAGCAAGTGAAAGTAATTGTGTGAAGAATTTGTTGCGAGTAAGGATTGGTTCAGGAGCCCTGGTGGCACAATGGTTAAGGGACTAGGCTGCTAACCAAAAGGTTGGCAGTTTGAACCCCCCAGCCACTCAGGAGCAGAAAGATGTGGCAGTCTGCTTCTGTAAAGATGTACAGCCTTAGAAACCCTCTGTGGCAGTTCTGCTTTGTCCTATGGGGTCGCTATGAGTCAGAATCGACTCAACAGTGGTGTATTTGGTTTTTTGGGGCGCTGGTTCCATCGTTTCAAAGTGAGGGCAAATTCACATAACATTAAAGGGCAAGTACGAGCTGTCGGTATATGGGACATTGGCAACCTGGGGAGTGCCTGTATTCTACTTGGTGCTAATCTTGTAAGAGTAAGCATTACTTTAATCCCCTATGAAGTTACGTCTGCTGTGTTCCTGGAAAGTCCCTTTGCTGTTCCATAGGCATCTGTTCTTAAATTACCTCCGCTGGAAAGCCCCTTTGTCTGTCACCAGATCCAACTGTTATTTTCTGAGCAGCTTGCAGTTTTGATGTTCTCCCTGCCTTGTGCATCCAGGAACACATAGTATCGTGGCCCTGTGAAATGTTTAATGGCATGTAACTGCCCCTTGTTAGCAGCCACTTTGTGTCCTTAAGGATACTGCATTCTACCAACTAAATAAGACAGCAGTGACCTTTTATGAATTTTAAAGAGAAAATATTGATAGATACAATTTACCAATTTTATGATTTTTCTCCTATAACTTTGTCCCAAGCCTTTGGTGTCATTTGTCAGTTATCAAAGATTAGCAGGAGGCAGAGTGAATGCAAAATAGCAGATGAATATTAATTGTAAAATATGGAAATGGGTCATCTGCTGACCATAAAGGCTTGTTTTTCTCATGGGTGTGAGTTTATATATTGCACATATTTAATTAAGTCAGAGTCTCAAATAGTTGGTAAAATTATTGCAAGTTTTTATGGTAGAATTAAATTTATCAGTATTTAATGAATCCCTGTTATGGTTGCAGGAACCCCGGTGGCTCAGTGGCTAAGCATTTGGCTGCTAACCAAAAAGATCGCCAGTTCAAATTCACCAGCCACTCCTTGGAAACCCTATGGGGCTCTGTAGTATAGGGTCACTATGAGTCAGAATCGATTTGACAGCAACAAATTTGGTATTTTGGGGTTTTTGTCATGAATTCCGGAGCCCTTGTGGCACAGTGGTTAAGAGCTCAGCTGCTTACCAAAACGTCGGAAATTCGAATCCACCAGCCACTCCTTGGAAACCCCGTGGGGCAGTTCTACTCTGTCCTACAGGATCGCTATGAGTCGAAATCGACTAGACGCCAAGGGGTGTGGGTTTTTTTTTTCCTTTTTAATCATGAATTCCAGGTGTCTGCCACATAAATAAGTTAGCAAAGCGCTAATTTCAGAAAGCAATATATGTATATGTGTATGTATATGTATACACATACACATATGCATATTTAATTTATTGTTGCTGTTGCGTGCCGTCAAGTAGATTTTGATTCACAGCGACCCCATAGGACAGAGCAGAACCACCGCATAGGGTTTCCGAGGCTGTAATCTTTACGGCAGCAGACCGCCCGGTCTTTTGTACCATGGAGCCCCTGGTAGATTCGAACAGCTGACCTTTGGTTAGCAGCGGAGTGCTTAACCAGTGCGCTACCAGGGCTCCTCTATTTAATTTACTGTGATATAAAAATGTTTAAATTTCAAAACTCAAGTTCACTTCAGCTGCTTTCATCCATCTAATACACTTCACATGACACAGAAAACTATCTTGCAGTCACTGAACTTTCCATGTATTATGCAACAGGAAGTGGAATCCATCTGAACACCTGGACGACAGCATTCTCCTGTTTTGCTTTTTTCAGGGGCTACCATCAGCGTGATCATTGACGTGGACGTGCATGCTTCTGTCATTGTCTCAGCGGTCATTGCCATTCTGTACACCCTCGTGGGGGGACTCTACTCGGTGGCCTACACAGATGTCGTTCAACTCTTTTGCATTTTTGTAGGACTGGTGAGTGTGGTCATCCACAGATTTTTTTTTTCTTTTTTTCCTCTTTCTCTTTGTTTTTCCTTCTTGTCCCCTCCTCCCTTCTCGTCCTTGCCCCTGGGCTGGTGTGCCCATTAATCTCGTTTTGTTTTATGGGCCTGTCTACTCTTTGGCTGAAGGGTGAACCTTAGGACACAGATTTTTTTTTTTTTTTAAGATAATAAAACATTTTGTAGTAACTCAAGAAAAATTAGTACAAATTTTATTTCCTATCATGACTAATACATAATAAGTCACATACTGTATGCAATTTTATATTTCTCTATGAATTAATTAGATGAAAAACTCTGATTTGTTAGATTTTGAAAGTGTGCCCCTAGTTTGATTCTTAGAAAGATCCAAGTCTTCCTTTCCTTCATGCCTATTTTTAATGGAAACGTACGTGTGATCATCTCTGAGTTTTGATGTCAACACACTCCCCTCGGAGTTTAAAAACTAGTGCTAACCTGTACAAATCTCTTAACTTCCCCTTATATTAGTTTTGGCTAATCGATTATACTGCTTGTAGGAGTTAGAAATTATTTCATATGAGGCCTTTGGAAAAAAAGTGGATTTCAAATATTAATCATCACCATTTGGCATCTAAAAACAAAGAAAAAGTTTAATTATATAAGACACTAGAAAGATTTATTATCTATTTTCTTGTAAGTCCTAGATTAAATAATACATGTGTAAGTATCTTATTAAGTAAAAGGTACTGTATAACTACAAGACATGAGTATTATTAGTATTTAAGAAAAGTACCTTTGTGTTTATCATGGACATGTTTTAGTCATTGTTTATTCTTTGTGAACTCACATCTTAAAACATGAAGATTATAATTATACATGAAATGAAATGCAACATCTAAAACATATCAAGGGAAGGGTAAAGAAATTTCTTATTTATAGTGTGTCTACTCTGTGCTGGGGTCTTTCACATACATTATCTCATTTGTGCATCCTGTAGGGGCAATGTCCTTGTGTGAAGACCACAAGACTCAGCCTGCTAAGATGGAAGATTCGTGACTCATTTTCCCAAAAATGGTCCAGGCCCCCTTAATTCTCCTCCTTTTCCTTTATCTTTCTCATACTGAAAGGCTTTTCACTCTATTATAGTGTTTACACTGGACGCTTAAGAAGGAAAAATGAAGAAATGAACCTCATACTCATTTTCCTATTTTCTAACATCTCTAATAATATCCAAGGGGAAAGATTAAAAGAACTGACAAAGATTAGATTGAAAATGTAATTGTAAATTTACATACACTAGCAAAGATTATAATGTTTCCTCTTTTTCTCCTATATGTTTTATTTGCATTTCATGGAATTTCATTCATCCTTGTTTTAACTGAATTTGAGAATATCTGATTTATTCAAGGACTTCCATTTTTTATTTTTTAAATTGCCGAGATCAAGAAGACAGTGCTGGAATTCTGAATTTTTCTTAGTATCACCATAAACTTCCAAAAATAAAACAAAGAACACAGAAATAAATCTTTGTGGAGAACATCACAGGTGAAGTTCATTTGGCCATGGCAGGTCTCATAACTGAAAGCACTTGGTATTCTAAGAAACACAATCCCAAGGGATGAATCTATTTATTGATGATATATGTGATTTCCTACTGCTTTGCATGAGACTAGAACTTAAAACACACAGGTACATAAATCAAATGTGCTAGTATAACGATGGTAGGGCAAATATATATATGATATCAGGATATATGCTAGAATGTTTTTCTGCTGCAAAATTCAATTACAACACATTCTGTTGGTAACTAATGAAGGACGTATTCAACAGGCTGTATAAAAGACCAAGAATGATCTGTTTTCCGATCTTCAGATTGGTTTACATGCATATTAATTAATCAATTTACATCTTAAACCATCCCCTCTTCCCAATTTCTCTAATTCTGTTGATTTTATCATCATCTTTCTATATCCCAAACTGTAAGCTTCAGGTCCATATGTTAGCCTTCCCTCTTCCTGGCTGCTCTCTTCCTGTTAGAATCATTGGGCTGTTGACACTCTCTTCATAATCCTTTTTAGTACCAATATCTTTCCATTTCCAGTGTCACAATTCTGCTTTAGGTCTTTATTGGGTTATTTCAGTACCACTTTATTGCTCTTCCTGATCTTCAACTATATATTTAACTCAGAAGAAATTTCACTAGCTTGCAGTTGACTAAAGAATGAAATACAAATCCCTCAGCTTGCAATTCAAGATTCTCTTCACACGTCTCTTTATCTTTCCATTCCCCTATGTCACCCCATGCCAGCAAACCCAGTCACCTAACACACACACACACACACACACACACACCATATAATCTTCTACTCTTTGCCTTGCTTAACGAGACCATTTCTTTCTTTAATGCCTTCTTCTTCTACCTCTTAGTACAGGGTCTACTCTTGAAGATTTGATTCATCTACCAGTTTCTCAACCACATCTTTTATAGTCACTTTAATGAATGGAAATCTTCCGCTAATTCAAATAAAACATAACAAAAATTAATATACATAATATTCTGAAATTTAATGTTTTCTTCCATAAAGGTATTTGGTGACTACTCCTATAGTTCATTTGATAACCCATTGCCATCAAGTCGATTCCAACTCATGGTAACTCTGTTGGACAAAGTAGAACTGCCCCATAGGGTTTCCAAGGAGTGGCTGGTGGATTTGAACTGCCAACCTTTTGGTTAGCAGCCAAGCTCTTAACCACTGTGCCACCAGGGCTCCAGTTCATATGATACAGTATAATTAATCACAGAAGTAGACATTGTCTTACTTTAATTTTTCTAAATCAGTATTCCATAATATCACACAGAGAACACGGTTTCAGGTCCTTCTCTGCCATAACAAGAGGAACTATTGGGTTATGTGATCAGTGAGAAAAAAGAGCATAAATCTTGCATGTACTAAAGGATGAAAAATCATAGCCTAACACTCTAACGTCACTCTTTGCAGTGGATCGGTGTACCATTTGCACTGTCACATCCTGCAGTTACTGACATTGGGTTCACTGCTGTGCATGCTAAATACCAGGAGCCTTGGCTGGGAACCATTGAATCATATGAAGTCTACGCGTGGCTTGATAGTTTTCTCCTGTTGGTAAGTGATGCCCTTATCTGAGGAACGCAGTTTAATGAGTCTTAAAATCAAATGCATTTTTAAATTTTTCATATTTACAAGTAAAATTTGCCTACTGGAAAATCAAGGCCATTCTAAAATGATTACCCCATATTGGAAGGGTGGAGTCACTGACTGTGGCAGCTGACGAATATCAAAGCTGGAAAGCAAACAAGGCCTTCAAAGGATAGCATCCATGGCGGTATGTGTGGTATATAGGCAGCATTTCAGTTGTGATTTAGGTTAAGGAACACCATGGCCTACCCCAAATACCTCCCCCAATCTGAGAACCAAGTCATCTAAAAGTCTTTAATTTGTCTTTTGGATTAAATCAATAAAAGTCAATTTCTTCTGAAATAAGTAACTCACTCAGTCTCGAATTACAGAGTAAGCAAATTAGTGGTATCATAAGGCCCTAAGTGCATGAGATAAATTACTTTGAGTTTGGATGAGAAGTGTCACTCAGGAATGAAGCCAAGAGAGAAGCCCTGGGAAGCGAGAGGCAGCTTGAGAACATGCAGAACCTTGGAGCAAAGTCATTGACCTTAGGGGATGGATACAAAAACATAATCCAACCGAATCCAACCTACTACTTTTACTTTTTTTGCTAATTAGAGGGGTACTGTATTAAAATAGCACACCATATTTGATGGCAAAGTAAGATATGTTACTTTTTATATTAAAATTTAAGGAGAAATTGGTTATTTTCATTTCTTCTTTGGAAGAGTCACGATATTTTGTGATTTTACTTTTATTTATGGCAACTTGCTGGATCTTAGCATTACTTCAACACTAAAGTGAATGTGTCTGCCCCAGTAAAAAATGTGCATAGTATTTAATGCCTTTATTCATTCAATTCAAACTTGTAAACATTCAAGAAAAGTGAGAGTCAAGGTATTTCTTAATCATTAAGGAAAGAAGCCTTCCAATCCACCACTGGTAACATGTTTGTTTTCATATTTTCCTGCTTGCTCACCAGGAAATATCTTTACTGGCGCAGGCAGTAAAAGTGTAAAATCTGCTTGGCATGTATTTATATGAAAGAGATGAGGAAGATTCAGAAAATGTATGCAATTTGTTGATAATCACACCATTATCTAAGCTAGGGATTGAAACAGAGGGTCACAGACCTCAAAGTCCTTTCCCTGCACCACACTGATTCCTTTTAACATTGTTTTAAAACTTTTGAACATATATGGCTTTTATAATAAAGAAATTGTTTTGAAATCAATATGTGATAAACATAAACAAGACAGACAACCTAGGACTTATAGTATAGGGGGAGCAAGAGGCAATTAAAGAAACAATTTCAATACATTGTGACACATGACACTCACTCATTTCTTCATTCATTTATATAACAAGCATTTCTTTAATTGCTACTCTATGCCCGATAGAGGATAGTGGCAATAATCCACGAAAAAGTATTTTTCCAGCCTCTTCCCTAAGCACTCCCACACACCCTGACCTCTAATCACACCAACACATAGCAGTTTGACAGCTGCGTAGATATTTGGTTTTGTTTTCCCCCTTCATATTAGTTACTCTTCCAGGTACTGTCATCTCGTTCCATCTTCACCCTTTCAGTGCTCAAAGACCAGTACACCTCTGTAGGTTTTCCTGATTCCCTTGCAGCTTATCCTACTCGTATGTTTGCCCCAGTTAATCATTGTTTCTCATTTTTGTTCCCATACATACCTTTTGGTATCACCAATAAAAATTTTAAGCACACCTCTGATACAGATATGGAGCCCTGGTGGCACAGTGGTTAGGAGCTCAAGCTGCTAACCAAAAGGTCAGCAGTTTGAATCCACCAGCTGTTCCTTGGAAACCCTGTGGGGCAGTTCTCCTCCGTCCTATGGGTTTGCTATGAGTTGAAATCAACTCGACAGCAATGGGTTTGTTTTATGTACTGTACTAACATGTTATATAAACAGTTTAATAAAAACAACTATATAATATTTAAGGATAAACTAAAAATGAGTATAAATAGAACTTCTAATATTATCTTCACTTGCTGAAAGTGAAGAGGACTTGAAGCACTTACTGATAAAAATCAAAGACTATAGCCTTCAGTATGGATTATACCGTAACATAAAGAAAATGAAAATTCTCACAACTGGACCAATATCATGATAAACAAAGAAAATATTGAAGTTGTCAAGGATTTAATTTTACTGGGATCTGCAATCAACGTCCATGGAAGCAACAGTCAAGAAATCAAACAACATATTGCACAGGGCAAATCTACTGCAAAAGACCTCTTTAAACTGTTAAAAAGCAAAGAGATCACTTAGACAACTAAGGTGCTCCTGACCCAGGCCATGGTATTTTCAATTGCCCCATATGCATGTGAAAGCTGGACAATGAATAAGGAAGAGCAAAGAAAAATTGATGCATTTGAATTACTGTATTGATGAAGAATATTGAATATACCATGGACTGCCAGAAGAATGAACAAATTTGTTTTAGAAGAAGTACAGCCAGAATGCTCCTTTGAAGTGAGGATGGTGAGACTTCGTCTCAAGTACTTTGGACACATTAGCAGGAGGAACCAGTCCCTGGAGAAGGACATCATGCTTGGTAAAGTAGAGAGTCAGCGAAAGAGGAAGACTCTTACAAAGATGAACTGACACAGCGTCTGCAACAACGGGCTCAAACATAGCAACAATGATTGTGAGCATGGCACAGGCCCAGGCAATGTTTTGTTCTGTTGTGCATGGGGTCGCTATGAGTCGGAACCAACTTGACGGCACCTAACAACAGCTACAATATTTTCTTCAGATGCCCCAGTATATTGTCTTGAACACTATGCACACTCCATTGTGGAAAGAGCATTTACTCTCCCACTAGGCAATGAGCTCCAGGGCAAGAAGTATGATGTATTCATCATTGTACCCTGATAACCATTACATTAGCTAGCACATGACTCAAGTCCATAAATATTTATTAAGTTGTATTGATTTAAATTAAAAACCTTACTTTCATACTCTTACCTTTTCACAATATTTTATGATAGTTTCAGCCTCCAGATGAGAACAAATTGAAGGCTTCTGGGTAGTTATAATGCAGCTTGAAATAAGTAAAGGAAAAGAAAAGATGATTCTATATAATTAAAAGGAAAAGAACTTGAGAAAATTCTGCACAATTGGAAGTATAAATATGACAATAACATAATTATATGACTCTTAATTCATATATTCAGATGTGTGGCATGTGGGAACGATTTTCTATACTTTAGAGCCATATTTATTAGTATGATAAATGTGATTATAATAAGCCTTAATTTAAAAAAATTATGATAGATGTTATCTGCCTCAGATTCAGAAGTGAGTCCATGTGATTTCCATGCAGATACTGGGTGGAATCCCGTGGCAAGCCTATTTCCAGAGGGTTCTGTCTTCATCCTCAGCCACTTATGCTCAAGTGCTGTCCTTCCTGGCAGCTTTCGGGTGCCTGCTGATGGCTCTACCAGCCATACTCATTGGGGCCATTGGAGCATCAACAGGTAAATCTCTTGGAGCTTCACTAATTGACCCATTCAGGCTTCACCACAATTCCAACGAACTTGCCAATTACCACCAGCTGCCCCACCTCCCCACTTCACTCATGTAAGTTCCCATATACACCTTTGATAGAGCGCTCAACAATTTGTCTTATAATTCAATGGTCTCCAAAGTGTTGGGGACTGCTACTCCATCAGTAAAACATTTGTGAGCACACACCCCAAACGTAGGCATATTTATTTATTAACTACATGTGCTCCTGTCAGTAATGGTTCTCGACCAAGGTTGTGTATTAAAATCACCTAGGGAAAGGGGAGGAGATATTTTTTAAAAATACCTATTTCTTGCCTACCCCCAGGGATTTTATTTAAACAGTCTGAGATAGAGCCAGATATCAGGTTTTTTTTTTAAGAAACTCCGTTGGTGAGTCCAACTGCAGCCAGGATTGACAGCCACTTGTCTAGAAGTTTACCTGTCTTCATCATGAAACAGGTATCATGACCACTGAAGAACTGCTCGAACTTGAAATTCCTGCTTTATATTTCAATGGTTTGTTAATTAAGAGTTTTCTTTCTTGGAAAAAATAAACCAATAAGTACATAAGAGAAAGATAAAGCACGGCACTACATAACTTACAGCATCCGTATCACCCAGTTAGCCTCCACGGAGAACATTTTTTAAAAACTCACTCTTAATTTGATCGAACTTATTTATAATTACTCCTGACCTTTATGTTCCCATGCTATACAAGTTTCATGAGCATTTACTGGAAGTATACCACATTAATCCAAATTTGAAGGAGTCTTCTAGGTAGTGTTAATTAAAATAGATTAAAGAAAGTTCACCTTTTACCCTGTTGTGTTTCGTAAAGATGATTCTGCGTAATGTTCACATGGCTATTTTGACTTCAATTAATAGTGCTATTTCTTGGATTATTTAATTTTTAAAAGGCCAATCATGGTTTATAGTATACACTGTCCATTCCAGCTGCTCATCCACGATATAAACACTTAAAAAGATGGCTGGTATAGATAGTATCCAGTGCTTGCCTGTGAATAAAAGACATCATCTATTTCACAAGCAGAAAACAGATCTGGCCATTTGTATGTACGTGTGTGTGTGTGCGTGTGTGTGTGTGTGTTTCAGTTTGTTGTTTTGTAGGACAACAGACTCATAAAAACAGCATAAAACCTGTGTATCTCTTGGATTAAGCATACAATCTTGGTTGTCATTTCTGGTACCATAACATCTCAGTTACTGGTACAAAAATTGGCTTTATCTAAGCATGGCTTTAAACAACTGTAATGGAAGATAGGAGAAGAAAAACTGGTACAACCCAAGGGCAAGCACTCTTACTTGGTGTTGTAATTATGACATTAAAGAAGTCCAGCAAATCAAAAAGAAGCTATACTCATGTGCTGCTTCAGAGTCTATTGTATTCTTCAGCTTGTGCTATAATTAAAAAGTAAAGAAGCTATATTCAAAAATAAACTTTGGTTCAAGGCTTATTATACCAGAAGTTCAAAATCTTCCCAAAATTTGAGCCTTACGCCTGCCTGCACTTTTTATTCAATAAAAACATGCTGCCCTTAATGTAGCACACTTCCCACTTCTAGGAGGTGGAATCTTATGCAAGGAGGCTTTAGATAGAGGAAAAAATAATGCCACAGTAGCTATAAAACCAAGTTTACATACAGGAAGAAGATGGGTAAGAATAGCCGGACTAATGTCTGTATACATTTACACATGAATAATTGAGCAACAAGGAATGAAAAATTAGTGTCCTCTCACATTTCCAAAAGGTTAAAGAAAAATATAAGTGAGTTTAAGAGCATTTGTTTTCTATGATTTTATACTATGTAATGCCACCAAAACACTATGTTATTGCAGGAAAGTAATACATATTTCACCATCATATTCTGTGTAGGTATTGTGAATAAAGACTAACTGTAACTAATGCCCATTGGAAGCTAGGATATATAAAGACAATTCAGTTTGACCAGTATGTGTACTTCCCACCCAATTAGACTAACATGTGTGATTCTGAATTTATTTCAAAGGCAATCTAGTAAATAGAATGATCCCCAGATGGACAAGGAATATATAGCATTTTTGGTTGTTGGTTGTTATTGTTTCTATTCAACAGACTGGAACCAGACTGCATATGGGCTTCCAGATCCCAAGACTAGGGAAGAAGCAGACATGATTTTACCAATCGTTCTGCAGTACCTCTGCCCTGTGTACATCTCTTTCTTTGGTCTTGGTGCAGTGTCTGCTGCTGTTATGTCATCAGCAGATTCTTCCATCTTATCAGCAAGTTCAATGTTTGCCCGGAACATCTACCAACTTTCATTCAGACAAAATGTAAGAAGAGTCTTTTAAAACTTATAATTTATTAGTATTGTTGCTGCTGCTGTAGTATTTACTGTGTATATACAACTATATGGAGCCCTAGTGGCAAAGTGGTTAAGAGCTCAGACTGCTAACCGAAAGGTCAGCAATTCAAATCCATGAGCTCCTTGAAACACTATGGGGCAGTTCTACTCTGTCCTACAGCATTGCTATGAGTCAGAATCAACTCGACAGCAACGGGTTATACAATTATATACTCATTAACTTCTGTGTAAGGTTAGAGCCTACTCTGATTAAGCATACAAGATTAAATAATGATGAATATTAATACCGAAAATGAGTATTATCAATGCATGTAATTATACAAGTTAGTAGTGAACGGGGCAAATCAATATAACTATTTTCAAGAGGTACAGTCGTATTGCTATAGTTTAAATTTTTGTCTTTCTCATGAAAAAGTAATGAAATCAGAAAAAAGTTTTTAAAAAAGTTCAATTAAATACTATAGGAAACTTGAGAACTCTGAGAGAAGAACATGGTAAGCAAGTTGTTTCACCTGGTATTTTTGTAATATTTGTACTGCTCTTCACTTGAACTCCCAAGTCTACCTTTTTCAGAAAATATTCTCTCAGTTTGGTTTTCCTTATTGAATTGAGTGAGTGCATAACAGCATGTCCTTGTGGTCATTTAGGAGTCAAGAGTTCCTCTTCACCTTCTTCATTGACTAAAGCTTTGCTTCCCTCTGGTTTTCTAGGTCATGGTTAACAAAATGGTCTCAGCCATTTCTCAGAAAGGAAACTCCTTGGACAAGCCCTCTGTAAGGGGATCAGACAGTGGTTAGCCTTAAACATTGTAGTGCTCCTACAGAGAGAGGAAGCAAGAATGTGTCCATGCTCTCTCACTGTCACAGAAGAACTATTTTCTAATATGTAAAATAAGAGAATTCTTCCCTTGCTTTATTATTCCTCCATGACACCAGGTTAGCTCATTTGTCTTCTCCCCCGTGCATTCGGGGAATGACTCAGGTGTTCTATGTTTCATCCATATGGTACACATAAACTCCTTCCGAAGGCCCACCTAGGAGGCCACCTGGATTGTCTGATTTGGATGCTGTAGTTTAGGTTGATTGTGCCCATTAGAGGGGATTCTTTAGACCAGTTTTAAAGCACAGAATCGTATCTTAATTCTTTGCCTACATGAGCCAACATGTTGCGTGAAAAGCTGACACTGTGGCGATCTCTTACAGGCTTCAGACAAGGAAATTGTTTGGGTCATGAGAATCACTGTGTGTGTGTTCGGAGCTTCTGCAACAGCCATGGCCTTGCTAACGAAGACTGTGTATGGGCTCTGGTACCTCAGTTCAGACCTCATTTACATCATCATCTTCCCGCAACTGCTCTGTGTGCTCTTCATCAAGGGAACCAACACGTATGGGGCCGTGGCAGGTTATGTTTCTGGCCTTTTCCTGAGAATAACCGGAGGGGAGCCGTATCTATACCTGCAGCCCTTGATATTTTACCCTGGCTATTATCCTGATAAGAATGGTATATATAATCAGAGATTCCCATTTAAAACGATTGCTATGGTTAGCTCATTCTTAGCCAACACTTGTATCTCTTATCTAGCCAAATACCTATTCGAAAGTGGAACCTTGCCACCAAAATTAGATGTATTTGATGCTGTTGTTGCAAGGCACAGTGAAGAAAACATGGATAAGACAATTCTGGTCAAAAATGAGAATATTAAATTAGATGAACTTGCACCTGTGAAGCCTCGACAGAGCGTAACTCTCAGCTCAACTTTCACCAATAAAGAGGCCCTCCTTGATGTTAATTCCAGTCCAGAAGGGTCTGGGACTGAAGATAATTTGCAATGACCCCAAATAAAATAGTGTTTTTCAAACAGCACACTATAATAGGGTAGCCCTGGAAAGATGGTTTGCAGCATCTAGAAAAGTACATTAAAAAGAAATATAAACGAGGTTCAAGAGGACAAGAATCCACATAAAGTGCAATTGCACAAATATAAGCCAAGCTGGAAGGAAATACCTATGAAAGCAACCACTTCCTTTCTCATCCATAGTAGTTTTGATTTTGATGCTATTCAAAAATGAATAGAGCTTCCCCTCAAAGAACCAGGGGCCACATAGGACATTTCTATTTATAACGTAAAAGGGAAGTAGATGTTTAAGGGCATAAGAAAAATGAAATTGTGTAGTCTTGATCAAAACTTTTGTTTGTTGATGTGTCTATGAATGGTGCCATAAATTTACCAGCTGATTTTTCTTAACATGATGATTACCATACTGTTTACACAAATAATGCGCGTCTTCTGTTTGCCACCCATGCCCTCTCCCCTCATGAGGTTTCCCATAAGCATGCTAAGCTAATTTTTACAGCAATATGTAAAAAAAAAAATTGGTATAGCGTCACTTATGAACATACCTCGCAGGGGGAGGGTCGGTTGGCAAATAAAGATAGAAGGAGTGCATTATTTGTGTAAAAATACGGTAACCCCTTCTTTCATGTTCCAAAGGAGCCCTGGTGGTGCAGTGGTTAAACACTCAGCTGCTAACCAAAAATTCAGCAGTTGCAACTCAGCAGCCACTCGGAGGAAGAAAGATGTGGCAGTCTGCTTCCGTAAAGATTACAGCCTTGGAAACCCTATGGGGTAGTTCTACTCTGTTCTATAGGGTTGCTATGAGTCGGAATCAACTTGACAGCAAGGAGTTTGCTTTCATGTTCCAAACTATTACATTTGCTGAATATGCAATTTGTGATTCTTTGTAGTGACATGTATTATTCTGAGCATAGGCAACACAACTTCACACAAAAAATTAGTGTACAGTGGCATTTCTTCATGGGCAAGGAGATAGGAAAATAGAAGCCATTTTTGTAGAGGAACCCTAGGTGTCTTTGAGTGTATCTATAACTACTATATGCACAGAGGAGTGTACCTGGAGCATTGAAAGATCATTAGGCAACTTTAAAGCAATAAATCAGGATGGTCATTAAGCAAAAAGTCATAGGTAGAACAGTAGATTTTTATCTTTGTTTGAAGTGTATAAAGTTTTGCACCATGATTAAAAAAAAGTAATGCCTTGGCTTACTATCTTAATTACTATTGGAAGTGAAATTGAGCCATACGTAGGGCTATATAGCATCACTTAAGGTTAATGAGAGACAAGTTGATAAAGTACAATGTTTTTCATTGACTATTGATTACTAGCAGTTCCCATAATATTCTGATAATAAAATTAGAAAAGCAAAACCCACTCATATTTGGATATTCATTAATAGGGATGATTGAGTATTAAGGAATCTACTCTGTGGCACTTACTCTGTGCACTTTTTACTTAAGCTTGTCTTAGGAGTTGGACAAATCACCGCTATAGAAAGAATATACTGAATTTTAAAATGCTAAAAGAAAGCAGAAAGTGGAATTAATCCTACAGGAAAGAAGCCATCAATTTTACGTTTGGTGTCTATATAACTTCATGAGGTTGGTCATTAAGTATTAGTTTGCTCCTTTTCTGGAGTTTAAAAAATTTATGTATATATGAAAACATATATATATATATGTAATGTAATGGCTTATATCCATTTTAGAATTTTAAATGCTTTCCCACCAGTCACATTATGCAAATAACTACAGATGTGACTACAAAAGCAAAGTGAACCGATGAGCTGAAACATTATCTAAGAATTTGATCCAATAAAGAAATCCAGGCTGAATTATTCAAGCTAATGCACTTTTTCCAAAAACATTTTTTGGTGTGACTTACAGGCAACGTTATCTCAGTGTTCTTCATGATTATAAAATGTTATGTTGTTGAAGCAAGAATTCTTTTTTAGGTTTTAATTGAAATTATCTCAAAATATCAAAAAATATATCTCCTTTCTTACTAAATATGAATTAAATTTGCTGGATAATTTTTTTTAATGTGAAATTTAAAAAATTTTACATGTTGTAATGTCCCATTATATATACCTAAACGAAAAGAGAATTCGTTCCATTCATCTATTTGCTCAGAATCTGCTCTGTGTGCAGTACCCTATGCAGTACTTGGAAGGAGCGCATTTCTGGACCCAGTAAGTGTGGGAGTCCTGAGATTCTCAGAATGGATTGGAAGAAGAGCCAGGGTCTGGAAAAACATCTGAGAAAACTACAGAGATTAAAGGCATTTGATACATAAAAGTAATTATTTGGTGGGGATTACATTTCCTGGCAAACACTATATTTCAGATACGCCATAATTTCTAGCACACTAGCTGAATAATGATTTTTATCCCCTGCATCGCCATAAGTTTTCATTTCAACCCATTGAGGCACATGCATCCATAGAAACACACCACTCATATTATAATAGAGTACAACAGAGAAACATATTCTCTTTACAGACATTATACTTTACAAATTTGTTGGGCAACAATTTTCCAGAAAATATATATCATATATATATATGAAAAGAATAAATATTAATAATGAAAACTTCTTCCATTCCATTCATTTTGTATAATAGAAAGACATAGAAAAAGTTTACCCTATCTAAAATATTAAAAACTGGGTAATTTAAATAATTTATAGTAATAAATAAAGCTCTATTTTTATCTAAACTATTACTTCTCATCCACTCTCAAACTAGATATATAAAAACCTAGTATAAGTCCAGTAGTACATGTGCTAAATATTAGCAAGATGATTTTTTAAAAGTACAAAAAAAGGTAAAGATCCAAAAGAATGAAACAATGAACGCAAGGTCTTTATGTATGTATATATTTATTTATTTGTGCACACAATTCTCCCCAATTTCCAAGGAAAGAATGAAGTTGTGAAATATGGGAGATGATAGTTTACACGCATTAACCAAAACAAGTTGCTCTTGAGTTGTTTCTAACTCATGGCAACCCATTACTCTGCTCTATTCTGACATCATGGTTAATGCAGATACCTTTTTAATCCTCCAGTTTAGTTCAGTGGAACCGGTTTTCCAAATTTTTTTCAGTCAAAATAAAACAGCCACATTTTAGACACTGACTAGGTTGCCCTCTGGAGGTAATACTTGTAGATAAAGCATTGGAATAAAACATATATTTTATTTTCATACTTTGAGAATGATTGCAACATGTGTCTTGGGTAATTTTAATTTTTTTGCCACATAGGATTTAAAAAGTCAAACTTGTAGCTGGACTGAAATATCAACAATAAGCTTTCAAACACTTGGTGTCCAAATCCAACTTCATTGCTATTCTTATAAGTAATGAATTTTATGTGAAAATCAAATGAATGTAAACTTGAAATAAGTGAATCTAATATAATGTATATTGGCTTTTTCTTTACATATCAAAATAATGAATTAGCATTGTAGTTCAAACACAAGCTGTGACTTTTTCTTTCTAGCAGTCAAGAAAATTTACTCTGGTATAATGTATAATTTATTGCAAGTTTGCTACTGAACACAGATACATATAACGTTTCTAAAACATATTGTTGTCTGTCAAAATATTATATCAAATTATGCTTAAAATATACCATGGACTGCCAGAAGAATGAACAGATCTATCTTGGAAGAAGTACAGCCAGAATGCTCCTTAGAAGCAAGGATGACAAGACTTCATCTCACATACTTTGGACATGGTATCAGAAGGGACCAGTCCCTGGAGAAGGACATCATGCTTGGTAAAGTAGAGGGTCAGCAAAAGAGAGGAAGACCCTCAACAAGATGGATTAACACAATGGCTGCAACAATGAGCTCAAATATAGCAACAGTAGTGAGGATTGCACAGGACAGGGCAGCCTTTTGTTCTGTTGTACCTAGGCTCACTATGAGTCAGAACTAACTCAATGGCACCTAACAACAACATGCTTAAAATAAGTAGATTTACAACTATATATGTAAATGTTTAAATGTAATTGTATTGAATTAAATTGTGCTGGTGCAACTCAGGATATCTTTGTCTAGGTTTGGCTTTTGGGGGCCCAATCATGAAACAAATACAAGTGGTGCTTCAAGATAATTATGCAATAAAATTGAAACAAAGCATCTTATTACCCAAGCATAAGCAAATGCCAAGTAGAAATGCTGTACCTCTCATAAATCTTAGCGCAACATATGACTACATATCTCAAAACAAACTGTAAATTATTTTTCTTGGAAAAGAAATTTCATCTGTGTACATAGGCTTTTCTTTGAGTCAAAGAAATGAAATGACATAAAATTAATTTCATTAACATCAAGAAGATTTTCATCTTAAAAGTCAAATAGCTGTCTGACAGATGTTGGTTTAGGATGTACAACCAGTGCTTCGAACCAGTTCATTTTGGTTCCACTCCCTGCCCCCCACTGCTGTGAATTTGCCTTTCTACCCGAGTTACACTGAATCAGAGGATTCTTATGGATCCCTAGGTGATCCTTATGTATTCTTATGTGTACATAAGAATCACCTATGGATCTTGTTTAAATGTAGATTCTGATTCAGTATATCTGGAGTGGAATGCAAATTATCAGCAGAGGGTTGAACTGAAACAAACCAGTTAGAAGCTCTGTATACAACTAGTCACTAAGTCATGAACTGGTTCTCATTATGCCTTAAGTATGTATTCCATATCTCTTATCTAACTCTCTCAGGAGTCTTTAAAAGTATACATATATACTTTCAGAAGAACTTTGGCCTCTTACACCTTAATCATGGGCGTTAGTGCCTTCAGATGGATATGGGGAATACAGCCCTAGAATGAGCTTAAGGATGAATGAAAGAAAGCACGTACAGTTATGGCAGTGAAATATCACACCAATTTGTCTTCCATTATGGACACACTTCTGGAGAGCATGCAATTTTGCTTTATCCCAAATCTATACTAGAGGGGAAAATACTAGGAGCCTAGAAAAGGTTAACCATCTTCATTTTAGCCATCACGGATGATTATCTTCATTTTAACTATCAAGTTGAGAGAATTTAAGTTTGACCCTTAACATTCTTCTAAGAAAGATCCTCTGAGAGAGATCCAGGGAGTTACAGGATAGTGAAAAGTATTTCTACATTTCTTATACAATCCCTTAAAGAAGAATTCCAAACTCCAAAACAGTGAGAGAGAAAAAAAAGCCATAAGTTCTCTAAAATCAGACTGTATGGTAATTTTTGCTTTATTTGGCATATGTGTTTATCATATATATTTCTGATCACTCCATTGAAAAGCATCACATTATTCAAATGATTCTTTAAAAGGTAATAAAAATAATAGGATATAGAAAAAGTAAATTTTGTTATTTGGAAAACACCCGAAGTTGGACTTCAAAACTCATAAATGTGTATGTTGGGGGTAGCAGTGGGAAGTGAGTGTTGATAGATACTAATAAACAATTAAGACCAAACTGAAAAACATCAAGGTCAATAAAGTATTACAAACCACACTATTCTTTGTGGGTTAAAATGTCCCAAGAACAGATGGTCATGAGCATAAAATGTAAGCTATAACTTAAGTGCAAGAAGCGATCTAAACTGAATCCATGCAAAACAATTGCAGTCCCAAAGACATTTGTTGTGTTCACAGAGCTTGAATATACACAATGGATGCTGTGTGCTCTATTTTCTGTTAATCAACATTAAGTAGAAATTTAGCCTTCAGGAAAAGAATCTAACCTACATAGGGTTCCATTTAGAATTATTTATAACAACTTCCTTTTCATTTTATTTTCCTACATTAAAATTTTTATTAAACAACATCATATTTAGTAAATATTTTCCACATTTTATTTCTCAGAGAGAACAACAGAGTTCCAAAAAACAAGTACATTTGAGAGATTTAAAAACATAATATGAAATAAACACACTTGTATACATTTGGTTCAGGCTTCTCCTTGAACTTGTCATCTACAAAACAATTCTGAGATCATTGTTATTTAGAAAGATGGCTTAAAAATTAATTTCAGTGCAATCTATCTTTAATTTAAGAAAAAAATTGGAGGCTTTCAAAACAATGAAGTCCGAAATAAAAGGAAGTTTTCAACATTAATGTTGCTGGCCCATTAAGATATTCTACTTCTTTACCTTCATAAACTCCTAAACCTAAGAATTTCATAGTAGGCATCGGCTCCACAGCACACAACAACAAAGAACCTAAGAGTTAGCAGATATTACCTCCAGTCCTTTTTTTGCTCCTAATTACTTGATCTTGGGTGAATCAATTGATATCTCTGGGTCTCAGATCATTTTCTATAATTGGTGTTAATTTCTTTCAGTGATTATTTGTAAGATATTTCTCTGGCTTATAATTTAACAACTACTTTGGTCTACACCTCCCGTCCATATTAGCCGAGACACACTGCACTACCCATTCTGGAACCATTCAAATTAGTTCAAGATTTTAAATTTAGTGTTTGTCGTGAACTAAGGCATTCCTATCCTCACCTCTGTTGCCATTCCCAGAAAATAAAAATCTTCACAACTGGACCAGTAAGGAACATCATGAGAAATGGGAATAATATTGAAGTTGTCGAGGATTTCATTTTACTTGGATCCACAATCAGTGTCCATGAAAGCAGCAGTTGAGAAATCAAGTGATGCATTGCATTGGGCAAATCTGCTACAAAACATCTCTTTCAAGTATTAAAAACCAAAGATGTCACTTCAAGGACTAAGGTGCGCCTGACGCAAGCCATAGTATTTTCAATCACCTCATATGCATGCAAAATCTAGACAATGAATAAAGAAGAGCAAAGAATTGATGCACTTGAATAACGGTGTTGGAGAAGAATATTGATTATACCATAGACTGCCAGAAGAATGAACAAAGCTGTCTTGGAAGAAGTACAGCCCGAATGCTTCTTAGAAGTGAGGATGGCAAAATTTCGTCTTACACACTTTGGACATGTTATCAGGAGGGACCAGTCCCTGGAGGACATCAGGGTTGGTAAAGAGGAGGGTCAGCAAAAAAGAGGAAGACCCTCGATGAGATGGATTGACACAGTGGCTGCAACAATGGGTCTCAAACATAGAAGTGATTGTGAGGATGGCACAGAACCGGGCAGTGCTTTGTTCTGTTGTACGTAGGGTTGCTATGAGTCAGAACCGACTCGACAGCACCTACAGCAAAGCATTCCAACCCTCACCTCCATTGCCATTCCCAGATGTTTACCAACACCATTTTATTTAGGCAACTTTCAATTTCCCTTTCCTAAAATATCAAATAAAAAGAAATGTTTTATTTTTCTATGAGGTAAACAACACCTACCCACCACCACCACACTCACCTCTACCAAATCTCACTTTGTTCTAACCAAAGATGACTCCTCCCCCCATTTTCACAGAAATTGTCACATATTCAAATTCTGTTTATGTAATCAGGTTATGAAGACAACATATAATTAAGGCTATGGGTCAGGATCAACTCGACAGCAACGGGTTTGGTTTGGTTTTTGTTTAAGGAGCCCTACTAGCACAATGGTTAAGCACTGGGCTGCTAATCAAAAGTTCTGAAGATTCAAACTCACTAGGGGCTCTAAGGGAGAAAAGACCTGGCAATTTGCTCCCACAAAGATTACAGCCAAGAAAACCCTATGGGGAAGTTCTGCTCTGTCATATAGGATCACTCTGAGTGGTGATCAACTCGACAGCACACAAAAACCACCACCACATAAATATACATATGCTTTGCATTAAACAGTTAGTTGGCAAAAACTTAAGGTACTGAACAACTCCCAAGTTACCAACAGGTGCCCCCTTGGAATCACTGGCCTATTCTAGTAGTTTCTAGAACATTTGCCTCCTGGCTTAAATTGAGTCATTGAACTCCATAGGCACCTGAAAACTTGGATTATTTTCTTTATGAGTTTTATCCACTTGTTTATTAATTATTCAACAAAATTTTACTGAACATCTATCATGTGCTGTTCTAGATGCAGACTGGGAAGAAAGAAAGAAAACTGTCTTTGTTCACAGAAGATGATTGTCCTAGAAAATCCCAAATAATGAAAAAATAAAAACCTTCAGGAACTAATAAGAGATTATTGCTTGAATGCGGGATACAAGGTTGATAAACAGAAGTCTACTGCTTTCCTATATAGCAGCAATGAACAATTTTGGAATTACTTAATTCAAATTGTAATTTGAAATTAAAAACATAACACAAATAGCACCAAAAAAGAAAAAGAAATAGGTATTTTAAAAAAACCCATTGCCATCAAGTTGATTCTGGCTCATAGTGACCCTATAGGACAGAGTAGAACTGCCCCACAGGGGTTCCAAGGAGCGGCAGTTCCAAGTCGAACTGTTGACGTTTTGATCAGCAGCCAAATGCTTAACCACTGCGGCACCAGCACAGTCAAGAAATCAAAAGACACATTGCACTGGACAAATCTGCTGCAAAAGACCTCTTTAAACTGTTCAAAAGCAAAGATGTCACTTTAAGGGTTAAGGTGAGCCTGACCCAAGTCATACTGTTTTCAATCGCCTCATATGCATGTGAAAGCTGGACGATGAATAAGGAAGAATTGACACCTTTGAATTGTGGTGTTGACGAAGAACATTGAATATACCCATGGATTGCCAAAAGAAGGAACAAATCTGTCTTGGCAGAAGTACTATCAGAATCTTCGTCTCACATACTTTGGACATGTTATCAGGAGGGATCAGTCCCTAGAGAAGGACATCATGCTTGGTAAAGTAGAGGGTCAGTGAAAAAGAGGAAGACCCTCAATGAGATGGATTGACACAGTGGTTGCAACAATGGGCTCAGGCATAACAACTATTGTGAAGATGTTGCAGAACTGGGCAGTGTGTGTCGTTCTGTTGTACAGAGGGTCACTATGAGTTGGAACGAACTTGACAGCACCTAACAACAACAACAACATATGGGATCAAATTGACAACAGCAACTCAAAAGATTAGATAGGAACTTCAGGGGGGGCGGTGGGTTTATGTTAATGGAGGAGGAACAACTCTGAAAAGGAGGGTGAGAATGGTTGCACAACTGGAAGACTGTAATCAATGTCACTGAATTGTACATGTAGAAACTTGAATTGGTGTATGTTTTTGTTGTCTATATTTGCAACAACAACAAAATAAAAATAAATATTTTTTAAATTTTAGCATGTACTTCCCATGCAACTGAGAAATTGTACTCTTCTGCATTTATTCCAGAGAAATGAAAATCTATTCATAGCAACTTCATTCATAGCCAAACCTGGAAATAAGCCAAATGTCCATCAGTGGATATATGGTTTAAAAAAAATGTGGTACGTTTCTGTAAAACAATATAAAGGAATGATCTTTTGAGATCACACAACAATTTGATGAATCTTAAAGCAATGGTGCTGAATTTTTTTTAATGCCAATGTAAAGGTTTACATACTGCATGTTTCTATTTATATAACATTCTTTAAATAACACAATTATAGAGGTGGGGAACAGATTAGTGGTTGCCAGGGGATAGGCAGGGTAGAAAAGGTAGATGTGGCTAAAAACTAGTAATTCAAGAGAATCTTATGGTGATGAATTTCTTCTGTATCTTGATTGTGGTAGTATCTACACATGTGACAAAATTGCACGGCTCTAGGGGGAAATAAAACTTCCCTGGATATCTTAGTGTTCCTGTAAAGGCCTTTGCTTTCTAAGAACCTTTACATATCATGAGAATTAGATCCGTAGCCATTTGCCTAGTTAATTGCTCTGGTCCAAAAGGTCGATAGATCTTCTCTTATGTCCCTGAGAAGGCCAAATGATTACAGCCCAGTCTAGGTATCTAGGTTACATCTCAGGGTGCCAGGGAAACTTGAGCATTATCTTCTGTGGAAGGGGTCAGCCCAAGTGCAGCCTGCCGCCTTTCGCTGTGACCCATGAATGAACTTTGTGCTTAGGACCAGATGTGTCCTCCTGCCTTCTTAGACGGGATGAAGTATGGACTGACTTCCTTTTTCTGGGTGTCTTGACCCAAAACACTTCCTATAGCACCTAGTGTCCTATCAGCACATCCCCACCCCCACCCCCGCCCTGCCCTGAGCACATGTCAACGTTTCCAGGAACTCCTTAGCTAAATGTGTGCATTATATGGCACCTGGCCAACCCCACTGCTATATCTGTTCCTGTTAGGGAGGGAATGGTGTCCTTCTCCTGCAGCACTGGCACCTGAAAACTGTGGAGTAGGTTACTATCTTCCATATGATGGCATACCTCCCTTAGAGGTGGTAACAGGTGTCACTTGTTCAACATCTTCCTATGTATTTATATTTCAGAAGAAAAGAAGCTCCAGAACTTGGAGATATCTCTAGGTCATAAAAGTCAACTCAGACAGCTCTCTGAATTTTGGGAGGATTTTGTTTAAATAACAGAGGGTTGGAGTTAGAACTCACACCCATTATTTTTTCCAGACATTCTTTCAGGAGAGGATGGGTGCACTATTTCCTTCCCCTTTATAAGCAAATAAAAAATATTTTTTTCTCACCTCTTGCCTATGGAATGTCCAGCTAGTCCTTTAGGACAGTTGATCTGGCTCTCATCAGATCTCCTTAGAGAAAGGACTAGGAGGACAAGAGGGGGACTGATACATTTACTATCAAAGAATCTCTCTCTAACTCAGAACACTTTGTGTGTGTATTCAGGATAAATTAAAAAATATTAATATTAAAAATTCAACAAGATCTGCATACACACACATACATGAATAAGTGTATGTAAAACTGGTGATTTCTGAATAAGCTCTGTATATCATACCAATGTCAATTTCCTGGTTGTGATACTGTACTACAGTTAGGCAAGATATCACCATTGGGTGAAACTGGGTGAAATATACACAGGACCTCCACATATAGATATATTTTTTGCAACTTCCTGTGAATCTCTAATTATTTCAAAATAAAAATTTTAAAAGAAGATTAATGAGATAATAAAACTGAGAGTAGTTGTCCCTCTGAAAGAAATCCCAACATAAAATACCAGCAATCTAAACCATAAGATCATAGATAATTCTCCAAGCTCATTTAACCATTCTCTTTCACAAGCATCTAATTTTCTGTTTTGATTTCCATGTAGTCTTTTCCATCTGAATGTTAAAAGATGGCTCTGAAAAGAAGGAAACTTTTCAGTAATTAGCCTCTAGATAATAGAAGAAGTTATATTGCCAAAATTTGATATTTGGAAGACGTGTGGGTATGGTAGGTCCCTAGGTGGTACAAACAGTGTGTACTCGACTACTAACCACCCAGCGAAACCAGGGAAGAAAAACTTGGTGACTTGTTTCCATAAAAATTACAGCCAAGAAAACCCTATGGAGCAGTTCTACTCTGTAACACATGGGATAACCATGAGCTGGAATCAACTCTATGACAATGGGCTTGGTTGGTTTGTGTGCTTTATTTTTGTTTTTGGTTATGGTGGGCATTGTAATGAGTTGCCTAAATGCCTACACACCCTTTCAGTAAATGACTTCTTGCACCAGCTGCTGGAAGTGCTTTCAGCAAACAGTCTGTACTCTCGGCCACTTTTTAACCACCGTGCGACCTATCTCAGAGACAGGCTCATTCTGTTAAATGAAATGGAAGCAGAGATGTGATCCAAAGTTATTGGGGTATCCTCACTCTAAGGGAGAGCTTTCTCTCCTCAACTCAGTTGAATGAAAGAAGGTTGCTTGGTTTACACAGCAGTGAGGCCTCATGGAATTTCCTTCTCCTGTATCTTCACGTCCTTCAGGGCTAATGTCTTCCCTGGATGCTGTGGTCACTTCCACCCTCTGCTTTTGACAGAGTCTTTCTTTGAGTGTGTTAAGAAGATTTCCTTTGCTATAGTCAAGTTGCTTGTTAAAAACCTCTTCATGGGGACATTAAATCCCCACCATTTCCATGTTATTTTAATTAGTTTAACTCTCAGAGATCAGCTTTTCCCTCACTTGTATCAGAATTGAGGGTGGGGGTGGCAGGAAAGACACCTTATTGCTGCTTTATTTAGAGGAAATGATGAATTCTGCTGAGAAATCATTGACTACCTTGAGTACAAAACTGCTAACAGCTGAAACCCCAAAGTGATTTAAAGGGGGAAATATAATACATTCATAGCCATTGTCCATGTGAAAAAAGAAAGCAGGGAGACATGAAGGGGGAGCGAAAAGAGAGAGGATGGAGTAGATGGGGAGAGATGGTGATTAAGAAATGCATAGATAGCTCAAGGAAATGTACAGTCTATAAGCATATGGACAAAGAGCTTGTACTATAAGATTAGACAGAAGTGTGTACTCACAACTTCCAAATATGTCCTGTAACTGGGGATAACATACTTACCTTGTGGTGTTATTTTAGATTAAATAAAGTATGCACACAAAGGACTCAGTATAGTGTCTGACACATATTAAGTCTTCAAGAAATTGTTCCTCTAAAACAATCCCTTAGAAAAGAAAAGGAAGAGCTACCTGTCATGGATTGAGTTATGTCCCCTCCAAAAAATGTATGTATCAATTTGGCTGGGCCATGATTCCCAGTATTGTGTGATTGTCCTCCAATTTGTGATTGTATTTTTATGTTAAAGAGGATTAGGGTGGGATGTAACACCCTTACTAAAGTCACATTCCTGATCCAATGTAAACAGAGCTGCCCTGGGGTGCAGCCTGCACCACCTTTTATCTTATAGGAGATAAAAGGAAAGGGAAGCAAGCAGAGAGTGGGGGACCTCATACCACCAAGAAAGCAGTGCTGGGAGCAGAGCCCGTCCTTTGGACCCGGGGTCCCTGCGTGGAGAAGCTCCTAGTCCAGGGGGCGATTGATGAGAAGGCCAACAGAAAGTGAAAGCCTTTCCTTGGAGCTGACACCCTGCATTTGGACTTTAAGCCAACTTTCTTTGAAGAAATAAATTTCTCTTTGTTAAAGCCATCCACTTGTGGTATTTCTGTTACAGCAGCACCAGATGACTAAGACACTACCTAAAGAAGTCAATAGCACAAGAAAGATCATAGCAGCATTGTGTGCAATTGAAAAAAAAAAAATCCAAATGTCCTCCAACAGAAAAGATAGATACACTGTGATATTTTCAGACAACAGACTAAAGCAAGGCAATAAAAAAAACTGAACTACTCCAGCTTCAAACATTAAAATGGAATAGGAAGACAAACATAATACTGAGTGCAAATCTCATATTATAGAAGAATTCATTTAGGAGTGTGTGTGTGTGTGTGTGTGTGTGTGGTATAAAGGGAATATTAAATACAAAATTGAGGAGAGTTGTTACATCTGGTGGGAAAAGTAGGAGAATGTTATTGAAGAGGGGCATACAGTGAGCTTCAAAGTATTGATAAACTTTATTTCTTCTTTTTTAACAGCTTTATTGAGGTATAATTTACATAGTTTATAGTTCACTCATTTTAGTGTACAATTCAATAGTTTTTAGAATATTTAGAGAATTTTGTGACCATCATCATCATTTAATTTTAGAACATTTCCAACACCCCAAAAAGAAACCTTATGCCTATTTGCAGTCGCTCTCCACTCCCACCCCAGAATCCGGTAAACCAATAATCTGCTTTCTGAAGTACATTTGCCTTTTCTGCACATTTCGTATCAATGGAACCATGCAATGTTTTATTTCTTAATGTGGGTAATGGATTATTATTTACTGTTTAGATATACTACATATAGTTCCTAGTTCTTAGTAAATGAATGAATAAAAATTTGAAAAATAAAGAAAATTGAAGTATCTATATAGGGAGTTTTCTTACAAATTCTGAATTTTATTTTTTTAAATAAAATTTAAAATACTTTTGTTCCAAATTTGCTTCAAAAAATACCTATTGGTAACTGAATGTTCTATGCACAAAGCAACTTTTGGCTTCTCAGTTTACTCTCTGTAAAATGGAATTCCATAAAGATCAAGTAAGATAGTGTTAAGCTCAAGGGCTTCCTAACTATAAAGAACCACACATGACAAGGCTCTTTTATTGCTTCTCCATTTTCCAATTCAAGAAAAATGATTCTCAAACTGGAAAGTTGTAACTATGATTAAGAGCAAATTAGAACCCAAGAACCGATAACAGAAAAATATCTATCTGTTTTAAAGGAATTGTAAAGGTTAAGCTCTATCCTACAAACTACTATTGATCAGCAGTTTGAATGAAGGGACACAGGAAGCATAATATTCTTCTAATAATATACTTTCTAGTAATGCTTCTAGTAACATACTTCCCCATTTGTCAGCATCTATAGGTATGTCTGATGGGAGCATGCGCCTTATGCACAAAACTGATGCTTTGCACTTTATCCTTTATTTTCCATTTGCTTTCTGATCTATTTCTTCTCATTATGGTTTTTTAAGTGCACTAAAGGAAGATAACTTTCAGAAACTCTTAGTGCCAAACTTAATAGCTGCCTTCCAAAATTACATGTAACTTATTCTCGCACATCTAAGATTAAGGCTCAGTTTATTCATTTTTTTAAATGATTGCTTCTTCTATGTGCACAGAGGATAATGGTTAGGATCATGGATGCTATTCCAATCCTGACTCTAAAACCTGCTCGTCGTTAGCAAGTGACTTAGGCAAGTTACTTCACCTCTCTGTGCCACAGTTTCTGCGTTTAGCAAATGTGAAACTACCTCAGAGTGTTTTTGTAGAAATTAAATTTGTTTATGTAAAGTATTTAAAACACTGCCTGGTACCTTGTAAGCCCTATCTAAGTATTTGGTTTCTAATTTGCATTATACTTCTGTTTATGTATAAGGGGATATTCTTGGAATGGGTAAAACAAAACAGTGGTATTTGTCATGAAGAGCATCTTAAGTCTGCTGCTTTGACCTACTGTGTCTTATCAGTAGACCTATGGCTAGTGTCTTAACTCCCACAGCTATTTTGAAAAGGTGGCCAATGTTCATGCCCATCGTTGCCTGGCCCAAAGTTATAAGGAAATGAGGTTAGCAGGGAACAGTGATATCTGCATCTATTTGATTATTAAAACGACACTAAATTTGCTTATATCCATCCTTTGATTGTACGAACAGGAGAAAGGTCCAAGACCAGAATGGATAACAATTTTAGGTTAAGCCAGACTTGGTGTCTCCTTTTAAGGTGAGAATTTTCCTTATCTGAAAAACAGAAATCTAAAGTTTATCACTTCCGCATTACCAAATGTACAATTCCAGCATTTTTAAGGTATCTCTAGACCCGTTATCACTGTTGGGGCTGGAGGCTGACTTCTGAGTTAAGTGAGAAGGGCTTCAATAGCCAGTCGCCACACAGTGGGAGCCTGGGACTTGTGTAGAGGACGGGAAGTGGCTTTGCAGAGGCTCACTGGTGATTGCTCACAGTTACTGCAATCCTTAACAAGTGTCCTTCAAGGTGGAAGTGCTTTGAAAGCACCCCCTGGGGAGCCAGACATTTTTAACATAAAACTCTCTAAATTCAGCTACTGGAAGTACATAGACTTAATTAATGTCATTGAAGAAATACCCCTAAGATTTAAATATATATATATATTTTAAGTGATTCAAGATGGTATCATGTTAGAGTCTTAGCCTGTTTCCTCCTCTGCCCCTAGCTTCATATTTCTGGCTCCACCCCACCTGGAATTCTTGAGTTTTCCCAAACAAGCCTATCAGGACTTGCTAACCTTAAAGTAATGCTTAACAAGGCTAGTCAAGACTAGATAGGCTTGCATCTCATGATTCAGTTTAAAAAAAAAAGAAACATAAAAAATGCTTGACTCTTTAGTTCAGTCTTTAGAAAATACTCTAGCTGCCTACAGGCCACCTCTTCCAATTTGATAATCTTCTCTATTAAAATAGAACCCTGAACTGGATCCTACCATTGTGGACTTACAAACACCACCTAGTTCAGATGTTATTTCTTCTTAAAACATTTTTTGTTTTATTTACAGACAGGGTAAGTTTGCATGGCCAATTACCATTTGACAACCTTTTTTTAATTCCTCCAGTCCTCTATTTCTTCCTTATTAAAATCTCATGCTGTTATTAAATAGAATTTGCAATTTAAAAAAAAATTATACACAAAAGCCTTTACTACTGTGATCTCAACCAGAAACTGTAGAAAAATACTTTGGATAAATGTAAATATTTAATATATATATTTTTTAACCTGTTATATTTTTTATCAGTAATACAAAAAGACAAAGCTACAGAGATAGACCTATAATAATGTATGTATCTTAGACTGTCATCTTACTGGCAGAAAATCAAAATGGTGGTTGTGGCAATACGTTTTCTTCCACAAGAGGAATCTCCTAAAAAAGTGAAACATTAGTCTAAAAGAGAAAATATTAGGGATCTATATGCACATGTGGCCAATTTTGCCATTACGTTAATACTGCACTTTATTTGTTGGCACTTAGCGCGTTTTTAAAAAGTTTGAAGAAACAACCCTATTCAAACTCGTATCGTGTGACTTTCTGAGGTTCTAATAAGAATTTTCCTACTGGAACTCCTGGAAATTTGCCATAGCATTCCACAGTATGCTTTGAAGAAGCAGGAGATATTCACACAAAATTAAAATCCATAAATAGCCCCAAAGTAGAGTAATGTCTTCAACCTCCAAGTATTTGCTGAATTACTTTACTTTGCAATTTATTGTATTTGATTTTTTTCTGCTCACCCTGAAAAAAAATCAGCCAGTGTAAGGAAGAAGGAAGAATTACAAGGACTGGAGTGAATTATGAACTGGATCAAAAGTCCCAATTTCTAAAACCCCACTTATTAAAGGGTAGCTTCACCAACCAGACCTGGTGTGTAGGCCAAAGAAAGGTACACAGCTGAACCCATCCAGATGCTTGGCTAAATAGAGATCTCCTTCAGCACAGAATAGCAGAGAAACAGAAAAATGTTCCAAAGGACTTTGAAGGAGCAGAACCCTTAATGAGTTCATTGTTACAGAGGCTGAACAGCTGCCTAAGGACATACAGAAAATGGAAGGGCTATCTTGTAGACACATTTCTCTTCCTGTGTAGCTTCACAGCATTGAGGCCAAAATCACTCTGTGATTTCTACCCATGAGGCAGTGGGCAGCAGAGCAGGACTGAGTGAGACAAAGTTTGCATTAGCCCAAAGCAACATCTTATATTAAGGGAGTCTAGAATAGGGAAGGCAAACTCCTCAGGGAAGAAGCCAGCCTTCTTTATTGGAGTACATTTTGAACCCTGTCTCTCCAGGGCAATGAAAAGAATGGTTCCTCTACAGATGTGATTTCTTCTGTAGGATGTATTTTTATAAGACAGTCGCACACACATAAACACACACACACACACACACACACACACACACACACACACACACACACACGCTCCAAAAGAAATCTTCTGATAGGCATAAAGATCTATGCTATGGAAACGTGCTTTAAGTTGCTTTCAAAATTTGCAAGTATAGAGTATAGCCTTTCAGAATGTACGTTAATTATTTTTGATATTTGCTTTTCCCAAATGCAATAGGCAGCATGAGAAGAAACAGATTTGTCTGGGTTTTTATTTTGTACTCTACAGACTATAGAATTAGTGTGTAAAATTATAATACATAAATGTTGGCAGCAGGCCTTAGAAGTGAGTTTCTTGGGAAGCTAGCTATAAAAACAAGCTTATTTGGTTGATGAAAAAGTAGTATTTATGTCTTCAAATATAATGTGGAAATTGATTATTTGAGAGATGTCATTTCAGTTTATTTAAGCTTGCACAATGTTTGCAACCCCGGAGAAGAATAATAGTTTCCAAATCAATGGTAGGAAAGTTGACCCTTGGAAGAACACTTTGGCCATGCACTGCACCCATATAAAAACCTAGGCTAAAAAGTTGTGTCAAAGGTCTGGGTCATTATAGTTCCATATAATGGGCCTTAGAAGCTGAAACTGAGTGAAGTAAAAGCTAAGATGAAAGTGAAAATTGGAGCATTAGAGAAGGATTGAGAGCCTGTTACTAAAGTCCTCAATGAATGAGGGGGAGTTACAAAAAATGGTGTCAATTATGGCTATAAGAAGAGGGGATGATAGACAAATGTTTTGATCCTCACAGGAAGGGAATGTGTTGAAGATGAAGAATAATGATCTCAAAGTGGCAATGGAAATTAGGATAATGTTGATGGGTCCTGTAGGCCCCATAGCATGAAGTGTGTAAATTAACAGGAAGGCTCCAATCTGGAAAACTAAAAGGAATGTAAGGTCTTTAGGGGAGAATCAGGGTTCAGAATATAAGTAGAGGGAGCATTTTAAGAAGAAGATTATAACAGAAAAAATAGCAACTTTAAAAGGCATAAAAGTACTAGAAGGCTCTTAGCAGAAGAAGCACAAAGACCCATGGGAATGATACTTCAGGTATCAGGAGCCTAAAGCTTTGGGGTTTATGGCCAGTGTCACCCTTGATCAGAATTTTAAGAGGAGTGCTCTTCAACCATATATATATAGAGAGAGAGAGAGGGGCTGGCTCACATGATTGTGGGGGATGGCAAGTCCAAAATCTATAGATCAGATGGCAGGCTGGAGACTTCTGCAGACTTTTGTCCCAAGATCCCTAAGTCAGGCAATGAGAAGAGTACAGTCAAGAGAGAGAGTTCTACCAAGATATCTATTTATAAACAGACTGCACTCTAAGTAACTCCCCTTATAACTGATTGATGGATCTTATTAAATTAGATTGCATTATGGAACAGCAATTACCATATTTTTACATAAATATCGCATGCCTTCTATGTTCGTTTGCCAGTTAAGCCCTCCCCCCACAAGGTATTTTCGTAAGCGCACTGTTCTAGGTTTTTTCTTTCTTTTTTTTTGTACAGCAACATGGGGGAAAAACACTGGCATAGCAGTGCTTGTGAAACTACCTGGCCGGGGGAGGGCACAGCTGGTAAACAAATGTAGAAGCTGTGCATTATTTGCATAAAAACACAGTAGTCTAGTATTTGCCAAAACCACAGGGAACCATAGCCTAACTGAGCTGACACATAAAATTAACCATCACACCCTGGAAAAGAGAAGTGGGAGACATTCTGTGTCAGTAATGAGAGCAAGGTTCCCAACTCTTTCTCGGAAAGTCTAGGAAGAGGTGTGTGCTCATAGGAATGCCAGAAGACATAACATTCAGAATTTTATGTTATTAAGGAAGGATTTACATAGGAAGAGGCAGAAAGATTAACAAATGCAAAGGCAATATTCAAAAGATTTGGGGCAGCTACAGATGACAGATGCCCACTAGCTCTTCATTACCCACTTCTTCACACAATGCCTGGCACAAAGTAGATGCTCTATAACTGTTGAATTGAATATTAATAAGCATAACATAAATAGAAATAGATCTTTAGACATATATTTCAACAAAAGTCAGCCACTCAGGGACCTTGACCCATCATCTGCACAGCTGTGTGCATCACAGCTGGGAGTGGCCAGGGCACAAGTAAATCTGGTCTGTATCATAAACCCAGATTAAAATGGGTTACATATTTTTTTAAGAATAAATTCAATTCTTCTCTGAGTTTTTAGCAAGATATCTCTCATAGCTGCACATTATTACAGTCTGGACTTGTAATTTTTAATGAAAAATGTGCATTATAGCCACATTTTTCTCAGCAAATAGAAAAAATAGTTTTACCTACATAAGAAAATTCTATAATGACCTTCATGACTATAGTGTTCAAGAATAAAAGGATGGGGAATTGTGAGGAAAAATGAAGCTGATTTTCTACCACAAAAATAAGACATTCCAGATCTTGTCCTTTCATTGGCTTCTCAAGAATAATCTTAACTCTCTGGGCGGTGTTCCTGAGGACTAGAAAGACCTGACATCTGAGCTGGAGATCAGATGATGACAGTATGTGGGAGCAAGGCATTACATGGATTCAGGGAGTGGGGATCAAAGGAGCTAGAACTATATCAGGAGAAGCTAGGTCCTGGTGACCAATCACTCTTACCTACTGAAGTACCAGGTACCAAAGGAGAAATCCTTTAAGGAAGATAAAACACAGCACCCTGATAAGAAATAAAACCCAAAAACCAAACCCATTGCCATCGATTCTGACTCATAGCGATCCTATAGCACAGAGTAGAACAGCCCCATAGGGTTTCCAAGGTTGCAAATCTTTATGGAACCTGACTGTCACATCTTTAGCCCACAGAGCAGCTGGTGTGTTCGATCCACCAACCGTTCAATTAGCAGTCGAGCACTTAACTACTGCACCACCAGGGCTCCCTTGAAAGGAAATAAAGTGGGAGATAATCCGTAACTGTCTAGGAGACTTTTGTTTTACAAAGTATGGTCCTCAGACCAGCAGCATCATCATGACCTGGGAGCTTGTAAGAAATGCGGAATCTTGGGCCCCATCCAGACCTACTGAAGCAGAATCTACACTTTAACAAGATTCTCAGGTCATTCTTACGTACATAACATTTTAAGAAGACCACTCTAGCCTAGTGGTTCTCAAACTTGGTTGCACATTAGAATCATCCAAAGAGCTTCAAAAATTACTAATCCTGAAACCCATCCCCAGAGATTCTAATTTAATTGGTTTGGGATACTGAGTGAGCATTGGGATTTTCGAAAGCTCCCCAGTTGATTCTAACATGCAACCAATATTTAGAGCCACCACTCTGGACTGATGACCCTTTCTACAAGGAGAGCAAGCAAGAAAGAGCAGGTGGCCCGAGTTTAGGCAATTTTTGGAGGCTCAAGGTAACAGACAAGCAGGGGACAGGAATCACAGATCCCAGAAGTAAGTATTAGGGTGCCAGTAACAGAACAGAGGTTCAGGAACATACAGCAGGTTCACAACAGGTACTGGGTTGATTATCCCAAGAGTCATAGAGTACATAAAAAATGCATAAGGTGGAGGAGTGGTTGAGGAGCAAGGCAGAAACTTAGTAACCAGAATGGTTGCATGGGTCAGAGAAGAATGACAGTTCTGCTATACTCTTATTTTGAAAACATGAATTTTTTCTAACATGATTGCTATAGTAGGGAAGAACTTAAGCATAACGCAAATGTTGTGTTTGCTTATGTGCAATTTCAGCCACTAGAAACAGTGGGTGAACAGAGGAAACTGGACCCAGTTGAAGGAAGCCATGTCGGAACACAAAACAAAACACACATGCACACGACTCTAACCTCCATCTGCTGGCTCAGCTCACTGCGTATGTTCTGAGCCACACCCATCACTAAGGCTATTACGACCTTCCTTCTGATTTCAGGTATCCCCTCCCACAACAGCTCACAAGTTCCACCCTTTCGGTGCCCACTTCCACAAGCCAACATCAGACTTTTTCGAGGTAAAGTGTCATATATGTTGCAGTATTTGTGTATTTCTTAGTCATGTAACATGTACAAAACTGGCACCATTTTTATAGATTCTTAATTTTTTATGTGTCACTGACAACATTTTTGAGTGTTGTTTCCTAGCACCATTTTTCCCATAAGCACTGGGGTATTTATTCTGCAATTTTGCAAAAACAATAGTGATTCTGAGAAATGCATGTGTTTCTTTATAGCAGAATTGACTGTAAAATAAGTGGATTTGATGTAAAATCATTCCACTTCTCAATGAATGCCCCTGAAACTCCCTTTAAAGACAGGATTAAATAAGCACTGTACATTAAGCCACTGTCAGCTCTGGAGAGAGAAAAGAGAAAGTGGTGTGGGACAGTAGAGGGAATGACACAATCCAGGTTCAGAGGGAAGAAGGCACAGGCCTGATCCGAGCATGTTAAGAAGGCCTTGTTCACTGCTTGTTGATGCCTTCAAGTGTTTACAGAGGGGATAAGGAAAAAGAAGTCTGGAAAGGTAGGATGTAGCCAAGGTGAATTAAAGCTAAAGAATTTCGTTGGCTTTCTCCAAGCAATGAATTTTTGTGAAGGCTTTGGAGCAGGAGAATAACAATAAAATGGTACTTTAGAAAGAATAATATAATGATGTCGTACAGGCTGGGTTGGGTGGGGAGACTGGAGGCAGTGAAGCCAGTTAAGAAATTAGTACAATGGCCTCTGTTGGGGGGTGTCAGTAGGAATGGGAGACCTGCTCCCTCCTTGCCTCTCACTGAAGCCTCTCAAAAGAGTAACATATCTTTGTCTCTGCTTCTTTACCTTTCATGCCTGAGTCTGCTAAAATCCCAATTTGTCCCTGCCATGCCATGCAAATACCTCCCAGCAAGGTCACCAAATGGTCTCCTTTCAACAAAATCTGGTCACACTTTTTAGCCTCTGTCTTCCTCGGCCATTCTACAGGATTTCATTTTTGTTGCCCACCCACTTCTCATAACTTCCCTCTCCTTTGCATTCTATGGCATCAATCTCCGAGTTCTTGTCCTAGTTTTCTGCCCATCCCATATGCTATGTTCTGGAGCCTCCTTTACTAGATCCCTGTCCTCTCACAAGCTTTTCAAATACGATATTCCACAGGATTCCATCCTTGGCCTTTTTTCTTGCAAATGCCCTAATTGGATAGTTCTATCCACCTATTTTGTTTTGACAGCCACCTACGCTACCCAAACCCATTGCTGCTGAGTTGATTCTAACTCATAGCTACCCTATACGACAGAGTAGAACCGCCCCCATAGGGTTTCCGAGGCTGTAAATCTTTATGGAAGCAGACTGCCACATCTTTCTCCCATGGAGTGGGCTGGTGGGTTCATACTGCCGACCTTTTGGTTAGCAGCCAAGGGATTAACCACTGGGCCACCAGGGCTCCTTACCTACACTACAATAAACCTCCAATTCTTATTGTTAACACAAATTTCTCTTTGGTAGTTCCAGCGCCACTAAATATTTCCACTTGGAAGTTCCATGGATGTCTCAAATACTACCAGTTCCACACATAACTCATTATATTCCTTCTCCTACTCAATCATACTCCTCTTCCTAGATATTTTTTTCATAATTGGTGGCACCACCATCCACTCAGGCACCACATCAGTGCCTTGGGGTCATCATCTCACACATTCAAACAGTCATCAAGCCTTCCAGCATTTCTGTCCCCTCTTCCTCATTTTTCTTCTCCATTTCCACCACCATTGACTTAATTCCACTTCTCATCAACACACACCTGGGCCATTTTCTCCAGTCTCAAGTTTCTCAGATGTATACATTAGGCTGTTACCAGAGTGAGCCTTCTAAAATTCAAATCTGATTATATCATTTATCTGCTTCAAAGTGTCCAAAGCTCCAAATTTCCAGAAAATAAGCACCCAACTCTTTTACACATCCCAGAAAGTCTACTATTTTCTGTCCCCCAAACAAAACTCCTCCTCATCACTTTTATCCTTAAACATTACCAGGCAGTAATCCTAAAGTATAGGTAGATCCCCAAAAATACCATGCCTCTGTGCCTTGCATACACTATTCCCTTTTTTAGGAAAAGTTTTTTCCTTTTTTTCTTTTCCAGCAAATTTATTCATACTTTAAACTTTGCTAAGATTTTACCCTGAATCTCTCAGACAGAATTAATTGCTCACTTATATGTACTTTTTTTTTTTAATATAATTTTACTTTTGTGTGAATCACAATTTACCTGTTTACCTGTCTGTATCCTATACTGGTCTGTATGTTTCTAATGAACTAGCACAACATCTGTGTAACACCTCGGCCTACGTCCCATAGATCCATCCATCAGCTTCCCCTGCTCCGCTCTATATAATAGGGGGCCAGAACACTTCCAGCTGTTTCCCAGGTCCCCATATCAGCCGACTCCGGCTGTATTCAGCCAACGGGAGGCACTGGAGGGAGATGAGAGGGTTGTAGGGGTACTTCACTCTTTCTTCCTTTAGAAGCATTTCCAGAACCACCCGTTTCCTCCAGAACTTCAAACTGGTTCATTCTGGTTCGAACCCCTGCTGAGAATTTGAATTTCTAACAAGTTCCCTGCTGAGAATTTGCATTTCTAATAAGTTTCCAGGACGTTATACATAGGAATCACCTGGGGTTCTTGTTAAAATGTAGATTCTGATTCAGTATATCTGGGGTAGAAATGGAGCCCTGGTAGCACAGTGGTTAAGAGCTGGACTGCCAACCAGAATGTCAGCAGTTCAAATCCACCAGCCACTCCTTGCAAAATCCTATGGGGCAGTTCTACTCTGTCCTATTGGGTCTCTAAGAGTGGGAATCCACTGGATGGTAATGGTTTTACAGGGCAGAAATGCACATTCTAAGCAGCAGGGAACTTGTTAGAAATGCAAATTCTCAGCAGGGGTTCGAACCGGAACAAACTAGTTTGAAGCCCCGATTTCCTCCTAGGCTTCAGTTCAGCCTGACATGGTGGTTCCTGGTTCCTTCAGGTGACCCCAGCCCCAGGGATCTGATAACATCAGCTCCTCCCGTTGTTCCTTCTGCCTATATAGGCTACAGTGACTTCATGCTCTTACTCAAACCAAAACCAAACCCATTGCCGTCAAGTTGATTTCGACTCATAGTGACCCTATAGGACAGAGAAGAACTGCCCCATAGAGTTTCCAAGGAGCACCTGGTGGATTCAAACTGCCGACCTTTTGGTTAGCAGCTGTAGCTCTTAATTGCTATGCCACGAGAGATTTTGTTCTTGCTAATCTCTGATTAATTCACTGTCTTCTGATTGAATTTTCAGTTGTTCAGTCATCTCTTTAACCAATTCCCTAAGTGTGATTCTGAATGCCCAGAGAGGTTTCTGTTTTCCTGTTTGGATCCTGACTTACGCATTGGCTTACTCAATTTTGTTGCTTTGACACCTAACCCAGCACCAGGCACATTGTTTACTGTACTTATGGAATGCATATAAAAATAAATTTAATCAAGAGTAGTTGTGAGAAAAGCACAGGCAGGCCTGAGGAAGGGACTGAATGAGAATGGGAGAAAGAAGAAGGCTCAGAAAGGGCAACATTTCAAGTCTCGTATGTGGAGAGGATGGTGATGACATTAGAGGAATAGGAGAGACTACAGGAAGACCTGGCTGGCAAAGAGAATTCATCACTTATTCTTTTTCGTTAAAAAAAAAGTTTCAAGATTTCATCGTCCCACTAAGTACTTGTCCCGTGCATTTTTATAATTAAATTTTTAAAATCATGCTTCATTGGAGCGCAGAAAAATTTTGTGGGCTCCCATGTGCAAAAGTGGATTCTTTTCTCAACACTACCAAAAACTGTCTCTCTCTCTTTTAAAATTGAAATATAATCCACATAACATAAAATTTACCCTTTTAAAGTACACAATTCAGTGGTTTTTAGTATATTCACAAAGTTGTGCACCCATCATCACTATCTAATTCCAGAACATGTGTATCACCTCCAGGGGCAGATTAACCAGTAAGGTACACACAGGCTTGCTTGTGTTTACGTGCTAATTTGTGGTGCACAATTTCACAGATTAGTAAGTAAGCATAAGTAAGCCCATAGTTACCTTGCTTATTGGGTAATCCGTCCCTGATCAGCCCCCCAAAAAAATCCACACCCATCAGCAGTCACTTCCTATTCCCCTCTCCCCCTAGTCCCTGTCAACCACTAATCTACTTTCTGACTCTATGGATTTGCCTATTCTAGACATTTCACATAAATGGAATCAAACAATATGTGACTTTATGTGTCTGTTTTTTTTTTTTTTGCTTTAATTAAGTTTTAATGTGATGTGTTTGCAATTAAAATTCCACAAACTACATAATGGAAAAATAAACATTGCTTTGAAAAGATCCAAGAACATAATTTTAAACATGCAAAAGGGGGAGACTGAATACTAATTAAACTTAGAGAAAAAAATCACCTGCTGAGTTTCTCAAAATTGATGATAATATCTAGCAATAATAATATTTCTTCCTACTAATTAATTAAAATGATCATCCTTAAAATTCTTATCTCTTTCTATTCAGAAAATATATATATATATACTGGGGATTTTAAACATTACAGTAAATGCACTCATAACTATACATAGCCTTCATAGAAGTTTTATTATTTTCTCTTTTCCCCCAAATTGCAAGACATCTTATTCCAAAGGGTAATACGCTCTTTTGCCAGCGGCAGGTGACTGGCCTCTGCGTTCCCAGTGATGCACGTGGCTATGGGATAGGGCAAAGCAGTGTTTTCTTCTCTTTTTCAGCCTACTTTCATGTAAGTGATACCAAAACCCACTGCCGTCGAGGCAATTCCGACTCATAGTGACCCTAAAGGACAGAGTAGAACTGTCCCATAGGGTTTCCAAGGCTACAATTTTTACAGAAGCAGATTGACATATCTTTCTCCACAGAGCGACTGGTGGGTTCAAACTGCGGACCTTTGGGCTGACAGCTAAGCGCTTAAGCACTACACTACCAGCACTCACGTAAGTGATAGGATCCATAAATCTTTTTCCAGCAGAAATCATGTCATTAAAGTGAAGAAGAATTGTTTTTATGGTTAATTAACATCTGATCACGTGTTAATACCCTGCAAACACTCCATAGCATTTAGCCCAGGACCAAGAACAGACTCAGTATTCCATTCTGTAGCCTCAGAAAACCAGTTCTGTGAAATATAAGAAAATGCACTCTACCAAAAAGCTTATAAAATGTTAATATATGCATTTATGAATGTGTTTACAGAGCTGTTTGTCAGGGATCAGGAGTAATTCAAGCTACCAAATACTAATCACATAGTCACTGTACGCAAAATAAAATGCTAGGTTTTCGGGGCTACAGCTGAATTAGGTTCTTTAGCTGCACTCAGAGAACTTAAAAAGCTACTGGAAGACAAACTTAAAACTAGACCATCTGGGCAGTTTCTAGTTCTAGTTAAGATGAAGTAAGGACACTTCACCCTCTCTCTCTAACTGATTAAAACTAAAAACTGTGGATAAAGAAACTATTAAGGACTCTCAAGAAGTAAATAATAGCAGATGGATTGGGAAGGGAAATAAAAACTCAAAGAAAGACCAATTAAGACTAATCATTTTGATTTTTCCTCCTATATCTCCAGTCTCAGACTCAGAGCAACCTGAATTCCAGATGTGACCCAGAGGGCAGCTGGTGTGACCAAAATACACATTCTCTCTCTAGATAAAGGACTTGGCAGGGGTGCCCCTGAGGAAAGGAAAGAGTAGTGGAAATTCCCTGATTTTTCTTCTCTCTCCCAGTCAACCGTCAGAAGAAAACCCAGTCCCAATTTTATGCTTCCACAGTGGGGGTGGCTGCATCAGCAGTCAGGCTCATCATTTCCTTCCAGAGGCAAAATCAGTCACAGAAGGTGAGCAAAAATGCAGAGAGGTTGAAACCATATTTTTGGGCCAGAGAACAAAGATGAGCAGTGCCAGAGAGCCTGAGAGTGTTGCAGACGTGGCAGACATAAGGGAGCTCAAAAAGGTGATCCCATAGAGTTGTGTATGAGGTCTTGGGCTCACATACACAGTGTGCATATGTGAAATTGACCAGAAATAGAATACCAAAACTTTGAGAATTTAACTGTGTAGTCCATTATCCAGGTCCCAAACTGGCCCATGGGGAACATACACATGGGGTGAATACAAACAGCCCTGCAAAGTCTTTGAAAACCAAACTGACATTGGAATTGGTCAAACTCGCAGAATGCCAGTCTGAAATTATAGCTAAACCTAACCAGGTTTATTGCCAGCTAAAACAAAAAATTCAGCATTCTCCATTGAATTTAGATTAGAGCCTGGAGTCCAGTAATATAATATGCAAATTTCAAGGGAGAAAATTATTCAAGGTAAAAATAACAAGCAAAATCTAAGCAAGTAGCAAAGAGAAATACAACCAACAAATGCCAACCCCGTTGACACAGATCTTGGAACTATCAGACAAAAGAATGTAAGCACCTTTCATAACCTAACACCCTGAATTAGTGGTAAGCAATCTTGAAATGGATGGGAAAATAGAAATTCCCAGCAAAGAAGCAGAAGCTATGAAAAAAATCAAAATATTAGAACTGAAGACACAATAACAAATAAAAATTCACTGGAAGGTCTGAGTAACAAAATGGAGATGATCGAGAAAAAAGTCAGTGAATTTGAAGAAAAAATCAATAGAATTATCCAGCCTGAAAAAGAGAGAGAAAAAAAGACTAAAGTGAATGAGCAGAACTTCAGGAAACTATGGAATATTATCAAAACACAGAGAGTAAAATAAGATTGGTACAGAAAAGAATATGTGATGAAATAATATCTGAAAATTTCCTAAGTTTAACAAAAGACAAACTTATACATGAAATAACTTGAAAAAACCCTGAACATAATAAATCCAAAGAAATCAATGCCCCCAACAGATCATAATCTAACTATTAAAAAACCAAAGATGAAGAAAAAGTCATGAAAGCCGCCAGATAAAACTGATGCGTTATTTATAGGGGAGAAATGGATTCAATGACTGTAGATTTCTCATCAGAAATAATGAATGCTAAAAAACAGTGAAACAAAAATTTTAGTGCACTGAAAGAAAAGAACTATCAATTCAGAATTCTATATACAGCAAAAGTATTCTTTAAGAATGTATGCAAAATAAAGATATTTTCAATTAAAAAAAAAGTAAGAGAATTTGTTGCCAGTGACATGCACTAAAAGAAATAGTAAAGGAAGCTCTTAAGGCAAAAGGGAAATGATACCAGAGGAACCTCAAACTTAAGAAATGAAGGAAGAGTAAAAAAAAAATGATCAATATTAGGATAAATATAATAGATTGTTTTTCTTCTATTAAATTCTTTAAAGTATGTATGACAATTGAAAGGAAAAAGTATAACATTAGTAGAATTTTCAATGTATGTGGAGGACAATTATAGCAAAAAGAACAAATAGAAACTAAATAATAGAATGGTAGTACTAAAACCAACCATATTAATAATTACATCACATGTAGACAGATGCTGTAAATACATCAATCAGATAGGATTTAGAACAAAACAAAAACAACATGATAAAAAAAGTCTACCAAAAATCCATTCTAAATATAAGGATATAAATATGTTAAAAATAAAAGGATGAAAAAATATATACAATGAACACACTAATTCAAAGGAAGATAGGGTAGCTATTCTAAGACCAGATAAGGAGACTTCAGAAGAAAAAAAATTGCTAAGGAAATCAAAGGACATTACTTAATGATAAAAGGGTTAATTTACCAAGAAGATATAACAATACAAAATGTGTATGCACCTATTAACAGAGCTTCAAAATACATGAAGCAAAAACTGTTTAGAATAGAGGAGAAATACACAAATCCACAATTATACTCCTTTTCAATAATTGACAAGGAGCCCTGGTAGTGCAGTGGTTAAGCACTCAGCTGTTAATCAAAAAGTCGGGGGTTTGAATCCACCAGCCGCTCTGCAGAAGAAAAATGTAGCGGTCTGCTTCTGTAAAGATTTACAGCATTGGAAACTTTATGAGGCAGTTCTACTCTGCCCACTAGGGTCACTAAGAGGAATTCGACCTGACAGCAGTGAGTTTGGTTTAGGTTTAATAATTGATAGAACTATTAAGCATAAAATTAACAACAAGATAAAAGATCTGAACAACACCATCAATCAACTTGTCCTAAATTTCCTTTGGTAATTGGGACTATTTCCCTAGCCACCACAGTGACACCCTTCTCTGTTTGTGAGTTCAGTGGCATGAGGAAGCCAAAATCGTGAGGGACAGTCTCAGTTCCCAATTTAACGAAAGGATGATAACATTGAGTTATTAACAATCACCAGTTGCCGCCAAGTCATCTTCCACTCATAGTGACCCCATGTGTGTCAGAGTAGAACTGTGCTCCATAGGGTTTTCAATTGCTGAATTTTTTTTTTTTTTCCCTGAAGTAGACCTCCAGGCTTTCCTTCCAAAGTTCATTCCAACCAACCTTTTAGTTAGCAGTCAAGCATGTTAAACGTTTGTATCACTCAGGGACCCCCTTAGGTAGTAGGTCCTCTAAATGTATGGCCAAGGTTATGGGAAGTCAATCAAAAATTCCTCAAGAACGTTAAGAAGTGGAATAGGGAGAGGGACCATTCCCACTTCTTCTTCTTGGCTACCAGATCTGAACATTTTGTTAATAGGGAAAATAGCACCATGTATGTTCCACTAGTATAAGGGCATATAAGGATCCCTGGTGGTACATATGGTTAAGCTCTTGGCTGCTAACCAAAAGGTTAGTGATTTGAACCCACCTAGTTGCTCTGTGGGAGAAAGATATGGCCATCTGCTTCCATAAAGATCACAGCCAAGAAAACCCAATGGAGCAGTACTGTTCTGTCACATAGGGTCACTATGAGTTGAAATCAACATGATGGCACTTAACAACAACAACAATAAGGTATATACTACACATGTAAGACAGTAACCCCGCCTCATAAGGTGTCTTTCAGCTAGTGCCATACTTGAACCTTCAGCATGCCATTCACTATTCTATCAGGCCAGATACTTCTAGAGTTTAGAATCTTGGTAAGAACCAGTGAATCCCATGGATGTGAGCCCATTACTACACTCCCTCTGCCAAAAAACACATCCTCCATCAGAAACAACGTTGTGTGTCAATGAGTAAAGCATTCTTTAGGTCCAGAATTAGTGGTTCTAGCAGAAGAGATACAGGTAGGGAAATCAGTTCATAACTGAAACACGTCTCTATGAAGGGCAATGGATTGGGGTCTAATATATCTACCATGCCACGTGTGACTGGCTTGTTCCTCTGTTAACTAGTGCCAGAACGGCATCTTAGGATTGGTTCTGCTGTCGCATACTGGTCATCCATTCTTCTCCCTCCCTCCAGTCTCCTGCTGCTTCCCATTGTCCAAACTCAACCAGAAGTCAGGGTCAAGTCTTTTAGATTTCCCTATTTTCAAAGTTAGAATGCTGAAATACATGAGACACTCCACTTTCTTTTCTGTCTGTCATTCCACCCCTATTTCTTCCTTCCCTCCCTCTTCCCCTTGATCTCTAGCATCAGACTTTTTTTTTTTTTTTTTTAAGTTTTGGTATATTTTTAGCTAAACACGATGAGGAGTCATTATGACCTTCAGAATATGATAGGTGAGAACAAATGATCACTTTTGTTTTATGTTGTATTTAATCTTGTTTTGTATTTAATCACTGAGGTATTCTCTTTTGTTGGTTATTTCTGCCTAGATGTATTTCTAGCTGTCAAATCTCACATTTAAAGTCTGCCTCCCCTCTGTTATAATCCATGGGAAGGTTTGAAATTATCAGTCACCAACTCTGTGAAGTTTAGTTATGGCTGAAAACCTAAAACCCTCTAGTACTCAACACACAAACATAGGCCAGCAAATAAAATGCATTTTCTCATTACCTGCGCCTACTTCTCTCATTTTATTACTGAGAACAAAGCTGGCATTGAAGTCACAGGGAGCTGGAATTCTACTGGCATTCTATTATGCTGGGACACCCATTGGAAATCAGGCCTCAGGCACAATAACAAAACAGAGCTAACTCGGCGATGAATGGGAGAACTGAGCCTGTGTCAAACTATTGTGAGGAAAGGGTGGCTGTTTCATTATTGCTTCTTGGTTATATTTCACTGTTTTATTTGTACAAAAAACACATGTTAGAAAATATCTATGATGCAGCAACTTTCCTTTTGTTGCTCTAACAGAAAAATAAAAGATAATATTCAAATTCACAAATTAGATGATTCTCTTCCTGGTGGTGCTTCATCACTGAGAAAATGAATATCTAGGTTTTTAGTGATCTGTAAAAAGCAAAAAAAAAAACAAAATCAGCGTTTTCGATTGCAATTAACCTTTCAAGACATGTAGCCAACAGCTTGTGCTTAAAAAAAGAACTCCAGATAGAAATAATGTTTCTCACCCACTAAGAGGTTTTCCATTAAATTAAAATGTTCAATATTTCTGCACATATTAGCTTCACTAATTGAAACAAATTTAATGCTCTCCAGAAGGCTTAAAAAGCAAACTTGGAGAAACACAGGTATTTACGGGATTTCACTGACTGATTAGCAAATTGTTTCTATAAACAGGAGGCACAGCAGTTGACCTACTTGGTGGCATACTATTAGAGCTTGATGAAACTGTTAATTTGCATTTATATTAATGGTCTTTGACGTCAGTGCTTCACACATTGCTTGCTGGCCTTCTCAGTGGGTACGGATGCCAGCCTCCCTCCAGATGGCTTGCCATTTGCATTAAGTATTCATCACAGAGATAAATACTCATGGCCTGGCACAACACAAATTATGGATTTGAAGAAATCCAAGCACATCACTAGGGATGGGGAGGAAAGGCATGTGAGGCTTTGCATTCACGGGGTTCAATGGCATCTCTGCAAAGCTGCTGGGTGATCAGCATTTTCAGATGGCACAACTGCAGATGGACTACATCTGTTCATAGCAAGTTGCAAGCCTTACTGTGCCTATTTTATATGGGAATTCTTCATTTATTTGACAAACACTCATTAAGTGGCTATACATTTTAGGCACAGTTCTAGAAAGTGCTCTCATGGAGTTTATAATTCCAGTGGTAAGAGCCAGACGATAAACATATAAGTCTATATTGGCATAATCACAGGGAGAAAGTTCCTGTCCCCTCATGAGAAGATGATTTCTTAGACTTATACCAAATCTAAGCTAAGAGTGCCACCTGTGTAGCTAGCTATGCCTGAGTGTTTCTGGAAACGGGGAATAAACTTGGAAATTCCAGATCTGACCTCAGCATAAAAGGAAAGGAAAATGAAATTTAAAAAAAGAAGAAGAAAGAGAAATTAAAATAGAAGAGAGTGTGAAAATGAGAAGAAAAGAAAGCAAATAATGGAAACAAACCTCTGTAAGCCCAGAAGCAACAGAGCACCCTATGACTGGAACCAACAACAACTCCATTGGGCCTAGACCTTCGTTAGGTACACGACATGAGTTTTGTTTATTTCTCACACACACACACACACACACACAAGTGATGAATATAAACTGTATATTTCACATGATATACGGAAAGTGTTTTTTTTACCATATGCCTTGGGGCATTATTACACAGACACACCTTGTCTAGAAAAATGTAAGTGTAACATAGATTTTGAATCCTGCTGGCTTTACCTAGGAATTAATAGCAACAGATCTGCTTACATATTAAGGAGAGAAGTGTTTCCCATCGGCTTCTTCCAGAATCTCTTCAGAGATAATGATCTTAAATTTAATGTAGTTTCATTGGGTCTAATAAGAATGATTCACCTTGCTCATGCAGGTCATGGAAGGAGTTGGCTAAGGGTAAATGGAAGCCACTTAGGCAAAACTGTAAAGTATGCAAATTTGTCTTCAGAGCTCCTTTAGGCGAAAGAAGTTATTCATCTAAAAATTCAACACCTATATGTGATGTGCCTTCCACGTGTCAGGCTTTGAGTTAAGCTCTACGGATGGGGACAGAGCAGTTGAACAAGATGGACAAGTTCCTTGGTCTTGTCGATCTGACATTTTAATCCTCCCCAATCTTCCGTACTTGTCACCCTCTTCTACCTGTCTGTAGTAATCCACCATAGAAGAGGAGAAAGTATCCTCTAAGGGTTAGTTTCTAATCTAAGTTTTCTAGGGACTTAACCTTTAAAACATTTAACTGGAGAGGGCTCTTTGTCTACTTCTCCTTCTTCTTATACTTTTTGTTCTACCAATGTGGCCAAGATGGATAGGGTGACAAAGGCTCTTCCCTCTCTCTTGGGACCAGTCTTGGTGGTAAACAAAGTCTATCCTGCTGTCTGTCTCTCTCACTTCTTCTTCTCTGATCCAGGGAGTACTATAGACTATCCTGCCCTTATCATCCTCATCTTACAGTCAAGATGGTAATAAGGAGAGGTCTAGTGATGATATTTTGGACCAGGAGACACAGGAATACCTAAATCCTACTATGATCTGACTGCTTACTTCCCGTAAGTTCTCCAAGAGTGAACATGCACCATAGGACAAAAGCACAGTAAAGAAACATTTTATGTGCAGGTGTGATTTTTTTGGCCCCCAGAATCCATGTACAACTCTTGACATTTATAGAGAAACGTAAGAATGGCTTCACTTTGCTAAGTTTCAGGAGGCTGAAGGACATAGATCAAAGCTGGTCATTTTCCCCATGGGTTGAGTGGAGAAATTCCTTCCTTTGAAGGCAATACCTACCAACCATACTCACTAACCTTCCTGTCCAAAGTCTTCCTTATTTCATTTTCCTGTGGCAGACTGACAATGTTGTTGTTGTTGGTAGGAGGGACTGCCAGATTTCTAGATTTGCTGATATTGTTTGCCTTTGAGTCGATTCTAACTCGTAGTGACTCTATAGAACAGAGTAGAACTGCCGTATAGGGTTTCCCAGGCTGTAGTCTTTATAGAAGGAGATTGCCAGGTCCTTTCTCCTGTGGAATCACTGGTGGTTTCGAACCGCTGACCTTTCTGTTAGCAGCTGAGTCCTTAACCATTGCACCATCAGGGCTCCTTAGAGTGACAATATTCCTCATTGTAAACAGATTCAAATGTAGGCTGCATAGTACTTAACTATATTTAAGTTGCCTTGACTTACGCCCTGCTCACTTGCATCATTATCCTCCCCTACTCCCAAAGCTTAGTTCTGATCTTCCTCCCAGACCTTGATGTTGCAGAACTGACCAGTGGGTTTCCATGTTATTCCCAAGGGGTCTTTTCTGCCTTATGTGCCACCTGTAATCACTTGTATCTGTGGCATTCCTCTGCTCTCATTTTTGTGATGCTGAATGCTTTTGTCTATCCCCTTCCAGATGTTTGGACCCCTGTCCTTAAAAGTCTGCCTGTGATCAAAACCTTCTGTCTCTACAGGTAGACTTCCTGGATGATGACTTATGGTCCACAGGGCTCCCTAGTTCCACTTACCTTAATGTCTCTACTTCTGTGTTATTAGGGTCACCTTGGAGCCCCAGGGCCAACCATTGCCTCAAATATGACTGTTTCAGCATTGTACTTTTTATATCAGGCCCCTGCTTCTAGGCTAAATCTCTGCCATCATCCCAGACCACTGTGCACCCCTGTCCTGTTCTGGGTAGCATGCTACAGACAAGGCCTTGCCTTCTCATCTTCTGCTCCATGACAGAGCCAGCATGCCTCAAATCCAAAACATGACACTCTAAAACCTATATCCTTCCGCCCCTCCATGTACCCTCTCTCTCTTTCTAGAGCCCCCATACCACTGCCTTGTTGATTTCTCTTTTAATCAAGACCTTTCTTCAAGAAGAGAAGACAGGAGTTAAATGTTACCTCGGAATGACATTAAGCCAACGTGGTTTCATTTTAAACCAAGATTCACAATAGTGAAGGGCAAGCTTTCCCCTGTTACAGAAACAATGCATTGAAGATCATAAGTGTGAGATGTTTGAGAGCATAAGGGCCTGCACATACCCCTTAAATTTTACCTTAGAGTAAGATGGACCCAGGGTTACAAACACTATGCACTAGGATTCCCTTTTCCTGAAGATCCCTGACATGTTTCATCCCTCCACCTGCCTTCTCTGCTCTCCGGGGAGAGTCAAATCCTCCTCAGAGCTCAAACAGGCTCCCTGCTCCTGAGCGTGTGGATGCACAGTGGAAAACCAGGGCAGCCATGCCCTGCACATCGCAGTTTCCAGGCTCTTAGAAACTGAGGAACTCTTTTTAATCTCAACATTTTTCACAGACCCACACATGAAAGCAGTGAGACTCTTAGTATCTGCCAGTCGAGAAAAAAAACATCACAGCAAACAACTGTGTTGCAACATGGATGGACCTTGAGAACATCATGCTGAGTGAGATAAGTTAGTCACAAGAGGACGAATATTGTACGATCCCACTTACGTGAAATATCTAGAACAGGCAAGTGTATACAGACCAAAGTTTATTAGTGGTTACCAGGGGCTGGTGGGAGGGAGGGGGAAAGGCAGACCCATTGCTTAGGGGACAGTGAACTTCTGTTAAGGGTAATGGAAAAATTTGGAAACAGATAATGGCGATGGTTGAACACCATGGTGAACATAATTAATGTCGCTGAAATGTACATGCAAAGAATGTTAGAATGTTGAAATGGCAAATGATTTGTTACATATGTATTTACTACAGTAAAGAAGCCATGACATGTATTTAATAATTCTTTTACATTTTCTTGAATTTAATTAGACAACACAATCTACATACATTTAGAATTAAGTATACATATGATAAGAAAATCTGTGTGTTCAATCTACAGATAATGAATGCACTGTATGTATTTAGAGTTTCGGATGTTTTACATTAATTCAATAGCCTTCAAGGGATTTATGGCCCTCAGGTGGAAATCACTGGGTCTCTATGATTTGATATTAGATATCACCTGCTGATAATAGGAGACTCCTAGTTTACCTCAAGATGTTTGGCATCATGAAGACAGCCTCAGCCCTCATTTTCCTACTGCACACAGGAAGTTTGGGGAATGGCCAGGAAATCCCACCTGCCAGTTATCCATCCATGTCCCTGTGGAGTACAGTGGGTGGGAATGAGGAGATAAGGAACTCACTTCTCTCCTCAAAATAAAACCCAATATCAGTGTGCCCTGTGCCTTGTGCATTTACTTGGTTTGAATTGTTAGAGATAACTGCAAATGATCCCACCAAGAGAGAAGTGATTTGGTCACTTTTCAAATGAGCGATGTTTTCTTTTCCTTCGTCCATCCAGACAGTGACCTATTCTATTAACTGAGGATCAGCACTTTCTTCTCTCAGTGATGAAGTGTGAAAGACTCCGTTTATAAAAGACCAACCATTTTTTTCACATTCCTCTTTTATCCTTAAGGAGGGAAAAATCCTCCTTAAAATCTTATGTATTCCCTTGTTGATACAGTTTCTGGTATTTCCATTATTCGTTGCCAGTCTTTGGAGAAACTCTTCCATTCATCAATTTATGCTTTTAGTAAATCTGCTGTGAGTCATCAGAGTCATGGCTTGTCAAAGACAAATCTTGTAAAGCATGTGTTTTAGAGGTAGGAAGAGTTTCCAAAGACATAAATATCTATTTCTAAGGAAGAGATATAAATTAAACCTTCAATTTCTTTTCTGAAGCTTGTGAATAAAATCCACTTCATGGATAAGCCTTATAAATAAGACTTTACCAGGGCCTAAATATACTGCTATTCATTAATTTCATTTCCTTATTAAGAAGCATTTTTTCAAAGGAGCAATGATTATAATTAATGTCAGGGATGATCCTACCCCAAGATCAGGTAATTATGGAGTTCAACAATGTACACCTCAATTTTCTCCTTGCTAGAAAGGAATATACCCATTCAATATTTTTTGAGCATTGATACATGACAGGTCTTTTTAGCAATGGAAATAGGAAGATGAACAAGACATAGTCCTTGAACACTTGGGATAAGCACAGAGTGCCACAAAAGCACACGGGAGAGGTAACAGGTCCAATTTTGGATAGATCAAGGAAGACTTCAGAAAGTAAGTGACATCTCTATTGAGACCTAAAGGAAGAGTAAAAATTATGGATTAATCTAGGCTAGTGCTACTTAAAGTCCACAGACTGGTGCCAATCTGCAAACTGTCTGTTACCAGTCTTCAACAAGATAAGTAAAATTGACAGTAGGCAATAAGAAACTTTTTATAGCAACTTGCTATTACCACAACATCCAAACATGATCAGTGGGCTTATGCCTTACGAATTTATTTTGTTGTTGTTGTGGTTGTATTTTATAAAAAGTACTTGTCTGCAACGAATCGGGAATTTAAAAAGAAAAGAAAAGCTAGTCCTTCACCATCAATAATTTGAGAAGCCTGGTCTAAGCAATAGTGAGCAAAGGAGGAGAGCTGAGCAGAGGGTAGAATACAGCAGATTCGAAGGCCTAATTTTGATGCCCGAGAGGTGGCACGTTTGCGGAACTGTAGTTGAGGGTGCCTGGATGTCAGAGTGCAAGACAGAAAAGGGAGTAACAAGACTTGAGGCAAGCAGGAACTATGCCATGAACAGCTGCCTTGTAAATCTATGTGGGACAAAGAGGGGTTATTGAAGGGTTTTAAACAAAGGTGTGACATGATTATATTCTGCTTTTAGAAAGATCGTTCTGCCCACAGTGCTGGGAGTAGGTTAAAGTGAAATAAATCTGAAGGCCAGAATATCAGCCGATTGGTAATCCATGTGAAGGAAAATGACTTTTGCTCCGGTTTTTACTTTTACTCAGACTTTTCATAATATAGTTAATCGACTCCACGGGTGTATGTAGATTTAAGGAAGTGTGGATCATGGACTCGATAAAAACTAACATTTAAGAGAGAGGTAGAGGAAAATGACCTCACAAAGGAATGTTAAGAAGAAGAAGCCAGAAAAACTGGAGGAAAACTAGGACTCTGGGTGTGAACAGGAGACCCTGGGTGGTGTAAACAGCACGCACAGCTGCTAACCAAAATGCTGGCAGTTTGAATCTACCCAGAGGCACTTCAGAAGAAAGGCCTCGTGATCTAATTCCAAAAAATCAGCCATGAAAACCCTATGAAGCACAATTCTACTCTGACACACATGGGGTTGCCATGAGTCGGGGTCCACTCAACAACTTTTTTTTTCCTGTGTGTGTGTGAGTAAAAATATGTTCTGCCTTTCTCAAGCTCTCAGTTAGGTGAGGAAGAGCTGGTCCTTCTCACCAGGAGAGTGCTCTTTGAAGAACTGCCAGCCAGAACAACTTGGCCACCTTCTCACAACCTCACCCCACCAGAAGACAGTGCCATCTTCAAAAGTGAAAGTGGCACTTGCCTGACAAGACTACTTGTTGCCTGCAGGAAAATAGTAGCTACATCCCCTTTGATTAAACCGTCGTATGCCATACTAAGAGGCTTTAGCTGACCATCTAAAACCCTTCTCCTCAGGTCAGAAAACCCCATTACCCAATTCCCTTAACACCATTCTCTCGCTATACCTCTTATCTTCATGGATTCTCTTGAAGTATCTATCCCCTAAAATATATTTTCTCCTTCTTCTTGCAAAAAAGCCATCTTTCCTGTAATAATAGTCCTTAACAGTTTGTGCTTTCTACATGTCAGGCACCATGTTAAACATCCCCCCTGTTATCTAATCTTCACCACCACCTGAAACGGTTGGTACTATAATTATCCTTATTTTGCAAAGGAGAGAAACAAGACTTTGAGAGGTTAAGTAACTTGCTAGCCTCTGAGCCAGACACCAACCCAGGAATCTGTCACACCGCTTCTTCTAAATCTATTTCCTCAAAAAATTATGTCCCACTTCCATATAATCTCTACTTGTAGTACACCATATCCCTTCCTTAAGAAGATACTAAAAAGTTTCCAATTCTTCTCATTTCCGTATCTACCTCCACAATCGTTCCTCCCTCGGTGTTGCTTGGTCAACACTATTTCAGAAAGAAATATATCAGCAACCCTAGGGTTGTTTCATTTCTCTTCGTATGAACCAAGCTTTCGATCTGTTTACCTTTGAGATCTGCTGTGAAAGATGGTGGTTGCTTGAGCTACCAAAAAGCATACACATCATTTTGATTTCTGACCCATTTGCTCCAAGAATACTTGCTAGTATGATTCTCAGTCACTAGGGTTTTGAAAACTTTCGTGAGGATTCTTATGCTTTCTTGCTAGTGCTACGCATTTCAAACTAAATCAGGGCTGATGATGACTGCCATACACTCCACTGTGATGACTGGTGCTCGCTGAGACCTGGCTTTCTCTGGCAGGGGTGTGCTGATTGTTCATCAGGCAGCTGGTTCTTTTGAGCCTTGTAACACCTCCTGAAACTGAGTGCCCGGTTGGAGGGAGGTTGCCAGCTGACAGAATAAACAAACGGCCATCCATCCTGATTGCGAAACTTTCTAAAATGCAAACATTTCTCGTGAGTGCCCAGACAGGAAGCTTTTTCTGTTTTGTTTTTCAAATGTATTCCTGTCATCAGAGGAGCACAACTCCCCATGAATTTGCCTGTGGTGATAAAAGGATTTGAGTCTATTGCATAAGGCGACAACCATATGGACAGCTTCTCTTAAGAAGATAATGAATAGAGGTTTATTTCAGAGAATTTCGAAGAATGATCCAGCAGGAAAGAATATTAAGGATTATCTAAGATAACCTGAGCTATTTTATCAAAATCTAATTTTAAAATAAGTCTTCTATTCTGCTCCTTTCTGACATACACTATGATATTACCGTATTCAGCATGGGATCCGTACTCTTTATCCCCAATTCTTTATTCTCTGGATTAAATTATGTGAGGAAGGTGGGCAGAGAGAGGGAGGGAAGTTGGCATTGGAACAGGGGAGCATTTTGCCCTACTGCTGAATCAGATGGGATCCACAAGCTCTATTTAATAGCATGTTTTTTCTTCCAGTTCTATTTTGACCTTTCCATTGTTTGATTTCACCTTTTGTTGTCACACATCACATGCATTGCTTTAGTCAGTTTATGGAATCTCCTTGCTGCTTTTTTTATATCGCATTTCAAAGGGCATTTAAATCCAAAACATCACTATCTATATAAACCAAAATTAAAAGTTAATTAATTGAAATAAATTAGTATTATTTTACCTCAATTTCCAGATTTTTGCTTTAGTATTTTCCTTTGGCTTCAAAGATCTGGCTAAATTGAGTTATTTAGTTGATGTGGTGATTAGCTGATTGGAATAATTATCATTCCATTAGTAAAATATAACAAAAAATGTTAACATTCAAAGATGCCCTTTTAAGATGCTTTATTGCAAATCCTCATTTTAAGTTGGATCCGAAGCATTCAGATGACTTACTAAAGGCATTTACTGACAAAGCCTAGACTAGAAGTCAGTCCACATGGTTTCTAGTTTTCTCCTCCACCCACTAAAAAAACAGTGCCTTCATAAATACAAACCAGTTGTCATTGAGTCAATCCTGACTCATGGCAACCCCATGTGTGCCATAGTAGAACTGTGCCCCATAGGCTTCTCAATGGCTGATTTTCAGAAGTAATCGCCAGGCCTTTCTTCTGAAGTGCCTCTGGATTAACTCTAACTGCCAACCTTTCGGTTAGCAGCTGAACATGTTAGGAGTTTGCACCACCCAGGGACTCCCTGCCTTCTTAAATACTTGATAAAAAAAAAAAGAAAAGAAAAAGATTAGTAAGTAGTAGAATTGAGAAAAAGCAATAAATATTGTAGGAAAAAATGAAACTTATTTTCATTAATAAGTAAAACTTAT
>NW_004443940.1:24093349-24095291 GCF_000243295.1 Trichechus manatus latirostris | reverse complement strand
GCATTTCTCTGAGAATCAAAACATTAGAACAATGTGCCTTACTGCCCACGGAGACACAGATATCTGCTTATGTTTAACAAGTAACAAGCTCTAGGGTTTTCTAGAAAAGAAGGTGGCTGCATTTTGCACATATTACATTAGAAATGATAGGCTACCAGAAATCTCCCCCAAACAGCCATTTCAGAGTATGGTTTGCCCAATGGACAACAGCTGATCTAGTGCTCAAGTGCAAATAGCTAAGAGCTTTTGGACTTGCATTTACTAATACCAGTAAATCAGTTGCCATTGAGATGACTCCAACTCTTGGTGACTTTATGTGTGTCAGAGGAGAACTACGCTCCTTAGGGTTTTTAGTGGCTGTGATCTTGCAGCAGTAGATTGCTTGGCCTTTCTTCTAAGGTGCCTCTGGGTGGACTAGAACCTCCAAACTTTCGATTAGCAGTCGAGAACATTAACCAGGGACTCTACATTTATTGATTGCATATTTAAATTCCAGGATAAGTAGTATTTTGAAAAAGTTCTGGAAATGTACATTAAGTCCTTATTCCGTGAAAACGTGTCACAAAGCATGTAAGGCTTTGTAACCAGACTGAAGCTAAATGCAGCATCTAGGCCAAAGTCAAATTTTAAATTATACCCTGGCCAATTACTAAGCGGCACTTATGTGTCTAACTTGAGAGACCCGAAAATGTTTTGTCATCTGCTATCTTATTTTTATTTTGTCACTTGATATTTATAATCTATAGCATGAAATCCAGTTACAAGTTCCAGAAGAAGGAATAGTGGGCTCCGAAATTGGAAATACAGGAAAGAAAATAATAATATATACTTATTCTGACTCCATGATTTGGAAGTGATTATTGTATCTAGGACTGGCTGAAGTTACTAGACAGATTAATTATCTAATTGGAACGACAGAAAAATATTTCCCTATTTAATAGGACTAGATATTTTCAAGATTGCATAATACCCAACTTTAATTGATGTACTTTATTGGTGTAGTAAGGGTTACTGCATGTTAAAATTGCATTCCTTAAAGTTTCTACAACTCTGACTTTACACTAACTCAGGCTGGCCCTTCACCTCACCTGGTCCAAATAAGTGGTTCTTTGGAGCTGGTGATGATTCAGATCACTTAGATGGATAAACATTGACGCAAGGAGAAAAAGAGGTTGGAGGGAATCCAGGGAAGCTATTTGTAGCGAGTTTCCTCTACCCCAGCTGATGCTGTTCAGTGGAATTAATAGGGACAATTACTTCTCTTTGGATGCACTGTGGCCCATCTTAAATTACTACCATAGCTTCAATTAATATTGGTCATATATTACTTGTGATTACCACTAGAAGAGAATGTCATAAACGCAAGTTAGTGAGGGGTGGAGAAGGTTTTTGCTAATATTACTGCATGTTTCAGACTCAGTTAACAATTAATCATCCACCCCATCCTTTACTAAAGGACAAGTCATCTATTTCATATGGGACAACAAAGGTATGATACATAACTTTCTAAGAGGTGGATCCCAAGGAGGGTCCCATGTTAGATGTTGACACTAGTTGCTTTCCAACCTAAAGTTTCTATTATCTCATACAGGGTATCAAACTGGTTCAAACCCTTGCTGAGAATTTGCATTTCTAATAAGTTCCCTGCTGAAAATTTGCATTTCCATCCCAGATATACTAAATCAGAATCTATAGTTTAACAAGACCCCCAGGTAATTCTTATGTATAACTTCCTTTGAACTTGTTAGAAATGGGTTTAACAATCCCTCCAGATGATTTATACTCACACTGAAGATTGAGGACTGCTGCCCTAGAGCAAGGAGCCCTGGTAGCACAGGGGTTAAAGTGATCAACCGCTAACCAAAAGGTCAGAAGTTGGAAACCACCAGCGGCTCCACAGGAGAAAAACGTGGCAGTCTGCTTCTGTACAGATTTACAGCCT
>NW_004443940.1:24090917-24092207 GCF_000243295.1 Trichechus manatus latirostris | reverse complement strand
CTGCCTATTGCTCTTGAATTGTTTTCTGCTGTAGGAAAGCCCTACTGGCTTCATCCTGCTTACAGGGTAGACCTTTCCTGTCATCACCACCACCGGATCACTCATCTGAACCAGGCCTGAGCTGGAACTGCCCTTTATATAATGCACCTGCAGCCAAGTTTATATCCCCAAACTCTGTCCTATTTGAACTTGGTTTCTTTTCCTTCTCAGCTGTTCCATGATGCTGGAGTTTCAAAATTCCTGTACCCAAGCTCATCTTTGTCCAAATACATCTCCTCACAAACCTTGCCTGACTATCTGAAATTGCTACATTACTAACTACTTTGTTTGAGGGCGCTAAACTCCCTGTTAACCTGGAAATATGACCAAGGAGTATAACCCAGGAGCCATTTTCAGCCACTAAAACTTTAACTCAAGTAAAATGATTGCATTAACAGGCTAGGCCTTACCTAGAGAGACTGGAACTATAGATGGTATTTTCTCTGGAAGCAGCTGCTCAGCCTGGAAGCAATCCGAGAACACTAGAATTTGAAACCAGGAGGTGGCACAAAGGTCTAACAGGGGCTAGAGAGAATCTTCTCCTTTTGGATGAGATGGCAGATAACAGCCCCCCTTCCCCCAACCCCCCGCCACAGCCACTACAAGATCAAATGTTCCCATGAGACATATTTATCATTTTAACAGCAATGTGGAAAAATTACAGACCTTGAAGTCAGATAAACCTGAGCTTTAATCTTAGTTTGCAACGTGACCTTGGGAGGTTTAACCTTTCTGAGCCTTGATTTTCTTATCTGTTAAAGTGTATATCATACTACCTATTTTGTAAGGTTTCTGTCCAAATTAAATAAGAGAGAATATGAGAAAACATTTATGCCTGGAACAATAAAAGAAAAAAAAAAACTGTTTCTTTCAACCAATAGCTCTGATGTCTATTACTGTTCCATCTTCTGTAGACCCCTAAGGCAGGTGATGAAATGGGATAATTAGAAAAGCAGGATAGCAAGTAAAGGAAAGAAAAATAGTCCAGCCATTGAGAATCCTGCACAAGCAAGTCAATACCATGAAAATAACTCATGGGTCATTTTAGGAATCGCAGAAGCCTCCTGTTGAAAAGGACCCTAGGGGTCATCTGGCATAAATTCAGAAACTGGTGAGTTTTTTTTTTTTCTTCCCACATTCTATGTCTCTGACTGTGTTAAACAGTGGCCACACTGGGGTTGTCGATGACTTTCCTGATGTAATAGACACTTCAACAGAGTTAACTTTAAAATAATGCAAGCAAAGAGGAAA
>NW_004443940.1:24084554-24085376 GCF_000243295.1 Trichechus manatus latirostris | reverse complement strand
CTTAGTTATACATAGACGGTCAGATTTTCTGTCCTTCCAATCTCTGTAGTGGATTGCCTGTGATGCATCATGTTCTGATTTGATGCTTATTTAATAGTAAAACTTTTCTTTCTCCTATTTTTACGGAGAAGGTTTTTGAGTTAGGAGTAGATTTTGTTTTTTTAACTGTATTTCCCCAACAGTAGCACCAAGCCTCCCAAGGTTTGTGGATTCACAACTCCAATCTTTGTTTCTGTCTTCATATGGCCTTCTCTGATGGTCTCTCAGCTGTGTGTCTCTGATAAAGACACTAGTTATTGGATATAGGGCCTACCCAGATAATCCAGGAGGATCTCATCTTGAGGTCCTTAACTCAATTACTTCTCCAAAGACTTCCTTTACCAAACAAGGTTGCATTCACAGGTTCCAGGGCATGGACATACTTTTTCGGGCCACTATTCAGCCCACTCCAGGCCTTAAAGTCCTTGAGGCTCTTGATATCTAGAAACGCCTGCAGAGGTGCAGCAGATCCCCAGCCACACTTTTAGTCTCCTCTATGTCTTAAGCTCCTGTGGCTCCTTGTGTGGCCTTCAATGGAGGTTAAGAATAACAGCACAAAGGAAGAATCCTTTAGGTCTGATCACAAGTGCAGGCACTCTGAAGTATCACCCTTCCTCACTCCACCTCCTCTACAGGAAACTTTGTGTTTAGGGGATAGTATGACTAGAATATTTGGGGTGGGGTAGGAAAGCCCAGGATACAAGTACTTTTATTTGTTGTCCTGATCCTTCATGGTGCACTAGGACATGGCTACTCAGTCTAGACTCTCACATGGAATTCTAA
>NW_004443940.1:24066949-24082087 GCF_000243295.1 Trichechus manatus latirostris | reverse complement strand
TAAATAAAAACTGAAGTACAACACACATACAGAAAGGTGAATAAATTCTAAGCATATAGCTTGGTGAATTACCAGAAAGTGAACACATTCCAGGTCTGGAAATACAGTATTACTAGCACCCAGAAAGCCTGCTCATTCTCCCAACCAGTGGCTACGTCGCCCCCCTTCCCAAAGGTAATCACCATTCTCATTTTGAATGTCATAGATGGTTTTGTCTGTTTTTGAACTTTATATACACATACTCTTTTGTATCTGACTTCTTTTGCTCATGCTTACAACATAGCCCAGTGATCCCTCTCCTAGGCATACACCCAATAGAAATGTGAATATATGGGCACCAAAAGCCACGTACTACAATGTTCACGGCAGCATTATTTATACTAGCTAAAAATTGGGAACAATTCAAATGTCCATCAATAAATTGTGATGAATTTGTGAAAGAGTTGTTTTCATGCTAACTCTGTGAATGGCTGACTGAAGAGGATAGGGTTGTGAAGGCTCTTGCAGTTTTATTCCTTTTTACCACTTGGTGCTCCTGTTAATCTAACTCCTCTAGTATTCAACAATATAAGAGACCTGCCCTTACGGTCTCATGTTTGTTCCCAAAAAGATATGTTAAGATCCTAACCCCTGTATCTGTGAATGTTTGGGGAAATAGGGCTTTTCTTTTGTTATCAGTTAAATTTGACAAGGTCATACCAGAATAGGGTAGGTTCTAATCTTAATCCTTTCTGAGTGGTGTCTTATAAAAGGGGAAAAAAATGACACAGAAACAGAGTCACACACAGGGAGAAGACAATATGTGAAGATACATCTAGAAGTAGCAAAGGAATGCCAAGGATTGCTGGCAACCACTAGACGCTGGAAGAGAGACATGAACAGTTCCTCTCTCAGAAGGAATTAACATGTTAATACCCTGATTTGGACTTCTAGCCTTCAGAATTGTGAGAAAATAAACTGTTGTTCTTTAAAGCCACCCATTCAGTGGTATTTTGTTATGGTAGCCCTAGCAAACTAAGACATTCTCCTTTCTCTCTCATTTTTGGATGGTTAACTGCAGGCATTCAGGAATATCCCCATCCTGAGAAGCAGCTTATTGACATGAGGGAATTGTTGTTGTTGTTAGGTGCCGTTGAGTCGGTTCTGGCTCACAGAGACCCTATGTACAATAGAACAAAACACTAAGGCTAAACTGTAGGTCCTGGAGCCAGGGGGGCAACGTAAATACTTGTTAAGTGCTAGCTCCAACAGAACAGCAGTGGCTATCTGGAGCACTGCTCTGGAAAGGATTCTTAGGCCAAGTGCTGAGTTCATTAGCAAAGTCTGTGCTGGCAAAAGATTGGAGAGATTGATGGCAATTATTTGCCAGTCCAGCACTAACATATGCCTAGAAAAAGTTATAAGCTATCTAATGAGATCTGTGAACCAAAAGCCTGTCTGAAACAGGATAGGCACCATTCCAAAGAAAGAATCTGCATTGGGTGATCCTGGCTCAATGAATTCAGGAAGCAAAACTGGGTGAGTTGTAACTGTAGGTTCAACCACTTCATGCAGAAGCTGAGCTCTAGCCTGCTATGTCCCCCAGAGATTAAATCCCACTGTGGCCTCAGACTCAACCTAACAAACTTGCTCTATCAACTAAGTTGACCTCAGAATTTAGTATATATGATTATAATGGGGAAAAGTAATTGCAGAGCTACGGAAGTAGTTTTTTTTCCAGAAATGTGGCAGAGTGTCTCCCTCTGAAAATGGAAGGACCATCTACTTCTCAATAGCTCCCTCCACAGCTTACCAGTTACCAGTTGCTGTTGAGTCAACTTTAATTCATGGCAACCCCAGGTGTGTTAGACTAGTACTGCGCTCCAAAGGGTTTTCAATGGCTGATTTTTTGGAAATAGATCACCAGGCTTTTCTTCTGAGGTGCCTCTGAGTGGACTTGAACCTCCAACCTTTCAGTGAGCAGTTGAGTGCATTAACCTTTTGCACCACTCAAGGCCTCCCTCCACAGTTTAGCCCTAGAAGAAATGAGGTTGTGCTCATAGGGCCGATTTGTTTTCCAACAGGATTCTCTGCATAAAATCTTTAGAAATTTTTGGTTGATTTGGCTGAATTTCTTATTTGATCTAACATTTTTTCAAGGAAAACAAGATTAAGAAAATAGTTCAGCTGGTTTTTGAAAGCATAGGAATTGTCAGAGTCCATTAAATAGGTAAAATTATTATTTAAACAAATGAAGCTCCGCTTGTTTTCCTTGATTTCCTTGGAGGTTCTTAATGAAGGCTGCACACCATTTCATTCACATCAGTCTGTAAAACGGGACTCCAGGGATTTGTGGCTGCAGCTTTTGAGGTCAGACTGGAGAGTGCTTTCTGGAGCAATAGAATTGAGGCACAAAGGCCTTTCTCACGTGCTAGCGGTATGAAGTACCTCAGGATATCACGCATGTGGTCTTTCTCCACAACAGTGTGCTAGCAGGTAAGTTCGGGTTTTTTGCAGTATAGTATTAATAGGAATTACTTACAGTCTGCCTTTACTCATTGGGCAGTTTGTTTGAGATTACACCTAATCTCAGAGTTTTAGCAAAATCTCGCTGGTAATTTTTCTATATTTGCTGTTGTTGGGTGCTGTCAAGTTGATTCCAACTCATAGCGATCCCATGTGACAGTGTAGAACTGCCCCCATAGGGTTTTCTAGGCTGTAATCCTTACAGGAGCAGATCACCAGCGCTTTCTTTCATGGAGCTGCTGCATGGGTTTGAAACGTCAAACTTTCAGTTAGTAGTCAAGTGCTTAACCATTGCACTACCATATTCTACCTTCCACAAAAAGATAATACTGTTAAATTGCTGAACTTTGCACTAACATCTATTTTATAATATGTCTGTACTCAATTTCAGCTTTACTTTTGTTTTTTTCTGAAAGTTACTTTTGTAACTTTAAAGCATACTTTATTTTGGCTGTAGAATAAATACACAGCTCAGAAATAAAAAACAGAATGAATTCTTGTTTTCATTAGAACAGAAGCAGGCTCTGTAGGTGCACCTCAAATTAGACCATACAAACTGAGAGCTAGCCTGGTGGGGGCTTTCCCATACGTCTCACTATAAGAGCTACAAATCCCCAGATTCTTTGCACTAACAAACTCCAGCCCAACCAGAGATGTTCCCAGAAAAGGGACTGAAGCCATAGTGCTGTGTCTCTCAGAAAAGCTGCAGGTAGAGTGACCAACCCTTCCAATTTGTCTGCTAATGAAGGGTTTCCCAGGATTGGGGCTTTCAGTGCTAACACCAGCAGAGTTCTGGGATTCAAGTCCAAACACAAATAACGGGATAGGCCTGTGGAGCGACACACTTCACAGAGGAGAGTTGGAGCAATGCAGGGATGAGGTTATATTGTCTGCAGAGAGTAAGAGATATGTTTTTTATTTTTCCATGAACACATACCAGTCATCCATAATGTCTGTGTAGCCTCCACTACCGTAAGCCTCAGCCCTTCTTTTGTAAAATGAAGGGTCTAAGTGGATTATATACATCCCAAGCTTCCTCCAGCTCTAATGCTGATGTCTGACTGTATTTATAATCAGCCGATAAACACTTTAAGAGATAACACAGGAATCAGAAGTAAGAGGATAATTCTTCAAATCAGTCCACACAATATTAGCAGTGGAGAAGAAAATTGCTGTTATGACATGGAACTATTATTGATTTATTAAATTAGAGAAGGTCAAGCAATAATAACTAACATTTAATAGCACGTCAATGCATAAACCATTTCCATTTGTGATTCTCAAAATAAATATCTCACATACACAAAGCAGATATTGTTTACCATCCCTGTGAACAAACGGAAGTTTAGAGGTGATAAGTGACTTGCAAAATGCCCACAGAGGATGAAATGGTAACGAGCAGAGGCTCTGAAGTTGGACTGCCTTGGTTCCATGCTGGCTTTACCATCTACCGGCTGATAATCACATGAAAATCCATGTTATTTCTCTTCTCTGCACTTCAGTTTTCTCATCTGTAAAATGGACAGGGAGGGGTAAAAGGCTTCTACCTCATACAGTTGTTTTGAAAATTAAATAAAGCCATAGAACTGAGCTTGCCACATGAAAGTTCTCAGCACTAAACATCACTATTATTACCTAATAAGTAGAAGAACCTAAATTGGAAAAAAAAAGCATGTTCTCTCAGGGATAACACTTAGTCCTGAAGTCTTTGTTTTCAGACCTTGTTCTGCCATTAACTAACTGTATAAACTGCTTCTTGTTTTGAATTAGCCTCAATTCCCATTTCAACAAAATATTCATTTAAAGCAAAACTATTAAATTCCTTTTTCACTTCTCAATATTTTTATTTATAATACTAAGACCACTTAAATGGCTGCCTTGTTTTGTATTCAATTCATAAATGATCTGCTGAAACTTAACAGTGGAAAAAATTTAATATAATGAAATAATTAATATAAGGTTAACAGTAACGTTTACTAAATTTCAACTGATAGATTTTTCCCTCTGAATATATAGAACACTTATTCAGTTATTTGGATTTACTTACAGTCTTGGAAACCCTGGGGGGCAGTTCTACTCTGTCCTATAAGGGTCGCCAGAAGTTGGAATCAACGCAACGGCAGTGGGTTTTTATTCAGTTATTAGTCAGCCCTGGTGGAGCAAACAGTTAAGCATTTGGCTGCTAACTGAAAGGTTTTCTGTTTGAACCCATCCAGCAGCTTCGTGGAGGAAAGACTTGGTAATCTGCCAGGAAAACCCTATACTATGGAGTACAGTTCTACTCTGTAACGCTTGGGGTTGCCATGAGTCAGAATGGACGTGATGGCAACAGGGTATTCAGTTTTTTAAAAATTAGAGTAAAATGCAGTCGATTCTCGTTATTCACGGTAGTTATGTCTATACAGTGCCCGCCAACAGGGAATTAGCGAATACCAAACCAGCCTTATTGGACCTCAGCCACGGTAGTTATGTCTATATAGTGCCCACCAACAGCGAATTAGCGAATACCAAATCAGCCTTGTTGGACCTCAGCTGGGGATACGTGCGTCAAGGATTCCTATTTTTCACGACTCTGCAATGTGCACGCCAGCAAACGGCCAAGAAAGTGCAGCAAGTATTGATTTTGGTGTTACAGATAAATTTAGCAAGTAGACAAATTCGCAAACACGGAATCTGCGAATAATGAGGATCAACTGTTGCTGATTATTCAAATATTTTGTTTTAATTTTTTTAATAAGTTGTTTAAAATGAATAGAAAGGAATGCCTGCCCTGAGGGTGATTAAAATTAAAATTATCTATAAACATAGTAAACCAAGTAAAAGTGCTAAGCTATAGACTGATATTTTCCTTGAAATACTTAGTACTTGAAACTAAAGAGGGCATTTCCGAATTGCCGTAAGTTTACAATTCTGTGATTGATGCCCACCTCCTTTGACTCAGTAACTCCATTTCTATGAAATTCCATTTCTAGAAACTCATCTTAAGAACATAACTTAAAAAGAGAGAGAGAAAAACAAACATTAAGCACGAAAAGGACTTTCCAGTGGTATTTAAAATAGTGAAAAATTGCAACTCAAACTACGTAAGTGCTTACCAATATTGTATGGTATATCCACATGACAAAATATTATGTGATCCGTACAGTCATTTATAAAGATTATTTTTTAAATTGGCTACATTTTTACTTTATAATATTCAACAAAATGGCAAAACACAATTTTTACTTGCAGTATGCTCAAACACCAAAAAGTTAATAGTTAGTACCTTTAGGCAGTGATCGATTTCTGTCTTTTTCTATTTTCTGCACTTTTCATATCTTAGACCATGAGCATGCATTCTCTTCCAAATGGGAGGAAAAGATTAAAATGTTTACATTATATAAATATTTTCAATGTCCTGGGCTTATATTCCTAAAATCATTTTTATACTCTCTGTGGCTTAGGCTCACCATCTATCCAGTGCGTGTGGTAAAACCTTTCTTTAGGCATGTCAGCCCCATTGGGTAGGATGGAGAATGGAAACACTCCATAAATACCACCACCACCACCATCAGTAGCCATCAACTGGATTCCAACTCATGGCAATCCCATGTGTGTCAGAGTAGAACTGTGCTCCATAGGATTTTCAATGGCTGATCTTTCGGAAGTAGGCAGCCAGGCCTTTCTTCTGAGGTGCCTCTGGGTAGACTCAAACCTCCAACTGTTTTTCAGTAAGCAGCCCAGTACATTAACTGTTTGTGTCACCTAGGCACATTTCATAGACATGAATTAATTTGATCCTTAATACCATCCTGGGAATTAGGTATGGTTATCCTTATTGACAGATGAGGAAGGAAACTGAGGTTGAGATGACCTGCCCATAGACCATACCTCCTACAAGCAAGAATATATCTGTAGCTACATATGCCCCACCCTGCAGCCTTGTGCCTTCCTCTGCATTGCTATGAGGATCAGGCAAGACAATGTGCGTAAGTTGTTTTGAAAATTATAAATGCTTCCTAAATAGAAGGATGGAAGTAGCACTGTGCTATCCCCAGGCAAAAACAATTGTACCAAAATTTCATTAACTAATTTGTAGTTAAAGAGATACTTTGATTCAGAAATTTCAAGATGGATTTTCCATGTCATTTCGGAATTTCTGCTAACAGTAAGATCTTTGATAATAAAATACAAGATCTGACAGCTTCTATTGTGCAGGGCAGTACCTTGTTCATCTTCTGACAATAGCAGTGGTAGCTGCAGTGAGCAATACACCATGACTAAGAGCAATGCCTCATCTCCAAGAAGTAAAATGCACCTACAACCCTGGATGAAATGTTCTGGAGCACTCTTCCCATGCTTACTGCAAGACTAGCCCCTTAAAATGCAAATGTGCAAATGGAGGGGGGTTGTGTGGAGAGGGCAATGTTGTTTTGAACTATATTAAAACTAAGGTGGTGACATCTTGAAAATAAAACTTATCCCCTTTTGCTGCTCTTCTGTAATTCTATAAATCCAGCAGTTGCCAAACTGTAGATCACACACCCCAATCACTAACGAATTTAGAGCACACGCTCCCAAATAACGTGTATTTATTTATTTGGTTATAAATTGTTCATCTACATTACTGTCACTAGCTCATACCTTAAGACTCAATATACTTTTGAGGTGAAGTTCATCGATAGCAATGTGGGATGTAAATATATATATAGCAAGTGGTCTTTCTGATCATTTAGAATTCCTTAAATCGATTTCTTGCCAGATCTGACTAGATAGTCATAGCTTTTATCCATAATGAGGCTGATGAAGTATCCTACGTGGAGTGGGAGAAGGGACAACACTGCCATTTTCTTGCTGTTTTCCCTCGAGATAGCTCACATGTGGTATATAGCATGGGACCATTTGACATATGAATTAAATGAGAGTTCCAGTGTCAAAACCCAAGTTTAATTGTTTTTCATAATTTATTTTACTTATCCCTTATTTTCTAGACATAAATTAATATATTGCACACTTTCCTCAGGAATTCCACTCTGGAGACCAAGTTCTTGGCCTACGTATTTCTATAATATCTCTCCTTTGTGCGCTGTAAGTTTATTGAGGACACAGTTTATTAATTTTTGAATCCACTGTGCCTAGTGGGAGCCTGTGGAACAGTGATTACAGCACTTGGCTGCTAACAGAAAGGTTGGTGGTTTGAACCCATCAGCTACTCCATAGGAAAAAGATGTGGCAGTCTGCTTCCATGAAGATTACAGCCTTGGAAACCTTATGAGACAGTCCTACTCTGTCGTATAGGGTCACTATGAGTCGGAATCAGCTTGACGGCAATGAGTTTGGGTTTTGGTTTAATCTTTATGGAAGCAGATCTCCAGGCCTTTCTCCCATGGACTGGTTGGGTTCCAACCACCAACCTTTCAGTTAGCAGCCGAGCACTTCATCATTTGCACCACTAGGGTTCCCTCGATAAACTACAATGATTGACTGATGGGTTAATTAATCCTTCTGGTAATTTTATTAGGGATAAGCTTCTGTTACACCAAGTAGACTCTTATGACAGTCTGACAGTGGTCATGTAGCAGAAATACTGAGTAGTCAGCTGCCTGCCAGGGCTGCTTACTATCAAGACTAGGAAGTTGAACTTACTCCAGTTGACAGTAGAAAAGTAACAATAACTAAAAATAACAAATTCACTAAAGACATTTTTTAATTAGTGGCATTTTTTTTTTTTTTTCTAAACTTTCTCTCACCCACTGGATACCAAGCTCCTTGAAATGGAAGAAAGGGCTTCTATTTCTCTTTGTGTTACTTATCTCTCCACATAGTACAAAGCACAGTATTTGGCACATTTTCAAATATTTAGAAATGGATTATACATTTTTACTTTGTCTTTTTTAATTTCCTGAAAGTCCATATGAAGTACTCAACAGTGGATGGATAAATGAATGATAATGAATGATCTCTCCAGATCCAGTTTTGCAACCTAGCTACTAATAGCTCGTGGAACCAAGTTCAAACTTTATTATTCAGATTCACCTGGCAAACTACTAAATTTCGAGTGGAAATATGAAAAATCAACCATTTCTTAATCCAGAGGAAATAAACAGACACCTAGAGGCTTCACTGGAAGATGTAAGAGAATTACAAGCTTAGTTCAGAACAGCAGCTTCCTGCACAGTTTTACATTTCTCCAGACAGTGGACATTAGATATATTTATGGGCTTTCAGAGCAGAGTAGTCTGTAATGCAATTTTAGCCCATCTAATTGAGAAAGAAAAATGGGAAATGTTTACCAGACATGTCTGCTTAAGCCTTCCCTGGATCCATTCCATTTGTATCAATACAGGAAGTCATGGAGGTAAATTGAATTTATAGACTTGTGAAGAATAAATCAAGTTTCCATGGAAAAACCCTAGTATCAGAGCTTCTACAGAAGCTTCCTCCTCAGCTATTTTTATTTGTGCTTGCTTAGAGCATTGTACAAAACAGAAGATTGTGACAAGGTTAAATGAATCATCTTTGGCAATGAAACAATTCAAGAGATTTTGCTCTAATGATAGAACTTTCCTATTTCCACATCTGCCTTGACTTCACAGCAGGCTGTCGAACTCCCAAACATTTAATACTTTATCACTACTAAGAAGTTAAAACAGTAGAAAATAAAGGAGAATTTTTAATCATTTGTCTAACAATCATTCAAATTATTTCTTACAGTCTTCGAATGGTTTTTCTCTCTTTAGATAAGAGGGCATATTTTTAAGTATTGAGAAAATGTGATGTTTTTGAGAAGCCCGTATTGACCCCAATGACTAAAATGAGCAAAATTCATATCTTAAGCAAATAGATATTAATTAAATCTTTCCATGTTTTACCAAGCAGGACTGCAGCAGGAAATAGAAGGCACACTCCAATTGTTGACTGAGGAGAGTCCAACGGAACGACCACTTACAAAAATGTGGACGTGGTTGCACATGAAAAGAAGGATAGTGAAACACACCAGAGCTAGCAACAGCCTTAGGCCTTAAGGGGTGAGGGAAAGGAGCTGTTACTGGAATATGGTGTAGCTATAGGTTAGGGCAACATAGAAGAATCCAGGCTATGGCTGGGGCCAAAGCTACAGATGGAGAGGTGGAAAGAAATGTCCTTTCCTTTCTGTCCACCCATTCTCCAATCTCTTGCTGTGGTGCTTCTCATTGTCCAAACCTAAGCAGAATCCAACAAGTAAGATGTAAGTGGTAACGTGTCCAAGATTGGTCCCCTGCAGGTGGACCTCTAAGAAAAAGGGCTGGCCTCCCTCAAAGCTCCATGGAAACTGACGGCAACCCAGTTCTTAAGGCTGTAAATCCTGGACAATCTCAAGACTTGGACCCAAGAGCTGGTACTTCCCGTACACACTCACTCAGCTTACAGGGAAAGTCTAAAGTCAAAGTTTTGCCACACTGTATTGCAATGATATAGCCCCTAATCACAGCTGAAGAGGATCCATGCTTCCCTACCATGCAGCTTAAAATCCCACAAACGTAGGCTCTCATAACAACACCCAATCCTGCTAGACCTCTGTGTATTGCCCTAGAATAAATGGGAAATGAGGAACCCCCACTTCCCTAGTGATCCCATCTCTCTGAGTGTTTTCCCAGTGAGTGTTGGTCATTTGCTTTTGTTTGCACTCAGCAAGGAAGCCGGGTTGATTCAATCTAAAGAGAACAGCTTCCATGCAGAGCAAGATGGACAATTCTGAAGATTTGATCTAGAGGTGGAGACTGTGCTAGATATTGTGTTTGACTTTGGGGTATCTCTTATTTTCATCTAAGCTTTATAACCCTACCCTAGTCCCTATGAGAGGTTAAATACATCCCTAGTAAGTGTTCCATCCACTACGACCTAGCTTCCTCCAGGTTATTAGACATGCATGGGTTACAACAAAACATTGACCATCCAAGCTCACATACACTCAAACTATAATTGACTTCACTTTTGTGGGATAGCACTGACCAAGGCTAAGCTGCTGAAGAGTTGATTTCTGCCCATCTTTGTTAAGTAGTGTGCAATCTGTACTCCCCATCATCTTTATATGTCCAGCAAGGTTTCAGGGAATTTGGGCCATGTCCTCTCTCTAATGCTGAACACAAGCCAGGAATATCAATATTAGCGATTACATTAATAGTTATCATGGCTACCATTTATGGATTTTCTATATGTGCACAGCATCTTTTCACATTTCTCATTTAATTCTCTCAACAATCTTATTTGGCATTCTAATTATGAGGAAATGGAGGCTTAGAGAAGATAAGTAAGTAACCTGCCTACATTCATACAGCTACTAAGTGGCAGAGCTTTCTTCAAACCTACTTACTAAGCTATACTCCAATGTACTAACTGTAAGATTTTGAAATATCACAGACCTTGACATCAAATGAACTTGCTCGTGTATTTATGGAGACCATCAAGTGATCCCAGGTGTCTGAGACTATGGACCAAAGGATAAAAAGTATAAACGGTCATAAGATGTCCAAGGTGAAAAAATCTTTAGAGATGCCAAGTCCAATCACTTGTTTTACAGATATGGAAAATAAATTTTGCTTCCTTACATCAGGCAGTAGAACCTAAAACTTAACTCCTAGGCAGTCAAGCTGAGCTGGAACACATGCTTCAAGTACCATATACTGAAATAATCAGGAGATACATAACAGTGGTCAGTAATGAGAACTGCCATCTGCAGAGACACTCATTGCCTCTGAGACAAGAAATCTGAAGACAGTATGGACTTTTTTTCTCATGTTCTGCCAATAACCAAACCATTTTACTTGCTAAGCCCATGTATTAGGCAGGGTTCTCCAAGGAAACACAACAAATAGAAGATAGATGGATGGATGGATGGATGAATAGACAGACAGATCGATAGACGAGATAGATGAGAGACAGAAAGACATGAAGAAAGAGAGAAAGAGAGATTGCTTTTTGGAATGAGCTCACTTGACTGTGGGGGCTGACAAGTCCAAAATCCATAAACCAGGAAGGCTGGAAGCTCCAGCAATCTTGTGTCTAAAATTGGTAGGCTAGTTGTAGAGCTGGAAACCCCAGCAAGATATCTACAGTTACAGCCTTGAGGCAGAATCTTTCTCCTCCTGTTAACCTTATTTTTTGCTTTTGAGGCCTTCAATCAACTGGATCAGACCCATCCACATTATTAAGGGTAATTTTCACTTTGAGTCAACTGATTGTAAATGATAATCGCATTAACAAATTACCTTCATAGCAACATTTAGGCTAGTGTTTGAGCTAATAACTATGCACCATAGCTTAGCCACGTTGACATATAAAATTAACCATCACATCCCCTACACAATTAATACAAATTAAAATCCCTACCACATCCTTTTTTGACTGATGTCATGATGATACTGTAGAGAGAACAGGATACCTGCATACAAGCCCTAAAACTTGGCTTAGACACCCAATCTCTCTGCGTCAACATCGTCATTTATACAATGGTGATGACAATACCTTTTCTATCACCTCAGGATTATTATGAAGATTAGATGAGAGAGGATCTATAAACTCTAAAACACACTAAGTTATAACATGTCTCCAATCAAATGGTCTATATGTATTCCTGGCTTGCCATGTGCCCAGCAGTGTATCAAGTTAAGTAACCAGTAAGAACAGGAGCTATTAAAGGTCTTCGAGGTCTTCGGAGGAAAAAAAAAAGATGTTGCTCTATTAAAAAATATATACCTAATATAAAATATTTTCCCATGCTAAATGAATTTGATTTATTGTATGAGTCCTAGCATGCTCCCATATGGCTGCTCCAGCATAGAATGATTTCATCAGAGTAGCTGGGTAGAGGTCAGAAGGTCTATGATGTAATAGCTCATGGGATCAATGTGCTTCCTTCCACCTTTAAAGGGATGTCACCATATCTCAAATTTGAGTTTAATTGGCTGAAATATGACCACACTTATAGATATCAACAATTACCTAGAGGAATATCTAGGAATATGAGGATCATTGGAAGAGACCACATTTTGTAACTCCATAACCCAGTGACTTCCATTATTGCGCTAGTTCTCAAGGGAGAAATTGACCATTTCATTAAATCCTGCTGTTTATTTAAAGATGAACAGAAAAACCTTTGGGAAAGAAATAATTAAAAATCACTTGAAGGTTCCAAGCCATTAACGGAAGAGTGATGAGTACCACTATTTCCACTAAGTATCTTTTTAACCAACTCATCATTTTAACTTTTACTTAGCCCTGATTTTTGTGTTAAGAAATAGATATCATTGATTGTTTTGCTTTCCCAGACTACAGATCCATATACATTAGGGGAAATACCTAATTGAGTAGCATTCAGGTTTAGATCTCAATTAACTAGACACTGTTCGTTTTCATTAACCGCAAATAACCTAGAGACCTTCAGCATAACCCCTCTGCGCCTGAGTTTCCTCATTTAAAGAGTGAAGGGGAGGGGCAAGATGATCTCTCAGTTCCCTTCTAGATCCAACAGTCTTGGATTCTAGGATTCTTCGAAGACTGGTTCAGCAAAAGGCCATTGTGACAGTGGGATCTGTGGTGTTGTGGTTATCAAGTAACCATTCAGAGTGCGCTTCCCTGTGCACAAGTCTTTCCTGAATGATATTGTAATTGAATTCCATTCTTTCCGTATTTTTTTTTTTTTGCAATTCTTTGCATCTACAATGGCACCTCCACTTGTCTTTGCCTCATTAGCTCAGCTGGGTCCTGAGAACCTGCATCCAGTTACCGCTAGCTGAGCCCTCTGAAGCACAAATGCTAATGGAGAGGATGACAGAACATTTAGGGTGATTCTGCAGAACTCTCTCTCTCTGAAATTTGCCCAGCTGCACAGGGATACGTCAAGGTTCCATTAAGCAGCAAGTGGTGAAGCACTTGGTGCCCATGCGAGGAAAGGCTTTCCCAAGAGAGAAATTGCTATTATCTTATTGACCAAAGCTCTAACACACACTTTCCCTTGGATTTTTTTTTTCTCATGAAAATAATAACCCAAATTCTTCATCTACCTTTCTTTAGTAGATACTTATTGACTTTTCTAATTATATAATTACTGCCTTCAGACTCCTTGGGTGCTTGTGTATTACCAATGAAAAATGTTAGGATGCCAGAATGGAGAGATGGGCAAAGGAGATGAACTGAGACCTCCCAAGGTCATGTCTGAGGAGCAGAAGACTCTGATTTGTTTGTCCCATCAGCTATTGCTTTATTAGGTGGTTTATTCAAACTATGGTCAGAGGCTGAATTGTACTGACAGCAAAGGGAAGTGGGCGGGGGGAGAGTGAGAAAACAGAGCCATCTCTTGAACTATTTCATCAACTTCCTGCTATATGCAGGGTGACCCCTCTTATCCCTATCTCTGTGATATCTTTAGTAAAATATTAATTTAGTGATATTTACAGGAGCCCTGGTGGTGCAGGAGTCAAAGCGATTGACTGCTAACTGAAAGGTCAATGGTTCAAAACCACCAGCGGCTCCACAGGAGAAAGATGTGTCAGTCTGCTTCCGTAGAGATTTACAGGCTTGGAAACCCTGTGGGGTCACTGTGAGTTGGAATGAACTCGACAGCAGTGGGTTTAATGGAGTTGAATCTATTTTTCAGACTTCTTGAAATGCAGTCTTGCTTCAAAACGCACAAAGGACAAAAATGGATTCCATGTAACAGGCACTAGCTCATATGGATACAAACATTTTTGTGTCCAAACTTTTCCCTAGTGTGTCACCCTTGGGACAGAGGATTGTATCATCCAGTCAACTTGATTTGTTGAAAAACAATTTTAATGCAAAAGAAGAGAAGGGACCAATTATTCCAGCAACTTGCAATATGATTTGATTAAATAAATAAGACACAGGAAATAGAGCCAGCTGAACATTTTGCCATGTGAAAATACTTTCACCATGAGAACAGATATTCTAATCACAAAATGATTTAAGAGACTAAGGTTCATTCATTCCATAAATGTTCACTGCACACTTACTCTGTGGCAGGCACTGTGCTAAGTGCTGGAGAGAATGTTAAACAAATCACACACGGTCCTTGCCCTAGCAAGAGAGATCGATAATAAATAATTACTATTCTGGTAAATGCAAAAAAGGGGGGGAGGGGCAGAATAATAAGAGAGAATATTATAGGGAACTCTTCCCTAGATTGAGGAATCAGGGAAATTTCTCCGAGGAAATTATATTTAGCTGAAATCTGATACTTGGGGAGGGGCAACCAATTTTAAGAAAAGGAAGAGTACAGAAAGAGCAGATAGAAAGGCCCTGAGGTATAAGACAGAATGACATGATCATGGAACTGAAAGAAGGCCATTATGGCTGGAACTCAGAGAATGAAGGAAAGAGGGTTTAATAATCATAGATTTGGTCCTAAAATTAGGGTGAACAACCTGTCCCAGTTTACCCAGGACTTTCCCAGTTTTCTCACTGAAAGTCCTTCATTTCGGGAGAGCCCTTAGTCCCAGACAAACGAGAATAATTTTTCTAAGACTATCCTTGTTTTAAAGGCCAAGTCCTGGGAAATCCCTCAGTCCTGGGCAAACCGGGGCCATTGGTCACCATACCAAAGAGTAATGAAAAGCCATCAATGGAAATTGCATGATCATATTTGTTAGCTACAGC
>NW_004443940.1:24044964-24066849 GCF_000243295.1 Trichechus manatus latirostris | reverse complement strand
CCAGCCGCTCCTTGGAAACCCTATGGGGCAGTTCTACTCTGTCCTACAGGGTCGCTATGAGTCGGAATCGACTTGACGGCACCTGGTTTGGTCTTGGTTTTATATATATACATATATACATATATATCTTTTACTTAAAAATGTATAGAGCAAAAATGGAAAAATAAAAAATTTTTTTAATTCTGGTTTTAGGATAAACCACATTTAGCCTTTATTTTCTGTATTCCAGTTTGTTTGCTTCTTACTTATAAAGAGACATTCAAGTTTCATGTTCTAAAAAGAAGGCATAGAAAGGAAGTCTTCAAAAAGAACGTATCCCAATCATCACTTTACTTTTGTGACCAAGACAGTGGTCATAACTCAATTATATTAAACTGAAGATGGGAAATCAGACAGAAGAAATTTGAATGAAAGATATTTTTATCCATTAAAGATAACAAAAGATACCAATTTTATTGTTCACCCCAGTGGTGAAAATTAAAGAAGTAAATGAGGATTAACTCCAAGCCTGGCCCAGTCTTTGTCTCTGCTTCTAATGAAATTTTATATTCTGTTTTGAGGTGAGCTGTTTAAACTATCTCTTCTACCTTATTTTTTTAACCTCCATAAGGCATTTTTAATCAACAGTTGGGCAGGATTCACTTGGTAGGACCGATACGAATCACCAGTGTCTCAGCTGAGTATGTGTTTCATGATTTTGTATTAGTTTCAGTAACCATCATGGCCAAGGTAAAACCAAATACTTCAGATGGACGGCTTGAATATTTTTATAAATATATCTGCATCAATAAAATATTCTAGATTTTTAACAGCTTTGAGTATTATCTTAGCTCTGGTTTCCCAAATGGCAGAACTCAAGAGGAAGGCTTTATACCATACCATACCAGTTGCTGTAAAGTCGATTCTGACCCATGGCAACCCCATGTGTGTCAGAATAGAACTGTGCTCCATCGGGGGTTTAATGGCTGACTTTTTAGAAGTATATCACCAGGACTTTCTTTCTACATGCCTCTGGGTAGACTTGAACCTCCACCCTTTCCATTAGCAGTTGAGCATGTTAAGTGTTTACATCACTCTGGGACTCAGAAGGCTTATGTAGATGTACGTTATTTGAGAAAGTAGTTCCCATGGAGGAGAAATAAGGGAAAGAGGAAATGAAACATGGAAGGAGGTAAAGCTAATATAAGGATTCATAATGGAGTTGTCTCCTGCTATGGTGGTGCAGTGGTTAAGAGCTCGGCTGCTAACCAAAATGTTGGCAGTTCAAATCCACCAGCCCCTCCTTGGAAACCCTGTGGGGCAGTTCTACTCTGCCCTATAGGGTCGCTGTGAGTCAGAATCGACTCGACAGCAACGGGTTTGGTTTGAGTTTTTCATGTATTGCAGGACTGTATGAAATGTGTCTCCAGTCGTCTTCCCTGAGGTAAGAAAGGGGAAGAATAGTCCGTTGGATCCTGTCCTCCATTAATCAGTGAGTCAATGGTTACCCTGTGGTTGCACATGCATAAAAGCCTAAGGGTTCCCATGGCCACAGTGTCAGAGAAGCCTCAGCGCAAAGAAGGAAGGGGCTTGAGGTGAGACAGGATGCAGCTGTATGAAGCTGGGGACACCTGACCAGGTCGCTGTAGCAGGGATGAAGTAAGAGCTGAACCTGAAAGGATTGGCAAAGTGCACAAGAGATGGCCAATAAAAGCATGTAAGCCAATACTGTACTGTAACTTTACTTTCATTATCTCTTTTAATACCAATAAGATGGTTGAAAGCCCCAAGAGTCTCATTGTGATTCTTCCTCACAGGTTAGGACAAGCCTATGATTTCTTCCAACACAGCTCCTGAGCTTGTGTCCCTGAGACACAGTTACATTTTTTGGAATGTCCCCTGAGATTTCCCTTATGTTAAACTATCTCTAATACCATGCTGGAGAAATTTCCACAGTGCCAAAATATTAGTTAGAGTTTTGAGGTTTGCGGAATACTGTCTTCACCATTCTTCCTTCTGACAGTATTAAACAAAACAAAACCAACAAAAACAACAACCCTACCTTCTTTATCTCTAGCTGATGCCAGGAAAAGAAAAAAATATATATGTCCGGACATTTACATAATTGACAATTTATGCCATCACTTTTATGGCATTCAATGTATGAGTAAACAGACTAAAAATTTCTTAACATACCAGTCATCCTATAGCCACTTAAAGGAGCGCTGGTGGCACAGTGGTTAAAGTGATCAACTGCTAAATGAATGGTCGGCAGTTTGAAACCACCAGCCACTCCGTGGGAGAAAGATATGGCAGTCTACTTCCATAGAGATTTACAGCCTCGGAAACCCCATGGGGTCACTGTGAGTCAGAATCGACTCAATGGCAGCAGGTTGGTTTGGGTATAGTCACTTAATGAGACTATTTTGCTTATTGTCAAATAGAGCTGAGTTTTAATTATTAATTTACAAGTCAAATGATCTATTTCATTGAATCACTACCTCACAGACCTCGAGGAGTCCTTAAAGGTAATCTAGATCAATCTCTTGGGTTGCAAACGAGGAAAGTGGGAGGCTTGAAGAGATGAAGTTATTTGTTAAAAGTTCTTCCAATATAGATTTAACTTCAGGTCTCCATACTCCTAGCTTAGTTTATTGTTTGTTGTTTGTTTGTTTTTTCCTATATCATTCTGACGAAATTCTTTTTTCTTCTTGATATTTCATTTCATGTAGCAGTATCTTCCATTACTTTCCAAAATGCTGCCAGCATTATTTCTCTGTAGGGGATTATTAAATTTTAAGGCTCATTTATTTTACAGTGCTCAGGCAAACAAAATGCATATCTTCTCTCAGATGGACTTTCCATGACAAATCATGCTAGTCAAGGCTGCCACAAAAAGCATCTCCTACAGTTCCCACAAAATATTTCTGGGGCCTAAACCCTTGGACCCTTATGACTAAGAAGTACATGATTGGGGCCAATCACATGAGCACATACAGGGGTCTGGGGTCTTCATGGTTGTAGTTAGTTTGATGAAATTCTGAGCTGATCAAGAAAGAAGATATACAGCCTAGAAGCACATGAAAAGATGCTTAACATCATTAGTCATTAAGAAAATACAAATCGAGGAGGTGAAGCCAACATGGCTCTACAGACAGAAGCACCACGCCATCCCTCCACAGCAAAGACCTGAAAAACTAAGTAAAACAGAGACCAATGTCAATCCTGGAAACTAAACATCAAATGAAGAGATAAAGAACTCAGCCAAACACCAAATGGAATACGAAACTGACAGAGAGCAGAGCACAAGGAGAGATCAGAGTGGAAGTCCCCTATTAGCTAACAAAGCACAAATTCATCATCTTGGACTCCTGTCGGAGATCGGCAGATAGAGAGTACTGGAAAGCAGCTTCACAGAGCTCCTAGCAGAGACAGAGCACCCAGTAACCAGAGATATACGCTTTCCCATCCCCCATCCTTCTCCCACTGCTCAGCCTCCAACGCTTCCTACCTGGCTGCGGTTGCCTGGCTGGCCGGGAAGTGCCAGCTCCGTGCCCCTTGGATTCGCCCCACCCACACTGGAGACTGGCAGACAGGAAGTACAGGGAAGCAGTTTCACAAAGCTCCCAGCAGGAGACAGTTGTTTTAGATGCCCTCAAGTCGGTTCTGACTCATAGCAACCCTATGAACAACAGAACGCAACACTGCCCGGTCCTGCACCATCCTCACAACCATTGTTATGCTTGAGCCCATTGTTGTAGCCACTGTGTCAATCCATCTCATTGAGGGTCTTCCTCTTTTTCACTGACCCTCTGCTTAACCAAGCATGATGTCCTTCTCCAGGGACTGATCTCTCCTGACATGTCCAAAGTATGTAAGACATAGTCTCCCCATCCTTGCTTCTAAGGAGCATTCTGGCTGTACTTCTTCCAAGACAAACCTGTTTGTTCTTTTGGCAGTCCATGGTATATTCAATATTCTTCACCAACACCACAATTCAAAGGCATCAAGTCTTCGGTCTTCCTTATTCATTGTCCAGCTTTCGCATGCATATGAGGCAATTGAAAACATCTTGGCTTGGGTCAGGTGCACCTTAGTCCTCAAGGTGACATCTTTGCTTTTCAACACTTTTAAGAGGTCTTTTGCAGCAGATTTGCCCGATGCAATGTGTTTTTTGATTTGACTGCTGCTTGATTTGACTGCTGCTTCCCTGGGCGTTGATTGTGGATCCAAGGAAAATGAAATCCTTGACAATTTCAATCTCTTCTCTGCTTATCATGATGTTGCTTATTGGTTCAGTTGTGAGGATTTTTTTTTTTCTTTATGTTGAGGTGTAATCCATACTGAAAGCTGTGGTTTTTGATCTTCACCAGTAAGTGCTTCAAGTCCCCTTCACTTTCAGCAAGCAAGATTGTGTCATCTGCATAATGCAGGTTGTTAATGAGTCTTCCTCCAATCCTGATGCCCCATTCTTCTTCATATACTCCAGCTTCTCAGATTATTTGCTCAGTACATAGCTTGAGTAAGTATGGTGAAAGGATACAACTCTGACTTACTTAAGTCAAGTTTTCTCTTACAGATGCTTTCATCCTATAGAGACCCACCACTAGTCGGATATTTTCAGAATTATGTATGTCATTTTTTAACCCAAAGTTTCCCTCAGAAGTATGTTGAATTATAGGCTTCCACAGGATAATTCATTTTTCTCAAATATTTTGGGTTCTGCTTCATCTTTTTATCCTCTAGAAAATGTATGATGAATGTGAGTTGTCTGGTGAAGGTTGATAACACATTCGCTTCTGAATTTACAGGAAAAACTGGAACTTCATTTCCCAGAATTCCTTGACCAGTAGATTTATTCAATAAAAGGTACATATACAGTATTTAGAAAGCAAAAGAGAAAGAGAATGCATTACTCTCCAAAGGAAACACAACCCAAATATTGGCAGTAACTTCTCTTGGCTTCCAGGGTTTTTCTCAAGAATCATCCACTTTGGTCATTGCCTATGGTTTATCCAGGAATCCTTTTAAAAATAATAATAATAAAATAAGACCTTTTCTCCTCCAGCCATTCTAATGGTTGTATAAACTTCCAATTCTCTCTACTAATTGTTGAGTGAATTTGATCTCACTGTTCATTTTTTAGTAGAAATTACAATCACTTGTGAGGTCTGGGTGTTTTCCTTTCATTTAAAAGTATTTTTAATTATTTAAAAAAATTAAATGCATGTAATTATTTTTCAACTTCATAGCAATCTTAAAATTTTAATATGGTCTTCATGAATACTAGAAAAGAAAGAAAGTATGCATAAACTTATTTATCAGAAAAAAATTAAACTCAAATAATATTCTTTGATATTGCCAATGGTTGCTAAAATTTATTTGCATAATTTATTAATAATTATTAAAAAATAATATGATGAACTAAGTTGAAGAGAACAGCAGTAAACAGGGAATCGAGTTATTTTTTAAATGATTTATTTGCAAAAAATGTACTGAATATCTCCTGTATTCCTTTCCCAGGGCTGCTGTAAAAAAGTACCACAAACTGGGTGGCTTAAAACAACAGAACTGTATTTTCTTATAGTTCTGGGTGCTAGAGTCTGAAATCAAGGTGTTAGCAGGCAGTGGCGTATCTAGGGTACTGCACCAGCCCTGGTCGCGTGGTGTCACTGAGCAGTTTCTATTAACCCAGTATGGCCCAATGTCCTCCTCAAGCATGGTAATGTGTTAATTAAAAGATTAACGAGCTTGACTTGTGTTTTTTGAGCTGATATTATGGTAAACCCATTGCTGTCGAGTTGATTCCAACTCATAGTGACCCTATAGAGCAGAGTAGAACTGCCCCATAGAGCGCCTGGTGGATTCAAACTGTTGACCTTTTGGTTAGCAGCCGTAGCTCTTAACCATTATGACACCAGGGTTTCCATTATTATGGTAAAGTTATCTAAAAAAGGAGTGTTAGATGTTTGGACAGGGGCACAATTTCTGTGCTTGCCATAGACACCATACTCCACAGATACATCACTGGCCATAGCGGGTTAATAAAAACTGCTCGGTAGTGCCACGTGCACCTAGGCCACATGCCCCAGGCTGGTTCAATACCTGTCAAGTTTGCCATACCTTAGTTACACCTCTGTTGGCGGGGCCATACTCCCTCTGGGGCCTCTAGAGGAAGATCCTTCCTTGCCTCTTCTAGCTTCTGGTGGTTGCCAGCAATTTTTCTTTCTTCTTTTTTAAATTGTGAGTTAAGTGAAAGTTTATAGAGCAAATTAGTTTCTCATTCAATAATTTATACACAAAGTGTTCTGTGACATTGGCTGTAATCCCTGCAATGTGTCAGCACTCTCCCCATTTCCATCCTGATCTCCCTGTTTCCATTTGTCTTGTTTTCCTGCCTCTTCCTGCTTTCTCATCTTTGCTTTTGGGCAAATGTTGCCCTTTTGGTCTCGTTTAGTTGAGCGTTCTAAGGAGCACTTTCCTCATGAGTGTTATTGTTTATTTTATAGGCCTATTTGTTATTTGGCTGAAAGGTGATCTCTAGGAATGGCTTTAGATCCAAGTTAGAAGGGTGACTAAGGGCCTTAGTCTCGGGGGTTCCTCCAGTCTCTATCAGCCCAGTAAGTCTGGTCATTTTTATGAATTTGGATTTTCTTCTACATTTTTCTCCCACTCTGTCTGGGACCCTCCATTGTGATCCTGGTCAGTAGTGGTAGCTGGGTACCATCTAGTTCTTCTGGTCTCAGGTTAGTGGAGGCTGTGGTTCCTGTGAGCCATTAGTCCTTTGGACTAATTGCTTCCTTGGGCCTTTGGTTTTCTTCACTCTCCTTTTCTCTAAATGGGAAAAGATCAATAGTTGTCTTAGATGGCTGCTCACAAGCTTTTAAGACCCCAGATGCTATTCACCAAAGTAGGTTGCAGAACATGGACTTTATGAGCTATGTTATGCCTACTAATCTAGATGTCCCCCGAGAGGTTGCCAGCAATTCTTGGTGTTCTTTGGCTTGTAGATGCATAACTCCAATCTCTGCCTCTGTCTTTACATGGCTATCTTCCTTCTGTGTTTCTGTCTCCTTTGTGTCTGTTCAAATTTTCCTCTTCTTATAAGGACACCAGTCATTGGATTAGGGTTCACCCTAATACTGTATGACGTCATCTTAACTTGACTACATCTGAAAAGACACTATTTCCAAATAAGCTCACAGTCACAGGTTCTTGGTAACATGATTTCTTTGTGGACACTATTCAATTCAGTAACCCACTATCCAATTACGTGCAAGACTATCTATGTGTTGGATAACAAAACAAAACCAAAACTGTTGCCATTGAGTCTATTCCAACTCATAGCAACCCTATAGGACAGAGAAGAACTGCCCCATACTGTTTCCAAGGAGCGCCTGGTGGATTTGAACTGCCAACCTTTTGCTTAGCAGCCTGTCTTAGTCATTTAGTGCTGCTATAACAGAAATACCACAAGTGGATAGCGTCAACAAAGAGAAATTTATTCTCTCGCATTCTAGTAGGTTACAAGCCCAAATTCAGGGTGTCAGCTCCAGGAGAACATTTTCTCTGTCGGCTCTGGAGGAAGGTACTTGTCATCAGTCTTCTCTCGTTCTGGGAGCATCTCAGCACAGGAACCTCAGGACCAAAGGACGCACTCTGCTCCCAGCACTTGCTTTCTTGGTGGTATGAGGCCCCCATGTCTCTCAGCTTGCTTCTCTCTTTTATATCTCAAAAGAGATTGGCTTAAGACACTATCTAATCTTGTAGATTTCATCAATATAACTGCCGCTAATCCATCTTATTACATCATAGTGATAGGATTTACAACACATAGGGAAATCACATCAGATTACAAAGTGGTAGACAATACCTAGCCAAGTATTTTGGGGGGACACAATTCAATCCATGACACAGCTATAGCTCTTAACCACTGCACCACCAGGGTTTCTATGTTCGATAATGATTATATGATAAATTGAATGAGAAATGGTCCTTCTTCTCAAAGAGTTTGTAATCTGGTGAGGATACTGAAGGAACATATCCTCAACTATATTGCAATGTAATAACAATAATAACAACAACACTTACCAAATGTATATTATATGTTAAGAACTAGAATAAGCAGTGTATATACATTATCCAATTTAAGCATCACAACAACCCCATAAGGTAGCTAGCATTATTATTGCCATTTCACAGATGAGAAAACAGAGATTTAGAAAGGTTTTGTAACTTGCTCAATACCAAACAGAAAGTAAATGACAACACAGAGATTCAAATCCAGGCTCATCTAACTCCAGAGTAAATGTGCTACACTGTCATGCCAACAGCATGAGCAATTTCTAGGGAAACACAAAGGAGAAACAATTACTTTTGGGGAAAATACACAGAGAAAGTGACTGTTGACTGCAGACGTGAATATTTCCAGATGATTAAGAATATGTAGGAAATTCAAGACAGAGAGACCAGAAGAGACACATAGAAATAAAAAAGGAATGATAAGTAGTCACCTATGACTAGAAAACAGAGTGTGGAAGGATAGTGACAGAAAAGGAAGTAAAAGTATTCCATGAATTTAAAGTAAAGTCCTTGTCAAAGAGCCAAGAAGAAAGAGCTGTCTATCTAGGGAGAATCTCATTAATTTTTGATGAAAAAAGCAATTTGGATGTATACATAGGATTATAAAATGGCCACAAGGGAAAATATCATCAGGTAGTTTACATTCTCTAGTTAGATGTGGTTAAGAATTTAAAGTTTAGAATTTATAGTCACATGAATACATGCTTGTCAGCTGTGTTGGATATGGTTGACCAATACTTCTGTTGAGTTTAATCAGATGCAAAAAAGAAAAAAAAGCAGAATATATCTCCCTTGTGATTTGAAGGTCACAAGGAAACTCTGTGTGCCAAACTTTCTTTGTACTGGTCCACCATTGAGAAAGAAATTCTTATATTTAAAGTCACCCTTTCATTTTAAGATGATGTTTTCTAGACCTCTCAATAAGAGTACACCTAATGGCAGAAAAGAATGCAACAACTTCCATCACCAGTATAAAATTTCTTTTAAATTTATGATTAATCTTAAATTTAAAATGAATTGGATATGATACTGTGATGGTTAAGGTTGTGTGTCAGCTTAGCTGAGCAATGATTCTCAGTGGTTTGGCAGTTATGTAATGATGTAATCTGGCAATTATGTCATGATGTAATCATCCTCCATAATGTGATCTGATGTGATCAGCCAATCAGTTGTAAGGGAAGTTTCCTTGGGGCTGTGGCCTACATCCTACGAATATATATGGATGTTCTGGCAAAGCTCACTTGCTTGCTCTGGATCCTACATCTGGCTTGTCATCATCTGACCTCCAGTTCTTGGGATTCGACAGTCCCTGCAGCTATGTTAGTCAGCAGAAGTTTCCAGCCTGACCCCACGAACTTGGGATTTCCCAGCCTCTACAACCTCCTGAGCCATTTCCTTGAGATAACTCTCTCTCTCTCTCTCTCTCTAAATATATATATATATATATATATATACACACACATATATATATATGGAGCCCCGGTGGCACAGTGGTTAAGCATTCAGCTAAAGCTGCTAACCAAAAAGTCAGCATTTCAAATCCACCAGCTGCTCCTTGGAAACCCTATGGGGCAGTTCTGTCCTATAGGGTCACTATGAGTCAGAATCGATGGCAATGGGTTTGGTTTATATGTATATATAAACCATAGATGTATATATAAACCATAGATATATATATAAACCATATGTATATACATAAAACCATATATATATACATATAAACCATATATATATATGCTTCACTGGTTCTGCTTCTCTAGAAAACTCAGCCTAAGACAGATACTCTATAACATAGCCACAAATATATAATGATTAACACATAAAATATGTTCTTATATAAATATACACATTTATATAAATACATAAAAATGGCATTTTAAAAAATTACCACAAAGTAAACTTGAAATTTCATGAAGACGGAATATATTAATCCTATGGCTTCAAATAGCCAGCAATAAACAGCCATACTCCATTTTGAGACACACAGGCTTAAAATGTTTTCTTAAAACATGACTTGTAGAGCCATAATTTTGTCCACTGTTAAATTATATGGGTATTATCACAGAAATTAGAATACAGGACCAGGAAGCAACAGTGCATAGAGGTTGTGAGTTTTCATAAGACTGGAAAGAGACAACAAGAAAGGTCTTGATCACAGAGCACTGTCAGACGCAGACAGTGCCAAAGAGGTGTTTGGAAGTGTTGGTGGGGGGTGTAGGAGAGGCAGGTAAGGGAGGGAAATGAAGATGTTACTAGCTCATATCAACATTGATCTTAGAAGGGAACTCGTGCTGTAGCCACAAAGGAAGAGAACAATAATTTCAAATGAAGATATTGATACAAAAGTAATTATTAGAACCTACTACACCTTATCAGGAGGGACCAATCCCTGGAGAAGGACATCATGCTTGGTAAAATACACGGTCAGTGAAAAGGTGGAAGATCCTTAGTGAGATAGATTGACACAGTGGCTGCCAACAATGCTCGTACATGGCAATGGTTGTGAGGATCGCACAGGACTGGGCAATGTTTCCTTCTGTTATACATGGGGCCGCTATGAGCCAGAGCCCGCTCAAGGCACCTGACAACAACAACAATTAGAACAAAAATGGAAACTTCCTCAGATACCAAAAGACTTGTCACAACTCTTTAATTAATTGCAATCTATAGACTTTTTTTTTATCTTGATTAAAATGAACTTTAAAATACTTTTGTCCCAGAAGAACTAGATGGTGCCTAGCTACCATTACCAACCGCTCTGACAGGGATCACAATACAGGGTCCTGGCCAGAGCAAGAGAAAAATGTAGAACAAAATTCAAATACACACACACACACACACAAAGGCCAGACTTACTGGTCTGACAGATACTGGAAGAATCCCTGAAACTATGGCCCCTGGACACCCTTTTAACTCAGAACTGAAGTCACTCCCGAAGTTCACCCTTCAGCCAAAGATTAGACAGGTCTATAAAACAAACAGTAACACACGTGAGAAACGTGCTTCTTAGTTCATTCATGTATATGAGACAAAATGGGCAACACCTGCCCAAAAGCAATGATGAGAAGGCAAGAAGGGACAGGAAAAATGGACAGATGGAAATGGGGAATTGGGACGCGGAAGGGGAGAGTGTTCACGCATCACGGAGATTGTAACCGATGTCACAAAACAATTTGTGTATAAATTGTTGAATAAGAAACTAATTTACTCTGTAAACTTTCACCTAAAGCACAATAAATATATATATCTGAGACAATTAGGAAACTTTGAATATTAAGTAACGGATATTTGATGATAATAAGGAATTACTGTAAATATCTTCTGTGTTGTGACTATGTTATTAAAGTTACATGTTTTTTAAAGAGTTGTTTTAGAGAAACATATTGGAATTTTTATGAATGAAATGACATGATATTTTAGATTTGCTCCTAATAAGCAGAGGTAAGCAGTGAAAGGATTGGGGTTATAAATAAAACAGGATTGGCCTTGAATAATAATTGTTAAAACTGGGAGTTGTATATATGGGTGTTCATTATAGCATTCTCTCCACTTTTGTAGATGTTGGACATTTTCCATTAAAAATTTTAAAAGAGATGAGATATTGAAAAATAAGAGTAAAATTCAGAAGCTACAGGAAAGATTAATCAGGGGAAGCTCTGAATGGAGAAAGGTCAGAAAGAGAGGGCCTAATGGCAGTGTGGAAGGGGGGCAATAAGAGAAAAAAAAGTCAAAAGGAGGTGTTAAGGGTTTATGATAACCTTTCCCCAATTTCACCTACAAAATCCTCAAAATTCTTTATTAAACTTCGTATTTTTCATTAATACTTTGGCCTAAGTGCATTCTTTTTAGAAAACACAAATAGCTTTGAATGCCTGCAGCAAGGTGGCTGGCAGGCAACAGTAGGAAGAGAGAAAATGGAGGCTTTAGGCAAGGACAAAAGCACAAAGCCACATAGAGAATTAGAACCTACTGTTGAGAGGAGACTTCAAGAAAGAGCAATCTGAATAGGTTTGAAATGCATTTCCTAACTGACCTACCACAGAAAGAACATACACTGTATGATTCAATTACATAAAGTGCACAAACAGTCAATATCCGCTTAGGCATCAGAAGTCAAGACAGTGATTATTTTTGGAGGGTTAATGACTGGGAGAGACAGCAGTTGTGGTTCAATGGAAGAATTCTTGCCTTCCAAGCAGGAGACCTGCGTTCAATGCCCGGCCAATGTACCTACCTCATTCACAGACAACCACCCGTTTGTCAGTGGAGGCTTGTGTGTTGCTGTGATGCTGAACAGGTTTCATCGGAGCTTCCAGACTAAGATGGACTAGGAAGAAAGGCCTGGTGAGCTACTTCCAAAAATCAGCCAATGAAAGCCCTAGAGATCACACAGTTCGATTCCATTGTGCATGGGGTCACCATAAGTTGGGGGCCAATTCAACTGCAGACAATAACAATGACTGGGAGAGTGTCCTGGGGTGCTAGTAATGTTCCACGTCTTGAGCTTCAAACTGATTTATAGGTAAGCTCCCACTGTGAAAAATTTTCCAGCTATATACTTGTGATCTGTGTACATTCATGTATGTATATTATACTTCAAACATTTTTACTTGAGCTGACGTAAAGAGTTCCACTTCTGGCATGGAAGAGTGTGTGCCTTCCAAACTGATCCCTTTGCAAATAATATCTATAACCTCTGAACAAAATACAAGAAACAACAACTACTCAAAGAACCTGGACACTGGTTAAAAAAAAAACAGAAAGTGGATTTTGGAAGGGAGTTCAAATTTGGAGCAAACATGCACCATGACATGATCCCTGATTTCAGCATCTTTTCCCCTAGGACCCAGACAGTCACAGTCTTTCTCAATGGAGAAACCAGAGCAAGGCATCAGGAGCAACCAAGTAAACTAGAGAGCTAGGTGGCAATCAGAAAAGAGAGCCAAAGAAGAACCTCAAAGACACGTTTAAACTCAGTCCAAGTCTCCAAGGTTCCTAAACCATGTACGTGTGGGAAAAACTAAAAGTAATTTGCAGCTAAGTTATGAAGAACTAAAAAACCCATTGCTGTTGAGTTGATTCTGACTCATAGCTACCTTATAGGACAGAGTAGAACTGCCCTAAAGGGTTTCCAAGGAGCAGCTGGTGGATTCTAACTGCTGACTTTTTGGTTAGCAGCCAAGTTCTTAACCACTGTGCCACCAGGGCTCCAAGGTATGAACAGCTGAGCTGAAATCTGAGCCACAGCCCACCACAGATGTTCAAGCATGCAGTTTGAGTGTAAGTTAATTGCCTTCTCAAAAAAAGGCCTTTTTCAGAGCAATAAGAAAATCCAGAATCTCCACAACATAATATCTATAATGTCAAGAATGCAATCTAAAATTACTTGATACACAATGAGGCAGAACAATATGAACTAGTTTTATAAGAAAATACAATTAATTGATACTAAGCCCAACATCAATCAGATGTTGGAATTGTCAAACACTTGAAAGCAATTATTATAACTATGCTCTATAAGGTAACTATAAGGAGCCCTGGTGGTGCAGTGGTCAAAGTGATAGACTGCTAACCAAAAGGTCAGCGGTTTGAAATCACCAGTGGCTCCACGGAAGAAAGATGTGGCAGTCTGCTTCAGTAGAGATTTACAGCTTTGGAAATCCTATCAGGTCGGTTTGAGTTGGAATCAACACAACAGCAATAGGTTCGGTTTTTGGGTTATGAGGTAACTATATATATATATATATATACACACACACACACACATAAATATATTATACTCATTGCCGTCAAGTCCATTCTGACTCATAGTCACCCTATAGGACAGAGTAGAACTGCCCATAGGGTTTCCAAGGCTGTAATCTTTATGGAAGCAGGCTGCCACATCTTTCTCCCATGGAGTGGCTGGGGTTTCAAATTGCTGACCTTTCAGTTAGCAGCCGAGTGCTTAACCACTGGGCAACCAGGGCCCCTTACATATATATACACACACACATATTTTATATACATACACATGTATATTCATATTGAATGAAAAGATCTAAAGTCTCAGCAGAGAAATATAAAATTTTTAAAGGAATTTTTGAAATTTTTATTGTGGTGAAAAACATGTAACAAAACATTCCAACCGTTTTTACATGTTCAATTCAGTGACATTAATTATATTCACCATGTTGTGCAATAATTACCACTGTTTCCAAATTTTTTCTTCCCAGCCTTAATAAAAACTCTGTACCCCTTAAGCAGTATCCCATTTTCCCCTCCAACTGCTCTTGGTAACCACTAATGCACTTTGGTCTCTATGCATTTGCTTATTCTGGATAATTCATGTAAGTGGAATCATACAATATTTGTCCTTTTATCTCTAACTTACTTCATTCAGCATCATGTTTTCAAGGTTCATTCATGTTGTAGCATTTTTCAGAACATTGTTTCTCTTCATGGCTGAATAATATTCAGTTGTATGTTGTGATGGTTAAGATTGTGTGTCAGCTTGGCTGGGCCATGATTCTCAGTGTTTACATGTGATCACTCCCATGATGGGATCTGCTGTGAGTAGCCAATCAGTTGAGGGAGTTTCCTTGGGGGTGTGGCCTGCATCCAAATATAAGCAGACGTTCTGGCTTTTTGCTCACTCTGGATCCTGCAGGAGCCTCCTGTTTGTCTGACCTCTGCTTCTTGGGACTTGAGCTGTCAGCTTATCTGCTGATCTTGGAATTCATCGATCTTCACAGCCTGTAAGCAGGAGCCCTGCTCTCCGACCTGTCGATCTTGAGTTCACCAGCCCCCGAAGCTACGTGACTCAGCAGAAGCCTTGCAGTCTTGCCTGCCAATCTTGGGATTCGTCGATCTTCACAGCCTGTGAAAAAGAGCCCTGCTCTCCAACCTGCTGATCTTGGGTTTGTCAGCCCCTGTGGCTACATGAATCAGGAGAAGCCTCTCCTCTGATCCACACACTTGGGACGTTCCAGCCTCTATAATCACGTGAGCTGTTTCCTTGATATAAATCACTCTCTATACATATATATACCCTTTACTGGTTTTGCTTCTCTAGAGAACCCAGCCTAAGACATGTTTATCCCATATTTTGTTTATTCATTCATCTGTTGATGGACTTGTGAGTTGTTTCCATCTTTTGGGTATTGTGAATAATGCTGCAATGGACATTAGTGTACAAGTATCTGTTTGAGTTCCTGCTTTCAATTCTATTGTCCCAGCACTGAGATGCTTAATTACAGAGATCCTTTGGACAAGAATCTATCCATTTGATTGTTTAGTACCTCCTCTGAGAGGTATACTGTCTGGCAGGCATTGACGTGAGACACAGATATTTACATACTTTGTGCCCTTTCCCATAGATTCATCCACACATCTCTTCCCCAGCTCTCCTCATCTCCATTCTTAACCATCTCCATTCTTCTAGTATGGTTACTTCCAGTGTCCTCACTAACAAGGCAAGTCATTTGCCATTGCCCAGAATTCCTTCTAAATGCTCAGTTCAGCTACATCTCCCTCCATATCAAGGTCTACTGCTCAAAGTTCTGCTAATTGGGAGGATTTGCCCTATCCAGTACCTTTCGGAGCTAATCTAAAAGGGATGTGACGTGGCAGCAATTCACTTTCTGCTCCCACCAATATATCAAACAGATTTGTCATGAAGTATTATACTATATTGTATTGTATTATATTATCTCATGAGGCCTTAGGTGTGAGCTAAGGATGGAGTCTCAGTGCCTCAGAGGCAGTGACATGGAGGTTTGAGTCACCTAACTTACTTGTGCCCCCTGGACCTGCTTGGACCTGATCCACATTATACCATTTCCAACACATGACGACTTGCTGCCGTGCTCATCCGACCTTATAACTTGGTGGATGACAGCACCCAGTTCACAATAGATGGTTACGGTGGCATACTCACTTAATGTCTAATGTCAGGTGTTTAGTCTCTACCAGGGTCTAGTTGTACACCAGGAACTACTTACAACCAGTTAATTCTGAGGATACAGACAAGGGACAGGTAGAGTCAGCTAAAGTGATGCTATCAAGTATTATGACGGAGACAGAATTCACAGACAGTCCTGTGTACATTAAAGACTTAACTGCCCATCATTTCATCTCCCTCGTCCTGACCTTTGTTGAATAGGCATATTTATAACAGGCATCTTACTTTGATTGTAGGGTTTTTCTTATGCACAAAACCAAATAGTAACTATAAAAAAGCCTGACCCAAATTGAAAAAGCCTACCAGAGCTGCTCTATAGCAATGTAAATTTGTTTTATCCTGCTAGAAAAGGAGAGTTGTCAAACCATTGCCTCCTAATTAAGTCTCAAATAACCTCATGGCTGCAGGTGGGTGGAGGGCCAAATTATTAGCAGCCAGGCCAGAAGTAAATTGATATCAGTTGATTTCAGGAAGGAGGGAAGGCAGGATTCGCTCAATCACATTAAGATTAGCCAATGGTTGATCTTCTATATTTCTCCCTCCTCTTCTCTTTAGAAGCCCCGTGGTACCTAGCTTCTTGGAGCCATTTGCTTTTTCTGGAATCAATGTGGCCTCCCTATATGCATATGGAATAACTGCACAGAATAAACTTTATGTTCAAATTCTGGAGCATTTTGATTATTTTTTAACACCTTCCTTCAGGATTCTAGTCCCCATGTTCCCTGAGTCCCTTCCTCCAGCACTAACAGAAAATAATCCAAAACCCCATAGTTAAGAAATCAGAAAAACAGTTGGAAAAAAAAATAAAACCACTGCTAGTCAGCAAACTTGCCATTTTTTGTGCATTTTACTGAGTCGAAACGGTAATTAAAGTTGTCCAGATGCTGTCGTTTCAGGGGAGCACTAAAGTAGAAAACACAAAATTGCTTTAATTGCCTTGAGGTGATTAAATTTGGAAGTAACCGGCTCTCCATCAATCTAGCCTCCTTTTTTTTAGAAAACACCAACCGGGTTGTATTTTCAAGAATATTGATCTGTATGAGCTGCGTGTGTTTTTAAATAACTACTGGCAAGTTATAAATCTGGTCGCCTTTTGGATTTTTAGTAAAGTGCCCCCAAGCTTTCCTGTTCATCCGGCAATCATGTGTCTGCTTCCCTAGTTCTGCCTCACTAGCTTCCAAAACTTCTCACCTGGGTGCACGCACAATGGCAAAAGCGTAAAGATAAACTCTCTGGAGTAGAAAATTTTTATGGTGTCTGTAATGTAAAAATAGCCTAGATTGATGGGGTCAGTCTTAAAGTGGTTGCCTCTAATGAGCTGAAGACTCCCATCTGTTCTATATTCTAATGTGGAGGAAGCCAGGGAGAACAGAATCAATAAGATTGGATGGCCTCTTCATCAACACTAAAGCAACAGTAGGGTAAACAGAGGGTGGGCGAAGGGGAGAGCCCCAGGCCATTAAGGTTTAGCTTAATAACTGAGGACAAACAAACAAAATTAAAGTGTTAACTCAGACTTTCAGCGACAAATGTATCCAAAAGAAATGAAATCCCTTGAATCTCTAAACATTACCCAAACAAATTCTACCCCTCCCCCAAAGGAAGGTATAGAACAGTTGGCAAGTTAACGTTTCTTTGGAAAATGAAACACACCATGCACTCTACCCAGAGTAAGTGGCACGAATGTTCAGTGATCCATCACTGTTCTCCAAATGCTGGGAGACTTGGCTTCTGTTTCTGCAGTTTGCTAATGTGTTTGTATGTTGTCTTCTCCCCAAATGCACGGCTAAGATGGATCCAAGCAAAATTGGACTTGCGTTAAAAAGTGTGATAGAAAGCAAATCATCACAGTGAAATGTTTATGTTTCCAGGTTAAATTATATTTGTAAAATCTATGCTGGAGCAATTATTTATATACCTGTGGAATGTTACCTGTGGAAGATTTCAGACAAAAATATTAATCAGAATTTAAAATACAAAAAATGTTGCATGTATCACTGACTTAAATACTTTGAGACAAATGTTTTACTTTGTTGGCTAGTATTCAGGATTTGTTTATTCCATGCCAATTACAGAACTGAAAGAATGATTCTCAGAACTGAAAGAGAAAGGCCTCCTGGAGTTTCCTGCAATTTTCCCTTTTGACGTTCAACTAGGTTAGTCTAACTCCCCTTTACTGACACTAATGAAATGTTCCAGAGGACGTTAACACCTGCTGCAAACTGATTAGGTTCTTCAGAATGGACTGCCCTGGGCAATAGTCAATGCAAAGGAAATGTTAAATTGTCAGGGCGGAAACAAAAGCTTCCTCTGTGAATCTGCCTCCAGACCTGTCAGTTTCAATAACAATTGTTCTTGGGATGGAATAAATGCACAGCCCATTAAAGAGGGGGGGGAAAGTAATTTAATAAGAATGCCATACCTGGGGGAAGCAGCATGCTTGCAGAGAAGGGCAAACTATTCAGCATCCTCAGAGATCCACGATATTTTAGTTAAATATTAGGTTTCATGATCAAAATATGTTTCTAATCATCATAATTAAACATATATACAAAGTCTGCTTTATCACTGCCCTCCAAGTACATTTGCATTTATTTTAATAAGGCTCATAAAATATGTTCAAGTCTTCTATTTTCAAATCACACGAGATGATTGCACTGTTTCCTTGAGAAAGTAATCATCAAAAGGCTTCGTCACATCTCCACTTGATAAATGGAAATATTTCCTTCTACTCAAGGTCACAGCAAGACAAACAAACCGGTGGAAGCAGTGAAGATGAAATTTGCTCAGTGCTAAAATAGATTGTTTATGGTTTTCTGGTTTAGCTCAATCAAGTAAAGCATCAGAGGAAAAGAACAATGAATACAGTACCAGTAAACAGAGAGGGCAAAAGACTGAACTCAATGTCAGTCAAATGGCCCGGCCTCATAAATATTTATTATGCTACATCCAAATATAAGTTTTAAAAAATCATCTATACTGATTTACTTGGCAAGCACCTTCTTGAGGGAATAAATTTGGTGACCTGATGCTAAAAAGATCATGACACTCATTTTAAATGAAAGAATGCCACGAAATTACCAGTCTGGTCTTCTTCAATTCCTCTGTAACATGTTGAAGGGAAACGTTCACTGAATAAACACTGCCCTTCTCCTTTTAAACCTCATCTGCTCTGCAGAGCAACAGAATGTATGCTTATCGTCTGTTCGCATCTGAAGAGGAGCTCCTAAAATTTTAAGGTATTCAGTACAATTCTGTTATAAACTATAGGAGGAAATGTGGAGTGGTTAAAAAAAAAATTTGGGGGGCACTGGCGTTACCACAATAACACAGATGGGAACGGCCTGCCGCAGTAGCCAATTCTGAGACAGGGGTGAGGTGAGCAGCAAGAGTTTTATTATATATCGATATATAGGAGACAGAGGGGAATAGATTCCTCCGAAAAACCCGTCTCACCCACTGGGGATCGGCTGAAGGCTTTTATAGGGACAGGATTATGGGTCGTAAAAGTTTGTGTTAGTTCCTCCCTGAGGTGGTCATGTCTCAGATGAGTTAATCTTCTGCTGGTATTCTTGGGGGTTATTTGGCGACATTCTTGGGGATTATTCGGCGACATCCTGGTTTTTCTTGTCACAAGATGGGTGCTTTGTTCGGTTTTTCATCCCTAGATCATTATCACTTGTTTTCCACCCTCCAAGGAGGAACATCCCTTAATCTTGAACCTGTTGTAGAGACTGAAACCTGAGGGAAAGATAAGATCATGAGACAACGTGGTGGTTAGCAATGGGGAGTAAATAATAGTGAGCCGGACCTATGCAGCCTTATCCACTGGGAGTCAGGCATACCTACATCAGAATCCTGGTCTCTCACAGGCCAGTGCCAAGGTGTTGGCCAGGGCTAGAGGCTCATCTGAAGGAATGACAGGAAGGATCTATTTCCAGGTTCATGTGGTTGTTGGCAGAATTTAGTTCCTTGAGGGTTGTTGGACTGAGGGCCTCATTCCTACTTGACTTTTGGCCAGAGGCTACTCTTGGTTCCTTGACACATGGGTTTCTACAACATGTCAGCTTACTTCCTCAAGGCGTGCAAGCTGAGAAGGCAACACAGATGGTCTATAAGACAGCAGTCACAATCTTATGTAACCTAATGACAGAAGTGACATCTCTTCAACTTTGCCATATTCTGTTGGTTAGAAGGAAGTCATATAGGTCCCATCTACCTTTGGTCCCACCCACACTCCAAAACCAAACACATTGCCGTAGAGTTGATTGTGACTCATAGCTACCCTATAGGACAGAGTAGAACTGCCCCATTGGGCTTCCAAGGCTGTAAATCTTTACAGGAGCAGACTGCTGCATCTTTCTTCCACTGAGCCGCTGGTGGGTTCAAACTGCCGACCTTTCAGTTCTTAGCCGAGCACTTAACCACTGTGCCACCAGGGCTCCCCACCCATACTCAAGGTGAGAGAATTACACAAGGGTGTAAAGACAGGCAGTCCCCAGATTACGAATGAGATCTATTCCTAAGTGTGCCTTGAAGTCGAAGTTGTAAGTCAGTAACAGGTGCATATGGTTCTTATTTCGCCTTACTGTAGTCCAAGCAGTTCCCCTCTGTCCTATAGGGTCACTATGAGTCGAAATCAACTCCACGGCAATGGATTTAGTACCAGAAGGAGCCCTGGTGGCGTAGTGGTTAAGAGCTCGGCTGCTAACCAAAAGTCGGTAGTTCGAATCCACCAGTTGCTTCTTGGAAACTCTATCGGGCAGTTCTACTTTGCCCTGTAAGGTCGTTATGAGTCGGAATTGACTCGACGGAAATGAGTTTAGTACAAGAAAAGGTTCGAAGCATTTTCAATGATTTAAAAGCTGCTTGTGCAACAAGTGAAGATGATTGTGATGAAGACTTTGTTCCGTGTAGAGGTTGGTTCAATTGTTTCAAAAAAAAACCAAACCCGTTGCCATCAAGTTGATTCCAACTCATAGCGACCCTAGAGGACAGAATAGAACTGCCCCATAGGGTTTCTAAGGAGCTCCTGCCAACCTTTCAGTTAGCAGCCATAGCTCTTAACCACTACACCACCAGGGTTTTCAATTATCTCAAAGTGAAGGCAAATTCAGATAACACTAAAGGGCAAGTCTAACTTGTCCGTAAGTCGGACGTTCCTAACCCAGAGACTGCCTGCACCAGTTGGTGGGGATCATTGAGAGACATCTTAGAGCCTCCCTGCCACAAATGCTTATCTTTCTGTCTCTCTCATGGGATCATTGTGAAGATTAAGTCACCTGGCTTATAGTAAGCACTTGACAAATATTAGCTCCTGTTCGTTGTCAGTAAACCTGCTATTTCTTAAATTTTATTATTCCCAATTACTTTTGTTGGGCTCTGTACCTCTCTTGCCTCAACCATACGGACTTCCATGAATTATGCTTTAAAGAATTTCTAGTTGAATTGCTGAGACTCCTTTCCTAAAGACAATATTTGCCCTGATACTTTCCTAGCAGACTAACTGGAAAGGGTGCTCCTTAGGGAAGTGGCAAAGACACAATGGACAGAGCATGAAGAAGGACAGAGTGGTAGCAGTCATACACTGGCAGAATATTTTTGGCAAGTTGAGGTTATAGATAAGGCAGAATACAAAAACAAAAGAATAAACTTTGGAATCATATCTGGATTTGTATCTAAGTCTACCACTTAATAAACCATATGTTCTTGGAAAAACCATTATTTAACTTATCTGTGCCTCAGTTTTCTCATGTGTATAATAGATACAGTACTATTTACCTAGCTGGGGTGTTGAGAAGCTCATATGAGATAATGTTTCCTTCTTCAAATAGTGCTTAGAGCATATAAAACACTCAATAAGGAGGTTCCGGCAAAATGGC
>NW_004443940.1:24024062-24024886 GCF_000243295.1 Trichechus manatus latirostris | reverse complement strand
TGTGTTGAACACTAATGACCAAAGACCAGACGATTTGTGGTATGACATCAACGACATAATACATGAAGAAAGCAACAGATCATTAAAAAGACAAGAAAGAAAGACCAAAATGGATGTCAGGAGAGACTCTGAAACTTGCTCTTGAATGTAGAGTTGCTAAAGTGAATGGAAGAAATGATGAAGTAAAAGAGCTGAACAGAAGATTTCAAAGGGTGGCTCAAGAAGACAAAGTAAAATATTATAATGAAATGTGCAAAGACCTGGAGTTAGAACACCAAAAGGGGAGAACACTCTCAGCATTTCTCAAGCTGAAAGAACTGAAGAAAAAATTCAAGCCTCTAGTTGCAATAGTGAAGGGTTCTATGGGCAAAATGTTGAACGAAGCATCAAAAGAAGATGGACTACACAGAGTCGCTGTACCAAAAAGGAATTGGTCAATGTTCAACCATTTCAGGAGGTAGTATATAATCAAGAACTAATGGTACTTAAGGAAGAAGTCCAAGCTACACTGAAGGCATTGGCAAAAACAAGGTTCCAGGAATTGACAGAATACCAATTGAGATGTTTCAACAAATGGATGCAATGCTGGAGGTGCTCAGTTGTCTGTGCCAAGAAATTGTAAGACAGGTGCCTGGCCAACTGACTAGAAAAGATCCATATTGGGCCGATTCCAAAGAAAGGTGATCCAACAGAATGGGGAAATTATAGAACAGTATCATTGGTATCACATGCAAGTAAAATTTTGCGGAAGGTAATTCAAAAACAGTCGCAGCAGTACATCAACAGGGAACTGCCAAGAATTCAAGCTGGATTCAGAAGAGGAC
>NW_004443940.1:24005559-24023096 GCF_000243295.1 Trichechus manatus latirostris | reverse complement strand
TGCTTGTAAGGTAGAGGGACAGCAAAAAAGAGGAAGACCCTCAATGAGATGGATTTACACACTGGGTGCAACAAAGGGCTCAAACATAACAACGAATGTGCAGATAGCGCAGGACCGGGCAGTGTTTCATTCTGTTGTACACAGGGTCACCGTTATAGCTACAGGTAAGCATAAGAGAACACTATCAACACATATATGCTAACAAATTTGACAATCAATCTAGATGAATTGGATGAATTTTTTGAAAGACATAAACTACCAAAACTTAATCAAGAACAAATAGAATAATTCTATACCTATTAAAGAAATAATTCACAATTAAAAACCTTCCTGCAAAGAAAACTTCAGGCCCAAATGGCTTCACTGGTGAATTCTACCAAAATTTTAAGTAAGAAATAATGCCAATTCTACACAAATTTTTCAGAACATAGAAGAGAAAACTTCCCAAGTGATTTTATGAGGCCAATATTACCTTAATACTATCACCAAAGACACTACGAATAAACACAAATCAATATCCCTAAAAATAATAGATGCAAAATTTCTAAACCAAATATTAGAAAATAGAATCCAGAAATATGTTAAAAAAAAAAAAAACAAGTATCACAAATGCAAATTTAGTTTAACATTGGAACTCAATAGATTTAACTTGCCACATTATTCATTTGATTTGAACCTCTTCCCTTGAGGCCTACATCATTAACATAACCTTTTCATACGAAGAAAATCAAGAGCTCTGCAAATGTGATAACCTTGCTTCAAGCACACCATTTTCACAAGTCAGTGGGTCACATAAAATTTCCATGTGGGATGTAAAACTCTCATTGGTCCATCTCACATGGGCCACTGGGAACACTCTCTCCATCAGTTCCTTGGGCTTAGCAAGCACAATGAAGCATTCCTGTGAAACCTGCTCCTCTCAATTTTCTCACCACCATGAACACAAGACAGAGTGAAGCTGAAAGAGGACGGGAAATGTAAATAAAGTTCTTCTTGGTCAATGCCTGGTTTCCTTACAAGATGCTTTCTTTGCTGGAGGCAGTAACTACCTTTCTGTTAATGGAAATACATCAAATTCCTTTTGAAAAGAGGCAGAATATAAATGATTAAATAATTAACTAAATGGACCACCATCCAAATAGTGTGATTTGGAGGGAAGAGTTCCCTACTTTGTTTGATTATTATGAAGATTAAATTAGATACTGTGACTGATACATGTAGGACTCAATAAACATTGATAGCAATAACAAATAGTAAGTGCTCAATAAACACTGGTTATTATTAGGAAAGATGTATAAGGGTAAAGGATACCAGAAACGTTATTAGGGGCTTTCTCCTCAGTTGAGACTGTTTCTCTTTACACTTAGCCCATCCCAGCAGCAGAGACTTACTGAGAGACCCACTTCTTGCAACACATCCATCTTTACTCCGTTTATGGAATACACTGTTTGTGAGGGCGGGCTTGTAATAATTAATTTTACCTCCTACAGATTTTCTACGTGTGCTGCTGAGGTAATGATACAACCCATGTTTAATATAGACAGTTAAAGAGAAATGATACTTTTTAACGAAATAAAACTTGGAGGAGGATCAAGAACTCCGTCTTGCTCAGCCTTCACTGGGACCCTCTTTTAATCTTGCTCAAGGAAAACAAACAGGAACAAGTTGTGATGGACAATTTCTTTTGGAACTAAGGATGTAGCCATTATGTAATGATGAATCAAGGGAAGAGTCTTTTCCAGTAATGTGATTAATAATTCCAGAGTCAGAGGCAGTGCCGAGAAGAGAAGCTGATGACATAAGCTTATAACCTTCATGGCCTAATCATGTCTGATACTAAAGTAGCTCAGATGCTATCATTTTTGTTATACTAACAACCAGACAACTGGGTTAAAAAGGGGGAGGGATGGGGGAAAACAAACCCAAGGCAATTATGTTCAGCCACAAATTACCTTATTTGGTTTGGTAGCAACTGAATAACAACATCTCTGGCGAGCTGCTAATGAAATCCTCTTCTCTTAGCATCTAATCAAAATTCACAGCCAGAATCAACATGGAATGAGTGTCCCAGCTAAAACATTAGCTATTCTGGTGATAAAACTGTCTCAACAGTGGGCTTCAAGCAGACACATTCTTTGTGACCATAAATGCTGAAAGCATCGTGTTTGCCCTTTGATGTTTGAACATTTCCATTTCGGTAGGAAGACGGGCGGATAAGTCATCCACTCCCCAGCATGTCCTAGCGGGCACCATAAGAATCTAAGGAGAAAGCATGTGACTTCACAGCTCTTGTCCTTCAGATTCTGGCAACTGGCACTTACTTTCCAAAAGTCATGAGCCTAGGAGCTAAGCCAAATGAAGGAGGTTGATTGCTTCAGCCCCATTTGGTTAACAGTGTAAGTCAACTGTTGTTGCTCTATTGCTGCAGAATTTATCTGACAGAATACTAGTACTTGTTAAAATTAGAACCACCTTGGGCCTACTCACACCATTAAGTTTTCTCGAAATGTAGAAGTGCTAATGGCAAGGCCATGATCATAAAAGGATCACAGGCACCATTATCATCAGAAACAAAACATTTCTATATACTTAGTACTTGCAGAGCTCTGGGCATGGTGATCTGGAGAGAAATCCAATGTAATTTACCTACCATATGGCTTATTTTCTGCTTGTTTTCTTATGGCCAATATATATGGCCTTCAACTGTCATTTTGCTAGCAAGCATATCGTATAATTTAAGGCTGATTTAAGGTGCTGAGAGGCCTGGTTGGGAAAGCATTAATTTCAAATTGATGATAATAATAATGAGCATTTACTAAGGGCCAAATACTGCAATAAACACTTTATATGAATTATATTAAACCTGTGATGAACATATATTATCATACTTGTTTTACAGATGAAGAAATTTGAAGCTTAAAAGTACTTTTGTAACTTACCCAAGGTCACAGTTAGTGATTTGAGGAGCAGGGTTAAAAACCCATGGCCATACAGCTTTAGACTTCATATAGTTTGTACATTCTGGGCCAAAAAAAAAAAAACAGCAGCAGAAACACATCTTTCAAGGATTAAGCGTAACTGTATAGGCACTCTTCCAAATGCTTTCAGTTACTTAGTTCTCACAACAGTGTAAGTATTCATTATCGTATTGCTGTCATCAGTATGTTCATTTAATTAAACGAATGAGTCGGAGAACAGGGTGCTGTTATATGACCAAGGTCACACATCTATCTAGTGGGGAACCTGGGATTTGAAAACTTTACTGGCTCTGAGTCCACACTCTTAACCCCTCAGTGCACTACTCTAGAGACCAGTATTCTTCACTTCCTCCTGAAACTGCCCTTGACTTCCTAGGCAATTGGAAGATGTAACTACCTTCTCCTGTAGTGTGAATTGCATGGTAGTCGAGAGCTTGATTTTATGAGGGAAAAAAAAATGGGACTGGAGTCAGCAAATAAAGACCCTGACTCTGGTTTAGGTAAAATTAGTTATAATTAGCTTATGTGTACTTGGAACAGTTTCTTCATATCTCCTGGGACTGGTTTCCTTGATTATAAAATGAAACGGTTAGACTAGGTGACTTACAAAGGTACTATCAGTATAGAAACTTCTTTCAATTTTTACCACTCTTCTAGGTGTATGAGTGTATAAGTACTCAGCCTGTTACAGATCTTTATTATTGTGTCTAATGTCAAGGCATAATTTTCCAACTTTCTTCTTGAGTTCTTTTTGCCTATATTTGAAGACTAACCTGACGGTTTACTTCTGAATAGATGAAGCTTTAATTCCTCCAGGGAAAGTCTTAGTAGAAAAACACAAATCACCTTTCACCGGAATTAGTGAGTTTTAACATCTTCGTAATAAAAGGGAAGTCAGTAAACCTTTTCCTCCGTAAACCCTGAAGGAAACCATTAGCATTCATGACCCATGAGAAAATGGATTTTCCCATATGAATTTCTAAAAACACCTCAGGATATAAAGTACTGCTACTCAAGCATGCCCCATTTGGTAGACAATTTTAAATTTTCTCCTTCTTAAAGCTAATTCTCACCAAGACATTCCGCAGGAGTGGGTACAAACAATTAGACCTAATCACTATGTTTCGTGGGCTTGGGTAGAAAAATAAATATGAGAAAAGGGAACGTGTGAATATGTTTGGTGCAATCAGGTTATTATAAAAGGTGTGCTTCCCCTTGAGGAAGAAATTTGCCTCTAGAACTGCACTTCAAGAAGGAGCTAAAGACACTTGAAGTAAAGTCATTATTTTTTTTAAGATGAAAGATACAAAAGCTATCCACGGTGACTAATTTTTTAAAAATCATGTTTCTATTCTAAAACCATTTCTGGAATGACAACAAGGTTTACATTTTCCAAAGCAGTCCAGGAAAATAACAAAAAGATATAAAAACAAGGGATTGATTGAATAAATTGTACCACAGCCATCAAACAAAAGTACTGAACAGTCTTAAAAATATTCTGGAAACAGATTTGTTGACATGAAAAGTTGTTGATTACTTATTTTAAATTTAAAAAGCATATTTTAAAGAAGCAACCTAGTATGATGCCATTTTGAAATGTGTGTATCTATGTATGTACCAATATGGTAACTGGTTACTTCTGAATGGTAGGATATTTTTATTATCTTATTAGCTGATCGATGTTTGCTGATTTTATTTGTAATGAACATAAAATTCTATAACAAAAACAAATGTATTTTTTTAAGTAGCCTAAGAAGGCAAATCCTGTGTGCAATCAACAAGACTTGATATATCCCCAGTGGCAGAATTGCTTAGGCTGGGGATTTGTTGGTGCACTTTAGGCTTTCCCAGGGGAAGCTCTCCTGAGCTCCAAGCCACTGCTGCTAGGCTGTCAATAAATAACCCTGGATTGTAGGATTAAGGTGATCCACCTTTGGGCATCCATACAATAGCTAAGTGGGACCAGGTAGTCATTGATTATCTAAGCAGAGTCTTCCACTGACTGTAGATGACCCGACATCAGGACAGAAACAGCTCTGGGAGTGAATAACCGGTAAGACACGGAATTTTCAAAATAGCAGAAATAAAATAACTCAACTTGAACCCACCCATGCAATTTAACCCTGTCACTAGCAAGATCGGATTTACAGCCGAGGCCAAAGAGTCTGTTGTTTCTCTCCTCAATTCACTCTGAAAGAGGAAATGCACATTAAACTGATCAAGATGAGTAACTCTGGAAAAATTTATTTGTTCACTACCTCATTCTATTAGTGGCAGAAATATTAGAAGCCAAGACAGGAGCCACCAAGCTAAAATATGTCCTGAAACAGCTTTGAGACAGAAGAAAATATGTTGGCTAGAAAACTCTTCACATTCATCCTTCCAAAAATTATTTTTCCAAAATACTTTCTCATTTTCTAGTTGTGAAAAGAGTAAATAAGATTCACTTATTAATAATGCTACACGTGCATTCAAGTGAGGCATACAATACAATACAACTCAATAATTGTCAAGTACATGCCCAAAGGTGCCTCAGAAGACAGGTCTGGCAATCTGCTTCCAAAAGGTCACAGCCCTGAAAGCTTTATGGAGCAGTTCTACTCTGCACACCTGGGGTTGCCATGAGTCTGAACTGACTCATGGCAGCTAACAACACCAACATATTGGATTACACAAAAGTAGGGTTGCATTAACACTGTAGTCTAAATAAATGGTAACCTCTGGAATTGGGCCACATGACAATGCTGAATAACATCCTGTATTCATGCAGCACATTACAAAGCAATTTCCTCTGCTGTGTGTTGTTGTTAGGTGCCACCAAGTCAATTCTGACTCATAAAGACCCCATGTGACAGAGTATATCTGCCCCATAGGGTGTTCTTTGCTGTAATCTTTACAGAAGTAGATCTCCCGGTCCACTGTACAGTTCTCACTTACTCATTAAAAGTAACCAATAAGTAAGTGGGGCAAGCATTATTATTATTGTTAATTCTAATAGTCTTGTTTTAGGTTCCTTAAGATTTTTCTATATTCAAGATGATGTTATCTATGAATAGAAAGAGCTTTACTTTTCTTTCCTGATTCAGATGCCTTTTAGTTCATATACTTGCCTAATTGCCCTAGCTAGACTCTCCATACAGTGTTGGATAGAAGTGGCAACAGTGGGCATCCTTACCTGGTTTCTGCTACTAGAGGAAAAGCATGCGGTCTCTCACAATTAAGTGTGTTGTTAGCAATGGAATTTTCATGGATGCCCTTTATCAGGTGAGGAATTTCCTTAGTATCTCTAATTTGTTGAGGTGTTTTATCATGAAGAAATTTAGGATTTTGTCAAATTCTTTCTCTGCACCGATTGAGATGATCACATGGTTTTTCTGTATTGATATGATATATTACATTTTTTGAATTTCAGATGTTAAACCAACATTGCATTCTTTGGTATGGTGTTTAATCCTTTTTTATATGTTGGTGGGCTTGGTTTCCTAGTATTTTGTTGAGGATTCTTTTGTCTTTATTCATAAGAGATATTGGTCTGTAATTTTCTTTCTTGTGATATCTTTGCACACTTTTGGTAATAAGGTAATACTATCCTCATAGAATGAGTTGGAAAGTGTTCCATTTTCTTCTATTTTTTGGAAGAGTGTTGTTAAAAAAAAAAAAATCAACATTAATTCTTTTTAAAACTTTGGTAGAGTTCAGTGGTGAAGCCATCTAGACCTGGGCTTTTCGTTGTGGGTTGTTTTTCGATTACTAATTCAATCTCTTCCCTTGTTGAAGATTTACTCAGATTTTCTATTTCTTCTTCAATCAGTTTTAGTAGTTTGTTGCTTTCCAGGAATTTGTCCATTTCATCAAATTTATCTAATTTATTGGCATACAGTTGTTCACAGTATCCCCTTCTCCTTTTCATTTCTGTACAATCATTAGTAATGTCCACTCTTGCATTCCTGAATTTAGTATTTAATAATCTGATTTTCCCCTTTTTCTCTTGGTGAGTCAGTCTAGCTAAAGGTTTGTCAATTTGATTGATCTTTTCAAAAAACCAACTTTTGGTTTAATTAATTTTATCTTTTTTTTTTTTAATTCTCTATTAATTTCCAATTAAATCTTTATTGTTTTCTTCCTTATGTTGCTTTAGATTTATTTTGCTCTTCTTTTTTTTGGTGTCTTTTAAGTGGAAGTTTGGATTATTGATTTTAGATCTTTCTTCTCTTTTCTTATATGCATTTATAGTTATCAATTTCTCTCTAAGCACTGGTTTACTTATGTCCCGTATGTTTGTTTATGCTGTATCTCATTTTTATTCATCTCAGAGTATTTTCTCATTTCCTTTATCATTTCCTTTCTTCTTTGGCCCATTGGTTACTTACAAGTGTGTTGTTTAATTTTATATATTTATAAATTTCCCAAAATATCCTTCAATTATTGATTTATAATTTCACTGGATTTGGTACATACTTTGTATAACTTTATTGAGGCTTTTCTATAGCGTAATATACGGTCTATCCTAAAGAATGTTTTAGGTGCACTTAAGAAGAAAAGAATTCTGTTGTGGTTGGATGGAGTGTTATACAGGTGTCTGATTCATAGTGTTGTTCCAATCTTTTATTTCCTTGTTGATCTTCTACCTAGTTTTTTTCAAACAATATTGAAAGTTAGGCTTTGAGGTCTCCACCTATTATTCGTGAGCTGACTATTTCTACCTTTGATTCTGTCAGGCTTTGCTTCAAGTATTTTGGGCTTTGTTGTAAAGTGCGTACACAATTATTATATATTTGTGACAAATGGATCTTTTTGTCATTATAATACATCTCTCTATAGTTCTAGTAACATTTTTTTAAGACTGTTTTGTCTGATATTAGTGTAGCCATTCAAACTTTCTTATGGTTGCTGTTTGCATGATACACCTTTTTTTTTTCAATCTGTTTATATCTTTGACTCTAAAGTGTTCTCCTATCAAAAGTATATAGTTGGGTCTTGTTTTTTCTTTTTCATTGTTAATTCTATTCTGCAAATCTCTGCCTTTTGATAGAATTGTTTAATCTAGTCACATTTGTTATTATTCTCAATATAGTTAGATTGACATGTGATCTTTTACTTTTCGTTCTCTACATGCCTCATGTCATTTTTGCTGCTCTATTCTTCCTTTACTACTTTCTTCTGCATTAAATAAATATTTTCTAGTGTAACATTTTAATAATTTTATATAATTATTTTAATAATTTTTTCACTATATTTTTTAGTTATTTCTTAGTATTTGCTTTAGTGCCTACAGTACATCTTAACTTATCAGAATCTACTTCAGGTTTATATTAACTTAATCACAGAGAGACGTATAAATGTTACGCTTCCATAGCTTTATTCCCTCTTCCCCCTTTTTGTGCTATTATCACTATACATATCATAACTATATGTGTTATAAGCCTAATACATTGTTTATAGTTCCTACTTTTTGTCATTTTTTGTCTTTCAAATTAACTGACAGATGAAAGAACAGCAAGTATATATTTATAGAGTTTGTTATTATAGCCTTCCGATTTACCATTTCTGGTTCTCTGCATTTGTTCCTGTGGATTTTAGTGTTCCTAAGTGCAAGAAGGCTATGGCATGCCTTATGGACACAACGCGTGTTAGGTAAGCTTCATTCAAGCATGTACTGTTTTCTGTGAGTTCAGTGTTAACGAATCAACAATATGTATTGAATACCGTGTCTTCAGACAGAAACATCATAAAACAAGGTTATGTATTAATCATTTGATGAAAATGTTGTGAACAGAGGCCTGTAGGAACTAACACTATTTCCCCCAGAGCAACCGTTCAGTATTTGCTGGTTCGGTATTTGCAGCAACTTTATAGAACACGTTACTGCAAATAAAGAGAATCGACTATTTTTATTATCACAATATCAAATGAGTCAAAGCAGAATACATCAATGTATTAATCCTTCCCAAATAAGCACAGATAATTTGCTCAGTGCTATCATGATGTTTGGAAATGGGATAGTAAGAAAAATGAAATCCTTCAAAATGCATATCACAATGGACTCTAAGAAAATACACTTGAGGAATAAAAAAACTCTGGATACTTCAAATTGATTTGCATGCTTGAAATGCTTCCAGTCAGCGGGACTGCAAAGCAAGTGAGACCAGCAGGGGCTTGGCGCTCCTTTTCTGGCTAGTCATCAAGCAAGCCTTGAGATTTCTTACTCTGTCACCTTCATAAAACTGTGATAAAATTATGATTTTTGCCTTCTTCAGTTGAAGATTTGTCTATTAGGATTATCATCATGTCATTACACAGTTTAATAAAACTAAAACACTATCTCCTCTGCCTCACTTTCATATAATCCAGCTAAGAAAATACTCTACTGTGATTTCATTTAAAAAGGGAGACATTTTTCACGTTATAATATTGTTAGAACAATAAGACCACAACCTCAAGATTTTAAATGAACACTCTTTCTCACGCATGCAGGAAAGAGATGGAGAGAAAGAAAATAAGATCCTACAGATGGAAAGCTCTCCTCACTCTTCTGTTAATATCTTGAAGTTATGAAGATTCTTTGACATATGTTAATGCAGATCAGATCTGAGCAACCAGCCTACTAATTTGAGAAAGCTGTCTGGACTTTCTGATCACTATCTTTCTCTGTGACTATTGGTCTATTTTTCAGAGAACTGTGTATTTTCTTTTTCATGGACAGGGATTTCTTGTTTCTCAGAAAAACCACAGGACATAAGAGAGTTTGTAGGCATGCATACCATTTGTCACAGCGCTCTGTGATACGGGGGAGAGGGGAAGGGCTTGGACACAACTCGCAGTGAAGAAATAGGTGGAGTGAAGTTTTCATCAGTGCTTAGGTCTGAAAAGAATCCAAAAACATCCAAAGGGTAAAATGTGTACATCGATTACAGTTGTGGGCTTAAATCTTGCAAAAGTCAGCCAGCCAGTCAGTTGTTCCAATTTAGGCCACGGGCACTTCACTGGAGTCCACAGAAAGGCCCAGGTAGTCTTTGACTCCCCTGATATCATTTGCAAAATGTTGTGTTTGTTACATGTTTATTTTTACAAGGAGAGAGTTCATGGCTTCTCTAATATGCAACTCAGACAGTTCCACGATCTAGTCAATATTCAGTCCCTACTCTGTGCCATGCTAGATCCTGGGTGTGGCTGTATCAATTAGCTATTGCTGTGTTTAAAAAAAAAAAAAAATCCCCTCAAACTCATTGGATCAAAACAGTAAAGCATTTATTTTTGCTCATAAGTCTACGGGTCAGCTGGGCAGTACTGATTTTGACCAGGCTTGATTTATCAGCTGTAGGGGTAGGCTGAGAACTGGTAGGTCTCTGAAAGCCTCATTCACGTGTCTGGTAATTGCTACTGAGGCAATGGCAGTGGCTAAGCAAAGTGTCCCTCATCATTCAGCGAGCTAGCTCAGGATTATTGAGATGGCAGCAGCAGGGTTCCAAGAGATAGGAAAAGCATGCAAAACCCCTTGAGGTATAGGCTAGGAACTGCCACACCATATTCTGACACATAATTTTTGCCAAAGCAAGTCACAAATCCAGTGCAGTTTTAAGAAGTGGAGAAATACACATTAGCTCTTGATGACAGAATATTCAGTTACATTGCAAAAGGCATGGTACAGAGAAAGATATAGAATTGAGGGAATTTATGCAATCAATATCCATGGAAGCATCAATCAAGAAATCAAAGGATGCATTACATTGGACGAGTTTGCTGCAAAAGATCTCTTTAAAGTTTTAAAAAGCAAAGATGTCACTTTGGTGACTGAGATGCACCTGACCCAAGCAATGGTCTAGTCAGTCACCTCATATGCATGCTAAAGAATATTGAACATGCCACAGATTTCCAGAAGAACGAACAAATCAGTCTTAGAAGAAATACAACCAGAATGTTCCTTAGAAGTGAAGACAGCAAGACATCAGCTCAGTTACCTTGGACATGTCATCAGGAAAGACAAATCTCTAGAAAAGGACGTCATGTTTGGTAATGTAGAGAGTCAGAAAAATGAGGGAAACCCTCAATGAGATGGGTTAACACAATAGCCACAACAATGGACTCAAACATAACATCATGAAGATGGCACAGGATTAGACAATGCTTCGTTCTGTTATACTTAAGGTTGCCATGAGGCAGAGCTGACTCGATGGCAACCTAACAACAACAAATGCAATCCCTCATTGATAGATAAGAATACTAGACCCAATTCTTCACCATACCTTTCACCCACACTCTTATTATTGCCTTATCATGAGCACATTGTATGTACCCACCCCTTGACTTTATACTTTACCATGTAACTTGATTTGTCTAAGGCATGTGCACATAAGGGGCAGTAAGGAACCCTGGTGGCACAGTGGTTAAGTACTCAGCTACTAACAGAAAAGTCAGTGGTTCAAACCCATGCAGCAGCACTGCAGGATAAAAGACCTGGCAATGTGCTCCCATAAAGATTACAGCTTAGGAAATCTTATGGAGCAGTTCTACTCTGTCTTATAGGGTCACTACGAGTCGGAATTAACTCAATGGCACATATCAACAACAACAACATGCCAGTTCTGAAATTTGGCCTTAAGAAGCCTTGTGTTTTCTGCTTGTCCTCTTATATCTTGTCATTGTCCTAATAAAAACAAGTTCCAGAAGGAGGATGAGGGACATGTGGAGCAAGATCTGGACATGCAGACTTGCACCGTGAAGAAGACTGCACCAGCCATCAGAGCCTGAAGAAGAAACACCGCAGCTGATCCACAGATCTGTGGAAATGAATGGTTATGGCTTAAGCCACTGAGTTTTGGGATGGTTTGTTATACAGCATTATTGGTAACAGTATACCATAATATTCAATACAATATATGCCTGGGCTATCAAAGTGCAAAAATTAGACAAGGCATTTTCCCTCATAGAGAGTACAATCCAATGGAGAGAGACACACAATAAACTAAAATACATCAGATATAATCAGTGCTATGAATAAAATGAGATGAAAAGTCAAAGGCAGGTAAGGGGCTCCTTTTAATAGGGTGGCTAAGGACTAATGAGACAAAGTACTGTTTGCATTTTTAAATGCATATGGGTGGTATCAACATGGCCTTAGTCACAAAAAGCTGTGTTATAGAAAATGGTCATCATTTGAGTATTATTTATTTTTTTAAGATATCCTGATTCCTAAACCTCAGCTATGGCTCTACAACAATGGCTCTGACAATTCTCAATAAAGAAATTTAATACTGCTGAATGCATAAACAAACTAGCATATGTCAGACAATCTAATGAATCCAATAAATAAAGCTGATATTCTTTTAAAACATTATAGTAGATTATACGTGAAATACTGCTGCTAACTTTACTTTTGTTAATGAGTGAGAGAGAATATATGTATGCTTAAAGTTTTACTTGCTTGGTCTCTGGCATGTTTGTGCAAAATGAATTTTATGCATCACTGTGCCATCCTCTCACATACCATTAGGTTTTACCAAAAACAAGTAATTACTACTTCTTGGCTAGTTGTACAATTCCCAAATAAAGGGAAGACTTCTTAGAGCAATTTTAGCTTGGTCTCCAGTAATAAGTATTAATTTAAAAGAATAAAGTTTTCTTACCTGGAGTGACTTTGTTTCATCCCCTTAAGTATTAGAGATTCCACATATTTTAGTTTAACTCACTTCAACCCAATAAATATTCATTGAATGCTAAATGAGAGGAGTAAGAGGAGGAAGAAGAGGCAGAGGAGGAGGAGGAGGAGAGTGCAGTCTAAAAGGCAGTAGTCAATGGCTATACCAAAAGGTGAAAAACAAGATGTTTGAGTGTCTTATGGTTCTACAGAGAAACAGAAACTATAAGATCAATGGATGGATGGATAGATGAATGGATGGATGGGTGCGTGAGTGGATGGACAGACGGATGGATGGATGGATAGAAAGAGATAGAAAGATAGATAGATAGATTATTTTAAAGAATTGGCTCATGTGATCGTGGGGACTGGTAAATCCAAAATCCATAGGTCAGGCAACAAGCTGGTTTCTATTTACAGTCTTAAGGTAGAATCCTTTTCCCTCGGGAAACCTCAGTGTTTGCTCTTAAGGCCTTCAACTGATTGGCTGAGACTTATCCACATAATCAAGGGTAATTTGCTTCACTTAAGGCCAGCTGATTTAAATGTTAATCACATGTAAATACCCCCACGGCACATCTAGACAAGTGTTTAATCCAACCACTGGGATCATAGCCTAGCCAAGCTGACATAAAATCAACCATCACATGATTATTTTTTTTACTGTCACCTTCCCTCAGCTTATCCCACTATAGGCTCTGGTAGGTATAAATTCCTATTCATACCATTTTAACTAAATCCCAATTTCTTTGATATTATTAAAATATTAAATATTTAATATATGAAAAGTGAGTGTACTCATTTTTCAAGGCAATCTTTCTTGACTAACTCAACCCCACAAGAACCATTCCCTTACTTTGAATTTGATTAGTACGCCATATTCAACCCCTTCAGTCCCCCATATCTGCCTATTTGGTGCTTCAGGATTACTCTTTAGTTGGTTTGTGCCTGTTTATTCTATAACATTCTTATATCCCAAAGGAAATACAGAAAAACAACAACAACAACTTTTTCTCCCTAATGGTGCCTAGATCTGTACGGGAAACAAGTCAGTACTTGGTAAGCGCATGTTGAAATGAATAAGTAGAGACAGACATGATACAAAGCAAACTGAGCAAACATGTTGCATGATCACTACTGTTATTCTAAGTCAGAATGTGGCCTCTGGTCCACTTGCAAATGTCTCAAAGACTTTGTCATTTGAACTCTTTGTTCTTTGTCTAGGGAGGGCAGGCCAATTGGGTCCATCTATGTTTCCATCCTTCAGCCTTGAACTACTTCATTAAAATGTTCCCATCAAAATAGTTCCTGATTTTGTAATTTTCATCAATTTCTTTGCTCTCAGAGACTGACAGCTTCTATCAGAAGCAATGATAAGTTAAAAATTAACTATCTGCTGAACAAACATTTGGGGAAGTATGTTATTTATGAATAAGTGTCTGTTGCCATCAACTAGGCTTTCTGTTTCTCATCTCAAAATCTTCCAGATTAAGGACATCTGCTGGAAAATAAATTCACAACTCCTTAAGATGCCCCTTGTTGCAATTCCTATTTCATGCTGATCATGAAGTCCCAAGCTTTACTTTGGGTATAATCTTATAGCCATTGCACATCCTGAAATCCCACCAACAATTATTTTTGTGGAAGCAAATGCAGTAACTAGGCTGTTTCAAATTGTTCAGAAAAGCGTCTGTTACCAGGAGCTGAGACAGCCACCTTAATAGTTGCAGCACCCAGGAGCAACAGGTGGGCAATCGAATTTTATTATTCTCCACCAGGTGGAGAATTATATTTTATTTGAAGTTTTTTTGAAGCTTGGACTGTTGCAATGATTCCCAAAAGGAGAATACATGCCCACTAAAAGTGAGCTTCTGCACCCATTATAACTAAGCTGTTCTCATTGTCTACAGTGACACTTTCCTAATGGACATGGTCCCACTGTTCACACATCAAAGCGGCAGCTTGGCTGTCTGCCTTCTATATCTGTCCAGCTCTGATGTAGGAGAGAGGCCAGAATGCCATGTGCTGGGCCCTTAATTATAAATACATGTAATTCTGAAGGAAATACTAACCACCAAAAGGAAGAGAGGCAATACCACTGGGAGCTCTTTAACTTATAATTAAATTGAGAGCCTGATAGTAGTGGTGAGAAGGCAGAGAGGGGCGGGAAGATGAAAGACAGAAGAGGGAGAGGAAAGCAGTGAGAGACGGAGAGAAAGGCACCTCTGCCATGGATCTGTTACTGCAGTTTCAGGACTGTGAGCTCTATTGGAAAGTCACTGCTTCCAATAAAACCTCAAAGGTCTTTTAAAAATTCTGACCCAAAATCCAACTCTCAGTCACCTTCTGACTTTTTCTCAACATGGCCAGGCCTCCTATCGCTTGCCCAGTGAGTCTCTTAGAACTCTGCCCTGATGAAGTGGAAATCAAGTCCTGCACCTAAGACCATAATTTCTTTCCCTTTATATAATCAAGATTTCCAACTATTCCTGTTGTAAATAGGAAATCAAGAAGCTGACCTCAGAGCTTTCCTAAATATTTATTGGATAAAAGTCAAGTACTTCCTAATTTGGAAGCCAGGGCTTAATTTCATTATGTATTCCAATTTCAGTGATAAATATTAAGCAGTGTCTGCTCCTACTCCTTCATTCTGGGACTTTGCTTTGAAGGGAAAGGGGATGAGAGGAGAGAGGATGAGAGAAGGCAATATATCTATTTTCAGCACCATGGACAGTTTCATCCTGAGACCAGTTGTCCAGTACCCATGAGAAAAAAGTATTTACAAAAACTCTTACCTACTAATTCCATTAAAATTCTACTTAAAAATTCTTCGACATTTACTACATTCAGGGAACCTTGTAATAGCCATATGGTATGAAGTTGAATACCTATTTAGTAAATCACATTAACTTGTTTAATCAATACTTTCTGAGTGCTGCATTATTTCTTTTCAATATGATTGAATTATCTCTGTGACTTTACTATCATACAGCTTGCTTTACATAAAGCAATGCTTACATATACTCTATATACATTTACTCCACTTTCATAATTAGTGGAACACTAATGAAACACTAGGAACTTTACATGGCCTGGCCCACTGATTCTCAACCCCAGCTTCATGTCAATTGTTTGAACATACAGATTATAGGGTATCACCCTTGACCTACTCTGAAATTGAATCTTGGGACTCAGTATGATTTCAGAAACACCATAGGAGATTCTGAAAACTGATCCCTACCCAGTTACTTGCTATAGCTTCTAATTGATTTTAATTCCAAACATGGCTGTTGGTCATACATTGTTGTCTATTAAAGTAAAAGAAAATTTTATGTAGAACAAAGAACAATGAGCCAAGGAATAGGATGTGACCTTGGCAAAGGACTCAATTCTCTGGGCCTCAATTTTCTTATTTCTTGAAATAGGGCATTTTAGATTAAATTTCTGAGTTCCCTCACAGCTGAAAATTGGTTTGTGTGTGTCTATTTTATAGTAGTCAAATAAATCATCTAAAAATTAATCAAACTCATGATTTTAAGTGACTCTACCATCAACCGGAATTCAGCAACACCATGGTTTTCTGTAGCTAGTTTAATGTTCTAGTTGTAATTTGAATTGTAGTCTTGACAATTTTCAATCCATATACTTCTATTTCCTATAATGAAAACCTAGTCCCAGTTAATAACATCTATAAACAGAAAGGAAGGAGAATAAATTTCATGTTCAATCTAAGGATTAAACCTGCCAAAAAAAAAAAAAAAATTGAACAGACCAGATACAATGAGTTAGAGACAGGAATCTCCAAAACAAAAATATCAATCACACTTTCCAAAGTTATTCACCTTACAGTCTTTTTGCTCACCGAGTTGTTTTGCCTGTCCTCTGACATTGTGACCCTCCTTCTCCTTTTCACTTTGTCCAAATATCTCTCTGTTGGTGTCATTTCAGGTCTCTAAGCCTATTGCCCAAAAGCCAGTGAAAAAGAGGTAATTAGTTTGACGTTTTAACTCTGTTCTTGTTTCCTCAAATATATACTAAATGTGGCAACAGATAAGAAACTGGAGATAAATATTATCACACTTCATCCTTATGAATGCCTAGTAAAACAGTTTTTCTATCCCGTAGCCAAAATGTAACACAAGCATTTCCTGTGGCTTCTACATCCAGGTGACAAAGGTCTTCCACAATGGGGAGGGTGAGGGCAGTTAAAGCTGGCTCTATAGAATCCAGGAGACTGTGTATCAATAGGATACACAGCACTAAATTAGAAACATTTTAAGTAGCAAAGCAATATAGTACATCTACTCTAAATTTTCACTTTAAAAGTTAACACTCTGATGGGCTAACTTTTACAAGCCCTTAGAACACTATTATGACACCTGTTAAGATTTTATTTTCAGTGTTACTAAAATTATCATGAAAATGTTTTTATATAAATTAATAGACGAAATCCCAACATTAAAATGGTGGAGTAGAACAACAGCATATCTATTCAGAGATAGATATTTCTATTTTCCACTTCTATTTTTTATATTATCTTTGTTTCATACATTCAGTCATATTTCTTCATCAGCTTGTTTGTCTATAGGTTCCCAAATTAAATGCAATTACTTAAAAGGAATCCATAACACAGCTAAGACAGCTCAGACCACGGTTGGCTCCTAAAATAATTCTCGATCGTTTTACCAGAACCATATTTGAAGAATATTTTAAGAGGCGCTAAATCAGATTAAGTCTTGGCTTCCAGGTCGTGATATCTCGGAATGCTGCCAGATAGCAATCTCGGCGATTGAGTCATTTTGCATTAGGAGAGTTTGTTCAGTTGATGCCTAAATGACTCATGGCTTCTAATTCTCTTAAAAGAGCCAGGAGACCTGCAATGTTAATTACATTATGGAACCCAGTAGAGGGATATTTAATGGAGA
>NW_004443940.1:24003425-24004492 GCF_000243295.1 Trichechus manatus latirostris | reverse complement strand
CTTTCAGTTAGCAGTCAATCGCTTTAACCACTGTGCCACCAGGGCTCCTTCGCACCACCTAGGGACTCCTTATTCAATTTAGTTCTGTTAAATAAAGAGAACAACTCCCATCAGCCACTCTGACTTGTAGGAGCATCTTGGAGACATGAGACAACGCCAGTCAATACCAACTAATCAATCTGCAGCCTAATTTAAAAAACAAAAAACAAAAAAAAAAAGCTACCTTGTCCTAGGTACAACAAACCTGTGAACTCAGACCCAGGCAGGATGGGATCTTCTGAGTTCATAGCCACAAGGAAATAGCACCAACCACTACAGAGCTTCTGGGTAATAAGAGACAGATGGCGAGTACCATATAGGATGGTTTTCCTGTGAGTGGGAGACTACCCCAGGAGAGAAAAGCCCAGCATAGGAGACAGGTGTGGAAATGAGAAAGACAGAAGCACAAAGGAGAATTAATGGTGGAAAGAGGCAGCTTCTTTTAAGCCTGCCAGTCACACATTCCCCTAGCTCTTTGCAAAAATCATTTTAGTTTTGTTTCATTTTATTTCAACTACGCAAATAGTTTATGAAAACATTCAAATAAGAGAATTAAAGTGAAAATGTTTCTTAATTGTCCTCTCTCAATTTCCAGGACCCTTCCCAGGAGCACCATTGTGATCAGCTTAGTATCTTTGCAGACCTCCGCATATGCTTGGTGTCATGGTTTGAATTATGTCCACCAAAAAATGTGTGTATCAATTTGGCTGGGTCATGATTCCCAGAATTGTGTGGTTGGCCTCCATTTTGTGATTGTAATTGTATGTTAAAGAGGATTGTGGGACTGTGGGATTGTAACACCACCCTTACCCAGGTCACATTCCTGATCCCATGTAAAGGGAGTTTCCCTAGGGTATGGCCTGCACCACCTTTTACATTACAAGAGATGAAAGGGAAGCAAGCAGGAAAGCAGTGCCAGGAGCATAGAGTGCCCTTTGGACCCGGGGTCCCTGTGCAGAGAAGCTCCTAGTCCGGGGGAACATTAATGAGAAGTCTGACAGAGAGAGAAAGCCTTCCCCTGGAGCTGA
>NW_004443940.1:23983244-23987968 GCF_000243295.1 Trichechus manatus latirostris | reverse complement strand
ATGGTGCAGGACCAGGCAGTGTATTGTTCTGTTGTACATAGGGTGGCTATGAGTCAGAACCAAGTCAATGGCACCTATCAACAACAATGGGTCACTAACTTAGACTAAGCAAGCTGGAAATGTCCACCACAGTAATCGGGCTGTCAAAAAATCTCAAACTTGGAGAAAAACAATACCAAAGATGCAAGCCAATAGTTATGCTCTGTCTCATTCTTCTACTTTGGTCAAAAGTCAAAACGTTAGCCGGACATCACAAGATTACGGGCAGTAGAATGAGCTTGGATTCTAAAATCCAAACGACCTGGGACCAAAACCTGACTTTACCTGAGTTTTACTATTTATAAACCATAAAAATCCAAACCAATTGCCATGGAGTTGATTCTGACTCATGGCGACCCCATGTGTGTCAGAGCAGAACTATGCTCCATAGGGTTTTCAAGGCTGTGACCTTTTGAAAGCAGATCACCAGGCTGTATAGTCAATCTGCCAAACCTACTAAGTGCTTATAAGTGTCACCCCTCCAGCCCCTTCCAATTTTATTTCTTATTGCCCCATTTCCATGTGCTTTAGAGAAAGGATTAAAGAGAATGAGTCACAATGAGGTATTAAGGTATTATGCTTATGTATAATAATTTATTTTATTTTATTTATTTTAAGATCTCAAGGTCCTAATACTCTCTCTCCCTGCCTAGTGAGTCACAATAGATACTAACTCAAATAGTGAACGGGAAGGGACACACCAGAAGCCAGAACCAAAGTTCTCACAACCCTGGAAAGACTCATTGCCCACATCAAGGATCTCATTTACCCCAAAGGGCTTGGCTTTCATTGAAGATTTTGTCAATAAAAAAGACAGGAGTCTATTAGGAAACTGAAGTAGCCCCGGAGGAAGATAAGATATTTCAGAAAGTGTCCCAGTCTGACTAATAATATTAAGTACTATTTACTGGGTATTTAAGTACACGCCAGAAACTGCGCTTTTCCCACCATGGGGCTGCCTTCGTTTATCCTGGGAGCACCCTAGAGTCACCCCAGTCATAGGGTTATAACTAGATGACATACACACATATATAGTAGGGAAACACACCCCCAGAGTCACATTTAATCTTCAAAGTAGTCCTATCAGATTGATATTATTTTCCCCATTCTGCTTATTGAGGAAATTGAACCTCAGAAATGTTGAGCGATTTGCCCAAATATAAACAGCCAGTGGATCCAAGATTTGAAGACAGATCTCCAAAGTCTATCCTTTTAACCATCATGTTATACTGCACCTAGGCAAAGGGCCCATCTTTGGGGTTGTTTCAGAGTGTCTTCTGTGCTCCATGCCTTCAAACAAACCAGATCCAACCTGACCTCAGATCCCTGTCAATCCCAAATATGTCCATTTCGGCCAGAGGTCTGGCAGTGGGAAGAGGAAAGCTCCGCAAAGTAAATTATGTAGGAAGCCTCAAACCCAACATACATATTTCCTCAGTCTTTTCAATGTTCACAGAAACTCTTCTGAATGTACTGCAAGGAAACCTGCAGGGACCCAGCAACGAAGCAGTTATGTTTAATGTTACATCTAGGAGGAGTCCTCAAGACATAGTTTTATGGCTTTTTCCTTTTTCATTTCAGCCTCTACAATCAATCACTAGCAGAGCATTATACTTGCCACACAGTGAAGACATCACATTTGCCATTTCCACTTCCTGAACAATAAGCCTCCTAAGCACAATATCCAGCGGACAGCTAACCAGGATTCAACGTGGCTTAGGGCTACAGGAGCCATTTCCTTGCAGGCTCTGAGGAAAACAAGCCATCTTTTCTGGCACCATCCATTTTGTCCTGGATCAACACTGCAGCGCTGGAAATTTAAAATAATCCACTTAATGTAAAATATTTCCTGTGCCTCTAACTAAACCTACTCTGAGTTTGTGCCAAAATAGCTATTAGCAGTGATTGAAAGTGTGAGATGACTGAGAGGAAATTCTCTCAGGAACAAAAAGAGAAGTACCTTTCCACCCTTGACTCATCAGCTCTAATGAAGGATCAGCAAGGAGCCTGCTCAGGCGTGGGATAAAGGACCAGGAAAGAGACAGCTAAGAACATTTCTTCTGATTAATTCGTCAGCTATATGTGGTATAGCAGAGCCAAGCAGAGTCTTTTTTTTTTTTTTAATGTTGCTGTTTTGGTGAAGGGCTGGAAACAAAACAAAGCAAAATTCTAAATCTATCTATTACAAGTAGTCTTCATCTTATTCTGAAGCAAAACCAATTCAAGTCATTTTCATTTGCATGTAGTAAATCTAGATTTACCCACCTGTGGGTAACAAACTATACGTAGAACTATAGAGCTCAGGTAAGAACTTTCCCACCATGGTGCTGCCTTGGCTCATCTTGAGAGCACGCTAGACTCTCCTCAGTCATAGTGTTATAACTAGACGGCAGATAGGGCAAAGTGAATCCCGTATATTCCTACCTAGTTTTGTTTGGGTCCTGACTCAGCCTTCAGATTGAAATCTAGGTTAGTATTCCTGGAATAACCAATCTAAATTTTGGAAAAGGGTTAACATCAGGCCTGGGTTGACTTGGGCATTACTGAGAAAATGACTTTGGAGTCTGTCTTTTCAAAGTAATTCTTCTTTGAAAACTATAGTGTTAAGAATATATGCCATGTACAGAATGTGGCATCTGTTTTGTTTGCTTCAATTTTTTTTTTTTAACCTGTGGGATTTACGGAGCTGTGAGTTGGCAGCTAGGCCTTGGGCTTATGTTATAGGATAGTATAAAAATAGTGGCAGACCTAGCTTCAGCTTTTCTCTGTCAAAGTGATACATATACTTTGGTTCTCATTTACAGAAGTGTACATGCCCCATATGGGTCAGGAGGTTAAGGAGGCAGGGTACCTAGTGGCTACTATGCCTCCCAATAAGATGAACATGCTGCGTAGGCTGTAGCTTCTGTTATATGTCTCTATAAGGCTATGTAAGTATAATATTAGGTTAAAATTGATTGCCTACTGTGAGTTTGATTTCCAGGTTGAAACCTTACTCTTGCAATGCTGTTGACCACGTTTCTCTTGATTGTGGCAACATCTGAGGGGCCTAGTAGAACTATATTAATTTCAATTTGTCATTTAAAGTTATCCCAAGTGTTGACTTAGAAATCCCGGATAAATCCTATGATCTCTTTAATTTGAACTAATCTTGTTTTCCCAGGAATCAAATTAACCAAAGAGAAAGCAGACTAAAAGGCTCAGAATTCTCCAACTTGGGTCAGAGCCTCAGTCCAGCATTCTAACTTGGATGATGAGGCCAGAAAAGAACCATATAGGAAATAACTCTGTTTGAATTCTTCTTCAAAAGGTTCAAGATGAGCTCTAAACTTTCCCAGTTTTTATTAATAGCAACTTATGAATCTGTCATCTTAAAACATTTTACATTTTCATTATACCCAGTAATGCTAGGATTAATCAAACACTTACCTATGAAATCAAAATTAGTATGACTGATGTTCATGGAAGTAGTGTACACTCCTCTCTAAAGGGAATGGCCTCAGGCTTAGAACATTTAGTGGCTTCTCAGAAGAGATACAGCCCAGGTTACACAGCAAAAATGGCATTTAATGTTTTCTGAGATCTCCACACCATATACTTATTTAATATCATGGGCTTCAAAAAAATGGATAGAAAGTTCAGCCCTCAAAACAGACTAAGTGTATCAGTCAATGTTTAGTCAGGAAAATCAAAAATACTCTAGGTATTTTACCTAGCTGAAGTATCAAAGAATATGATTCACAGGAGTTATTCAGAAGTCACTGGAAACCTCATATTCACCATCTGCCTATGGATCGGTCTGCTGCTGCCAGAAGAGAATAATGGTTTCCCTTTCTCTTCTACCTTCTAAATATCACTCAGGTGCTTCTAGTTGGTGAAATGCAGGCCAAACCGTTCAGAGAAATATAGGAAATATAATTTTCAACTTTCTAGCCATTGGGATGACCCCAAGAGAATTGAAAGGAATAACATCTAGCATACTCAGAAAGAAAAACAAAATCAGCCCTGGAACAAGCAGATCGTACAAAGAAGTATTTACCTACACTGCGTCATTGGAAAGTAAATGTCTAGAGAGAGCTGCCAACTACATTAACGAGTTGCTAATTATAATATTTACAAGATGATAATAAATACATGGCAACTAGGTAAACAAATAAAAGGAAAATAAACAAGGAAGGGAGAAAGACAAGAAAAAAGGAACAAAGAAGAACTTATTTTAGAAGAAACTATTACCCAAGGAACAGAAGAAAAGCTACAAATCCTTTAAACTATGGAAGAATTTAAGACTATGAATCCAATAAAACTCAAAAAATCCAAAATCTAGATGACAAAACAAAAGAATAAGATGAAAATAAAGATTTTAGATTGAAGAAAGCAAGTTGAAAATTATAACGTCATTAGAGACTTAATTAAAGTATGAGAAAAAGCAAGAATGTAAATAGACTTGCTAAAAGTCAAATTATTGGCATTCAGGAAAGGCCTAGGATAATAAAGTAAAGCAGAAGAAAAAAGTTTAAAGCAATTAGATAAAAGATGGCAGATAGACGGGAGATTTTGGGTCTGGAGAAAAATGGCGAAAGACTGATTTTTAATCTCCCTCTCACTACCTCCCGCCACCCCAAAACATCACGTGAACAACAAGGAGTACAAATAAAACCACTCAATGCTCATCCTTTCAGCATTTC
>NW_004443940.1:23978629-23982101 GCF_000243295.1 Trichechus manatus latirostris | reverse complement strand
TGGATAACAAGACATATTACAATAAAACTATTTAAATTAAAAGATAAAGAAAAAAAAGTCTAGGTCTCCAGGCCAAAAAAGAAAAAAAAAGAAGAAAGAACTTACAAAGGCAAACTGTATCAGAATTCTAAACATAACATACAGAGAAATGCAACAAGACAGTACAATCTTCAAGAAACTAAAGGAAGGAAAACCAAGTGTATTCATCCGGCCAAGCTTCTTTAACAGTATTAAGGCCATCCAAACAGTTTTGAATTTGCCAGAACTCAAGGAATACATGATCACTTCCAGAAGAATCTACTAGAGGATGACTTTCATCCAACCAATACATAACTCCAAATACTTAGCAAAAGAACCTTTGGTAAGCATTTTATAGTTTAATTTGAAAAGCTAAGAACTATAAAAGAGTAGGATCATGAATTGAAGAATATGTAAACATTACCCGTCTGTTAATTTACTTACTGTGGTGGTACAGGTTAAGAGTTTGGCTGCTAACAAAAAGGTCAGCTGTTCAAATTCATCAACCACTCCTTGGAAACCCTATGGGGCAGTTCTCCTCTGTCCTATAGGGTCTCTATCAGTTGGAATCGACTTGACGGCAATGAGTTTGGTTTTTTGGTTTGGTAGCATCTTCCATGTTGCTATGACGCTGGAAGCTATGCTGCTGATACTTCAAATATCAGCAAAGTCATTCATAATGGACAGGTTTTCAGTGGAGCTTCCAGACTAAGACAAAAGAAAGGCCTGGCAATCTACTTCCAAAAATTAGCCCATGAAAACCTTATGGATCAGCACATTGTCCAGCTCACTTCTTTGGACACATCATCAATTGCGAGAGGAGGGTATCATGTTTGGTGAAGTAGAGGGCCAACGAGGGTAAGGGAGACTTGGGGAGATGGATTGGCACAATAGATGCAATGGCAGACTCAAACACACTGGAATTCACGAGGGTGATGCAAGTCCAGGCCATGTTTCATTCTGTTGTACATAAGGTCACCATGAGTCAGAGTTAACTCAACAGCAGCTGTCTATCTGTGTTCTAGCTAAGTAGAAAAATTCAAGTAAAAACAAGAGAAGGGAGAGAAAGGAAAAAAGTAGGATAAGATTATTGACTGTTTTAAATGAGAATGAAAGGATGCCATATAAAACTGGCAGATAGTAAGTTAAGTAAGAAAAAAGAGAATTGAGGGCACTATAAAAACTATCAATCCAGAACACTTTCTAACTCATTCTATGGGGCTAGCATTACTGTGATACCAAAGCCAGACAAAGATACCACACACAAAAAAGAAAACTACAGACCAGTATCTTTTATGAGTACAGATGCAAAAATTCTCAGCAAAATACTAGCAAACCAAATTCAGAGTATATTAAAAGGATTATATACCATGATCAAGTGGGATTTAACCCAGGAATGTAAGGGTTGTTCAACATTAGAAAATCAATGTAATACATCACGTTAATAGAAGAAAGGAAAAGAACCACATGATCATTTCAATTGATGCAGGTAAGGCGTTTGCCAAAATCCAACACCCTTTTTATGATAAAAACACTCAATAAGCTAGGACTAGAAGGAAATTTCCTCAGTTTGATAAAGGGCATTTATGAAAAACCCACAGCTAACACTATACTCAATGGAGAAAAACTGGGTACTTTCCCTTTAAGATAAGGAACAATACAAGGATGTCCACACTCTTCACTGCTACTCAATATTGTACTGCAACTTCCAACCACAGCAATTAGGCAAGAAAAGGAAATATAAGGTACCCAAATGTGGGAGGGGGAAGAAGTAAAACTACCCCTTTTTGCAAATGACAAGATTCTATATATAGAAGACACCAAAGAATCCATATGAAGGCTACAAGAGCTATGAACAAATTCAGCAAAGTGGAAAGATACAAAGTCAACACACAAAAATCAGTCAGGTTTTTATATATCAGCAATGAGCAATCAGGAAAAGACATTAAGGAAACAATTCCATTAACAATAGCAGTTAAAAGAATAAAATACTTAGGAATAAATTTAGCCAAGGGAGTGAAAGACTTGCACACTGAAAACTATACGACATTACTGAAAAAAATTGAAGAAGACATCAATAAATGGAAGGATATTCTATGTTCATGGATTGAAAGACTTAATTATTATTAAGATGTCAACACTACCTAAAGCAATCTATAGATTCAACACAATTATCATCAAAATTCCAACAGACTTCTTTGCAGAAATGGAAGAACCAGTGCTCAGAGTTATATGGAACTGCAGGGGTCCCAAACCGCCAAAGCAATCTAGAAAAAGGACAAAGTAGGGCTCACACTTCCCAATCACAAAACATATTATAAAGCAAGAGTAACCAAAACAGTCTGGTACTGGTATAATAATAGACATATAGACAAAGAGCATTATAATTGATAGTACAGATATAAACCTATCCATTTATGATCAGTTGGTTTTTGAAGTGTGTGTTAAGTTCATCCAATGGTGGAAAGAATGGTTTCTTTAACATATGGTGCTGAGACAAATGGATTTCCATAACCCAAAGAATGAAGCTGGGCTCATACCTCACACCTTATACAAAAACTAACTCAAAATGGATAAAAGACGTAAATGTAAGAATTAAAACCACAAAATTCTTAGAAGAAAACAGAGGTAATGCTTCAGGAGCTAGTTTTTAACAGTGAACTTTTAGATATGACACCGTAAGCACGAGCAACAAAAAAACAAAATAGATAAATGGGTCTTCATCAAAATTAAAAACTTTGTTCATCGAAAGACTTTATCAACGAACTGGAGAGATAACCTACAGAGTGGGAAAAAATTTTGGAAACCATGTATCTGATAGGGGTTTAATATTCAGAATATGTAAATAATTTCTACAACTGAACAAAACAAAAAGACAAACAATGCAATCAAAAAACGGGCAAAAGACTCGAACAGACATTTCACCAAAGACGAAATGCAAACAGCCAACAAGCACATGAAAAGATGCTCATCTTTATTAGTCATTAGGAAAATGCAAATCAGAACCGCAATGAGATATCACTTCACATCCAGTAAGATTTCTATGATTAAAAAACAGAAAACAACAGGTGTTGGCAAGGATGTGAAGAAACTGGAACCCTCATCCATTGCTGGTGGGATCGTAAAATAGTACAGCTGCTGTGGAAAACGGTTTGGCAGTTCCTCAAAAAAGTTAAATATAGATTACTATATGATCCAGCAACTCCACTCCTGGGTATATACCTAAAAGAATTGAAAGCAGGAAGGCAAATATACATGTTCACCAATGCTCATTGTACACAATAGCCAAAAAGTTGACACAGCCTAAATGTCCATCAACAAATGAATGGATAAACAAAATATGGTATATTTACACAATGGAATATTACTTAGTCATAAAGAAAAATGAAGTCCAGATATAAGCTACAACAGGATGAACCTTGAAAAAAAATACACTGAGTGAAATAATCAGTCA
>NW_004443940.1:23976521-23977996 GCF_000243295.1 Trichechus manatus latirostris | reverse complement strand
TGGTGTATGTTTTGCTGTGTATATGCTCAACAACAACAACAAAATTAAAAAAAAAAATTTTAATGGAAAAAAAGTATTAATCTAGAAGTAACCACTAGAATAAAAATATAAACCTTCTTAAATACCAAAATAACACATAAATAACAAAAAGCAAAGAGGCCACACCAAATAGAGAAATAGACACAATAAATATAACATACACAATAATTTCAACATAAAAGAATGGGACAAAATAGAGACCATATACAATGGTCATATCAATAAATGTGAATAGGCTTAATGTGCCTATTAAAATCAAAATATTTTCAAATTGGCTTATAAAACAAAATACAACTCTCTGCTATATACAAGAGACACGCTTAAAATACAATGATTCAAGAAGGCTAAAAATAAAAAGACAAATAGAAGCTAAGAAATCATAATCTGCAATCATGATACCAAACAAAGTAAATTTCAAGGCAGAAAAAAAGCACTAAATAAGGCAAAAAAGTCACTTTAGAATATTAAAAGCCACATTCCACATAAAAATATAACAGTTATGAATACATATGTACTAAACAGCACAGTAATCACATATATAAAACAAAAATTATAGGTGATGTAGAAAGAAATGTATAGAAACAGCAATAATAGGAGACTTTAACATATCTCTCTTAATGTGAAACAAGTCAATTGGACAAAAACTAAGTAAGAATATAAAAGGTCTAAACAACATGATCAATAAGGTAGATATTTTGGATATACACCTACTCCTCACTTACTGACGAGACTATCTCGTTATCCGACATTTCTCATTTACAGCAATGGTAAAAGATCTACTATCTGACTATTTTGTGCATTAACAACATGGCAGGCATGGCGCCAGCAGCTGCGGAGCGTGCCCCTCCCTCGAGGAGAGTCTCTGGGTGGCCTCCAGGATGCTGGGCCTCACTGCCCGGCGCCCTCTGCTCCCTCTTGCTGGCAGGGGCACCCATGTCCAGCTGCCCTGCAGCACCAGCCTCCTATGAGGCCTAAGGCCTTGCAGCTCAAAATTGCTGTGGGTTGGGAAGGGAAAAAAGAGACATTGCAGATGGTGTTTGGAAGAAATGCGTGCAAGTTTAATGACATCCCAAAGTGAACCAAACTGGGCCGGTAGCCTCCACCTCCGTGGGGCCGGGCATGTGCATGCGGTCAGGTTCCCAATGGCCTCTCAGGTAGCCCTGAGCCTGAGCAACTCCACAGGCCAGAGGGTAGAGCAGGCTCCAAGGTCATAAGCACAGGGCTTGCAGGGGTGGGAGTGGAGCCCTGGAAGCGGCTCCGGGAGGGAAGCTGTGACCCAGAAGAGGAGGCAGGTGAAGTGGTTAAGCCGTGGGCCCTCCAGTCACATAGCCCGGTGTTATCCAGCTTTGTCTCCTCCAAGCCTCCGTCTCCTCAGAGGAATAATCCATAACTGAACTCATAGCACTGATGAGCACATCAGTAAATCTTAGCTGTTA
>NW_004443940.1:23970156-23974830 GCF_000243295.1 Trichechus manatus latirostris | reverse complement strand
AAACCCTAAAGCAAACATTAAAATAACAAAACAAAGAGTTATAGCTAATAAGTTGGTAAAATATACCCACTCCTCACTCATCCACATGGTTAGGTTCCAAAGACCAGTTTGTTACGCGAAAACCTGCAATATTCGAAAATGAAGGATTTTTTTTTTTTTCTGTTTGCAGATCATCCATTTGTCCAATTTTTTTTTATTTAGAAAATATGATCATAGAAATAGTAACAGCAAATATTTACTGACGTGCTCATCACTGTGATGAGTTCCGTTATGGATTATTCCTCTGCGGAGAAGGAGACTTGGAGGAGACAAAGCTGGATAAGGTTGGGCTACGTGACCGGAGGGCCCACGGCTTATCCACTTCACCTGCCTCCCGTGCTGGGTCAGAACTTCCCTCACAGAGGTGCCTCCAGGGCTGCACTCCCACCCCTGCAAGCCCCGAGTTTATGATCCTGGACAGCCTGCTCTACCCTCCAGGCCTGGCGAGTCACTGAGGCTCAAGGCTTCCGGCAAGGGCTCTGGGAGCTTGGCCATGCACCGAACTCTGCCAGGGCGGAGGCTTCAAGCCCAGTCAGGATCACTTTGGGATGTCATTAAACTTGCACACATTTCTTCCAAACACCCTCTCCGATGCCTCTTTCTTTCCTCCCTTTCCACCCCACAGTAATTTTGAGCTGCAGGGCCTTGGGCTGCATAGGAGCTGGGAACCCAAAACAGGTGCTTGCTGGCTCAGTGCTGCCTGTGTGTCCACCCAGAAGCTGTGGCCACAGAGGAGGCTGGCCCCATGCGGCAGCTGGACATAGGTCCCCGTGGACAGGAGGGACCAGAGGCCGCCTGAGACTCTCCTCCAGGGAGGAACACTCCACAGCCATCGCTGCCATGCCTGCTACCTTGTTCATGTGCAAAATAGTCAGATAGCAGATTTTTTACTAGTGTTGTAAATGCAAAATGTCAGATGAGAGTCGACAAGTGAGGAGTAATATAGCATCATTGAAAAGTATTCAATTTAGTCAAAAGAAGGAAAAAAAAAGGAAACAAAGAAGAGGTGGGAGAATATAAAACAAACAGCAAGATTTAAATCGAAACATATCTACAATCCGTCACTTGACTGAGCCTCAAGTTGCAATACTGAAGGATTCTATGGGTAAAATATTGAACAATGCAGGAAGCATCAAAAGGAGATGGAAAGAATACAAAGAGTCACTGTACCAAAAAAAATTGGTCAATGTTCAATCATTTCAGGAGGTAGCATATGATCAAGAAGAAATGATACTGAAGGACGAAGTCCAAGCTACACTGAAGGCACTAGAGAAAAACAAGGTTCCAGGAACTGATGGAATACCAATCGAGATGTTTCAACAAATGGAGGCAATTCTGGAAGTGCTCACACATCTATGCCAAGAAATTTGGAATACAGCTACCTGGCTAACAAACATGCCCATTTCAAAGAAAGGTGATTCAACAGAATGCAGAAATTATCAAACAGTATCATTAATATCATATGCAAGTAAAATTTTGCAGAAGATTATTCAGAAACGGCTCCAGCAGTACATCAACAGCGAACTGCCAGAAATTCAAGCTGGATTCAGAAGAGGACATGGAACTAGGGATATCATTGCTGATGTCAGCTGTATCTTGGCTGAAAGCAGAAAATACCAGAAAGATGTTTAACTCTGTTTTATTGACTACACAGAATCATTCGACTGTGTGGATCATGACGAATTATAGATAACATTGCAAAAAATGGGAATTCCAGAACACTTAATTGTACTCATGCAGAACCTGTGCATAGATCAAGAGGCAGTCGTTCGAACAGAACAAATACTTGTCTTTTAAAATTAGAAAAGGTGTGTGTCGAGGTTGTATACTTTCACCATACTTATTCAATCTATATGCTGAACAAATAATCCTAGAAGCCAGACTATATGAAGAGGAATGCAGCATCAGGATTGGAGGAGGACTAATTAACAATTTTTGACATGCAGATGACAAAACCTTGCTTGCTGAAAGTGAAGAGGACTTGAATCACTTGCTGATGAAGATCAAAGACTATAGCCTTCGGAAAAAAAGAAACAAAAATCTACATAAAGAAAGCACCTCAACATTACAGAAAACAAAAATCCTTACACCTGGACCAATAAGTAACATCATGATAAACGGAGAAAATACTGAAGTTGTCATAGATTCCATTTTATTTGGATTCATAATCAACGACCATGGAAGCAGCAGTCAAGAAATCAAACAACATATTGCGGTGGGCAAATCTGCTGCAAAGGATTTCTTTACAGCATTAAAAAGCAAGAGGACTAAGGTGTGCCTGACCCAAGCCATGGTATTTTCAGTAACTTCATATGCATGTGAAAGCTGGACAATGAATAAGGAAGACGGAAAAAGAATTGATGCTTTTGAATTATGGTGTTGGCAAAGAATACTGAATATACCATGGACTGCCATAAGAATGAACAAGTTTGTCTTGAAAGAAGTACGGCCAGAATGTTCCTTAGAAGCGAGAAGGTGAGACTCTGTCTCATGTACTTTGGACATGTTATCAGGAGGTACCAGTCTCTGGAGAAGGACATCAAGCCTGGTAAAGTAGAGGGTCAGAGAAAAAGAGGAGGACCCTCAGTGAGATGGACTGACACAGTGGCTGCAACAATGCGCTCAAACACAGCAACGATTGTGAGGATGGTGCAGGATAGGGCAGCATTTCATTCTGTTGTGCATAAAGTCGCGATGAGTCAGAACCAACTAGATGGCACCTAATAACAAAAACATAGCAATAATCACATTAAACATAAATGCTCTAAACAGCCCATATAAAACCAGAGATTGTAAAATGGATAAAAAGCAAGACCCAACTATCTGCTACCTACAAGAAATGCACTTTAAATATAAAGATACAAATACGTTAAAAGTAAAAGGATTAAAAGATACATCATGTTAACACTAGTCAAAAAAAAAGCTGGAGTCTCTATATTACTATCAGATAAAGTAATCAAGGAAACAAAAGAAGGATATCTACTCTCACTACTATTTATCATTGTACTAGCAGTTCTAGAAAGGGCAATAAGATAAGGAAAATGAATAAAACTAATCTAGATTAAAAAGAAAGAAACTAAGACTGTCTTTATTTGTAGATAACCTGATCAGTCATGTAGAAAATTCAGTATAAAATACAAACATCCTACTATAATTATTGAGTTTAGTAACTTTGGTGGATACAAGTTTAATACACATAAATTAAATTTATGTCTATATATTACCAAAAAAATCAGAAACTAAAATATTGAAAAATACTATTTGCAATAGCATCAAAAGTATGAAATACTTAGGGATAAATCTAGCAAAAAATGTGAAAAATCTGTATACCAAGTGAACCAGACAGCTGCTAGTTTTGAATGAGGTCCAGAACAAGGGAAGTTTCTACAACAGGTTCAGGCTGCGTGTGATCCAGCAGATCCAGTGGCGTTTGAAGTATCAGTGGCAGACAGAGATGCTATTTGGAAACTCTGGCTTTAAGATTGGGCTTAAGCAGCCCCTGAAGGCATAAGTAAGTTACATGAGGATGCAGCCCAAATGCCCATAGTACTCCTTCCTGCAACATTAACTTTTCTCTCTCAGCCCACACCTAAAGTCTCAGGGAGTTCCCAATGACCAGTTGACTGAAGAAGAAAAAACCTGGGTCTGGTTTACAGAGGATTCTGCATGATTTCTGGCACCCCCAAGAGTGGACAGCTGCAGCACTACAGTCCCATTATGAGACATTCTGTGAAGGACAAAGGTGAAGGGAAATCCTCCCATTGGGCAGAACTTTGATCAGTGAATCTAGTTGTTCATTTTTCCTGGAAGGGAAAATGGCAAGAGGCAAGAGACAATATCAATTCACGGGCTGTGACCAACAGTTTGGCTGGATGGTCAGGGACTTGGAAGGAACATAACTGTAAAATAGATGACAAAGAGTTCTGGGGAAGAGTCTGTGATTAGGCCTCCTTTTACAGGCAAAGATTGCAAAGATATTTGTGTCCCATATGAATGCTTACCAAAGGGTGACCTCATCAGAGAAGGACTTCAATAACCAAGTGGAAAAGATGAACTCTTCCATGGATACCAGTCAGCCTCTTTCTCCAACTATTCCTGTCATTCAAACTCATAAATGAAATGACAATGATGGAAGGTCTGGAGTTAAGCATGGGCTCAGCAACATGGACTTCCACTCACCAAGGCTGACCTGTCTATAGTCAGTGTGGATTGCCCAACCTGTCAGCAGCAAAAAACAAGACTGGGTCCTCAAAATGGAACCATTCTCTAGGATGATCAGCAGACTGTTTCCATGATGGAAGGGTCAGTGTGTTGTTCTTACTAGAACAAAGAACTTTTTCTCTAATGCAGATTTGCCTCCCCTGTACACAATTCTTCTGCCAAACACTATCTGTGGACATACAGAATGCCTTCTGCACTGTCATGATATTCCACTCATCATTGCTCCTGATTAAGGAACTCATCACACACAAATGAAGTGTGGTAATGGCCTCTGTCCATGAAATGTACTGGTCTCACTATACTCCTACTGTCCTGAAGCAGCTGGTTTGACAGAACAGCGAAATGGACTTTTGAAGACTCCATTATAGTGTCGGCGAGGAGGTAATACCTTGTGGGGCTAATGCAGTGTCTTCC
>NW_004443940.1:23962127-23963081 GCF_000243295.1 Trichechus manatus latirostris | reverse complement strand
ATTAAAATCTTAAGCAAGATCCTAACGAATAAGGCAGATTTAAACACATGCTGGATAACTAGAATAGACAAAATCGGGAAAACTGTAAAAACAATGCTTTTTGACTAAGAAAAATTGTAAGAATATGAAGTTTAAGGCGGGTGTTGTGAACCATCAGAATCCCTCTAAGATCAAAGAGACTTTAAAATGCAAAGAGACTTTAAAACTAATGGTGGAGTTCCCAAGGCCAAATAAAGTCTGAGGCTCCACCATTCCATAGAGGAAGGAAAGAGCTCACCGTGGAGGGGGACGTATGTGAAGAGAATTTAAGACACAAACTGGTATAACCACATCAAAAGAAAGGTGCAGTGTGGGGAGAGGGAGAAGAGGAAGCAAAAGACAGAGAGAGACAAAGCAGGCTATGAGGCAGTTTGGAAAGCCTGAGAAATTGGCAATGTGGTGAAAGTTTTTGAGAGCCAGCCTAGAAGAAATACTTCTGGGGGAAGCTAGCGTGAGATGTTATTATCAAGACTTGGATTGAGTCATCCGAATGGCGTTTTAAGTCTCTTGCACTTGTTTATGCATTAAACAATGATATAATGTATGCAGTGCCCACCATGTGCCCAGCATTGTACAATGGTCCTAGAACATGATGGTGAATGGAGACACACATGAAGCCTGCTTACCCTGATAATGTTCCCTAATGTCTCCCCGCTTCTGTTAGCACCTCAGTGAAAGGCTAACAATTTCACAACACAGAGGGTCTTCATTGGTTGAAACATATGCAAACACATGTACATTATTACCAACCAACGGGAACAATTTCTAGGCATTTTCTCCCTGCTATGAGCCTTGCACTTGATACTTTGCTGGTGGAGGGTAAAAATTATGATTGCAGTGTAGTCACTTCTCACTGGGCTGGATTCATTTGTGAGTATGCCCAGCAGGCTTTCCCACAGAAAACAGGTCTGCCCA
>NW_004443940.1:23956415-23960722 GCF_000243295.1 Trichechus manatus latirostris | reverse complement strand
GTCTCTCCAGAGGGCATCAGCTTTGCTAAAAGTCAGATAGGAAGATAACATGTATAGGAAGTTCTGGCTTTCTACCCAGAAATAGAAATAGTCATTTTTTTAGAAATAGTACAATTATTATCAGATCCTTAGAGAACAGAGAGCTATGGAAGGAAAATATGAGTAGTGGTCACCAAGTGTGAATATTAAATACAAATATAAACATTCCTTTCTAGACATCCAAGGTCAATAAGTACTTGAGCTCTTCCCCATCCTCTTGGTACACCAAGACCTGGGATCTGACACTGAATAGTAGCAAAGTGGAAAGTGGAGCAGCCTTACTGTTTGGTTTCCTGCTAAATGGGCAGTTTCACTACTAAATACTTCACTATAGTTCTCCCAGCTTTTGACAGTGCCGTGCCCAGAAGTCCCTATCTGCTTCTTTCTGCATACAGGGCCATAGAAAGCAAGTGGGCTAGTGCTTCAGTGAAAACATTTTTTTTCATCCTCCAGCAAGGGTATTTTCTTCCAGCACCACCACCCCACCCCCACCCCATACTATAGTGGAAATACAGTTATAAGACATCATGGAAATATAACATATCATTGGAGCCACGAGGAGCCCCGGTGGTGCAATGGCAAAGCACTTGGCTGCTAACAAAAAGGCTGGCAGTTCAAACTTACACAGCAGCTCCCTGGAAAAAAGACCTGGTGATCTGCTTCCATAAAGACTGCAGGCCAGAAAACCCTATGGGGCAGTTCTACTCTGTCACACGGGGTTGCTTTGAGTCGGAATCCACTTGACGGCACCCAACAACAACGTCAGCCATAGAGAGGAAGTGAGGTCACTGCCATTAGGGAAGTAGTAGTATCACAGGAATAATATAGAGGTTATCCCCCATCTGGTATACTGAAGACATTCAGATGGTTAGGTGTTGGGACCAGGAGTGTGTAAATTGCTCTCAGCAATGAGGAGGTAGAAGGTTACATGATAAAAAGGCATACGCCACAAAAGAGATGGTTTTAATGTGTGTAGAGGAGTGATGATTTGGAAAAAACATTAGGGAATTAGGATAATGCCAACATCTCTCCTGGTGCCTGTGATTCATGGTAAATGGGAGAAAGAAACCCTCCAAAATGAAAAAAGTTGATATCAGTCACTTGCAACTCCGTATAGATTGTAGAGACTGTGTTTTGTCTCTGAAGATATTTGCATATTAAATCTAAGCCCTCTTTGAACCATGAAAGTATGTGTTCTCTGTACTGAATGGCTGCCAACCTGAAAATCGTATCACTTGAAACATTCTTAAAACTCCTTTAGCTTCCGGAGCACCATATTTTCCTCATATTCTTCCCATTTCTGGTGTCCTTTCTACTCACTCCCCTTCAGGTAGTTCTTTTCCTCCTCCTATCTCTAAAAGTTGGTATATTCCAGAGATGTGTCAATACCCTTCTCTCTTCTGGGGGTTGGTGACACCCAGAAAGCATCTACAATCCACAGCTCTCTCCTGAGTTCCAGATTCATGCACCCAGCATTTCCGTTTAAATGCTCTACAGACATCTTCAAAATCAGTCCAAAATGGAACCAATAATCTTTTTCCTATTAACCTTCTCTTCCTTATTCTGCATCTCTGTCATGCAGTTACACACCCTTTTCTATTGATTCTGCTTCCAAAATATCTCTCAAATATAACTCCAGTTGTCTCCATGGCTACTGCTTTCGGTCAGGTTTTCCCCATTCCTCACTACAGTTACTGCAAAAGCTCAGAACAGGTTGCCCTGTCTCATCCTATCCCCCTCCAATCCATTCTCCACCCTACAGCCAGTGTAAGTTTTCTAAAATGGAAATCTAACCATATAATTCCCCTGGATAGGATTCTTTAATCTTTCTTTTGGCCTTCAAGATTGTATCAGAATGCGTTAGCATGAAATACAGTCTTTAATGAACTGGGTACTGTTCATCTCTTACCACTTTATACCCTACCCTCATACCGGTTCTTCAAACACACCACACTCTCTCAGGCTTCCAGGCAGAAAAAAAATGCTTATGCTGCTCCCTTGCTTGATCTATTCTCCCTCCTCACCATCACCCCCCACTGAAGATGCCATCTTTCAACTCTTCTAGCTCTACTCATCCTTTTATAACTCAGCTCAGACTCCAATCCCTTCAAGAAACTTTCCCTGTTTCCTTTCCTCCATCACAAACAAGTGCGAATTAGATTAGGGTTCCTTTTCTTAACTCTCAGAAGCTTAAACCAAAAACCAAACCCATTGCCACTGAGTCAATTCCGACTCATAGAGACCCTATAGGACAGAGTAGAACTGCCCCATAGGGTTTCCAAGGAGTGGCTGGTGGATTTGAATTGTCAACATTTTGGTTAGCAGCTGAGCTCTTAACCACTGCACCAACTGTTTGCTCACTTGTCCCCTCTCCCACTAGACTGTGATCTTCTGAGTGGCAGCCTTATTCTTCTGTGCACCCTCAGCACCTTGCAAACTTCCTGGAGAAAGTTAAAAACTCTGCACTGGAGTGATATCATCTATTTCTGTGGTCTTATGGAATGAATTGACTGCAGAGTGATGGATAGAAAAATGTGCAAGCTAATCTGTGTCTACTCAAACATCTTATTCAATGCTGGCCTTGTTTAGAAATACCAAGATAATTTTTAACTACTAGACTAGTACCTGGTAAATAGTAGGGACTCAATAAATATTTGTTGAATCAATGACAGAGACCTTTCTAACAATTATACTGGTACTGGCATAGCAGTCTTCTATGGAGGAGAAAAATGGTACTGGTGTATATATCTTTTGAGTGGATAAAGTCCCTACTTTGGCAAGAGTCAAATTCAATACAATAATATTACCCTAAAAGAAGCAAGGACACTCCTATTTAGCTCAGTTGATCTGGGACACTATTGCCCTTTCTGGAGAGAAAAGGGAGAAGAAAGGAAATAAGCAGCTTAATCTCTAAACTCACAGCACAATATGGTAGCTATTAGGCACTGCCTCTTGAGGACTAGAAAAGTGGTTAATCTGAGGCAAAATACCCCATTAATAATTTTTGTATTGTTTGTATGTTAAAATAAAAGTATTTTGACTATATAGGGTTAAATAAAATATACTATTAAAATTAATTTCATTTTTTATTTTATTTTTTTCAGTGTTGCTACTAGAAAATTTAAAAGTGCCTATGTGGCCGACATTATATTTCTATATAATAGTGCTGCTCTATAACCTAGAAAACATCCTTTGGCCACTATACTACCTCTATCTTAAGTAACAAAGCTTTGGAATTTATGATAATGAAATCCTCTTCATTCAAAGAAACCTTACTCTATTCCACTTCCCCATCATAAAGCAACCAAAACCTATTCATTCAAAACAGTGCCATCTACTGAGAGAAAATAATATTAATAATAGCTTTGAAAGTAATTTCACTATTTGAGTCCTATTTGTGACTATTTGAGTCTCCCGTTCATATTTACAATTAAACAAAAATACAACGAACCCAGAGTAAGATCATTGTCAGAATTGTTACATTTTAACCTCTTATTGCTCCATTTACACAACTGGTTTCTTCCCTTCTCGCTTTTGGTATATAGCACACAATAGCACAAAGAGCACCAACAGTCGCCTAGCTCAGGGCATCTCGGCAGGCTGTGCGCCCCCTTGAGGGTGAGAGGGGAAGAGCATGTTACCTAAGTATTTCCTGTAAGAGATGCTGTTTAGTAGTGGAACAGTTTCTGTCCTCACAGATCCTTTGGCATGCTACAGTGTTCAGAGCCTGCTTTTACGGCTGAAGACATTTTTAAATGCTTCCAAGTGAAGTCTCAGAATCAACTCTTACTCTTGAACACATTTTAAACATCTTCAACATTAACCCCAAGTTTCTCAATGGTCCTGTTTGCGCCTTTTCCCATAGCCACACTAGCTGTACGTGCCCAGTGCAGGAAAGCAGGGGACAAAGTTGTAGAAACAATGAAAATGACATAAAACAATTCTTTAACAATCTTTGAAGACATTCCCACCCATCCCCAATCTGGCCAAATATTCAAAACAAAAGAAACAGTAAGTAACTCTACGGAAACGTATTTTTCAGAAAGTGTATCAGTTGTTATATTTTTTTAATGACACTATCGGTTCCATAAGGAGCCCTGGTTGCGCGGTGGTTAAGCGTTAGGTTGCTAACCAAAAGGTTGGCGGTTCAAACCCACTAGCTGCTCTGCAGGAGAAAGATGTGGCAGTCTGCTCCATAAAGACTGCAGCCTTGGAAACCTTACGGGGCAGCTCTCTGTCCTATAGGGTCACTATGAGTTGGCATCGAC
>NW_004443940.1:23952833-23954815 GCF_000243295.1 Trichechus manatus latirostris | reverse complement strand
CAATCATTGCTATGCTTGAGCCCATTGTTGCAGCCACTGTGTCAATCCATCTCATTGAGGGTCTTCCTCTTTTTCGCTGACCCTCTACTTTACCAAGCACGATGTCCTTCTCCAGGGACTGGTCTCTCCTGATAACATGTACAAAGTAAGCAACTTCTGCAGCAATACAGCAGCCTGTCCACTGTACCCTGAGGAAATTACTTGGTAAACAATTTTAGAGGAGAATGTAATTTTGTTTGCTTAAAGATTTTTCTTGCTTAAGAATACACCCTGCTCAGGAAACCAGTTCCAGAAACGATGCTTACACATGTCCTCCCTGCAGATATGCAAGGAGGGGCTCATGAGTGTTTCGAGGCCAGGTGAACCCAATTTTAATGATTACTTTGTAACTTTAAAAAAAAGGTTTTAGAAACATGTGTAATCTCCTACCAACCAGATGTACCCTCACCCAATTTTGCAACCATTACCTAAATGTCAATCACTGGATTTTTACTGAGGTTCCTTGTATTCTCTTATGAAAACTCCCTGAACTGTCTCCTCCTGGATCACTTAGTTCAGAATCCTCTGGACCTTGTGATTCCCAATGTGCAAGTTGCCTTGTCTCTCAATAAAAGCTCTTTACTATTAATTTCAACCAGACTCTGCCATTTTTACTCTATGACAATAGTAAGAGTTTTGCTTAGATATGTGAGTATGTAATATTTTTTACTTCAGTGTATATTTTTGTTTATCGGGTATCAGCACGCTCTAAACCAAAACCAAACCTGTTGCCATTGAGTCAATTCTGATTTACAGGGTCGCTATGAGTAGGAATTGACTCGACCGCAACGAGTTTGGTTTTGGTTTAGAGTATGCTGATACCTGATAAACAAAAGTATATACTGAAATAAAAAAAAAAATTACATGGACTATAATTATGAATGTTTTCTTATGTAAACACTACATGTTAATTTATAAATGTTTGGAAAAATACAGAATCATATAGGGAAACTAAAAATTCACCCCCCATTCTACTACTGAGACATACACTTAGCATTACTGTTTGTATAATCTCAGTGTTTTTTAATCTATCCACTTATATCTTCGTCTGTATCTATAGTGTCATTAAAATCTATCTATTCCAATACATACATTTTAATATAAAATTGATATTATGCAATTTGGCAATCTTTTTTCATGTAATATTATCAATATGTTCTTCTAAATAATCTTCTAAAATGTGATTTTTTAATGATTTCATGGTATTCTATTGTTTGAATTAGTCCTAATTTATTAGCCAAGTTCCTCTTTTTAAAATTGTAAACAGCGTTCTAACAAGCCTCTTAATTGATTATCTTTAGATTAAATACGTAAGAGTGTAATTACTGTGCTAAAAGGGTTACATGGATTATTTATTTATTTTTTAAGTTGTATATTTTAGATGTAAAAGAAATATCATCAATTGTTTTGTATATGCATTCTTCCCAGATCCTTTTGTATGCACTGAATATGAAATGTTTCAGAAGGTTTGAAAACCTGACTGATTAGTCTGGGCAGAGCATTTTCTTTTTTTGACAGAATGACTGGTTTCCCAGTCCTGTCTTCTTGCTTCATTAAACAGGAGAACCTGTTATATTTGACTTCATTCATTTTGAAGTTTCAAATGGTCACAACCTATAGGGCAGAGTGGCAAAAGGCCATCAATCAACATAAAATGATGCTCAGCCCATGGGTCTGGTCCCGGGGGGCGGTGAGACAGCCACCGCAAGTTCCTCAGAATATAAATCTGTCTATAATGTTGAGGCAGCTAGGCCAGAAGCAGAGGGTCATGGTGCATCATGGGGAGTCTAACATCAAGGGCTTTTTTTTAAAACCTGGAAAACATGTACGTGACTTGAATTTTCAGAACAGTCTATTTCCTCCTGGAAATGCTGCTCACTAGTTAGCTGGTCAATATTATGTTATTTCAAGTATTGATTTTTAATGGCCTTAGAACAATCTCT
>NW_004443940.1:23950120-23951731 GCF_000243295.1 Trichechus manatus latirostris | reverse complement strand
TTTGAATTATGGTGTTGGGGAAGATATTGGCTATACCACAGACTACCAAAAGAACGAACAAATCTGCCTTGGAAGAGGTACAGCCAGAATGCTCCTTAGAAGCGAGGATTCAAAATGGAGTTTTGGCCTCAGACCTTACTATCTCCACCATCTCATATCAGGAGCCTTAAATTAATTTGGAGTGCTCTTACTCACTACAGCAACACTTTTTTTCATGTCCATGGTGGCCTGACCTCCCATGGACTGCGGAATCAAGGCTTTTATAGATAAAGTATTAGCAGAGCTCTACCTGTTGTTACAAAACAGGTAAGGGAGGAAGGTGGCAATACTTTTCATGGTATCATGTACGTATTCCTTGGACTGACCGTGTTTCTGAAAATTACAGTGCTCAAATAAATTTAAACTGCCAGTTACCATTAACAAGCAGACACCTCTTAATCACAATTTGATTAAGGATGAAAATTGAGCACTTCCAGGAATATGATTTCCAGCAGGCACGGATTTAGATGGAAAAAGGAATAATTAAAGCATGGAGATGGAATTCCCTCAACGCCCAGAGCATCCGTCTTTACTTCTCCATCCCAAGGATCATTGTCAGAAACTGAAATGGGAGAAAATGCTTATATTAACATTCTCCTGATATATTGGAGGACAGATTGGAAAGCTTACAGCTGTGGGAATAATTTATCCTACATTCAATTAAGTCCATGAATCAATAGAGATTTTTCTTGGTCAGAGAGCAACTTTATATAAGCTTTTTACAAATTCTGAAGAAATTTTCATATTTTACTGATAAGAATTATAATTCATGTTCTTGTTGAGTGCCATCAGGTAGATTTTGACTCATAGCGATCCCATGTAACAGAGTAGAATTGCCCCCATAGGGTCTCCTTGGCTGAAATATTTAAGGGAGCAGATCTCCAGGTCTTTCTCTCACAGGGTTGCTGGATGAGTTCAAACCACCAACCCTTCAGTTAGCAGCTGAGCACTTAATCATTTGTACCACCAGGACTCCTTATAATTCATGAGCCTCTAAAATGGAAACTCATGATGCTTTATATTGACCTTGTTTGTTTGTTTGTATATTTATTTCTTGTTATTCTCCACTTGCATACCCCCTTTCCAGATCATTCTCCACCCTTCTCTATTTTTCTCTGAGTCCTAGGATGCTGATTGACATATAAGACATCACCAAAGCTTCCTTGTTGACTGAGTTCCAGTTGGTTTTAGCCAACGAACTATATAACCAGGAGACCTGAGGACAGAAGGAGAGAGAGATCAGAGTATGTGTTTCCTGATCTCTCCTTATACCATATCTCTGATCATAGTCCTATTCTTTCACAGCTACAGCTTCCTCCAGATGGCCCTTTTTCCATGGCTTCAGCGCTCACCGGGTCCCAGTAAAATTATGTTTTCCCCTTGTCCCTCTGCTCTAGTGTTGTTAATAGTTTTATTCTTGTGATGGTCTACCATGTTATTTCAAGTACTGGGTGACTAATCACTCCTACAGGAAGAGAGAGTATATATACCAAAAGAATTGGATGATATGGCTAATTTATATCAGTAGAAATGTAAGCATTATGGAAATCGATTCTAAGGGTATTAGATCAA
>NW_004443940.1:23936340-23948437 GCF_000243295.1 Trichechus manatus latirostris | reverse complement strand
GGGTGATACCAGTGGAATGTCTTAGATATCTGCTGACAGGTTTTTAAGACCCCAGACACTACTCACCAAGGTAGAATGTAGAACATTCTCTTCATAAACTAGTTATGTCAGTTGAGCTAGACGTTCCCTGAGACCATGGTCCCCACAGCCCTCAGCCCAGCAAATCGGTCCCTCAGGGAGTTTGGATGTGTCTATGGAGCTTCCATGACCTTGCCTTGGACAAGTTGTGCTGGCTTCCCCAGTATTCTACAAAGTAATTCTTGATGAAATCAGAAGCTTTGTATTGTCTCTCTGAGCAGAGTCTCAGTATTCAGCCACTTTCTCTATTTTTCACTTGGAAAGGCCAAAGTATCAGAAGCCTGCCTGACTCTTTGACAAATGTTGTGAGAAGCATCAGACTAGAGTCAAAGACAAGATGCAGTAGAACATGAGACATCAGAAAGAATGTGTGTGAGGCACTGCAGAAAGCGAGGTGGTAAGGTGGGAATCGCACAAACAGACCAGTTCTGCCACTTGTTGGTTGTGTGATCTTAGCAAATTGTTTCATCTGTCTGAGCCTCATTTTCCTTATCTGTATAAGGGAAGTAATGATACTTATAATTTAGTATCAATGTCAGGATTAAATGAAATGGAAAGGCAGCATCTTCTAGGCTCTGAAGACAAACTACCTGTTATTATATCCTGACTCTATCTCTAACTCAAGTCCCCGTGTAGTGCAAACAGTTAATGCATTCAACTAGTAATTGAAAGGTTGGAGGGTCGAGTCCAACTGGAGGTGCCTTGGAAGAAAGGCCCGGTGATCTACTTCCAAAAAATCTGCCATTTAAAACCCTATGGAATACATTTCCACTCTAACACACATGAGGTCACTATGAGTCAGAATCGACTCGATGGCAACTGGTGTATCTTTTACTGGTTGTGTGTTCCTTGGCAGATTATATAACCTCTCATATAAATTCCTTCATCTGTAAAATGGGCAATGGTATTACTTACTTCTAAGGTTGTTATGAGGATTACATGAGTTGACACACAGAAGCTCTTACAACAGTCATGCCTGGCACATTGCAAACGTTCAAGAAATGTCAGCTATGATGATGCTGAGGATGATGATCTTGAACAAGAACTTGAACAGTAACTATTATGCATGAAGTGCCCAGAACATAATGGAAGCTCAGTATATGTACAATCCCTCCCATAATTCAATAATCCACATCTATAATTCCCTTTTAATATTAAGACTTCAATTTACACTAAAATGGCAACCCACATACACAACATTGTGAAGACATTCATAAAGAAGCTATAGTTCCCTCAAGCCTAGCAGTTTCAGGATCTAAAAATATAATTTGACTCACATGCATTTTCGAGGTCCCACCAGTGCAGTGCTTAAAGCAGTTCATCTCAAACTCTTCCAAAGATAATCCAACTTTTTTTATTTTTTGGGGTGTGAGATTGTTAGAAGCCCACTCAATGCCTTTGCTATAAAGATCTGTCCTAAATAATCAAAACAATCCAGAAGCTAAAACATCGCTAGGTACTTTTATAGGGTTTGATGATAGGTGACAATGATCTATCCAGACAGATCCATGAAAAATCATTATTATATTACACTCAATTGCTTCCATACACCATCCACATATACTATGGGGAGAAGCAAAAGACAGCTCTACGTAACATGATTTAGGCATTCTAGAGACTGTTGGCTTTGCCATGATACTTAAATTTCTCGGCACTTTCACTTTCGTTTTTTATGTTGTCATATTTTTCAGAGAAAAATAACAAAATAGTTGGACCAAACAATATTTCTCATCTATATATATACACACACACACTCCTTCTACCTTCTCTAGTGCATTTCCATTTACATGCTTGAAAGAGCCAATAGCCCATTACTGCATCCAGCCAATAATACTGAAACCAAGAATGTACTCGTATCTTCGTAATAAATCACAGGAGAGGAGAGAAGCTCTTTTTGTAGTGGGGCCTAAAGACAGTAAAATCAACAGATACTTATCTTCTGAGGGAAAAAATGTGTCTGTGTGTGGTGTGTGTGCCTTAGTTAATATCAAAAGATCCTTGTTTTTCTTTTTTTCTGTTTTTTTTAATATTCATGTTTTTCTTTTATCCCTGCCTTGATTTGCATAAATATATATTAGTCAGGTTAGAACAATGATAACCCATTGCCATTGAGTTGATTCTGACTCATAGAGACCCTATAGGACAGAGTAGAACTGCCTCACAGGGTTTCCAAGGTTGAAAATTTTTATGGAAGCAGAATGCCTCATCTTTCTCTCACAGAGGGGCTGATGGGTTCAAACTGCCGACCTTTTTGGTTAGCGGCCAGGCTCTTAACCACTGCACCATCAAGGTTCCTACTGAGGAACGATGGTTCTCAAATTTGATTGTGCATCAGATTCGCTTGGGGGCGGGGGTTGGGAGGGACTTGTTTTTCAGTTGTTGTTTTTGTTTTGTGGTAAATAGACATGTCACAAATCATTTGCCATTTCAACATTCTTCATGTGTACAATTCAGTGACATTATTTATGTTTATCATGATATTCAACCATTACCATTCTCCATTTCCAAATTTTCCCGTCACCCTCAACAGAAGCTCGGTGGCCCCTAAACAGTGAGTCTCCCTTTTCCTTTCCCTCCTGCCCCTAGTAACCACTAATAAATTTTGGTCTCTATACACTTGTCTATCCTAAATATTTCACGTAAGTGGAATCATACAACATTTATCCCTTTGTGACTGACCTACTTCATGCAACGTTTTCAAAGTTCATGCATGTCATAGCCTGTATCAGAACTTCATTTCTCTTTTCAGCTAACTAATATTCTATTGTGTGTATATATCATATTTCGTTTATCCATTCATCTGTTGATGGACAGTTAGGCTGTTGTGGGGGGGCTTGTTTTAACACAGAATTGCTGTGCCTGACCCAAAAGTTTCTAATTCAGCATGTCTGGGGTGAAACCCAAGAATTTTCATTTCTAACCACTTCTCAGGTGATGCTCTTGCTGCTGATGCAGGGACCACAATTTGATAACTAGTGATGTGGAAGAATGGCCATTGACCTTACTTACAAGGTTCTAGTCTCAGCTCTCCTATGTGGCCTGAGGCTTGGGATTTAATCTCTCTGTATCACAGTTTCTCAGTGGTGTAATAAGAGTTTGGAATGCTCTTCAAGATCTCTTCCAACACCATTAATCCATAAACATGATGCTCGCTCTGTAGCCTCTGCCTCAGGACAGGCTCTACGCCTGAACTCGTGGGCCCCTCCTCCACCAGGCACAGTATTCCTCTCTTTGACTTATTCTACAGCAGTGGTTTGCAGAGGTTGTCAGAAGGAGCAAGGACAATTAAATGGATTGCATCCTATTTCTAAAAAGTAAAATGTTTTACAATTCTTCAGCTCCTCTTCCCATGCTTACTAGAGGGAGAGGATATATACAAGGCTTTGGCTTCTAGTAAACAACATTCATGATGCCTGTTCTAGTAGATGTATTGCCATAATAACAATAACAATAACAATTAACATTTATTGAACACTAACGATATGCCAGATGCTATGGAAAGGCCTTTACACCCATTATCATTTAAGCCTCACAATAACCCCATAAGGTATTCGTTACTATCATCCTCATTTTAAGCAGGAAAAAACACACTCAAAATACCCAACCGAAGTTCCACACTGAACAAGTAGCAGAATTAGGATGCAAAATCAATCTTGTTGGATTCTAGATCTCATGTTCTTTTTACCCTAGTGATAGTTAAAATTGTATCCCCAGCTCTACTCCGGAGTGTCCTTATTTCTTAAATTACTTAATAAAATCCATTTAATTGCATCAACAAATAAAATAGGACGTTATCAACTAACATAGACCCGAAACGACTTCTTGGAAATCCACCCATCTCCAAAGGCCCCTAACACATTACCAACCAGATCCAAAGCCCTAACCCTCTGCTTCAAAGGCCTTCTCAACAGGAGTGGTTCTAGAATTTCTATGTGAGAGAGACCAGTCTGGCTGAATGAGGAGGCTAAGTGATCGTTTAAACTGCATTTACTTATACTTTTTATAGCATTGTATATTTATTTAGAGTACCTTGAAATAAATTTCCATGGCAGGTACAATACTTTTAATTTTCGTTTTAATGTTATGTTCATCTGGGATATGTCAGGGATTGATGGAGACTACAGGGAAATAAAGTCTTCTCCTTTAGGACCCAGCCCCCCATACTACCATGGCTTCTCAACTACTTCACATTCACAGCAGACATTCTTGGAGACCTTCTTCCATTCCAGGTGCTATGCAAAGTGTTGTCATAGGATGGGTCAACTCCTAACCCTCCCAAGGGACTCACAGGCATGTAGGGCTGGAAGACATGTAAATAAATAGCTACACTGGAAGCAGAATTACATAGTAATTTTTCTCCCAAAAGACTCCTGGGTAGTCCTCTCCATCTTGGAGAATAAAAAATGTAAACATTTTTGCAGAGCTTACAGTGCTCCTCTTCTGTGTGTACACCTAAATGTAATATAAATGTATATACACAAATAAACACATAGGTATTTGGACCAGTGTTTTCACAGAAGCACTATCTGTAGTAGACAATAACTGAAAACAATCCAAGAGTCCATAAACAGATGGACAATTACATTGTGATATATTCATAAGAACAAACAGACTACAGCTAAATACGACATGGTTGAATCCCTCAAACATTAATTAAATGAAAGAGATCAAAAATGAAATCAATCTATCTATATCTGTAACTATCCATCTATCTGTCTATATAAAATTTAAAAACAAGAAAAACTAATCTATGCTGTAAGAATTAGAATAGTGGTTATGCTTTAGGGGCAGGCAACAATGGTGTTGGGGAAGTGTAACTTTAAGGGGACTGAGAGAGATTTCTGGGATACTTATAATATTCTGCTCCTTAATCTAGATGCCAGTTATACAGATGTGTTCACTTTGAAAATTCATTGAGCTGCATGTAACCTTTTCTGTTTGTAAGCTATAATTTGATTTAAAAAAAAAAACTAAATTAAAAATTACAGACACTGAATTTTAATAGTTTCAGATGAGGCATATACTCTCCGTATCACTATGATCTCCAGTTTGTCTGTTATCTTACCCTGGCACTACATCACAGTTCTTAAATCATTGGTGCATTTAAATTTAAATGCATGGACTTTTAAATTTGAGCCCTTGGCTAAGTTAGCTGAACCCTTCTGGCCCTTTCCCAACCCCTCACCCTTCCATTACTTACCTAATTTTCACATCAATTTGATTTCTTAATCGCAAACAAACAAAAGTACTTTTCTCTTTCTGGGTAGCCAAAACTGTAAAATAGGATTTAGTAATCCTGATTGGGCAAGGCCTTGATTTAAACTTTGAGAAGTTGTTTATGTAAAATATACCCCATATTGAATATTATTTTACCACACGATGTTAGAGAAAGGTGCTAAGAAGTCTGATCAAAAGTTTTTCAACTTGCCAAGCAGTTCCCTGGAATCAGGGTGCACATCCATGAAGACTTAGCAATTTCAAGCAGATGAAATGAGAAAAGAAACAGATGGGTCTCTGGTTGACTAAGCAAACACTGACATCTGAAGCAGTCACACTGTGAGGTCTCAGATTGAACATCCAAACTCCACATGCATTTTCCAGATATAATTCTGGGGACTTGACTCATGCATACCAAGCTAACATTCTGCATACCAGAGAAAACTGAGTCATCCAGTATATTGCACCTCAGAGTTTATTAAGGAGTATGGGGCTGGGCATCTACCTATGAATGTTTACTGGTTGTCTCTTTGCCTGGAATTCAGTACCATCCATAATGTTCCAGGCTCTTGTGTATGAGTATAAATGGTGGCTCCTATATCAAATGTCTTAATATTTGAAAATTATAAATCAAACTGGCTCAGTCCATGTTTCCCTGTAGGTTCACACAGCCTCGTTCCTGCAAATTGCCCTGATGACCCGGAAACCAAAAGAGCTATGCTTAACCTCTGCTGCTAAAGATCACAAGTAATAGCATGGATCTGTTGAAGTAGGGTGGGTCAGAAGCTGCGCCCAGAGCTAGGACTCTTGGTCAGATATCAGACCTTCCAAGACTGGGATGATTGCTAACCTGATGAATCTGTCTGGGGAACCAGGGCAAGTAGGTTTCCCTTCGCCACAACTCATTTTTCAGACTAGGATTTCCAGGCGGTTTTATGTGCCTCCCCAAACCACACCACCAAAGCAAAGGAGAGAGCGAACCCAGTAATCCAGGGAACCCAGTCTACCTGGGCATCCAGTTAGTGGGATCTGGGACATTCAATGTAAACAAACCTAGAAAATCTTTCTTTGGTTTCTTAAGGAAGAGACTGTGATTTTCACCTCCCCTTGGAATCACTCAGAAGCATCCAGCCCTGCATCCTCAGGTTGGAAGGCTAGTCTCAATCGGTTATCAAATTTTCAAAAACTTTATTGAACAAAGAGAAAAAAAAGGATTTCTAGGCATGAGAGGAATTTATTAGAAGGCTATCAGGTGGCCCACAGAATTGATGGGAGAGAAAAGAACAAGGCATAGAAAACAGGCAAAGAAGCCAAAGCAGCAGAAGATACAGCAAAAGTCATTCAGTAAGGACCATCTGCTTAAAACTCTGTTCTCCTTGTCATTCCCAGTGGCCATGCCACCAATGACCCTGGACCCCATTGCTGCCACCATAATTCAATCCCATTAACAGAATAAAGGAGAAAATCTATGATTATCCTGTTATCCGCACAGCTGCAGAAAATGCATCTGATGAAATTCAAAACCAATTAATGATAAAAAATAAAAGCATTTCTTTGGAATAGAAGGGAACTTAGTAACTTTATAAAAAAAAATAACTAGCAAAAACCCAGTAGCAAATAACATTCTTGGTTGAAAAATCTTCCATTTAAAAATCAGGCAAAATCAAAAAGATACTCATTATCACCACTTATATTTCACATTTTATTAGAGATCCTAGCTAGCATAATAAGATAAGAAAAAGAAATTAAAAAGATAAGAAAGGAAGAAATGCAACCAATAATCATAGATGATAAATCTGTTTGCATAGTAAATATAAAAGAACCTACAGGTAAAATATTAGAACTAATAAGATATTTTAGCAAGATTCACAAGATTCTCAAGGTTGTACAAAAAATCTGTTGCATTTGTATAGATCTTTAACAAAGATTTAGACAATGTAATTCACAAAAGATAACATTCTTAATACTAACAACAAATATATGATCTGCAACAGTAATCAAACAAAGTTGTTTGAGCAGAGTTTAACCTTCAAACAGAAACTATAAAACTTTATTGAAAGATATCAAAGACGATCAAAATAAATGGAGACCTATCACATGTTTGTGGAAAGCTATCACATGTCTCATCTTATTGTACATAGGGTCACTATGAGTCGGAACTGACTTGATGGCATCTAACAACAACAGGCCTCAATAGGATAATGATGTCAATTATCCCCAAATTGGTATATAGATTTAATGAAGTTCCAATAAAAATATTTTAAAAAACCAACATGTTTTTAGTGGACAAATTGACAAGCTCTATCTAAAGTATATGTGGAAAAGCAAAAATCCCAAAATCTTTAAGCCACTCCTGTAAAAGAAGATGATGGGGAAAATTACCCTACAAGATACTAGGACTTACTACAAAGCTATTAAAACAGACTGTCATATTTAAGGCACAGACATGCATAAGGAAAAATAAACTGACCAATGTAGAGGACAGGAGAGCTCAAAATAAAACCCACATGAATATGGAGATAATATGGGACACAAAGTGTACTGTAGATTTGTAGTGGAAGGGCAAGACTACTTAGAACTGATGTTAGCATCAAATGATTACCAATGAGGGAAAATATGAATCTTCATATTACACCATACTCAAAAATGTGCAATTTCAAATGCGGTTTGGTAAAGCAAAACTTTAAAACTTTCTAAATGTATAGAGAAATACCCGAAGAAACCTATGTAAGGGAAATTTTCTTAATGGATAAATTTGACTACATTAAAATTAAAAACGTATCAGTTCATGAAAAGACATAATAATCAAAGTGAAAATACAATATTAAAACTGGGAGATAACATATGCCCAACATATGACCAATCTGGATTCTACATTTGGAAAGTAGAGTATATTTTTTTTTAAAATCTCCTACAATCAATATGAAAAATACAAGAACTCAAAAGACAAATTAGCAAATCTTATAAGAGATATTTAATGGAAAATAACCATGGAAAAATGCTTAACCTTATCTGTAATCAGGGAAATACAATTTAAGACTATAATGAGATACATTTTATACCCACTAGATAAGCAAAGGAGCCCTGGTGGTGCAGTGATTAAGAGCTTGGCTGTTAACCAAAAGGTCGGCAGTTCGAATCCACCAGCCACTCCTTAGAAGTCCTATGGGGCAATTCTACTCTGTCCTATAGGGTCGCTATGAGTCAGAATCGACTCGGCAGCAATGGGTTTTAGAGAAGCAAAAAATAAGAAATCCAACGATATCAAGTGATTGCAAGGATTTAAAACAATGTGAAACCTTATATCCTGCTGGTCTAAGTGTAAACTAGTACAACAGTATTGGAAAAAAATGTGAAATTATTTTTAAAGTATAAAATACACAAAACTTATGTCCCAACAATCCCATTCCTAGGTATATACCCTTGGAAAATTCTTGAATACATGCACCCCGACACATGCACAAAACTTTAATACCATCATGGCTCACAACAGGAAAACCTGTGAAGTGCCTAAAGGTCCAAATACAAGGTATGGACCTATAAATTGCGGCATAGTCACAAAATTCTCTCAAGCGCTTAGATCCCATTAGGAGATAAAGGCTTTCATAAGGAAGTATCTACAGCACAAACAATGTTATTTGTTCATTTTCCTCCCAAGCACACGTGAAGACCACATTTCCCAGCCCCTCCTTGTACCTCGGAGGGACCATGTGCCTGAGATTCTGGACAATTCCCTGTCTGGCCATAAAATGTCCTGTGCAGTCTTTTGTTCTTCCTCTTCACCATACCCTCACTCTGCAAGTCCACCCTCACTCCCAACCCTGGCTATCGTGGCCAGAAGGAAATAATTCAGAAATGGTGAACTATGTAAGAGCCATACTCCAGAGTTCATTCCTTGAAAGAGAATCATCTAGAAGAGTTGCACAACCAACATCTACATCCATCTTTTTCATTTAGCCACTGAGACTTTGAGTTTACATGCTATAGCAGTTGCTATGGAAGTCTGACGTAGCAGTTGAGACCATGGGCTTAGAGATCAGACCCAGGAATTGAATCTTCTTAGCTCTACCACTTAATACAACCTTCAGTAAGTTGCTTCATCTTTCTCTACCTTCATTTACTTGTAAGTAAAATGGGGATAATAACAATCCTGGTGCAGAAAGTTGCTGTGAAGAACAAATAGACAGATACATGTAAAGTACTCACAGTAGGGCCTAGCACCTGGCAAGAATTCAAATGTAAGATATCATCATTATTGCTGTTGAGAGAATGTACTGACCATCCTTAGTGTTCTAGACTTCTTAAAAGTGCTATTTTCTCATTGTAAGTTAATCAGCTTGCACTCTTGTTTATACATAAGCTTCTTGCTAATTTGGTTGTCATAAACTATCTCTGCTCAAGTGATTAGATTGAGTTTGTGAACCTGAAAAGCTGAGAACCTGGCTCTGGAACAAGTTGCCTTCACCAACATATTGCCACCAAGTGAGGTTCTGAATGAGTGGCTAGCTGGTCTTCCCAGAGGATATCTTATCTTGTCTCCTTTAAAAAACAGCAGAAGAATTCAGTAAAATAGAATAAAATAGTCAATTACAATGATTTTGGTTCCTCCTGGCAAAATGAATTCTGGTCCTGAGCAGCCACTCAAGATACAACAATCGGTCTCTATCTATTCACCTGGAGCAACAGAGGAAGAAGGAGAGACATGAATAGAAAGAGGATATGGAATGTGTGGCTAATTGCATACATGAACAATTGCCTCTTTTGCCATGAGACCAGAAGAATTGGATGGTGCCCAGATACCATTACCAAACATTTTAATCAAAGATTCTACACAAAAATCCTGGTCAAAGGGGGGAAAATACAGAACAGAATTTCAAATTCTCAGGGAATCCACACTTTCTGGATCCATGAAGGCTGGCTGAAACCCTGAAACTATTGCCCGGAGATAATCTTTAAACCTAAACCAAAAATATCCCCTAAAATCTTCTTAAAAGCAAACAAGAGTTTAGCTTAACTAGTAAAAATGCCTGCCTTGAGCATTGTGCTCTATTAAGAACTATCTAAATGGGATCAAAGTGACAAAAGCAACTCAAAAGATTACACAGGAACCTTAGTGGGCAGGGAGTTTACGTTAATGAAGAAGGAACAAGTCAGAAAGGAAGGGTGAGAGTGGTTACACAACTTGAAGAATGTCATCATCGTCACTGAATTGTACACGTAGGGACAAATGGTTGAATTGGTGTGTGTTTTGTTGTGTATATTCTCAACAACAAAAACAGTTTTTTTTTTTTTAAATTCCCATTAGATATTCCTGTTTTTCCCCTAAAAATCTTCACTGGCAGCCAGTCTCTGCATTTTTTTTTTTTTTTTTTTTCTCCCTCTTCCTTGTTCTTTTTAGATCTCTAAAATTCCCTTCTAATAGTCAAGCAATTCATTTCTGGCTTCATGCTATCCCATCCAGCAAAATAAAAGCTCCTTTAACAGCAGTTCTGAAACCAACTATTGTTTTCAGCCATGTGGCCTACTCACAGTCATCTCAAAAACCAAACCAAAGCTGTTGCCATCGAGTCGATTCTGACTTACAGCAACCCTACAGGACAGAGTAGAGTTGCTCCACAGGGCTTCCAAGGAGCGGCTGGTGGGTTCAAACCGCTGACCGAGCTCTTAACCACTGCGCCACCAGGGCTCCATTCAGTCATCTAGTGAGCAAAATCTGTTCAAGGAAGGAACTAGCCGTTGGTCTCTTCTATTAAGAAATTAAGATTTCTTCAAATCATTATGCGTAAATCTCTTCATCTTTTGTAAAGCAGATAATAACACAAAAGCTAAGTATTATTCTCCCCATTTTTCAGACCAAAAAAAAAAACACAGAAAATTTATGTAATTTGGCAAAGAACGTGGTACTACATACAATGGAATAGATCACTGAATCTCCATTTCATCCCATTTCTAGTTAGTGGCTGAGTAGTCAATTCATTCAAATTACACTGATGTTAACTTGATTTCCTTATTTATTGACTGAAGCCATTAGGTTAAAATGTTCCACATATTTAACAGAGTGTATTTGGGAAAATTCCCAGGTATACGGAAAAATGAGGATATATTTCAAATGTTCTACACCAAAACCCAAGCAACCAGCTCGATCTCAGAACTATGCAGCTTTTTTCTTTTATCTTCATTACCTCCCTGTAGGGTTGCTATGGGTCGGAATCGACCCTACGGCAATGTGTTTGGGCTTGGATTTCCCTTAGTCTGGGTTTCTTAAAAAGCAGAGTCTAAAGTAGAGAGCTTATGAACTATTATTTTATTAGGAAGTTTAATCTCATGAAGCAGATGTGAAGGACAAAGTCGGTGAAGCAGGGCAGGGGGGAACATAATACAAGAACGTGTTATCCAACGGGCCCTTGCTCAATGTGACTGGTGCCTTGGAAATGTACCTGAAAAAGCCTCATAAACAGTGTCAGGACCATCCCTTAGAGGAGGCAAAGGGCGAACAATTTATCCGCTGGTTTCCCACACTCAGTGGACACAGGTTTGCTCTTAAAATATGAACTCCTTACATGTCTGAGTTGCACACGTGAGCGTCAATAGGGAAGCCCTCTGGACTGGAGGCGAGAGGCGCACAGTGGAGGCAGGAGGTGAGGCACTCTCAGGTTGCGCCTGCACGAAGATAGTCAGAGCCCCGCGGAGCTGGAACAAGAGACACGTGAGGCCACGGGGATCTGACGTGGTGCATAAGAGAAGTGTGATTCAATATTATCAGCCTCATTTAGAAAAAGACACCATTGGTACTGCAACTACT
>NW_004443940.1:23933902-23935834 GCF_000243295.1 Trichechus manatus latirostris | reverse complement strand
GGTGGGAATTCTGCCACTGAACTACCAATGCCTCTTATCTGAAGTTTAGCATCAGTGTATTCCTTTGGACATTCTTTGTCAGTATCTGAAAATTAAAAAAAAAAAAAATTAAAGTCTCCCTCTAGTGTTCAAACTTCTGTTCTATGATTTTGTTGGCTATTTAATAGACCAGTAAATTCCAATAACAAAATATTGTTTAATCTTCTAGAATAAAATTCAAGTTGTTTTGTGATATTGAATTGTTCAGTCTAAGACAGGGGCCAGTTATTTTTTTTTTTTCTGGAAAGGGCAGAAAGTGAATATTCTGGAAAGGACAGATAGTGACTATGTTAGGTGTTACAGGGCACATAAGGTCTCTTCTTTGTATTTTATCTTATTTTATTTTGTTTTAACAACCTTTTGAAAGCGTAAAAATCATTTTTAGTTCACTGGCCAACCACTAAAACAGGCTGGGCCTAGGCAGTAGATTCCTGATCTGGGTAAGGGATGCTACCTATTGTTAAAAGATACATAATTTTTAATTTTTATATCTACTTATAATTAATATCATTTAATTTATTATATAAACATGTGTACATATGTGTGTGCGTGTGTGTGTGTACTGCTACCATTATGATATAGTTTGTCTTCAAAGGTAAATACTTATAATGCCAGGTCCTTTACACATATTTGTTTATAGAATTTATGCTTAGGTTAGCATTTGAAGAAGAATCATGGCATTTTGGTAGGTTCCTAAAATTGAAAAGAACCCCTCTCTCAGTGCAGAAATTCTTACTACGACATCACTAAAAGAGAGTCTTTTAACTTCTGGCCAAAATGTTTCCATTACACTTCTTTATAAGACTTCCTGTCTAATAGTCAGATGGCTCTAATTGTTTAAATTTCTGAATTACATGCAGTTTGTTGAAATCTATTTGAAATATCAGTCCGCATGTGGTAATTCTGATCTTTGGAAATACCCAGACCCTGTCTATGCTATCTTCTGTATTATGGCTCTTCAAATATTTGCAGATATTATATCCCCATATCAGACTGCCCTTCATCTGAAATTTTGAGACACCATAAGCAACTGAGTTGCAGAACCTATCTTTGAACTTGCTGTTGTTTCAGACACAGGGCCTGGCTTTGCTAATTATTAGCCTGGTTACTTTGGATAAGTCACTTAAGCTCACTGAACTACAGAGAAGCGAAATGTTACCGTGGTTGAGTGCAAGCACTGCAACCACAATGACTGAGTTTAAATCCCAACTCCACCTCTTGTTAGCTGCAAATTACTGAACACCACTGTATCTCTGCTCCTCATCCATAAAAAATAGGTAATAACACCACCTGCATCGTAGGCTTCTTGGAGAAAATCCATGTAAAATGTAGAAAATACTCAATAATGGCTTATTATTATCATACGTATTTTGTATCAATAGTTATACATGTACTTTTCAGTAGCTGATTAACATTTCCTCATAAAGATGTACGACAATTCATTTAACAATTCCCAACCATGAAGTAATTTTCTAGTTTTGCCATTTTAAATTAACAATGCAAAAAATACCTTTGTGCGTAAATCTTTGTCTCTAAATGAACTAAGATTTGTTTCTAGATGTAAAATTACTGGGTAAAGGAGTTTGAACTCATCAAGTCTTATATTGCTCTGCTGTTTTCAAAACTATTATACCAGTATGCCCTTCCACCATTAGTTTTTGAGCGACCATCTAACTGCATCTTCATCATATTAGCAGTTATTACTTTTTTAAGTACTTGCTAATTTTTAGGTGTATCAGTCACATTTTTTATAGTAAAGAGCCCAACTCTCTTGTAACAGTTTTAAATAAATGGGGGAAATTATTCAGGAACATACATATATATTAAAGCTTTGTGAAGTGTTTCAGTAAGAAAAAAAAATCTTTTGAACACATTAAATCAAGTGTTTCCTAA
>NW_004443940.1:23924155-23932139 GCF_000243295.1 Trichechus manatus latirostris | reverse complement strand
TCAACATCATTAGTCATAGGGAAATTCAAATGAAAACCACAGCAAGATATCACTTCACACCCTGTTATCAAAAAATGGATACTAACAAGTGTTGGTAAGGATGTGGAAAAATTGGAACCCATTTACGCTGCTGGTGGTAATGTAAAATGGTGCATTCACTTTGGTCACCAATTTGGCAGCTCCTCAAAAATTAAACATAGCATTACCACATGAGCCAGCAATTTCACTCCCAGAGAAGTGAAAATATATGTCCACACAAAAACTTGTACACAAATGTTCATGTAAGCATTATTCACAATAGCCAAAAAGTAGAAACAACCCAAATGCCTACCAACTGATGAATGGATATACAAAATGTGGTACAATGAAATAAAATGGAATAGTATTTGGCCATAAAAGAAGAATGAAGTACTGATACATGCTACATTATAAATGAACCTTGAAAAATTTATGTTAAGTGAAAGAAGCCAGTTACAAAAGACCTATATTGTATGAATCTATCTATATGAAATGTTCAGATTAGGAAAATCTATGGCAACACAAAGTGAAGTAGTGGTTGCAATAAAGAAGTGGTAAGGAGGTTCGTGTGCTAATGGATATGGGATTTCTTTTGGGGGTGATGAAAATGTTCTAGAAATAGATAGTGGTGATGTTTGCACAACTCTGAGAATATCCTAAAATCCACTGAGTTATATTCTTCAAACTTGTGAATTTTATGGTATTGGAGTGTGGTTACTTTTGGGTTACCAACATCCAAATTATATCTCAAAGTGTTACTTAAAAACAAAAGAAAGAAAAAATGTATTCTCCTAGTCAATACTTCCAACAAGATAACCACAATCCCAACACTATAAATTAGTTTTACCTGATTTGACCGTCATATGAATAGAATAACAAAAAATATGTTATTTTGTGTCTAGCTTGAACAGGATGTTGCTCAGCATAATGTATGTGAGAGCCATCTGAACTACTGCATAGTTCATTCATTCTCGTTGTTGCATTTTATTCCATTGTATAACCCAAAATCCCATTGCCATTGTGTCGATTCTGACTCATAGTTATCCTATAGGACAGAGTAGAACTGCCCCATAGGATTTCCAAGGAGAAGCTGGTGGATTCGAACTGCTGACCTTTTGGTTAGCAGTCAAGCTCTTAACCACTGCACCACCAGGGCTGTTTGTACTGTTAATGGAGATTTAGTTTGTTTCCAGTTTCTGGCTACTGCAAATAGTGCTGTTATGAATGTTCTTTTAAGTATATGTGGTACTTTTGATAAATATGTGTGTGCATTTCTTTTGGTTACGTTCCAAAGTGTGGAATCGCTAGAACATGGGTTACATGTATGTTCATGATTAGTGAATACTTTCAGTTTTCTAAATTGACTGAATTCAGAAATACAGTCTCTGACAAGGCGTATAGAAAATTCCAGTTGCTCCACATCCTTACAAATGCTTTGTAATGTTTTATCTTTTTAATTTTTGTAATACCGTTGAGTGTATAGTGGTTGTCACTGTGGTTTAAATTTGCATTTCCCTGCTGAACAATGAAGTTTAGCAACTGTTATTGGTCATTTCCATTTCTATGTAAATTTAGGATCAGCTCATCAATTTACACACACACTAACACACACCTGCTGTGATTTTGATTTGGATTGTGTCGACTATCTAGATCAGTTTCGAGGAAATTATATCTTACCAATATTTAGTCTTCCGATCTATGAACATGGTATATACCTCCATTTTTCCAGGCCTCTTTAATTTCTCTCAATAATGTCTTATAAAGATCAATATTAGTCTAGCATATCTTTCATTAGATTATTCCAAGATATTTGATGTTGTAAGCAATAGCATTCCCTTCTGAGAGAATGTAAACCAATAAGGACCCCAGCAAGAATGCTAGGGCACAATCAAATTAGGATAATTGGATTTGTTTACAAGGAGATTGTTAACAATGGTGTGGGCAACTGTAGGAAACTTCAAGAGATAGTACAGTAACTAAGAGCTGTTTCTGTTGCCAAAACATGACAAGAGAGAACAGTTTTAAGAACCCAAAAGGATTGATTTGCTATGAGAGGAGCAGACATCTTTGGAAGAGGGACACAAAAAAGATTTCCTTATCCTGGGTACATCACCAACATACATCTATCCACATAACCACCCTGCTGGTGCATAATTTTTCCTAACTGTAAAGTCTTAATCTCAAACTGACATGTTCCCTTGTTTCAGTTCAGGATTTCTTCAAAACTTGCCCTTTGAACTCTATCCCTGCAATATATAGTCTGTCTCCTCTTCTTCCAGGTTATATTCTATTTTGGCACATTTCTGCCCACACAGCTCATCACTATCCTCTTCTGACTCCCATTTGCGGAATACCTGTGGCTGGTTGCAGAGCCAAATTTTGAAACAAAATAATAATGAGTTTAGAACCCAAACTCTTAACCATAGCTACTGACTCAAAAAACTTCCAGACTTTAGCAAAATGTTGTACTCCAGCTGGAGGCAGCAGCAAAGATAAGACAATGGCAAGACAGCAGCTAAAGGAATCAAGTGTCAGCAAGTTCAATGGCTACAGTTAACCATGGCAAATTTACTGGTTAACTTCCAGATTTATTAAATTCAGAATCCTATTGAGTAATGTGTACAATTCAATACAGCTTCTCTATTTCTTGTTGCTTATATCTCACATACAAAGAACAAAAGCTAAACAGTTTCCCTAGCTACAGTCTAGATTTGATCTAAAATTCCTTCCAGCTCTGGAGTGCTGTGATCCCTTATACAGGCTTACAAACACTTTATAATCTTGAAATTTCTGAAACAATATAATTACCACTATCTTGTTGTTATTTCAGAGTCCTGGTAGCACAGTGGTTAAGAGCTACGGCAAGCTACGGTTGCTAACCAAAAGGTTGGCAGTTCAAATCTACCAGCCACTCCTCAGAAGCACTATGTGGCAGTTCTACTTTGTCCTATAGAGTTGCTATGAGTCAGAATTGACTCAACGGCAATGGGTTTGGTTTTTGTCTTTATTTCTGCCATGACCTTCTCACTAATTCTCCAAATCCATTCTTGTTTGTCTCTGATTCCCCTTTTCATACTGCAACCAATGTATTCATTCTAAAACAATATCTCACAAAGACAGTCCCCTATTTAAAATCCTTCCATCAGGAGTATAATTCAAGATACTTATCAGTAGATACTGGCTTGGAGCCAATCCATCTGACTGACTGCACCACTCAGACCTCCATTCAAGAGTTGACTGCCTCCAGCTGCTGCACCTTTTGATCTATCTCAATGTTCATGCAGAGGGCACACTTCCCCCTAGCTGACCACAAATAATGGCAGGGCACAACAGGGTCCCTGGGGCCAGGACTCCACTAACAGACACCAAGTACTCCTCATTAGCCTAGCCAAGACTTTCTCACATCTGAGCAGCAGTCTGAGACTCACCCACTCTTTCCTTCCCTCTCTCTTCTCACAGGTGCCAGAGCTGCATCGTGGTCTGAAGACTCTTCCTGCCAATTCCTGCTCCCTTCTTTTTCCTTCATGAGTATGTATCCTAATAAATCTCTGTGTCACGTCTTGACATCTACTTCTTGGAGGACCCAACTGACACACTGGCCATAGTACTGGAGTTCTGAAGTTCCCTCATGTGCCAAATATTAATCCTTGAGTTGCTTTATCATGTGGAATCCGGGAATTCTTGGAGGAGGGGTGGGGTATGCAAAAGCATTTGGTTGCTTGGGCAGTGAATATTTATCAAACAACTGATACAGAACTACTTTAGTATTTTAACAACCAGGACAGTCATATTTATGTATACCAACTAAATATCATCACTCTCTTCAATGGCTTTTGGGTAACTTATACATTTTACAAGATGCCTCATTTATTCATTCATTCAATAAAGTCTTTGGAATCCCATCAGAGTGACCAGCAAGTACAAGGTCCTGAGTAGAATTGGGCTTAGTAGGTGAGCTCAAGAACAGTAAGAAAGTCAGTGTGGCTGGATTATGGTGAGCAGGAGAAGAACAGTAGGACATGGGGTCAGAGAATGACCCAAAAACCACATCAATGGAGTCTGTGGTAAGAACTTTGGATTGTATGCTGAGTATGTTGGGACACCATTAAAGAGTTTTGTGTATGGGAATGACATGGCATGATTCATGTTTTCAAAGTTTACTCTGGATGGTAAATGGAGAATAAACTGAAAAGTAGCAAGAGTAGAAACTGAGCAAAATAGGATTTAATGCAATAGATTAAGCAAGAAATGATGGTGGCCTGGCTTAGGGTCTTAGAGTTTTAGCCACATGGTTACCTCATTCTGATAAGAATTAAAATAAATAAGCAATAACAACAATCAAAAATAGAAAAGAAAAGGTGTGAACTGTTAGACTTTCTCTAAACGATGTAAGATGTGAGAATTGAACATAAGCCATGTAAGACATGTAGAATGTAGGACAGTAAGAATTCTTTTCCTGAGAGTGAGATTCTACTACATTTCGGGACCTACCACATTCAAAAATTTATGCTTTCAGTCTTTTGATCTTATTTGTACAAGGAAAGTGTTAAAACCAAAAATAAAACATTCCTTATAAGTTACTTTTTATTACAAATATGACCAATATAAAAAAAGTTACATTTCTGGATTAATGCACATTTCTGCTTGTTATAGCTAAATCTGATTAATTCATATGTATTTTAATATTAGTTGTTGTTTGCATAAATAATCTCATAAGAATTTGACTTTTTTCATAAATCACTATCCACATTATAGTTGTCAGAATTTATTTAAATGTAACATAATCTGAAGACTTAACCTGGACAATATTTAATTTTTTTTACCTCAATAATTAATCATTTTCAAGATTCTCCACATGTCTCAGTGGAATTTTAATTTAACATACAGGGATATAATTGTATAATTAAGTATTAATTGGACTTGATCACATACAAATACAGTAACATCATTGTGCTTTTTCTAAAATTATTAGCGGACCAAAAACAAAGGAATTAGTCTCATAATTCTTGGAGAAAAATTGTTACTCAGATATTTGTGCTCCTAACATTTGAAATATCACCCTCCATCTTTTTACTTTCATGGTACATTTTATGCTATAAAGCCTCTATATGTTTAATCAACGGGCTAGTGAGCTTCAAATGTATTGGTGATGATAATATTAAGATTCAATCAGAAGTAAGGAAATTAATATGTAAATACTTGAGACCTAATGGGTTGACTGCCAGCTATTCTTGTCTCCATTTTCTCTAGGGACTGTTTCCTCACCCTGGACCCGCCTGCCATGATCTTTGAAAGCAGCTATGTTCCTTGAAAACATGAAAACTTGACCTCTGGCTTCAGGTATTACAGGTGTCAGACCCTGACCCAAGATGAGCCAATCAAAATCTTCCAAAATTTTGGAATTAATTACAAAATATTAAAGATGAATCAAGTTTGCTCTTTCGAACTTTCTTAAGTTATAAACTTAGAAGCTCTTAATAATGGTCATCTTTCTGTGAGCTCTGGTAGTGCGGTGGTGAAGAGCTCAGCTGCTAACCAAGAGGTCAGCAGTTGGAATCCACCTGCCTAGTGAGTCAGAATCAACTCAATGGCAATAGGTTTGTGTCGTACAGACTGAGGGGATGGGGGAAAGCAGTCTATAGTTAGAGAAGAAAGTAAAAGAGACATTCAGAGAAAATGGAAAAGAAACACAAAGCAAGGACTTCCTGGGCTCAGGTCCCGGATTCAGGATGTTTCTGAGGCCCAGCAGCATCTCCGAACTTAGATCCTATAACTTACCTCAGTACCCATCTGGGAAATTCTCCTTTTTCCTTAGTGATTTCTCTTACTTTCAACCAAAAGAGTCAAGATTAACATAATACCATCTCCAGCTGTTTTTTATTTTCTGATTTTAAAAGATGAATATGTATATCATCTTGTGGTTGTTATATCGCTACCACTGAATACAAAAAAATTCTCTCACTTCAAGGAAAGTAATATTTAGCATCCCTCGAATTTTCTGTTTGATCAGGCAAAACACTTTGAGTCTATACCAAAAGATCTGGAAATTACATGTGTTTTGAAATATAAAAATGTAATGAAAATAGGGGATAGTACTTGAAATGTTCAGTTACTTAACCATGATTGTGCTTTTTTAAATGTGTTTCCTGTGGACTGTGACAATATTTTAAAAAATTATATGAAGCCATATGAATTATTTGGTATTGTGCCAGTTATTAATTTATTTCCTGTCAGCTTCAAATTTGCCCTTCTCACCTGCTCTGCAAAAATGGCCCTTGGCTCTTTAAATACGTTTTCTTGGCCAGCTGGCGTGATGTCCAGCTTTGTCAGTAGAGAGTCCTGGAGAGACACTGCAGGAAGAAAGAGTGTTATCTCCTGTTTCAGGGGTATTGCTCACCAGGTTCCTTCAGTCCTTCTCCACTGCGGGCAGCTTCTCCAGGTCTGGCTCCTGCAGTGCACCTGGCTCCTCCGAATCCAGCCTCTGCAGTGCCAGCAGCTTCTCCAGCTTCAGGTTTTGGCAGTGCACAGCAGGCAGCAGCTTCCCCTGTATTGTCCCTCAGATGGTTTTGTAGTAGGTATCTCCAGTGAGACACATCCTTGTGAACAACTTTCCCCAGCACCCTAGGGGGTGGATTTCCTGCAAGTTCCAGAGAGTGGTCCAGTAAGTTCCACCAGTGTTGCAGCACAATGACTTCTCTGCTATCCAGTGAGCCAGGGCTATGCCCTCTCCAACAGGTCTGGAGCTCATCCCTCAGGGAGGTACGGGAAGAGGCTCACTCTTGAGAGCTCCGGCTCAGTCCTAAAGATAGTGGCTGCTCTTTGCATCTGCTATTCCATACTCTGTAGAGTTTTCTTTACTTCTTACAGCCAGCCCCTCATTACTCCAATCCCCTGTTATAGTTGATAATTCTTTAGTTTAAACTTCCCTGTTTACATTACCCTGTGGTTTCTCTCTTCTGAGAAACAGGCTGGTACACATGCAAAAGTCCTGTGGGAGCATTGCAAATGCTTATATTTTTTATATTTCTCTTTTAATTTTTGACATTGATTTGATCATGTTTCTGACATTAATAATTGACTTTGAAATTTAAACTAATACTAGGTATTTTCACATTCTCAAAGACAAGAATTTGGAATCAGGTTTAAAAATTGCAAAAAAAAAAAAAAACCCAATGCCCTTTGCACCCATGTTCATTGCAGCACCGTTCACAATAGCAAAAAGATGGAAACAATCTAGGTGCCCGTCAACGGACGAATGGATAAACAAATTATGGTATATTCATACAATGGAATTCTATGCAATGATAAAGAACAATGATGAATCCATGAAACATCTCACAATACGGATGAATCTGGAAGGCATTACGCTGAGTGAAATTAGTCAGTTGCAAAAGGGCAAATATTGTATACTACCACTGTTATAAGAACTCAAGAAAACGTTTAAACACAGAAGAAAACATTCTTTGATGGTTACAAGGGTGGGGAGGGAGGGAGGGGGTATTCACTAACTCGATAATGGACAAGAATTATCTTAGGTAAAGCAAAGGACAACACGCAATATGGGGAAAGTCAGCACAACTGGACTAAACCAAAAGCTAAGTTTCCTAAATACAATCAAACACTTCGAGGGACAGAGTAGCAGGGGCGGGGGTCTGGGAACCATGCTCTCAGGGGACATCTAGGTCAATTGGTATAACAAAGTTTATTAAGAAAATGTTCTGCATCCCACTTTGGTGAGTGGCATCTAAGATGCATCAATTGGTCTCAGCCCACCTGGAACAAAGGAAAATGAAGAACACCAAAGACAAAAGGAAAATATTAGCCCAAGAGACAAAAGGGCCACATAAACCAGAGACTTCATCAGCCTGAGACCAGAAGAACTAGATGATGCCCGGCTACCACCAATGACCACCCTGACAGGGAATACAAGGGGAGTCCCTGATGGAGCAGGAGAAAAGTGGGCTGC
>NW_004443940.1:23922011-23923700 GCF_000243295.1 Trichechus manatus latirostris | reverse complement strand
GTTGAACTATCTTCACATGTAAATAGAGAATCTGTTACATTGTCAGTTGGCTATCTGTATCTTTGACCTTTTCCTTCTTACAAAGCAACCGATTAAAGGAATGTTTTTTATACACAGGAGTCCCTGTGTGATGCAAATGGTTAACATGCTCCGCCGCTAACCAGAAGGTTGGCAGTTCCAAGATGCCTTGGAAGAAAGGCCTGCTGATCTACTCCCAAAAAATCAGCCACTGAAAACCCTATGGGGTATAGTTCTACTCTGACACACTGACGCACATGGGGATGCCATGAGTCAGCACCGACTTGGTGGCAGCTAGTTCTGGGTTTTTTTGTTTGTTTGTTTTCTTATACATTAAAGCCTACCTTTAAAATAGTGGGAATGTGGAGTGGCAGGTGTGCAGAACACCTGGGATACAGAGAAATATAGAAATAGGGAGGGTGATCCTAATGGGTTTTTAAATAAAATATAAAATGATTAGACGAATGTGGCAAGGAAATTTAAAAAATGGCCCTGGTAAAAGAAAAATCATGAACAGGAAAATAAATAAATAAATAATGTTCCAGGCTTTATGTCTCTCCTGCTCTCTATCTCATTTCTCCGGTTCATTCCTTGGACGATCTCATCTCATCTCATGGATTTAAATTCCTTCTCATTCTGCCCTTTCCCCATATTTATATCTCCACTTCAGATCTCAACCCTGAATTCCTGAGTTGTAAATCCAAGTACCTACTCCATATCTCTACTTGCATGTCTAATATACATTTCAAAGAGAAAAAGTCTGAGGTTGAATTACTGATTCCCCCCAAACTTGATCCACCCACAATCTTCCTCATCTCAGTTAATGGCAACTCCATTCTTGCAGTTGCTCAGGCAAACGTTATCTTTTATTCTTCTCTCTCTCTCTTTCTTGCCCACCATGTCTAATCCATAAAAAATTCACTTGGATTTCTGTGAAATAAGCCTTCTCACTATGTTTCCCAGTTACTATGTTCTCATGTGAAAGTATTTATGGTGAGACTAAGCTATTCCCAGTCTTCAGTCATAGTGGCCATTCTCTCCTTGATGTCATTCACTGTTTGCAGGTATTACTAGCTACCTGCCTTTTTAGCTTCTAAACAGTAAATAATGTCTTTGCAATAAGGAATAATGCATTGCAGTGGCACTTTTCAAGAGACTAGAACTCCTATAAGTTATTCTTACCCTACATTGAATCTTAGGGCCCAATCATTGCTTCCACATGCAGCAGGTGGCATGCACCACTGTGAGCAGTTCTACAGTATTCCAGGGCAGCTGTTTCTGCTTCTTAGCTGTTAGTACTGCTTTTGTTATAATGAAGAATACATAGTAGTGGTAATTTTCCTGAGATTCAAATTTCTTGAGTTTTATTTATTTGGCCTGTCAGTACTTCTGCAGTTATGAAGAATGCATTGTAGTGGTAATTTTCCTGAGATAAAAAACTCTTGGCTTTATTTATCTGGCTGTAAGTACTGCTTTTGCAGTAAGGAAGAATGCTTTGTACCATGTTTTGAAAAAGTTTCATGAAAAATACTAAAAAGGCTAAGAAGGAGACTAGAATAAAATGCGCATGCAGCCATTACCAGGTAGGTGTCTTCATGTTTTACCTCATGTTTTGCAAATTTTCAAGAAATAAAATGAATAAATAAAATTCACTTGGCTCTGCCTTCAAAA
>NW_004443940.1:23918268-23921635 GCF_000243295.1 Trichechus manatus latirostris | reverse complement strand
CTCACTCCTCATGACTCATTCTCCACTTCATTCAAGTCTTCGCTCAGGAAGCATCATTTCAACAAGGTCTTCCTGGCCTGGTCACTCTATTACTAAATTCAAACCCTTTCTCTCAAGAATCCCCAGCCCCCATATTCTGCTGCATCTACTTTTTTCCATCGCACTTATCTCCTCTAACATACTAATGATTTACTCACTATGATTATCTGCCACACTACCTAGAATGTGGGCTCCAGGAAAACCATTCTCACACTCTACCCAATGCCCAGTGGATATTATTAACTAAGGTAACACCAAGTTCTCCATGTGTGCCCCAAAGACCAAATAGTAGATTTCTATTCGGAATATAGTTTATTCATGGTGATGCCTAGGTCATGCCTGAGTCCCCATGGAAAATTCTTCAGGTAGAGTGTATCCTGAGGGAAGAAAGGGGGAACTTAAAAATCTAACCTCTTTTGCCACAGTTAATTGAATGTACTGTTCATGAATGAGACTCTAAAAACTACCTGACGTTTAGCATCTCACGAAGTAGGTACACAAATTTAACCTCAGCCGTCATACTTTATGTGAGACTTTTCCAAACTGAATTAAAATGTGTGACTATCTGGGAGCTAGCCTGATTGCCCCCGACAGTTTTTTGTGGATCTCTGTAAGAACTAAGGATCCCTGGTGGTGCAGTGGTTAAGCGCTCGGCTACTAACCAAAAGGTTGGTGGTTCGAACCCACCAGCCGCTTTGCGGGAGAAAAATGCAACAGTCTGCTTCCGTAAAGTTTACAGCCTTGGAAACCCTATGGGGCAGTTCTACTCTGTCCCTATAGGGTCACTATAAGTTGAAATCAACTCAACGGCAACAGATCTGTGGTTATTGTTATTGTTATTAAGTGCCATGGAGTCCATTCCGATTCATAGGGACCCTGTGTACAACAGAACGAAACACTATCTGGTTCTGCACCATTCTCACAATCCTAGCTGTGTCGGAGCCCATTGTTGCAGCCACTGTGTCAGCCCATCTTGTTGAGGGTCTTCTTTTTTATCGCTGACCCTCTACTTTACCGTCATGATATCCTTCTCCAGGGACTGGTCCCGCCTGATAACGTGTCAAAGTAAGTGAGAAAAAGTCTCATCATCCTCACTCTAAGGAACATTCTGGCTGTACCTCTTTCAAGACAGGTTTGTTCATTCTTTTGGCAGTCCATGATATATTCAGTATTCTTCACCAACACCATAAGTCAAAGGCATCAATTCTTCTTCAGTCTTCCTTCTTCATTGTCCAGCTTTCACATGCATATAAGATGATTGAAAATAACATGGCTTGGGTCAGATGCAACTTAGACATCAAGGTAATATCTTTGCTTTTTAACACTTTAAAGAGGACTTTTACAGCAGATTTGCCCAATGCAATGCGTCTTTTGATTTCTTGACTGCTGCCTCCATGGGCGTTGATTGTGGATCCAAGTAAAATGAAATCCTTGACAACTTCAATCTTTTGTCTATTTGTCATGATGTTGTTTATCGGTCCAGTTGTGAGGATTTTTGTTTTCTTTATGTTGAGGTGTATTCTGTAAGAACTATAAAATATTACCAGCACAGAGACATAAAATGGAAATGATTAGAAATATACATTTTAAAAGGAAGTGAATTCACTACAATCTTGCCCCAGATCTATGGCTGAAAATGTAGCTCATTGAGACTTTATTAGCAGAGTAATCAGGGAGCCTTTAAATACTCTTGTCCCACTAAACCACATGCCTTTTTACCTCCCCTCCCTTCAAGTCTCCAGTCAAACCCCACCTTCTCAGAGAGGCCTCACTGGCTAGTCTTTCAAGCCAGCAACCTGCACCTCCCTGCCTGGCATTTCTGATTGCCCTTTTCCTGGTAAACACCTTGTCACTTCCTGTATAATGCCATAGAATTGCCTTATTTATGTTGTTCATTGTTTATTGTCTACCACTCTCCATTAAAATTTAGGCTCCAAACACAGAGATTTTTGTCTCTTTTTTGGGGGGGGGGGGTTTGGGGGAGACCATTAATGTCATCCAACAACATAGAACAGTATCTGGCCAATGATAATTGCTCAGTGAATGTTAGATTGAATTGAAACTGGAGAACTGTTATTTATTATATGAGTCTTTAAAATAACAATGACATTTCTGTCCATATCGGGATTTTTCTTTTTTTTAATTTTAGCATAATAGGTTGTGTTGTCAGTAGTGAGAACAAAAAAATAACCAGGAAACAATATGGTGCCTATTGATGAAGAAATAAATGCAAATAGATTAGGTAATAGATGATGAAGTAAAGAACAGAAGACCTGAAAGTTCATATGAATATTATGATTATTTATAATCAAAGGACCCTCAACCATTACCACATACCACCATGACCACCATACACTCTATTGCAGCATTCTTGCACTGATATAAATTCATCAAAAAATAAGAAAATAGCAGAGTCATAGCCTTTTTTCTGATTGCATGGCAACCTAAAACAGATCTCACACTCAATACATTCTAAACCATGAGTAGGTTTAGGAGAGAGACCTGCTGTGCACAAGAAGAAACTAATCATTCAAGAATTCAAACATTGGAAGTTGGGTTTTTCATACAGCAGCTTTTGTTACAATCCAAGAGACTCTTATCCAATAGACATAATAAATTGAGCTTTGAATAATTCATTTGTAAACTGCTGACTCACATTTTTTAATGGCTGTGAACAGACTTAAGTGGCAAATCAGAAAATTAAAATCTAAACTTCATGGTTAGAGAAGAGACAAATCTAAATCTGTTGGGGGAGGGTAGAATGGGGACTTGGAGCTACAGAGCATTGGAAGAGCCTGGTACTGTCTCCTGAAGCTGAGCCAGTACCTGGAGACCACCTCCTTCTGGCCCTGTTGGCCCACCTTGTATGATCCTCACCATAGGCTATGGGCAATCACTCAAGGACATCCCTACTTGTCCCCACTCCCCACCTTCTGTGTGCATCTCTCAACAAGCCAGACTCTGGCTCTGCACCAAGCTTCACCAGACCTTTGAACCTGGTCTTTATAGTGCATCCTCAGGACGTGGCTCTCAGCTTTCTCTAACATATTTTGACTGTGATCACTCCACCCACTCTGCCAACTCAAGAATTTACCAGACAGGCCCTTGCCCCTTTCTGCCCTTCAGGATCTCAGTCTTGTCCCCTTCTCACAGTTGGGGTGTGGGAAAGGTTGAGGGAAAGTAGATTTAAGCAGTTTGAATATAAGGCTTATACTCTTTAATTATAAATGAATCAGAATGTTGTCAACTTCTAAAAATCTTATGAAGGCTTTCCTATTGCTATTGTAACAAGCTCAGTGGCTTAAAACAACACAAATTTATCTTACAC
>NW_004443940.1:23915340-23916799 GCF_000243295.1 Trichechus manatus latirostris | reverse complement strand
TGGATCCTCTGAGGCAGACCCTGTACAGGACACCCTCAGGTCTCTGCCCTGCTTGGGCAAGTGTTACCACTCTTTCAGCTCCCCCAGCAAGCCTCCTACCCGAAGCTCTTACTCTGTGGGCCAGCTAGCCCACCACCGCTGTCTCTTGGCATCTCGCACTGTCTTCAGTGTTACAGCTTTCTCTTCCAGGTCTAGAAGGTTCTTAGTGCAGGGAACCCAGGTCCAAAAGACACACCCTACTCCAGGCTTTTCTTGATGGTAATGAGGTCCTCCTGTACCTCTGTGGGATTGGCCCTTATATAAGCCTACTCATTGCCAGTTTCAAGGCATGGTCCTCTCAGCAGGACCACGGATGAACCAATCCCTTCAGTATACTATATGTCACTCAATTTGCATAGTCCCAGCCAATTATTTTGTGGGAGTTACAAGACCATGGCTAGTAAGGTCATATAAAAGCAATTCACTGTACTGAAAATATCTTCAATTCTCTCTCTCTCTCTGTCTCCTGGCTCTGCTTCTATTGCTGTATCTCTTTCTCTGACTCTCCTGCCTTTCCCTTTTTATTAGAACCCTGTGATTACATTGGTTCCATCCATATAATCCAGAATAATCTCCCCGTTTCAATATTCTCAACTTACACACATCTGCAAAGTCCCTTTTGCCGTATAAAATCACATATTCACAGGTTCTGGGAATTAGAATGTGGACATCTTTAGGGGAACACTATTCTGCCTATCAATGGACCTTTAAATGTTCTTTATATTTTAGATTTACAGATAAAGTTTGTCCCAGGTAGACTTTGACCAGGCCTGGGGTGCAGGGCTTTCCTGAAGGCTGATTAACACTCAATCCTGGCTGAGATGATTGACTGAGTGACTGGCTCAAATAAACACTTGGAAAGAGAAGGGAGTTGCTCTCAGAGAGACAGCACTGCATGGCTGTCTAGAGCTAGGACTCTGGAGTCAGGCTGACCAGGACACATGTCCCAGCTGTGCCACTTACCACCACTATGAATTTGAACCAGTTACTTCAATAATACTCACACAAATGAGACTTGGTATATAAAATGCATATAATAGATTAAGCATTTCAGTAAATCTTTCCTGACATCATTACAACTAATGATATTAAGAAACAAAAATAGCCTGATTTCTGATTTGAAGAGCATCGTTTATGAAGTAAGGAAGAGGACTTGCTCTAATTTCTGCAGCCTGATATCCAGGGCAAGGCTGGAAAGCTTTGCAGCAGCAAAGAAGGGCAGAAGGCATCTCTGAACATGTCACAGGCAGAAAGTAGAATTATGAAGTATGATACTCTTTTCTGATGAAATCCTAGGAAAGTTTTAAAAAGAAGAAATCAGGGTCAGAAAGACTCCTATGAAGCTTAAAATCTCGTTGCTGTCAATTCCAAATCATAGCAACCCTACAGGACAGAGTAGAACTGCCCCATAGGGTTTCCA
>NW_004443940.1:23912406-23913632 GCF_000243295.1 Trichechus manatus latirostris | reverse complement strand
GCAGTGGTTAAGCTCTCTGCACCAAAAGGTCGGTAGTTCTAACCCACCAGCTGCTCTGTGGGAGAAAGTTACGACAGTCTGCTTCCATAAAGATTACAGGCTTGGAAACCCTATGGGGCAGTTCTTCTCTGCCCTATAGGGTCACTATGACTCAGAATCGACTGGAGAACAAAAGGTTTTTTTATCTCCAAAATGAGAATCATATTAGATGTGCTATTTTTAAATAAAAATATTTCATTTTTCCCCTACATATTTCAACTTAATGAGCCCATTGACTCCTTATTCTGAAGTGTGAGAATATCATATTACTTATTCATTCACTTCACTTCCCACAACCATCGCTGAATAGCTATGGTATTGTTTTTATGATATTTAAGTTTTCAACATTTGCATTCTATCTTGTGATTATAATTTCCATTTACCGTTAGTTCTATATTTAATGGACCTGATTTCACCACCAGCTTCAGTGTTACTCTGAGTTTTATGTTACTTGTGGTTTTAAGATGGTTATTCTTTTGGTTGACTGAGTGTCAACATTCTGATAAGGATTCACAGCTATTATTTGCCCTAATTCCTACATGCTTGAGAAGATCTATGGCCTTTATATGCGACCATCCATTTTTGACCTGAAATTCTTTAGTAACATTTTTTAAATTATTTTATAATGATTAATTACTTTATACATTTGAGAAAGTGGGAAGTAATGAATTGAACTAGCCATTTGAGAAAGTTAATGCAATTGGTTGTAGACCTGTAGAGTGTAAAATAAAAATAAGGTAGAAAGAATAATAAAACGAACAGCTATGCACCTATCACTTAATTAGGGAAGTTGAATACTAAGACTCACATTAAGGCATCCTGTTAACCCTGTGTACCTCCTTCCCATTCCTCTCCCTGACACGTGTTTATTAGGTCCTTGCTATCTGAGTTTTACTCTGTATCTGTTTTTGAAAACTATCATTTTACACTCTATGTATTCTTCAGGATGTGCTTTATCCACACGTTATGCTTCTGAGGAACATCCATGCTGAAATTTATAGCAGTAATTTGTTTGTTTTTCATGTACTGTATGAATATGCTGCATTGTATTTATCTACTCTTCTGCTGATGGAAAAAATGTATTTTTTATATTCTAATAAATGCTGCTGTGAGTTGTTTTGCACAACTCCTGGTGGCTTGGGAAAGACTTTTCTAAATTACATGTTTGGATGTAGAGCTCTTACGTC
>NW_004443940.1:23910347-23911573 GCF_000243295.1 Trichechus manatus latirostris | reverse complement strand
ACAATAAGTTGCCCCAACTTGTTCTCCATCAGTGGAATATGATGAAATTTTCTTAAATAATGATAAATATCAGTTTGTACTTCTAATTTTACCAATTTTTGCTTTGAATATAAACAGTTAATGCACTTGGCTGCTAAAGGAAAGGTTGGTGGTTCAAGTCCACTCAGAGGCACCTCAGAAGAAAGGACTGGTGATCTACTTCTAAAAACTCAGCCATTGAAAACGCTATCGAGCACAGTTCCACTCTGACAAACATGGGGTGACATGAGTCAGAACTGACTCGGGAAACTAGTATACATAGTTTTTGAGCTATGAGAGCTTCCTAGTCAATGTACCCTTTTATAATAATAGGCAGGGTAGACTTGGAAAGGAAACTCTTTGGGAGAAAATAGGGTGAAAGGAAAAGGAGTAGTACCATTTGTAAAAGGCAAAGTAAAAGAAAATAGAAGCAAGAGGGGAAATTTTAGGATTCTGACAGATTAATGAATGTTTTAAAAATCAAAGTTTATCTAAATTTCTCTTTTTCCCCACACCTCATGCAGTAAGTTAATCATTAAAGCAACCATAGTTTGCTGACAGAAGAGGGCGCCTTTGAACCAAAAATCTTGTACCCCAACTCGAGCTCTGTCCATAGAAGTGCAGAAATGCAAGCAATCTTTTATCTATATAAAATTATTCTAAAAAGAAACAGAAAATGAGAATCATAGCAAATTCAGCTGATCCAACATTAGTCCCCAGAATAAAGATAGGCACGGACTGACTCATGGGCAGATGGTTTGGAGAGACAGGAAGTAAGTACATTGAGCCAACAGTTTGACATGCCCATTAAAAACCCTAATGGAGAAGGTTGTAGATCAGTAGAGTGTAAAAACTGAGAGAAGTAACCACAACCCTCTCTACCCCACATAACCTCAATTTAGCTGACTGTAGCTGGGATTTTGTGTTCAGATTGAGGCCTTGTGCTTCTGGGGAAGATGGAGACCAGATTTACCCTCCCACATGAAAGAATAAAAATTTTTTTAAAAAACAGCAAAAGGCATACATCAATTATTTTTCAAGATACTTGAAATCAGGCAGTGACGTTCCTGAGATTCGGGAAAACAATCTGTAATAACACTTGTATTTCACTAATTGACATTTATAAGGGGCCCTGCTGGAGCCCTGGTGGCACAGTGGTTAAGACATCGACTGCTAACCAAAAGGTCAGCAGTTTGAGTCCACCAGCC
>NW_004443940.1:23909188-23910027 GCF_000243295.1 Trichechus manatus latirostris | reverse complement strand
TAACTATCAGGCAGTTCTACTCTGTCCTACAGGGCCATAATGAGTCAGAGTCAACTTGACAGTAATGAGTTCTGTGGTAAGTACCAATATTAGAAAAGAAGAAACTTTTCAAATCGATACCCTGTTGCCACCTAAACAAACTAGCAAAAAGAAGAGAAAATAAAACTCTAAGTAAGCAGAAGAAATGAAATAATAAAAATAGAAAATAGATAAGCAATAGAGAAAATTAATGAAACTAAAATCTAGTTCTTTAAAATCAATAAAACTAATAAGCCCTAGCCAGACTGATCAGGATAAATTTTAAAAAAGAGGGAGGCAGAGAAGATGTAATTATCAATATCAGGAATGAGACAGGTGACATCACTACATATTTCTCAGATATTAAAAGGATAATAAGGGAACAACTTATGCAAACATTATGCCAATAAAATCAGTAATTTAGATGAAATGGAAAAATTCTTTGAAAGACATAAATTACCAAAAGGTACTCAACAAGAAATAGGTAACCTGAATAGTCCCATATCTATTAAAGAAATTGAATTTATAGTTAAAAATCTTCCCACAAAGAAAACTCCATGTTCAGATGGTTTCACTGGTTAATTCTATCAAATATTTAAAGAAGAAATAATAATGATTCTATACAAACTCTTCCAGATAATTGAAAATGTGGAAATAGTTCTCAAATTATTCTATAAGCCACTATTACCTTGATTCCAATGTCAAACAAAGACATTACAAGAAAAGGAAAATCAATATGTCTTATGAACATGAACACAGATGCAAAATTCTAAACAGAATTTTAGCATATTAGGTCAAGTTAGTGGGCAGTTTTATTCATT
>NW_004443940.1:23899099-23908631 GCF_000243295.1 Trichechus manatus latirostris | reverse complement strand
CCCCTAAAATTAGGAACAAAGACAGAATGTCTGCTCTCATCACTTCTATTTAACATTGATTGGAGGTTCTAATCAGTACAACCAGGTAAGAAAAAGAAAGTAAAAAGGCATCCAGATTGGAAAGAGAGAAGGAAGACTATCTCTACCCACAGACAACGTGATGATCTATGTAGAAAATCCAATAGGATCTACTAAAAAATTTCTAGAACTAATAAGCATGGTTATCTAGTTTACAGGATGCACTATCAACGCATTGATTTCCTGAGGCTGCTATAACAAGGTGCCACACTTGGGTAGCTTAGAACATAACTTTATCATCTAACTATTCTAGAGGCTAGAAATTCAAATTAGGGTATTAGCCATCATGTTGATTCCTTCTGAGGACTGTGAGAGAGAAACTGTCCCATGCCGCTCTCCTAGCTTCGGACAGCTTCAGACATTCCTTGGTTTATAGTTATGTCCTCACATAGCATCCCTCCTTGGCTCCCTGTCTCTGTGTATCTTCTTTTAGGTTGACACCAGTCATATAGGATTAGAACGCACCCTACTCCAGTATGAACTTACGTAAACCTAACTGATAACATCTTCAAAGAACCGTATTTCCAAACAGGGTCACATTCACAGGTACAGCGGTTATGACTTCAACATAACTTTTTGGGGAGACATAATTCAATCCATAAAAGTTAATATACAAAAAGCAATTGTATTTCTATATACTATTTCTATAAATCAGAAATTGAATTTTTGAAGTATCAATTATAATAGCATCAAATCATAAGAAATAGTGTGTTATATTCCTACAGCTAGTGCAACAAATTACCACAAACTTAGTGGCTTCAAACAACACAAAAATAGTCTCTTATAGTTCTGGCGGTCAAAAGACCAAAATTGTTTCATTAGACTGAAGCCAAGGTGTCAGCCGGGCCATGCTCCCTCTGGAGGCTCTGGGGAGGAATCCTTTTCCTTGCCCTTTCCAGCTTCTTGAGCTGCACTCCTTTCATTCCTTGACTCATGGCTCCTTCCTCTGTCTTCAAAGCCAGCATCATAACATCATCAAATCTCCCTCTGCTTCCATCATTACATCATCCTCTTCTCCATCTGTCTGTGGTCAAGTCTCCCTCTGCCACCCTCTTATAAGGATACATGTGATTGTATTCTGGTCCCAACCCCGAGATAATCCAAGATAACCTCTCCCATCTTAAAATCCTTAATTTAGTCACATCTGCAAAATCCCTTTTGCCATAGAAGGCAACATTAACAGGTTCTAGGGATTAGGAACCGGATAACTTTGGGGCCATTATTCAACCTACCACATTTAGAAATAAAACTCATAACAGATATACAAGATATATACACTGAAAATTACAAAACATTGTTGAGAGAAATTAAAGAAGACCTATGTAAATGGGACATATGCCTTGTTCATGGGCCAGAAGACTAAATATTGTTAAGATATCAATTTACTCCAAGTTGATATTGATGTTACTCATTAGCTAAATAAACCTAGGAGCCTCTGCTTAGGCAAACTATCGTGGAAGCTGCTGCGTATAAGAACCTTTCAAATCAGTAGAGGGGTATGTCTTTAAAAAAAGAAATCATTTCCAGAGAAGTGTGCAAAGTGTAAATGTTCAAAGTTACAAGCCCAGTAGAGCACAGAGAAAAGAATGAACTAGGCAGGCAGAATCAGAGATGGGTTGGTGAAGAAGGTGTTCCTTGATCCGAGCCTTGAAGGATGAGCAAAAACAGAAGGGAAGTGCATTACAGTCAGAAAAAAAAACAGCAAAACAGCAGAAGCACACAAGATTTCATAGTGCTTAGTCCATATGGCTTAACCTGATGTAGTCAAAAACAAAGCTGGAACAACTTGCACAAGGCAAGGTCATGGAGGCTCCACAGACACAGCCAAACTCCCTGAGGGACCAAACTGCTGGGCTGAGGGCTGTGGGGACCGTGGTCTCGGGGAACATCTAGCTCAACTGGCATAACACAGTTTATAAAGAAAATGTTCTACATTCTACCTTAGTGAGTAGTGTCTGGGGTCTTAAAAGCTGGTGAGCAGCCATCTAAGATACTCCACTGGTCTCACCCCTTCGGGAGCAAGGGAGAATGAAGAAAGTAAGATACAAGGGAAAGATCAGTTAAAAGGACTAATGAACCACAACTACCACAGCCTCCACCAGACTGAGTCCAGTACAACTAGATGGCACCCGGCTACTACCACTGACTACTCTGACAGGGATCACAACAGAGGGTCCCAGACAGAGCTGGAGAAAAAGGTAGAACAAAATTCTAACTCACAAAAAAAGACCAGACGTACTGGCCTGACAAGAGACTGGAGAAACCCTGAGAGTATGGCCCCCAACACCATTTTGGTTCAGTAATGAAGTCACTCCCAAGTTTCGCCCTTCAGCCAAAGATTAGACAGACCCATAAAACAAAACGAAACTAATGGGGCACAGCAGCCCAGGGACAAGGACTAGAAGGCAGGAGGGAATAGGAAAGCTGGTAATAGGGAACCCAAGGTCAAGAAGGGAGAGTGTTGACATGTCGTGGGGTTGTTAACCAATGTCATAAAACAATATGTGTACTAACTGTTTAATGAGAAACTATTTGTTCTGTAAACCTTCATCTAAAGTACAACTGAAAAAAAAAGCTGGGAAGGAAGATTGGGACCAGACCAGACCAGATTTGATAGGCTGGATGCCCACAAACTTGATTTGCAAGCAACAAAGAGCCCCTGGAGGCTTGGGAACTGTCTTAGTCATCTAGTGCTGCTATAACAGAAATACCACAAGTGGATGGTTTTAACAAAGAGAAGTTTATTTCCTCACAGTGAAAGTAGACTAAAAGTCCAACTTTAGGGCATCAGCTCCAGGGGAAGGCTTTCTCTCTCTCAGCCTTCTCATCAGCTCATCAGTGTTCCCCCAGACTAGGAGCTTCTCGGCACAGGGACCCTGATCCAAAGGACGCACTCTGCTCCCGGCACAGCTTTCTTGACGGTATGGGGTCCCCAACTCTCTGCTTTCTTCCCTTTCCTTTTACCTCTTGAGAGATAAAAGGTGGTGCAGGCCACACCCCAGGGAAACTCCCTTTACATTAGATCAGGGATGTGACCTGGGTAAAGGTGGTGTTACAATCCCACCCAAATCCTCTTTAACATAAAATTACAATCACAAAATGGAGGCCAATGACACTATTCTGGGACTCATGGCCAGCCAAATTGATACACACATTTTTGGGGGGACATAATTCAAACCATGACAGGAACAGAGAATGAATAAAAAGTATGTATTTTAAAAGTATATTTCTGGTGGCAATGTAGAGAATGAACTAGAGAAGAACAGAAAAGACAATGACAATCACAAGAATAGTGCTAAAGTTCAATTTGCTATAGTGTCTCTATGAGTCGAAATCAACTCAACGGCAACGGGTTTAATCTTGAACAGTGTCAGGGCAAAAAGTAAAAACAAAGATAACAACGTAAAGGAAAACCAGAGGTGAAGGAAGGGGGTTTTGTTAATTCTTTCTACCTCTCTCTTTCATTAAATATACCTTTAGGCCAAAGGGTCGCTATGAGTCGGAATCTACTTGACAGCAATGGGTTTAGGCCAAAGAGTAGAGGCCTCTTCACATTCACCTACAGCGTGGACTCCTGATCTTATAAACCACCTGCAATCTGAAGACAGTTCATATTCTAAATCGTGGACCAGGGCTTGTGCCAGGTGTTCTTGTGACGGACCCTTAGGTGTCTATTCTATCAGTTGGTGGGTGAGTGAGAAGTACTAAGAAAACAAAAAGGGGAAGGGAAACAGGTGGTGTAGAGGACAGCAAATGTATGCCCACAGTAGTCTAGAGAAAGATATAGAGAACTGAGGCAAAATATTAATTAATCAGGACTTTCAATTATAAATGGCAAAATTCAAATTAAAACAATTTAAGCAAAAAATGAGAATATATTATTTCACAATTCTGGGAAGTCAAGGTGCATTTGGGTTCAAGAACAATCAGATCCAAGGAGTTAAGTGACTCAGATGATGGCCTCGCCGTCTTTGAGTCCCTTGGATCTGCTTTCCTCTGAATTAATTTTATCTTCAGATTGCCTCTTCCCATACGATGCTCTGCCCCAGGCACATCAGCAACTGTAACGTAAGTGGGATCCCAACACTCTGCCCTACAAGTTATGAAAGCCATATAGAAACACCCATTACTGAAGGAAAGCAACGTTCAGCTACCAGCTGATGGCAACACGGATAGTTCAGAAGGGGCACTAACCATTACCTTTACCATCAGTTCTTTTTCAAGTGAGCAACTGTTCCCCAGCCTTCAGTCACCCCTTTCCTCTCCTGTACCCTGCACCCGGGATGTGGCTCATTTATGCTGTCAGATTTTGTGGTCCAGGCCTGTGAGACCATGATTCCTGACTCTATCTAGGAGGGTAACAGTGGATCATTACATTCCTCAGTGTGGAGCATTGAACAGGCAAATAATTATCTCCCTCACTAATAATGATAAACTTCTCAATATTTTGCTGTGCCTAAGTCATTATTTTTTAAATTTCATTATAAAATATTTCAAACATAGTAAAAAAAAATACAGAAAAATATGCAAATTTGTATGTACCCACTACCCAGATGCAGGAATACCCAGGTAGTGCAAATGGCTCGGCTGGTAACCGAAAGGTTGAAGGTTTGAGTCTACCCAGAGGCACCTAAAAAGAAAGGCCTAATGATCTACTTCCAAAAAATCAGCCACTGAAAACCCTACAGAGCACATTTCTCCTCTGTTGTGCATGGGGTCACCATGAGTTAGAATTCACTCAATGATAACTGGTAACCCAGAGGTAAGCAGTGTTAGCATTTTTCTATATTTGCATCCAATATTTCTCCTCTTTTAAGGAAATAAAACATTTCATACAAATTGAAGGCCTGGTTGTAACATTTTCAGTCCAATTTCCCTTTCTCCTTCAGTAGAAGTAATTGCTACACTGAAACTGATACATATACATGTCCTGAGCAGCTTTTTATAATGTGAATACACAGGAACATCAGCATAAACAATATGCTTTGCCATCCCTGGTCGGGTCAAGTAGCTTCTTTTCCGGCTCTGACATCCCTAGTAATCTCTGATGAAGAAATGGATTTCCATTTGGAATGTGTCTTGTCATTCCCAAAGCCTGTCAGGGTAACTGGATATTTTGGAGGAAAAAAATTAACTCCTTAGACCAAAGTTAATTCCAGTTTGTTAAAAAAAAAATTGAATATATAAACTAAAACCTTGAAGAAGGAAATCTTTCCCAGATGTATGTTGAGGAGTGAGTTTATGGTTCCCACCCCAATTCCTACACTATGGTAGACAGGTAGAGCAGTAGTAGATCATAAGCTGATATAATAGTGCAGTTCCCGGGAATACAGCTAGACATGCCCTTGGCTAGGTCCTTTCCCAGCAACACACACTCTGGCTTCCCATGCTGCCCTGAGTGTGATGCAGAAAAATAAGCACCACCATGGCGATCTGTGTATGCAGAGGATGGAAACTCGGATAGAAAAACTCCCATGGATATTGATGGAGAAGCAAGAATACAATGGAGGTGGAGACAGCAATGGACCTTTTTGGTCATTTGCATGTAGGACATACATACCTTAAAAAAAAACTCAGCTTTTTTTTTTTTTTTTACATCAGCAATCTAAGACAAGATATATAGACTATAGAGTAAAATTGTTCTAGAAGTTAATATCATACAGCAAGTGGCATCCTTTGTTTTATTTTTTCCTTAATCTAAATCTGCAGTATCAGAATTCATAACTGCCTGGTGTGATGTGCTTCACCATATATCACCACAGCATAGGTCTGGAACACAGCCCAGAAACACTTCCTGTGTCCAGAGGATGAAAGATCACTGGGGCATAAATCCAAATTCCCCATCTCATGGATGTTATTTCATTATCTAACACTGAGCTTATGCTTGATTTGATAGAATTGAGGTCAAATTTGATGATGTTCTGTTTCCTGGAAATAACTTAGGATGACATGTTGCCAGTAACACAAGGAAATCAGTAAAGAGGATCTGCTAGCTACTGCACATGACTTCACAGGTTTGTAAGCATTTAGCTAGGACCAGTGTTTTAAAAGTCTATAAAACAAGAAGCTATATGTATCATGTCCATTCTTCATGCTATCAAATGAATGGCTTAAAGTTATCATCTTCCTAGTCTGAGCAAGCGTAACACATCATTATAGCTTGTTTACTTTATGTATTATTACTTCATTTCTAAATGTCCTATATAATTACAGTCCTGCATAAAATTTCTGTGCTCCTTGCCCTATCTCCTGATGCTTAAGGAGAAATTTGAGGCAATGGCACAAAATGGAGACCTTATCTATCTTAGGTATCTGTATTTCTTTATGACTTACGCTTTACACTTCAATTAGAATTGTCAACGTTTTTATTAAAGAACATGACTTTTATTTCCCAGAAGCCTTCAGATAATCTTTTGGAATGCTAACATAGAAATCTCTGTACAGCAGCACTGGCTCTGACGTCTACTGCGGGATGAGGTGACTTGAGATTGGGTAGAGGACAAAGGATTACCACTGTCATCAATTTTTGTTTCCAGGCTGTGAATTACAGACAAAATTTGGTGAGGCAAGACTGGATCCTCTTCGCTTAAGGTCTCAAGACACTTGGGCATTTCCTTTACAGCTCATGACCGTAACCCCCCAGGGATTCCTGAAGCACTTGCTATTCACATTCCTAACAAGCCGTCTTTATTCTTTTTTTTTCCCCCATTCAGGCCTCCAGTATTTAATCTCTTTCTATTACTTATAGGAATGCCTTGCTACTAATTGTGTCAGCTACACCAAGAGGGAGGCTGAAGGGCTCAAAGAGAAACAGTATGATCTACTTGAAGGTAGGATCTGATTTCCCTACCTCTAGATAGCATTCACGGAAAAAAATGTTTACTATACATGACTGAAATTACTGTCTTCTTCACTAAGGTAAAGATTCAATCAAAAATGGTGAGACAGCTGTGTTTGGAGAATTTTAAATTTATGTCTCTGATGTGGTATCACTACAGCCCTTCCAAACATGAAAATATTAATCTTAGCAAGATACGTATTTCTCTACTATCATGGACATCCAAAGTTAGGACAATATTTTTTAAAGGACCATTTAGATTAAAAATTACTCTTAAAAATTAAAACTAGGGAAGCCTAAATTTTTTAAATTAAAAAAAAAAAGTGAATGGAAATAAAGTTGAGGAAATCTCCCAAAAGCAGAGGAAACAAGACAAAGAAATAGAAATTAGATAAGAAATCTTAAAAAAAAAAATAATAAGATGATCAATTCATCATGTTCAACAGCTCATGAAATAAAACAATAATGGGGAAAAAATATATCAAAGAAAAGACACAAGAAGATACTGAAGGATAGGATTTTCCAGACTGAAAGGCTCACAGAATGTCTGGCATACTAAGGCAAATAATTTCATTTCAGAATTCACAAAATAAAAGGATGATCCTTAAAAACATATGAAGTACCAGGAAACTGAATAGCATAGGAATTCTCAACAGTAACACAGACGACTGGAGAATAATGGGATGATAATGACGACTAACCTAGAATTCTACCAGCTAAACTACCAATCATCTATAAAGTCAACCAGAGGCATGTTTTGTTGTGTGCTGTTGAGTTGATTCCAAATCATGGCGACCCCATGTGACAGAGTAGAACTGCCCCATAGGGTTTCCTAGGCTGTAATCTTTACAGAAGCAGTTCACCAGATTCTTTTCCCGCAGAGCGGCTTGTGGATTCCAACCACTAACATTTCTGTTAGCAGCCGAGTGCTTACCCGTTGCATCACCAGGGCTCCTTTGCCTGTTATTAGACTACAACAGTATAATGTTATCAGCCATAATATAACTTTTTCTTTCATGTTAACTTGTTTGCAATTTTACTTCTTTAATTTGAATCCAATATATTACACACTAGAGAGTTTTCGATGAGGGATTCATATCACTTACCTATAGGGTTTTATTAATATACAGACCTACTCCAGACTTACTGAATTTCTTGATAATCTTGATATATTCTTGAAAATATGATACTGGCTAACTCAGGTTTCCACTGACTTCCTTACCAACTAGAGAAAAGACAATGATCCCACTCGTAGCAACAAGACAAAGCCCTTTAGTGGAAATGAGAAGTTCTCAGTGGTAACTCTCTCTTTCTGACATGTACTAGCACCAGTGCCAGGTAGAACCAGCAGGAGAGTGCCAGCCCTAAGACTAAACTGCCTGAGTCAGCAGTTGAAGTAGATCACCAGACCTTTCTTCCGAGGTGCCTCTGAGTGGACTCAAACCTTCAACCTTTCAGTCAGCAGTCGAGCGTGTTAACCATTTGCATCACCCAGGGATACCAGTAAACCCATATTAATATTATCAGTAAAATTTATCAAAAAAATAAGATGTGAAAAGCGATAAGATACATCATGTTCTTGAATGGGAAAACAACACAAAAATATTAATTATCCAAAAATTCATATATGAATATACTATAAACCCAATTTTACAATTGAATTATATAAATTATGTTAAATTTTATGTGGAAGTCTAAATGACTGATAGTATCCAAGAAAATTTATAAAAAGGAAACTCAGGAGGAGTCATTATCTTTCCAGATATTAAACTATAAAGCCATAGCAACTATAGTATTGGAGTAAGAATGGGGAAGTAGGGCAGAATTTTGGAATATAGGGGAATTTAATGTATTTTAGGAAGTCCCTGGGTGGTGCAAATGGCTGATGTGCTCTGCTGCTGCCCAAAAGGTTGACAGGTTGAGTCCACCCAGGGGCATTTCAGAAGAAAGGCCTGGCAATCTACTTCCAAAATATTGAGTATTGAAAAAGTGTCAGTCAATTCTCCTTAAATTAACCAACAATTTAATGCAATCACAATTTGGCCATATGTACCACATTTTAAGTTCACATTCCCTACATTCCCATATTCACACCGTTAAGCATTCACAGGGCAGAACTAATACCAAACTTTTTCAGAAATGCATGTCTCAGGATATTCTTTACATTCTTAGAACCTGTTTAAATAAATTATGGTGTACACAGTAGAATAAAGAGCAATTGTTCAAAAGATTGCAGGGGTTGGTATCTGTAAGTAGTGATATGGAAAGATCTATGAGCTATATTAAGTTTTAAAGTTACAGAACAGTGTGTTTAGGATGATATCCTTTGGGTAAACAAAATAGATAAATGGGAGGGAGGGATGAAGGAAGGGAAGAAGGAAAGAAGGAAGAAAGAGAAGAAGGAAGGAAGGAGGGAGGGAAGGAGGGAGACAGGGAAGGAGAGAAGGAGGGAGGGAAAGAGGGAAGGAAGGAAAGAAGGGAGACAGGCATAACTTATTTTTTCTTTTTTTTTTTTTATTGTTGTAATTAAATGAAGTTTACATTTCAAGTTAGTCTCCCATACAAAATTTTTATACATACATTGTTATGAGACCATAATTGCTCACCCCATTCTGC
>NW_004443940.1:23894849-23898999 GCF_000243295.1 Trichechus manatus latirostris | reverse complement strand
GCCCCTTTGGTCTCTTGTATCTACTTGACTAAGAGGCACACTCCTCACGGGTATCACTTTATGTCCCACAGTCCTGTCCAATCCCTGTCTGAAGAGTTGGCCTCAGAAATTGTTTTAGTTCTGGGCTGATAGACAATCCAGGGGCCATGCTTTCTGGGGCGCCTCCAATCTCAGTCAGATCATTAAGTCTGGTCGTCTTACTAGAATTTGAGTTCTGCACCCCATCCTTCTACTGCTCCATCAAGGACCCTCTGTTGTGTTCCCTGTCAAGACGTTCATTGGTTGTAGCTGGGCACCATCTAGTTCTTCTGGTCTTAGGCTGATGAAGTCTCTGGTTTATGTGGCCCATTCAGTCTCTTGGGCTAATAATACTTTCCTTGTGTCTTTGGTGTTCTTCGTTCTCCTTTAATCCAAGTGGCTGGGACCAATTGATGCATCTTAGATGGCCACTTGCAAGCTTTTAAGACCCCAGACACAGGCATAACATTTTAATGGAAGGATACACTAGTAACAGATCACAATTTTTTACCTTTGGAGAGAACTAAGAGTGGGGAATGGAAAGGAAGAAGACTTTACCTTCCATATTAATACACCTTTGTGCTTTTTAAATTTTTCTGACTTTAATTTTTCAATCAGGGCTAGCAAGTTTATCTAGACCATGGAATTGCTTCCACTTTTGTTTTTCTTCATACACTTTGGAGACTTTTCAAAAACTAAATAAATATTATTATTATTTTAAGTCGATTGAGTCATTGAGTTTGTTACATAAATGTATTCATCCGTTCAATAAACATTTATAGAGTGCCTATAATGTGGCAGCCACTGGTCCACTTACTGGAGACACAAAGGCAACCAGGCAAAGCCCATGATCTCCAGAAGCTTATGGCCAAATTGGGACAGGGAGAGATGTCCATTAAGAGATTCACTGACTTCAACACACTCCACTAAGTGTCATCGTGGGGGAAATCACTGAGTGTCATGGGAGCATAGAAGAGCGTAGGATGACCACACATCCTAGTTTGCCCGGGAAAGAACAAGTTCACGTTCACTCTCCTGTGGTAATTATTAAAAGTAGCCCCTTTCACTCTGTTGGGTGATAAATTATGTGATCATCGGAGAAGAGGGGCACACGAGAGCTTAGAGCAGGGAAGCACAGCTCAAGGAAGGCTATAGAAAAAAAGAGAAACTTTAGCCGAGTCTTGAAGAATGAACAGATTTTAGCCAGAAACTAAGTTAGGGAGTGGTCCAAGCAGAGGAAAACAGGGTCTTGCTAAAAATTAAAAGTGAAGCCACATTTTTCCTTGACTTCAACCAATTTTCTGAGTGTATTTATCAACTCTGTTTGGAGCTGACTAGTTTACAACTGCACATGCTACGAGTGGTTGGGAGCTGAGGTTCAGAAACTTTTAAAACCATCTGGAGGAGACCTGTTATACTAATTTACCTGCCCTGATTACAGGAGAGGACTCAGGAGTTGTCTGGGAGCCTTACCGGCAGAGCTTCAAGGAAGAGTCTCCATGTCAATATCATGAGTGTCCAACTGGCCAAAGCCAATTTTGTTCCAATTCAACTCTGGAATCACAGACTTAGGTGATTTTGCCTAACCCAGGTTCCTCTAGATTGGGGATCAAGAGTCTCCCCTTAAGAGAACTTGAACACATTCTAAAATCCCAAGGTCACTTTCCAAGATCTCTGGGACCCTGTCCCCCTGAGTTCTTCTCTCTTGCATGGTCCTATCAACTTCCCTCTCCTTTTGCTAACTTTCAAAAGATCCATGCTACCCAAATTACAGGCACTGGAGCCCTGGTGGCACAGTGGTTAAGAGCTTGGCTGCTTACCAAAAGGCTGGCAGTTCGAATCCACCAGCTGCTCCTTGGAAACCCTATGGGGCAGTTCTACTCTGTCCTGTAGGGTTGGTGTGAGTCGGAATCGACTCTACAGCAACAGGTTACAAGTTTTACAGAGGGGACACAAAGATAAGATACAAACCCTGATCTCAAGAACATTAGTCTCCCTCAGAGTTCATTAAAAAAATCAATGATTACAACATAGTGGGACCTGGGAGATTTACTCTTTATCCCATGGGTAGTTTTTTTTTTTTTTTTTTTATCTGTCTGTTTTGTGTGTGTTTTCAAATAAGATCTAACTAAAATTATAGTCCTATCCCTTTCTGAGAGGTGAATTTCACACAAGTGCATTTTTCCTCTTCACAAGGTAAGGAACAAGGAAGTCAGTAGGTGGCCCCATCAGGCCCCACTCCCTACAGCGCATACATCTGCTCACAGGCTCCTAAATGTGCTCTACCTCCTCAAGAGTAGGGTAAACAAAATCCTTTTGTGTTTGCACACAGTTGAGCTTATTTCCACCAATGATGAGATCATACAAATCCTCCCAGGTAACTGAGCAGTGAGTTGGCTTTCCCTGAAAATGCCTCTATTGTGAAGAGAAACAAACAGTCCTTGCAGGTGGCCATGTAGTAAATAAATACACCCCAACAGGTGTTTTCACTGAAAGGGGGTAACTGGGATTTTTGCTTGTTTTTTTTCCCCGTGGACACTGGGCTCTATAATAATATAAACCAGGGTACATGGTCCCATAAACACTGCCAAAACTTTTAATCCAGAAATGCCTATCAAGTGAATGTCTTTTTAACATTTCTCCAAGGCTGAATAAATTCCAGTGAGTAATTATTTGACTGAAGAGAGTTTCTAAACTGGTCTCAGCATTGCCATTTCTGTCCCCTACAAACAATTCTCCAACAGCAATCAGTATGGTCTCTGTTAAACGCGAGTCAGATCTTTCATTTTAATCAAGGGTTCTAAACCCTTCAAAGTGTCCCTCTTGATTTAGAATAAAACCCAAACTAAACTCTCTACAAGTCCCAAAGCCTAGCAAGCCCAATTGACTTGATTCCTATTTTCCTTTCTATTCTCATTCCCTAATACTCTCCCCACTGGCCTCATGTTGGCCCCAGAAGCAGGCCAAGCTTGTCCCTGCCCAGTCATCTTAAAAGTCATGGTTCCGTCTTCCTGACACTGGCACTATCTTGCCAAGGTTCTTCACCAGCCTGGCACCTTCTCACACTTTAGGTCTAAATTCCACCTCCTCAGAGAGTATTTCCGTGTCTCACTGCAGAAGTGGTCTCTCAGCTACCGCATTATTGTTCCCTATTGTTAACTCTCTTTATTTTCTTTATAGCATGTTGTCGTTGTTAGGTGCCGTTGAGCAATTCCAACTCATAGTGACCTCATGTGACAGAGTAGAACTGTCCTATAGAGCTTTTTTGGCTGTAATCCTTATGGAAGCAGATCTCCAGGTCTTTTCTCCCATGCAGCCACAGGGTGGGTTACAGCTGCCAACCTTTTGGATAGCAGCTGAGTGCTTAACCATTGTGCCACCAAGGTTCCTATTCTTTATAGCATAACAACTGCAATAATCTTGTTTATTATTTTGTTACTATCTGTCTCCTCATATCATATTGGAAGCTTCACCTCCTCAGCACCAACACTCAAGCAATGCCTAGCATGTAGAAATGCTCAACAAATAATTGTTAAATGAATGAATGGATGGATGGGTAGAGGGATGAATAAATGAAAAAAAAAAGAACAAATAAGGACCTCCTCCAGGTAGTGCAAATGGTTTGCACTCAGCTGTGAATCTAAAGATTGACAGTTCAAATCTACCCTGCAGCACCACGGAAGGAAGGCCCGGTGATCAGCTCCCATAAAGATTACCGCCAAGAAAACCCTATGGAGCAGTTCTACTCTGTAACACATGGGGTCACCATGAGTCGGAATCGACTTGACAGCAATGAGTTGGTTTGTTTTTTTTTAATGTATCTCTAGAGTTCAGACATAAAAACTCTATAGTTAGTTTCTAGCTCTGAATTATGTGAAGTGCCTATAATCTGTATTTCACTCTATAGTATACTCCAAACCACTTGTCTTTCTCAAATATTGTGGTCCAGATGTGAACGGAAGTCTGGCTTGCTTTCATCATTTTCCCGTCTGTATTCTGCCATTCTCCCCATTGCCTAGTCCAGTTAGAAATCTTCAGGTGTTTGTAAATGGACAGCAGAATCAGCACAATTATTATCGATGATTCACGACTAAGCACACATCGTTCACACACATGCATCAAAAGACATTAT
>NW_004443940.1:23892310-23893754 GCF_000243295.1 Trichechus manatus latirostris | reverse complement strand
AGTCAATAAAACACAGGTAAACATCTTTCTAGTATTCTTTGCTTTCAGCCAAGATCCATCTGACATCATCAATGATATCCCAGGTTCCACGTCCTCTTCTAAATCTGGCTTGAATTTCTGGCAGTTCCCTGTCGACATACTGCTGCAACCACTTTTGGATGATCTTTAGCAAAATTTTGCTTGCATGTGATATTAATGATATTATTTGATAATTTCCACCTTCGGTTGGATCACCTTTCTTGGGAATAGGCATAAATATGGATTTCTTCCAGTTGGTTGGCCAAGTAGCTGTCTTCCAAGTTTTTTCACATAGATAAGTGAGCACTTCCAGTGCTGCAACCGTTTGTTGAAACATCTCAGTTGGTATTCCGTCAATTCCTGGAGCTTCGTTTTTTGCCAAAGGCTTCAGTGCAGCTTGGACTTATTCCTTCTGTACCTTCGGTTCCTGATCATATGTCACCTCCTGAAATGTCTGAACGTTGACCAATTCTTTTCGGCACAGTGAGGCTGTGTATTCCTTCCGTCTGCTTTTTATGCTTCCTGCATCATTTAATATTTACCCCGTAGAATCCTTCGGTATTACAACCTGAGGCTTGAATTTCTCTTCAGTTCTTTCAGCTTGAGAAATGCTGAGTGTGTTCTTCCCTTCTGGTTTTCTATCTCCAGGTCTTTGCACATGTCATCAAAATACTTTACTTTGTCTTCTCAAGCCTACCTTTGCAATCTTCTGTTCAGCTCTTTCACTTCATCATTTTTTGCTTTTGCTTTAGCTACTCAACATTCAAGAGCAAGTCTCAGAGTCTCTTCTGACATCCACTTTGGTCTTTTCTTTCTCTGCTGTCTTGTTAATGGCCTTTTGCTTTCTTCGTGTATGATGTCCTTGATGTTATTCCACAACTTATCTGGTCTTCAGTCATTAGTGTTCAACTCGTCAAATCTATTGTTGAGAGGGTCTCTAAATTCAGGTGGGATATACTCAAGCTCCTACTTTGGCTCCTGTCGACTTGTTCTAATTTTTTTCACTTTCAACTCGAACTTGCATATGAGTAATTGATGGTCTAATCCACAGTTGGCCCCTGGCCTTCTTCTGACTGATGATACTAAGCTTTTCCAATGTCTCTTTCCACAGATGCCGTCAATTTGATTCCTGTGTATTCCATCTGGTGAGGTCCATGTGTATAGTGGCCGCTTATGTTGGTGAGAAAAGGTATTTTCAATGAAGAAGTTGTTGGCTTGCGAAATTCAATCATGCAATCTCTGGCATTGTTTCTATCACCAAGGCCATGTTTTCCAACTACCGATCCTTCTTTGTTTCCAACTTTCACATTCCAATCACCAGTAATTATCATTGCATCCTGATTGCATGTTTGATCAATTTCAGACTGCAGAAGTTGGTAAAAATCTTCAATTTCTTCATCTTTGGTCTTAGTGGTTGGTGCATAAA
>NW_004443940.1:23886354-23891779 GCF_000243295.1 Trichechus manatus latirostris | reverse complement strand
GCTAATTCTTTTCAGAAGTAGACTGCTGGGTCCTTCTTCCTAGTCTGTCTTATTCTGGAAGCTCAGCTGAAAACTGTCTGCCACAGGTGAACCTGCTGGTATTTGAATCACAGTGGCACAGCAGCATAGCTTCCAGCATCACAGCAACACACAAGCCCCCACAGTACGACAAACTGACAGATGCGTGGTGGGACCCATAGTATAGGAGGAAATATTTGCAAATCACATATCCGATAAGGGTTTGATATTCAGAATATAAGAAGAACTCCTACAACTCAACAACTTAAAGATAACCCAATTTTAAAATGGGCAAAGGACTTGAATAGACACTTCTCCAAAGAAGATAGACGGATGACTAGTAAGCACATGAAAAGATGCTCAAAGTCATTAGTCATTAACCAAAACTCATTGCCATTGATTTGATTCCAACTCATGGCAACCCTATAGGAAAGAGCAGAACTGCCCCACAGGGTTTCCAAGGCTGTAATATTTACAGAAGCAGACTGCCATATCTTTCTCCTGCAGAGCAGCTGGTAGGCTCGAACCACTGACCTTTTGGTGAGCAGCCAAGTGCTTAACCACTGCACCACTAGGGCTCCTTCATTAGTCTTTAGGAAAATGCAAATCAAGACCACATGAGATATCACTTCACACCTACTGAAATGGCTATAAAAAATAAATTAATTTTAAAAAACAGAAAATAACAAGTGTTGGCAATGGTGTGAAGAAACTGGAACGCTCGTACATTGATGGTGGGAATGTAAAATTGTGCAGCTACTGGGGAAAGTAGTTTGGTGGTTCCTCAAAAAGTTAAACATAGAATTGCCGTACGACCCAGCAATTCCACTGCTAAGTATATACCCAGAAGATCTGAAAACAAGGAATCCAACAAATACTTGTATGCCAATGTTCATAGCAGCATTACTCACAATAGTCAAAAGCTGGAAACAACCCAGATGTCCTTCAACAGAGAATTATGTGAGTGAAAGAAGTCAACCCAAAAGATTACGTACTGTATGAGTCCATTTACGTAACGTTGTAAAAATGACAAAATTATAGAGATGGAAAACAGAATAATGGTTTTCAGGAGTTAAGGAGGGGCTGTTTGCAAAAGAGAACTACGTATGGCTACAAAAGGGCAACATAAGGGATCTTGGTGGTGGTGGAAATGTTTTGTACCAATCTCAATATTTGGGTTATGATATTGCTCTATAGCTTTGCAAATATGTTACCATTTGGGAAAACTGCGTAAAAGGTACATGGAATCTCTTTGCATTACTTCTTATAACTGCATGTGAATCTACAGTTCTCAAAATAGAAAGTATAATTTTTAAAAATGACAGTAATACAAGTAAAGTACTCAGAAATTGGCAACATATATTAACTTTTAATGTGTTAGCTGTTAATGTGTTAACCAAAGAGCCTTGGCTTATTTTATTTGGAAGTCCACAGGTTCCTTGAATGGTAATTGTCATGAGTTCACAAAGATTAACATGTAATCCTCACAAATATAAAAAAAATCAGGAAAAAAATGCACTCAAACTAGAAGGAGAATAAAAACATATGCAAAATTCCATTAGGAAAATGATCACTATAACTTTATGATATAAACAAAAAGTATTACAGTAAATGTGCACAATAATCAGGTAGTACGTCCATAAGGACATTTTATAATAATAAAATTACGTGAGACATCCAGACAATTAAGTTAAACAAGCAAAACAAAATCAAAATGCTTAGTTTACAGTTATCAATAAGTGGAATTCTAAATAAACATAAAGAATAACAATGCATTTTTTAACCTTTGGTTTTTATTCTAACAGAACCTTATATATACTATAAACCAGGAATGGCAAAGTTTTATCTTTTTTCCAACTCTGATCAATTGGAAGTGACTCCCTGGAAAACTACATTAAGAAGGATTCTGAGGACACATCTGGGTTCATCAGGAAATCATCCCATGATCAATTATTGATGTACATGACTGCTACGAGAGAGCAAGCGATGCTGTACACACCACATACTGGCTACTCCTATCAGAAAGTCGTAAAAATGGTTTGCCGGTGTTAAGAAATAGGCAGCTATAGGAGAGAATAGTTTGAAACCAAGAGTCAGACTGTGCCAGCAGAAAGATTGGCTGGAGATGATAACTAGAAATTTCACTGGTTACTTCCTTCCCCTCCTACTTCCACTGTTAAGCACTTAGGTGTAGCCTGATCCCTGATCTGCGGTAAGTAGGTCCTATATCAAAGAAGCCAAGGGACCAGATTAATGCTAGAACTGCTCCAACTGGTCCACTTTTGCATGTTGCACACTGTTCTGGAACTTTAGAACTCATGAAGTAATCTGGAGAAAGAGTCTAAAGAAAACAAAGTCTTCGAGCGTCCACAAACAGAAAGCAAAGACGAAAGGTCTTGGAAAACCACATCTGGAATCTTGTGAGTACTGTCTGGACAACTTCATACTGAATTACCTAGATTAGCTTCCTTCACAGAGAACGGATAGCAAGATCAGGGCTTAACTGGGAAAGAGGGGAAAGGATTGGTCCCTTCTTATAGCACATGAGAGGGAAATAGTTTTCCAAAGATATGAAGGAGGAAAAAAGAAAATCTTGTTGCTATTCCCAAATATCCCAAAGCCACTGGTCTTATTGGATTAAACAATAACTCTTGTCAAAATTTAACTTCAATTCCCCCTGATTAAAAAATTAGAGAAATCCTGGCCTACCTCCACGGAATAAGGATCCCACTTTAAATTTGGTCTGTCAGACAACTAAGGCTGACTGAGAACAGGGCTGGAGATCTCCTTAGCTGAGCCTAGAACGAACTCGGACATGTCCAGTCTCAGGTTTTCTGGATAAGGGTGTTACCACTGAACCAGATTTCTCTGTCTGTCCACCTGAAGTTATTTTGAAAAGAAATGAAGACCTAACTCACAGCAGATTCAAGGGCCCTGGTAAGCAGATTTCAGAGTCTAGGAGGGCCAGGATGCTGAAGGGTAAGAGATGACCAAAGACTTTCCTTTGGCTGCAGAAAGGATTCCCTCCTCCTAACTTATCATCCCCAAAAAGGGTTCGAGCCAGACTATCACTTGTCTGGCATCTGGATTTAACAGATAGATCTATCAAAGTTCTTTACTATTGGCACTTGGTAGGGGTGAGAGGGAGTGGCATAAAAGGTGAGCCTTGGGGGATCTAGAGCCTTAGCATAGATAGTCATGATATATTGCAAGGCCATAGGAGAGATGGAAGGAGTCTGGGGTGGTACAGGGAGCAGCCTTTCGGAAGTGCCTAGCTGTCAGATATACCAGGCTCAGAGGTTCCCTGAAAACTTATTGGAGATCTCCCTAAAATACACATAATTATTTTTGAGGGTGTTCTCTTCATTCCAGTAACAGGTTGACCATCCCTGAAAGGCTCCCCAGATACTACAGACTCTTAGGCACTGAACTTGGGTCATGGAGGCAGTGCCTGTGCGCTGCGAACCATCGAATCAGTGAACTCTCCTGGTTTTTTCCAGCACGATCTAGGCTTCATCAGAATAAGAACCTCAGAGCTACTCACTGGGCACTGATAATGATCATGAATATCTAGATCTAGTCCCCCTAAATCCCCTAGAGATCATTCTATAGGGGCCTCAGCAGCAGTTTTGGTTTCTGGGTCTTTCACCCCAAAAACGCATGAGGATGTAATAAACAGATGGATTGGGAAGCAAGTAATGAACACATCCCTGGCCCTCTGGGACACATTCACATTTCATCAGGGCAGCTGACCTGAACCGGAGAGTCTGCAGAGGAGAGTCACTTGTTGGTTTTACTGGGTGTCTTAGTTACCTAGGGCTGCTATAATAGAAATACCACAAGTGGATGGCTTTAACAAAGAGAAATTTATTCTCTCAGAGTTTAGGAGGCTAGAAGTCCATATTCAGGGCGCCAGCTCTAGGGGAAGGCTTTCTCTCTGTGTCGGCTCTGGGGGAAGGTCCTTGTCATCAATTTTCCCCAGTCGAGAAGCTTCTCAGCGCAGGGACTCCAAGTCCAAAGGACGCTCTGTTTCTGGCTCTTGTTTCTTGGTGGTATGAGGTGCCCATGTGTCTCTGCTCGCTTCTCTCTTTTATATCTCAAAAGAAACCGATTTAAGACACAACCTAATCTTGTAGATTGAGTCCAGCCTCATTTACATAACTGCCTCTAATCCTGCCTCATTAGCATCATAGAGGTAGGATTTACAACACAAAGGAAAATCACATTACATGACAAAATGTTGGGCAATCACACAAAACTGGGTATCATGGATTAGCCAAATTGACACACATTTTTTGGGGAGACACAATTCAATCCATAACATTGGGTAAGTCCTTCCTCAAATATACCTTCACAGTCTAGTCTGTCTGTGGAGAGGCTAGATCCAGAGGGCCTAAAACTCCCATAGGTGTCCAAGGATGAACGCTCTTCCCTTCACAGTGCACAGGAGAGCTAGCCATTTGCCAATATCATCTTCCCATGGGGAAATTCCCAAGGCCCAAGGCTGGGCAGGGGCTGTGTCAGGAAGTAGCAGTAATTATTATATGCTATTGGGCTGCTAGGATTAGGCAGGTACCAAAGTGTAATTCAAAAAGAAAAAGATGTCTTTCCTATTTGATGGGTGGATAAAGCAAGTTCAAAGTCATTTAACAACAACAGAAACTGAGCACCTACTCTATGCAGTTTATCAGAACAAGCATTGGAGGCACTGAAATGAATGAATATAACATGATCCTTGCAATTTAAAATCTGGAACTAGTTTACTTACAGAATTCCAGAGCAAAATTCGCTTCAGTCTCACTGTTTTTCTAAGTCATTAAGATTGTTTTTATTAAACATGCTGTGTTTTAAGATTCTCTTTTAATTTTTTTTTTTAGGTAAATGTTATTTATTTCTTGACTCAGTGTAAAAACTTTAAAAAATTTAAAACATGTATCCAGGGATGTCGTTTCTGCCAATATACAGAAGAAATAAGTTCTTCCCCTAAACAAAAACAATAGAATAAGGAATTTCCAGTTCCAGTAACATAACAATCCAGATTACTTGAAAACTCTCCCAATGCAAACACCAAGAAATTCTAGATAAATTCTTTGAAATGCGGAGCTGAGCATGGAGCAGAAAGAAAGACTATTCAAAGGTGCCAGGAAAGAAGGGGCTGAAACCCATAAGCATGGCACTGGCCCTGCTGCTGCAGTGTGTGGGGTGGGTGAAATGCCCATGCCAGTAACCCATCAACTGGAGCTCTAATGCCTGTGTAAGGACAGGAGACAAGACCTTGAGCCCTGCAATGAAGGGAGCTGGAACTGAACATTTGCTAATATAAAGTTGGATTCTTCAGAGGGCTCTAGAAAAAACTGGCCCTCACACAAAGGGATATAGTCATCCTGGACTGTGGATGGAAAAAAAA
>NW_004443940.1:23882758-23884082 GCF_000243295.1 Trichechus manatus latirostris | reverse complement strand
GTTAGGGCGGTGCTCTGGATTAGGCTTCAGTTTAAGGGAGTGTTGTGGCTGGTTTGATCTTCTATTCAGACCACTAAAACTTTCTCCATATCAGCAACAAGGCTATTTTGCTTTCTTACTGCTCTTGTGTTCGTTGGAGTAGCACTTTTAATTTCCTTCAAGAACTTTTCCTTTGCATTCACAACTTGGCTAACTGGCACAGAGGCCAGATTTCGGCCTGTCTCAGCTTTCGACCTGCCTTTCTCGCTAAGCTTAATTAACCATTTCTAGCTTTTGATTTGAAGTGAAAGATGTGCGACTCTTCCTTCCACTTGAACACTTAGAGGCCATTGTAGGGTTATTACCTGGCCTAATTTCAATATTGTCATGTCTGAGGGAATAGGGAGGCCCGAGGAGAGGGAGAGGGACAACATTTATTAAGTTCAACGTCTTATATGGGCGCTGTTCACGGTGCCCCAAAACAATTACAACAGTAACACCAAAGATTACTGATCACAGATTGCCGTAACAGATATAATAGTAACGAAAAAGTTTGAAATATTGGGAGAATTACCAAAATGTGACACAGAGACATGAAGTGAGCACATGCTGTCGGAAAAATGGCACCAACAGACTTGCTCCATGCAGGGTTACCACAAACCTTCTATTTGTAAAAAAATGCAATATCTATGAAGTGCAATGAAATGAGGTATGCCTGTAATTCATTCTGCTGCCAAGAAGGCTCTAAACTAAAAGAAATGATGTAATAATCCTGGCTCATTTAAATAGATTGAGTAATAATGGGAAAATTCTGCTAAAATAAGATAAAGATTAGGACAACAATTAATTACTATAATATCTTAAAAGTTATTAATTGAACTCTAGGCAATAAATAAGCATGTCTTATTAAATATTATTAAGCAATTTACCTTTATTGTTGCTTTGCCACCAGTCACAACAGTTTGATTAAGCAGTAATTAAACCTAAGTTACTGCTATATAAATATATTTAACATTCATGCATTTTAGTGTGTGTGATGTATTACTTTTATTTAATTCTTTTTCTTTCACCTTTTTCCCAATTAAAAAAAAATGATACTTTCCAAATGGCATTTTAGCATTTTAGCTCTGTTAGAAACAATTCTTCATTCAATTCTTCATAACAAACTACATATGAATATATATTTTGGATTTTCAAAGCCACTATAGCACAGCACCAATTTACATCTCAAGCATCCTTCAAACCAAATGATTAGACCATTCATTTCAGCATTCCTGAGGACTGTTTGCTTGGTCTTTCTGTTTATGAAATATTTTAGCAAAATTTCTCCATAGCAGCTAACAAG
>NW_004443940.1:23880077-23881514 GCF_000243295.1 Trichechus manatus latirostris | reverse complement strand
TAGAAAGAGGCTACTGTACCATACAAAGCTTCCAGAAACTCCTGGAGTTTCAGTAAGGCTCTTGGGCCATCAAGGAATGAAAGTATAAATAGGAAGTGAATGAGTTAGTGTCTGGGAGGGAGAAATTAAGCTGTGCATCTTGATCTAGTGAATTGAATAAAGTTTGAAAAATAGACCTCTTGAAAATTTCTGTAAAATTCAATCTCTTCAGACCTCTAACAAGTAAGAGAAATTCATTATGGCTCTTTCCATATTATAAATATAACAACATACACACACACACACAAAAAAATAATTTATTTTTTAAGGAAATGATCCATGATTATCTTAAATGTGAAAGCCACATTCAACAAACTGATACTAGTTTCAGGGGAAATAAAAACCAGAATTGTAGCCCAAAGTAGTATTTGGAATGTAACTTGTCTCTTATTACTAGATGTCATGACAAATCATGCTTTATTTAGGTTTTTGCTTTTGTACCAATTACTTTTTGCTTCTGTGCCTTTACTATTTGATTAGATTTCTTGATTGTAGTATCCTGAGGTTAATGAGAGGTGAAGACAGATCATGCATTCTAGCTGTTCCTGATTTCAACAAGCATGCCTTCCCCCAAAATCTTCCCAGGAGCTTCTACAAAACTGAGCGTTATTATGTGTTTTTGTGTGTGCAGTGTGATAAGGAATAAATAAATAGAAAGGAAAAGGACCCCGACTGCTTCCCAAACAGGCATTTAACCTCTAGATGTTCGCATGCCTCTAATAATAGCCTGCTTAGGTTTCTCACATGCACTTGCTACATTAAAGTTCTTTTCTTTTTTTTTGTTTTCCACACCTAAAGACTTAGGGAGTCTTTAGATAGGATCTCTGGACCTTCCGAACCTTTGCACATGCCACCGTTTGCCTGAGACGGGGGCTCTCTTTCCCCACTCACTTTACCTGGTTACCTTCCATTCATTGTTATTTCCTGAAAGATCTCGCCCCAGATTAAGTTCAATTCCTCTGCTTGTTATCATAACCCTTATATTCCTCTGCCCATTATGATAACCTTAGCACTCACTTTGCACCCTTATATTTACTTACTTATTTATAATTTCTTGTTTAAAATGTGCACCTCTGCCATGTCTGTCTCCCTTACCATGAACTTCCCAAAGTCTAACACAGGCCAGCGTAAGAGTGCTCAGTAATCGTTGTTGACTGCAATCATAACACCGCAAGGGTCTTGGGAGTGGCTTAACTCTCCTTCCATAACCTCCATTAGCACCCTCCCAAGCCATAAAAACATAAAAATCTGATGGGAAATATGATACATGAATCATTACAAAAATATTATAATTTTTATTGATCTGCTACAGACAGTGTGTGAAAACTCTTTGCTGTTGTTGTGTGCCTTAGAGTCAATTCCAACTTACAGCAACCCTACAAACTATTTGCTACCCTA
>NW_004443940.1:23843762-23868726 GCF_000243295.1 Trichechus manatus latirostris | reverse complement strand
AATGGCACATATCCCCACATGAAGGCGGTAGAGGACCTGCTTACAATGGAATGTAAACTACAACTGATTTCATTGAAAAGTACATTTGATAGCCAGTTTCTTTAAAATGTATGGCAAGCTAACTTTAAAATGTTTGAAGGCTAACAAGTGTCAAAATATCTTACAGTGTATTAGTGACCAGAATGTTCAAAAAATAACTCAGTAAAATAAAAATTCCATACTATATCCAAAAAAACTCAGAAAAATATTTTTTTTTTAATGAATGAGCTTGAAGAATGTAACCAGTGTCACTGAATTATACATGCAGAAATTGATGAATTGGTGTATGTTCCGCTGTGTATATCCTTAACAACAACAAAAAATAAAATAAATTTTAAAAAAAGGAATGACTGTTATAAGTATTAGAAATGACACAAGTACTCCTTTCTTTTAAGCACGTGTCCAGTTCACATAGTTAGATGTCCTCAGAGAAAACGAAAGATCTCCACCTGGAGGAAAAACATCTACAACCAGAAACCAAAGAAATTAATGGAATCCTTATGACCAAGATGATAAGTGACAATTGGGACAAAATATGGAATTTCCAAGCAAATCCTGATGATCTCCTCATTTCAACCTATGCAAAGGCAGGTGGGTATCAGAAAATGGTGGTAGAGATAAAGCCAGCTTTAGCAGAGCAATGATACCTGGAGTGGGCCTCCCAAATTTAAAAAGTGCATGTTTTTTAATTATCAAGGTTTTTCACCAGGGCTGGCCCCTAGAATAAATGAAAATCAGAATTCTCATGGGCTCTAATCCCTCGGGATCCAAGATTCTCCTTTTTATTTAGGTCCCTGAGAGAGAAAGAGATGTCCAGAATCCAAAATTCCCAAAGGGCTGAATGAATTACAAGTTATATAAAAACAAAGTATCTGCCAAATAGCACAGCAGTTCTTCTTACAGTAAATCTTGCCAGCCCAGACACTCCTTAATCTCATCTGCTAAACTACTGATATTAACCACAGTACTTGCCGACAAGAAGCTCCTTCAGTGTTCAGTAGTTTAGTGAAATACTTTTGTATACTATTTTCTATATGTAACACAGTTAGATATATAAATCCAGTTATAAACTATTGTATATATACATATCTATGTGTATATGTCTATACATACACACACACACACACACACAGACACACACATATATATATACACTACATTTACAGAGGAGTCCTTAGGTGGTGCAAGTGATTAAGCACTCAGCTACTAACCAAAAGTTTGGTAGTTTGAATCCACTGAGGGACACCTCGCAAGAAAGATCACAGCCACTGGAAAAAGAACTCCATGGAAAATAGTTCTACTCTGAAACACACGGTGTTACCATGAATCAGAATCAACTTGCTGGCAAGTGGGCAACTAGTTTGGTATTTACCGTACATAATGGGTTTGGTTTGGTTTCTTTGGTATATACATATAAAAGAGTTGGTGGAAAAAAGTAAGAGTCAGAATAGGCAAAAGGTATCTCAGTCTTGTGGAAAGGTACAGGAATTGGGAATATTATAATTGGGAAAGATAGGGATGTAATGACTTATAATCCTCCCAGGCTTATCCGTATTTACACTTTCAAGCACTCTGAGTGAGGTAAAGAACTTTAAGCTGTAACTAGTTTGGGAAAGTCTTCCAGAGGCCATAAAGTATTTGCCGTGGCTATTTGACTCAACAAGGGGCACATTTAAGATTCATAACCAGAAAGATTTCAGAACAGGGTCTGCTCACCAGTTACTTGGAAACAGCCTTGAAATGTGGCTTTGTTTTGTTTTCTCTCTTGGCTCAGATTTCACTCCTTCATCTCATTCCACTCTCATTTAGTCAGTACTTGCTGACTGCTCCTTGCTCATTACCATCAAGTCGATTCCAACTCACAGTGACACTGCAGGATAGAGTAGAACTGCCCCATAGTGTTTCCAAGGATTGGCTGGTGGATTTGAACTGCTGATCTTTTGGTTAGCAACCGAGCTCTTAACCACTGCGCCACAAGGGCTACTTGCTGCCAGGGTTTACTTAATAAACTAGGGTAGCAGCTTCCTGTTGGCAAGTTTCAGTTTCTCAAGCTCTTTTGCACTGCCTTGTACTGGACACTTTGCTGCCCAGATGTTAATTTAAACTTGTACTGCACCTCAGGGATGAAATTTTGTTTTAGTTCCCCTTGGAAATTATGCAATCAACACCTAGGTCCTCCATACGATAGTCCCAAACAGCCTTATTTCCCCACCATCTCCACCACTGCTTAACCTACTGTGGGCCCTACTTACACTTTCCAAAGTGGCATGAGCCTGCCTTTATCCTAACTCTTGATGCTTCCTCCACCTGGGATGCTCTGCCTCATTTATGGTGATGGACATTGTATTCCTGATTTAAATCTTTGTTCCAAACAAATCTCCTCAGCTGAGTCTTACCTGATCCCTTCAGCAGTAAGCCACCCGTCCTCTTCTGAACTCCTGCAGCACTTTGTATGTACATCCTTTATGACTCTTACCCTGTATTATTTTTTTAACTTATTTGTTTATGTGTATCATGTATAAGTTAAAATTAGATTTGGCTGCAAGCTTTATTTACCAAAAATGGTAAAAAGGAAAATGGATATTTGGTAGACAATTAACACTCTCTGCCACAGTTCACCCCTTTGGCTACTATATGTCCATTTATACTCCTGTATCATCAGCTAAGGAGCCCTGGAGGCACAGACATTAAGTGCTCAGCTGCTAACCAAAAGGTTGGTGGTTCCAACCCACCAGCAGCTCCACAAGAGAAAGATGTGGCAGTCTGCTTCCATAAAGATTTACAGCTTTGGAAACCCTATGGGGCAGTTCTACTCTGTCCTATAGGGTTGCTATGAGTCAGAATCAACTTGACGTCAACAGGTTTGGTTTCTTATATTGTCTGTATCGGTTAGGTCTAAATTTTGCAGCAAATGTCAGAAAATTCAAAATATTAACAAAAGAAAAAGATGCCTGGAGGCTGGTTATCCAGAGCTAAAATGGAGACTGCACTCGTCATCAAAAATCCTGGCACTTTCTAACTTTCTGCTCCATCATCTTCAGATGTGGCTCTTGTTTTTATGGTCCCAGATGACTTCTGACCATAATATGAACATTCCAAACATCACGGAGTAGAAAGGAAGGAATTAGGTCATGTCCCCTTCTTTTGAACACAACATCCCAGAAGAGTGGCATGGCCACATCTACCTGCAAGGAAAGCTGAAAAACACAGTCATTGGTCTTGCAGAATTCTACCATGTGATCTCCGGCATCGTTCCTATTACTAAAGCCACATTTTCCAACTGCTAATCCTTCTTTTCTGTGTCCAACTTTCTTATTCCAATCACCAGTAATCATCAATGCATCTTGATTGCATATTTGATCAATTTCAGACTGCAGCAATTGGTAAAAATCTTGAATTTTCAAAATCTTCATCTTTGGCATTTCTGGTTATTGCATAAATTTGGTCTTCCTTGTAGGCATATGGATATTAATCTATCCCTAACAGCATTGTACTTCAGGATAGATTTTGAAATGTTGTTTTTAATGATGAATATGAAGCCATTCCTCTTTAATTTGCGCTTCCAGTACAGTAGACCATATGATTCAAAATGGCAATTCCAGCCCATTTCAGCTCGCTAATGCCTAGGATATCGCTCTTTAAGCATTCCATTTTGTCTTTTACAACTTGCAATTTTCTTTGATTCATACTTCATGCATTCCACATTCTGATTATTAATGGATGTTTACAGCTCTTACTTCTCATTTTGAGTTGTGCCACATCAGCAAATAAAGGTCCAGAAGGCTTTACCCACCCACATTATTAAGGCTGATCTACTCTGAGGAGACAGCTCTTCCCCAGTCATATTTTGAGTGCCTTCCAACCTGAGGGGCTCACTTCGGACAATGTTGTGTTGAGATCCATAAAGTTTCCGTTGGCTAATTTTTGAAAGCAGATTGCCAGGCCTTTTTCCTAGTCTGTCTGTCTTAATCTGCAAGCTCCAATGAAAGCTGTCTACCATAGGTGACCCCACTGTTATTTGAGATACCAGTGGCGTATCTTCCAGCATCATTGTAACATACCAGGCACCATAGTATAACAAACTGACAGAGGGGTGGTGGGACTAAATTTAGGCAAGCTTGGTCATGATTCTAGTCCCCTACCTCTCACTCTCCTTGGCCCTTACAGAATTCAGATGGAACGTGTTCCATTTACCTTTAACAGTAAACTCAGGAAATAACTCCATGTAATTGACACATCCCATTGCTTAACCTCCGCATAAGGTCCTTCAGTACTTCAGTATTTTCCACTAAGACATTTTGGCCTAGAAAACCCTTCCCAACCTCTGCTTTCGCAGAGTAGTAGCTCAGACAACTCTGGTCTCTTTCCTCCGTTTGTGATGGTCTCCTACTATTGCAATGCTCTTTCCTTTACCTTCCCTTATAATAAATCCTTTTTGAATAAAGTCGTCCTGGCCTGTTTTAACATTATTGGGGCAATTTTTTTCTTTGGCACACACAGTATAGCCTCCGGAAAACTTAGCTGTACAGTCCTGAGAGAATGAGTATGAAAAAGGCAAATATCGTATTATTATTATAAAAATAGTTTTGACCTTGCAGACTACTTGAAAGAATCTTAGGAATCACCAGGAATTCTGGGACTCAGCTCAGCTAGGGACAGAAAAGGCGTTAAACAACAAGTTATGTCAGTTAAAAATGTTTCTAGAAGAAGAATGGTCTTAACCACAAAACATTGTTTACCTCACTCGCAGTTAAAGTTTAAGCTGCTTCCTCCTAATCTTCCCGCTTGAAGCTGTCTTTCAGATCAACCAATTAAAGCTAGAATCCTGGGCATGCGCAGTGAAAGACTAGGTTGACCGCCAGATGGCCCCATCCCATAATAAGCATTGCCTAGGAACCAAAAGACCCATGCTAAGGAACCAAAATCACCGGACATACGGACATATGTCATCAAGCGGTGACTGAGTTCATTTCAGAAGTCTGTCAGCCACTTCCGTGCCAAATCCTAGCCCGACCCCTTTTTGAATATGTATGAATTAATGAATATGTATGACTTCTCCTTTCCCGGTAGTATAAGACTTCCTCTATCTAGGCCTTTGTTAGGAGAGAGAGTGCTTTGGGACTGATTCTGCTGTCTCCTTACTTGCTGCGAGTAATAAACTACGCCTTGCTTTAAATCCACTGACTCTTAGTTATTCTTTACCAAGATTGCAAGCAGGAACCCATTGCGTTGGGTAACAAGACCACACTTTGAGAATCGCCACTCTATGTTAAAGTCAAACAGGATTAGTTACTATTCTGCAAATAGGTCACACATGTTCCACTCTCCTTGCCTTTACTCAAGCTGTTTCCTCTCTCTGGGATCCTCTCTGCTCTACTACCTCTACACCAGGTCAAAAGAATCATTTTTTGAAGGAATAACTCAAATGTTACCTCCTTTGTTCTTTGTTCTGTTTTTCTTGATGGGCCACCACCATTTCTGTCTGTGTGTATGTGTGTATATTTCCTTCCTCGGAATCTTCAAAGCACTTTATTTGTACCTCTTTATGGTATTTGTAACATTCCTTCTTCCATTTTTGCTGTTTATGTACTTCTCTTATTCCTTTCTTGTAAATATCTGGGTTTTTTTCTGTTTTTGTTTTTTTCACTTCCAACACTAATTCACCCTTCTGCTATCAACAACCTGATTTTACCTTGGGAAACTGGACCTCCCCAAATGTATATAGTTTCATGGGGTTATCAGTCAAGGAGCCCCACCCCTTCTGGCCGAAGAGTACACACATGACCCAAAGTAGGTCAGTCAGATGTTCAGCCCTAAAATTTTAATTATGAGCAGAAACTAAATCTATTTGGTGCTCACTCAATATGTAAGAAGTGCCTTGAAGAGAGACTATTTTTAGGTACTGCTTCCTAGATTCCTAATGTTGCCTTGCTTCCTCTTTCAGTTTTCTGAGTTATCCTATATCCTTTCAATACAGTCTTTTTGTGTCTAACTTAACCATGGTCAGCTTTTGTTGCCTGTGACCAAGTCATTCTAGTAATATAACCCACTGCTTCAATACACATACATAAAAACCCATACAAATCCAAGTTCCGTGAAAATAGGACACGTGCAATCTGAGCAATCTTTATGAACACCTCTCCAACATAACATACACACATAATACACATAACAGCCATACAAAGAATACATCAATATTAACTCTACTCACAAAGTAAATTTCCTTGAAATGATTTATTATCATCATAATTTCCTACTTTTTTGACATCATCCTCTCTGCTTGGGATGACATTTGAAGATTACTCAGAACCCAAAGCTGGAGGACAGGGCAGAATCTGGTGCCTCTAATCAGCAGTGAAGATACAGGAATGTACTACTAGGGATGTCAGGGGCTGAGGACCCAGAACTTAGCAAAGTCCCTGCCCTCAAGCAGCCCACAGTCTTGTAGATGAGGCAAATACTTACGTGACAAGTGCCTTATGTGCTGTGAGGATAAAGAAGAGAGTCAGGAAAGGCTCACAAACCAGGACTAAGAAGGCTGCACGGAGTTTATCAAGCAGAAAAGGAGAGGCTAAGCCTCTAAGACCAGGAACATCAACAACAGAGGCATGGAAGTCTTCCAGATGATGCTGGCAGACTGTGTGGCTTGAGCTCAGGTGATGAGGGAGAAGGACAGCAAAGAAGCCAGAGATGCAGCTTTGAGAAAGTTTATTAAAAATGGCCTTTATTTCAAGTTCAAGAATTTCTTCTTTATTTTATATATCAAACAAACAACACCAAAAAAAACCCAACAAATCCATTGCCCTCAAGTTGATTCCAACTCACAGCAACTCTATAGGACAGAGTAGAACAGCCCCATAGGGTTTCCAAGGCTGTAATCTTTATGGAAGCAGACTGCCACATTTTTCTCCCATGGAGCAGCTAGTTGGTTTAAACCACTGACCTTTAGGTTAGCAGCCTAACACTTAACCACTGAGCTACAAGGGCCCCTTCTTCTATACACCAAAAAACCAAACCCGTTGCTGTTGAGTCAATTCGGACTCACTGCGATCCTGTAGGACAGAGTAGAACTGCCCCATAAGGCTTCCAAGAAGCGGCTGGTGGATTCGAACTGCTGACCTTTTGGTTAGTTGCCCAGCTTTTAACCACTGTGCCAGCAGGGCACAGCTCACTGCCTGTTTTTGTAAATAAAGTTTTATAGGACACGACCACATCCATTCATTTACATATTGTCTACGGCTGCTTTCACACTACAGCAGCTAAATAGAGTGGTTGCAGTAAATGCCATATGACCCATAAAGCCTAAAATATTTATTGCCTTGCCCTTTAGAAAAAAAAAAAGTTTCCTGACCCCTGCTATGTACTGGATGAAGGAATTTGAAGGTTTTTAGAAAGCTAACCCCTCCGTTGCTGCTTGGAGATAGATTTAGTGGAGGAGAAACAAGGAGAACACGCTGGTTCCCTGTACACTATTCTTTCTTCTCACAGGCTCCCAGGACTCTATGTTCTTCTGTTTCTCAGGGCTGACACCACCTGCTTGAACCATCTGCTTTTCTTGTTGCTCATGACTATACAAAGGGAAGCATAGCCCCAACGTTCCTCAGCCTCCTACCCTTGAGATTAGGGATATTTGTCTTAGGACTTTTAAATCTAATCACTATAAGGAAATAAATAGGGAAGTAGCAAAATACACAGGCACCAAGATTCCGAAAATCATACAGAGCTCTTATAAACACATTATTCTTCTTTGTGTTCTCAGTGTCTAATGATCAAAAAATGTTGGATGAATGAATGTAGAATGTCTAATGATCAAAAAATGTTGGATGAATGAATGTAGAATGAATGACTGGATGCTAGCAGCCTCTAGTATACTACAGAAATCTCAATATCTCTTTGTTCTCTTTTATTTCTGAAAGGAGTGTCGTTTGGACACTTCTCCATCTTTTTATAAAATTACTAGCCCCCACTCCCACCCTCACTTTCTGGGTTTCCAGCGTTGTATCATGATGCCAGAAGCAAAAATTTAAACTAGTAAGCACCCCCAATGGCCCCAAAAGGAGATACCTTAAATTTTACAAAAGTCCTATAAAGCACTCTGTCATTCATTGTGGTTTGATTTTCATGGTTAGGGTCCTCATTTCAGTCATTTCCTCCAACGCTTGGAAATGGTTTCACTGTGTGCTCTTGTCCCCAGAGGACAGAAATTCAATCCCAGTTCCATACTTAAAAAAAAAAACTGTTGCCATCGAGTTGATTTTGACTATAGTGACCCTACAGGACAGAGTAGAACTGCCCCATAGGGTTTCCAAGGAGTGGCTGGTGGATTCAAACTGCCGATCTTTTGGTTAGCAGCTGAGCTCTTAACCACTGCGCCACCAGATCTCCCAAAATAGGTTACGGAGCATGGAAAAGAAAGGAAATCACTAAAGGAGTGGGAATTTAATTGGAGTCGAATGCATCCAATACTAAGCCAAGTTTACATTTTCCCACAATTCTACCCTGTTTAGATTGCATACTAGGCCTGAGGAGACCCAGGGAGCATGAGAGCCAGGCTCTCTCTACAGAAATAAGTTCATCAGTGTGCACAAAATACCGGTAAACCAAGAGGAAAGAATAGAGTGAATTCTGGTATATTTGGCCTCCAGGGTTGTGTTCCTCCAAACAGGCCTTGATTTTGCATAACTAAAGGAAGCTAAGATTTGCAGACAGGATGAGGGCACAATAGAGTGATCATTTACAGTTCCTTCTCCAGGCAGGTCATAGAGTTTGTTTATGTTCAGTACCAGTTCTTTCAGTCGCGGCTCTAACTTACACATTGATGCTAAAAGCCTCCCAAAGTGTACAGCTACCTGCTCAATGCCCTGGCATACCTCTAACACAGTGGTAATCTGAGCCTCTGCAATTGCCATACCAAGGAAATGCTACTCTGCTTCCTTGGAATGCAACTTCTATATTCATTGACCCTCGGACAGGTCTTTGGGCTTCTGATTTTCAGCTAGAACTTGAAGGTAACAATATGGCTTAGACAAATGTTATTTAATTAATTTATTTTCTTTAATCTTTAATACACTAATGTAAGTGCTACTATACAGATTAAAAAAAGAACAGTTGCCATTGAGTAGACTTGACTCATGACGACCCCACGTGTGTCACAATAGAACTGTGCTCCACAGGGTTTCCAATGGCTGATTTTTTGGAAGTAGAACACACCAGGCCTTTCTTCCCAGGTGTCTCTGGGTGGACTCAACCCTTCAACCTTTCGGTTAGCTGCAAGCATGTTAACTGTTTGCACCACTCCGGGACTCCATTATATAAATAATATTGATTAACTCAACTAAGAAAATAATCTTAAGGAATCTAAAAAGTAAAATAAAAGATAACCTGCAACTAACAGACACAAGCCTAATAATGTCAGACTTAAAAATTCAGGACCTCAAGGCAAAATTTCCAAAAACTCCCTCCCACATAATATCTCTTTTCTACCAGGACCTTTTCCACAAATACTGCTACTTTCTTCCCTATACATCCCATCCTTCCCCAAGAAAATCAAAACCAAAAAACCAAACCTGTTGCCATCGAGTCGATTCCGACTCATAGCTACCCTATAGAACAGGGTAGAACTGCCCCATAGAGTTCCTAAGGAGCACCTGCTGGATTCGAACTACCGACATTTTGGTTAGTAGCTGAACTCTTAACCACTACAACACCAGGCAGAAGGAGCTCTAATTCTCTGCCTGGGGCTATTTCTGCTTCCCTCAAAGGGCTTTCTTTTATCCCAACCCATTGCCTAAGACAAATACAGGGCCTGCAAAGGTGACTAAGACAAATCTCCACGCTCCAATAGGGGTCCTAGACATATAAACAATTAATTGTAGGATAGTGGAGTAAGAACTATAAAATTTACACACAAAATACTACAGGAGCACATGGGAAGAAACAATTTTTTCCATCCATGGAAGTCAGGGAAGGCTTCACAAGGAGGTCCTTGGTGACCTTGACCTTAAAGGATGAAAAAAAGCGTCCAGCTGGGTGCTAGAGTCTATGTGCCCAGCTCTCCAAAAACAGGGATCATGTGTTAATGTGGCTCAGCAATGAGTGCAGTGGAATTCTCTGGGAATTGGGAGATCCCTCACTGCTCACTACCCTGTTGCCTCTACTATCCCGCCACACCTACTTCCCCTAATATTTCTTCCCCTTTAAAAAAAAAAAAAAAAAATCAAATCCGTTGCCTGTCCAGTCGATTATGACTCACAGCGACCCTATAGGACAGAGTAGAATTGCTCCAAAGGGTGTCCAAGGAGTGGATGGTGGATTTGAACTGCCGATCTTATGGATAAAAGTCTGAGCTCTTAACCACTGCGTCACCAGGCTTCACAGAATAATATGTTATTGTTGTTGTTGTTAGGTGCCTTTGAGTTGATTTCAACTCATAGCAACCTTATGTACAACAGAAAGAAACATTGCCCTATCCTGCCCCATCCTCACAATCCTGGTTATGCTTGAGCCCATTGTTGCAGCCACTGTGTCAATCCATCTCCTTGAGGGTCTTCCTCTTTTTTGCTGACCCTCTACTTTACCAAGCACAACGTCCTTCTCCAGGGACTGATCCCTCCTGGCAACATGTCCAAAGTATGTGAGACAAGTCTCGCCATCCTTGCTTCTAAGGAGCATTCTGGTTGTACTTCTTCCAAGATAGAGTTGTTCGTTCTTTTGGCAGTCCATGGTATATTCGATATTCTTCACCAACACCACAATTCAAAGGTGTCAATTCTTCTTGCGTCTTCCTTATTCATCGTCCAGCTTTTGCATGCATATGAGGCAATGAAAACACCATGGCTTGGGTCAGGCTCACCTTAGTCTTCAAGGCTACATCTTTGCTTTTTAACACTTTAAAGAGGCCTTTTACAGCAGATTTGCCAATGCAATGCTGCTTTTGATTTCTTGACTGCTGCTTCCATGGGTGTTGATTGTGGATCCAAGCAAAGTGAAATACTTGACCCTCTGTTTATCATGATGTTGCTTATTGGTCCGGTTGTGAGGATTTTTGTTTTCTTTGTGTTGAGGTGTAATCCAATATGCTGAAGGCTCTAGTCTTTGATCTTCATCAGTAAGTGCTTCAAGTCCTCTTCACTTTCAGCAAGCAAGGTTGTATCATCTGCATAATGCAGGTTGTTAATGAGTCTTCCTCTCATCCTGATGCCCCATTCTTGACATAGTCCAGCTTCTCAGATTATTTGCTCAGCACACAGACTGAATAAGTATGGTGAAAGGATACAACCCTGATGCACACCTTTCCTGACTTTAAACCATGCAGTATGCCCTTTTTCTGTTGGAACAACTGCCCTTTTTCCATGTACAGGTTCCTCATGAGCACAATTAAGTGTTCTGGGATTCCCATTCTTTGAAATGTTATCCATAATTTGTTATGATCCACACAGTCGAATGCCTTAGCATAGTGAATAAAACACAGGTAAAAATCTTTCTGATATTTTCTGCTTTCAGTCAGGATCCATCTGACATCAGCAATGATATCTCTGGTTCCACATCATCTTCTGAATCCGGCTTGAATTTCTGGAAGTTCTCTTTCGCTATACTGCTGCAGGCACTTTTGAATGATCTTTAGCAAAATTTTGCTTGCATGTGACATTAATGATATTATTGGATAATTTCTGCATTCAGTTGGATCACCTTTCTTGGGAATAGGCATAAATATGGATCTCTTCCAAATTTCTTGGCATAGATGAGTGAGTGCTTCCAGTACTGCATCTGTTTGTTGAAACATCCCAATTGGTATTCCATCAATTCCTGGAGCCTTGTTTTCCACCACTGCCTTCAGTGCAGCTTGGACTTCTTTCTTCAGTATCATCGGTTCCTGATCATATGCACTTTCTGAAATGACTGAATGTCAACCAGTTCTTTTTGGTATAGTCACTGTGTATTCCTTCCATCTTCTTTTGATGCTTCCTGCATTGTTTAATATTTTCACCGTAGAATCCTTCAATATTGCAACTCAAGGCTTGAATTTTTTCTCCAGTTCTTTCAGCTTGAGAAATGTTGAGCGTGTTCTTCCCTTTCGGTTTTCTATCTCCAGGTCTTTGCACATGTCATCATAATACTTTACTTTGTCTTCTCGAGCCACCCTTTGAAATCTTCTGTTCAGCTTTTTTACTTCACCATTTCTTTCTTTCGCTTTAGCTACTCAGCGTTCAGGAGCAGCTTCAGAGTCTCTTCTGACATCTATTTTGGTCTTTTCTTTCTTTCCTGTCTTTTTAATGACTTTTTGCTTTCTTCATGTATGACGTCCTTGATGTCATTCCACAACTCATCTGGTCTTCAGTCATTAGCGTTCAACGGGTCAAATCTATTCTTGAAATGGCCTCTAAATTCAGGTGGGATATACCCAAGGTCATACTTTGGCTCTTTTGGACTTGTTCTAATTTTCTTCAGTTTCAGCTTGAACTTGTGTATGAGCAATTGATGGTCTGTTCTGCAGTTGGCCCCTGGCCTTATTCTGACTGATGATATTGAGCTTTTCCATCATCTCTTTCCACATATGTAGTCGATTTGATTCCTGTGTATTCCTTCTGGCAAGGTTTACGTGTGTAGTTGCTATTCATATTGGTGAAAAAAGGTATTTGCAATAAAGTCGTTGTCTTGCAAAATTCTATCATTTGATCTCCAGCATCGTTTCTATCACCAAGGCGTTATTTTCCAACTACCCATCCTTCTTCTTTGTTTCCAACTTTTGCATTCCATTCACCAGTAATTATCAATTCATCCTGATTGCATGTTCTATCAATTTCAGACTGCAGAACTTGGTAAAAATCTTAAATTTCTTCATCTTTGGCCTTAGCGTTTGGTGCATAGATTTGAATAATAGTCATATTAATTGGTCTTCCTTGTACATATGGATATTATCCTATCACTGACAGCATTGTACTTCAGGACAGATCTTGAAATGTTCTTTTTGACAATGTATGTTACGTCATTCTTCTTAAAGTTGTCATTCCTGGCATAGTAGACCATATGACTGTCCAATTCAAAATGGCCAATACTACTACTAGTCATTTCAGCTCACTAATGTCTAAGATATCAATGTTTATGCATTCCATTTCATTTATGATGATTTCCAATTTTTCTAGATCCATACTTCATACATTCCACGTGCATTAATGGATGTTTGCAGCTGTTTCTTCTCACTTTGAGTTGTGCCACATAAGCAAATGCAGGTCCCAAAAGCTTGATTCCATCCACGTCATTAAGGTCAACTCTACTTTGAGGAGGTAGCTCTTCCCCAGTTGTATTTTGAGTAGAGCAGACTGACAGACATGTGGGGGACAGAACAAGATAGTGGAAGCCATATTAGACTAGACATCTAAATTATTTAACTTTGCTGTCCTCAGATGCATGGAGTCCTGGTGGCACACTGGTTAAGAGCTCAGCTGCTAACCAAAAAGTCGGCAGTTCAAATCCACCAGCTTCTCCATGGAAACCCTATGGGGAAGTTCTACTCTGTCCTGTAGGGTCACTACATCCTGTAGGGTTGCTATGAGTTGAAATTGACTCAATGGCAACAGTTTTTTTTTTTTGTTTGTTTGTTTTTTTATGGGTCCTCAGACACAGCAGGTTCTGGTAGCTCCTCTTTCTCTAATCATCCCTTGAATGTTGCTGTCAAGACTCCATTCTTAACTCCATGTGCTTTACTATATTATCTTCCTAGGGTTACTATAACAAAGTCCCACAAACTGGGCATCTTAAAACAACAGAAATTTATTTTCTCACATTTATGGAGGCTAGAAGTCTGAAATCAAGGTGTCAGCAAGGCAATGTTTCTTCTGAAGACTTAGGGATAGAATCCTTCGTTGCCTTTTCCTAGCTTCTGTTGGTTGCCAGTGATCCTTGGCATTCTTTGGTTTATAGCTATATCACTCCAATCTCTACCTCCATCTTCACATAGCTCTCTTCCCTCTGTGTCTCCTCTGTATCTCTCCCTATCTTTTCTTTTATAAAGACACCATTCATTGGATTTAGGACCCATCCTAATCCAGTATGATCTCATCTTAACTCGATTGCATCCGCAAAGACCCTATTTTCAAGTAAGGTCACACACACAGGTACCAGGGGTTAGGACTAAAATATATCTTTTTTTGAGGACACAACTCAACTTATAACCTCTTCCATATACTCATAACTCACACATATATTCTTACATCCATTCCCAGGGTGTCAATTGTCACGTATATGCTAACAGCACAATGCCTAACACAACATTGGCAAATTTGTTGAATGAATGATTCTCAAGTTGTTATTTCTGGGCCAGAACTCTAAAACCACATACATACCTACTAATGGCCCTTTCCATTGGGATGTTCCACAGGTTACCTTAAATTCAACATTCCCAATATGAACTTATCTCCTCTCATCTACTCCCCATGCATGAAGAAAGTGCCCTCATTCTCAATAAATACCTCCATTTGCCCAGTTCTCAAGTCAGAAATCTGGAAGCTATTTTTTGTTTTTCCCTCACTTCCCCCCCACCCCATATCTGATTAACCGTTAAATGTTATTGATTCTACACTGCAAAGGTCCCTTAAATCCATTTACTTCTATCTCCACTGCCACACCCCTAATCAAGACCATGATCACCAAATCCCACCTAAATTACTGCAACACTCTCCTGGCTGATCTTCCTGTCTCGAGTTTGGCTGCACTCCAATTTTCCTCATGCTGTAGTTAAACTTTCTAAAATGCAAATATATTTGATTCTGATTATGATGCTTCATCCAGCTTAAAACCTTCTGATGGCTTCCTACTGCCCTAAGATAAAATTCATACTCCTTAAAAGCACTTAAAAAGCCTTCCTACCTATTTCACCAACACCATTTCTAGGCATTTCCCCCCCTAAAACTCTAAACTCCAGGAAAACTCTGTCTGTAGGAACACACCACTCTCTCTTGACACTCTGGGCCTTCCCATGTGTTTTCCCTTCTGTCTGGAATGCTTCAACCCCTTTCCACACTGTCATCTAGATTTCATATTGTAACCCAATAAGGGTGGCTCCCACCCAGTGAGACTCCTTGAGTCAATTGAGAGACACCAGGCCTTTGAGAAAGAGAAAGTAGACTTTATTGCAAGCCAGTCAAGCAAGGAGCTTGGAGACTAAGTCTCAGATCAAGCTCCCTGAGGTTGGGGATTCTAGGGCAGTTATAGAGTTCAGGATAGGGAACTCATGCATAATTCATGAAGCTTCTGAGAATAGGCAAGCAATTCCAGGAACTAATTAACATGTGTGGGGGTGTGATATGGCGGCTGGGGGCATGTTTTTGGGGGGGACATGACGCATGAAGTTCATCTAAGGACAGCTTTGCAGCTTATTGCACATGTCCAAATGGGGGGGGGCAGGTAGTGAAGTGGCCTTGGTGGAGAAGCAGTGAAGTGACCTTGGGTTGCTACACACAATGTCTCATCAGGAACTCACAGACCCTGGGTGTGATGGGAGGAGGGGGAACAGTTTAACCCTGTCAATTACATTTCAGGAGGGGGAACAGTTTAACCCTGTTGGTTACATTCCCTCCTTTGGTTTTCAGGGTCTTCAGTCTTGAAGATAGATCTTTATGTAGGTGGAAATTTTGAGCTTGCTGACTTGTGGAAGCATGTGCGTTGTAGGATCTGAGGTTTGTTGAGTTAAGGGGAATGTGGTCAGACGTCTGAAGCATCATGATGTTCACAGCTGCTAGGAGATTTTGAACGAAACTGGTAAGACAGTTTAAGAGGCAAGGCAAAAAACAGATTAGTAAAAGAATAAGCAGTGGAGTAACAAGGGGCCAGAGCCCATGGAAGCTGGGAAGCAGAGAAGTTATCCATGACCACCAATCAGATGGAGTTTCTCCAGCAGTAGGTGGTGAAGGGGATGCGTCCAATTGGCAATTTGTTCTAATTTGTGGATATTGAGTTCTACTTCATGGCTGGTGTTTATCCAGGTACAGCAGGAAGTGTTGGTTATGTTCAGGCACACTCTTCTTTGGCTAAGATATACTCAAGAGCAATGCGGTGGGCCATGATGACCCCAACCCAGGAATTTAAGGAAGTTTGCTGGGCTTTTACAGCTCGGCTTGTAGTTTTGGAAAGGATGTGAATAGTGTCTGATAAGTTTAACACAGCGTCCTGAAGAGTTGCGAGCTGAGGGAAAATTGTAGGTGTTCAAATGATAAACCAACCATCACCAGTTTTGGTTATGGGATTACGCCTGGTTCCAGATAAGTCCCATCCAGTTTCATCAGAGTCGTCTGAGGTTTGGGTTTCTCTTTTCTTTCTCTGGGAGTTAGTAGGTGGTTCCATTATCAGAGTGAGGTTATAAGGGGAAATGATTGCCATGGGGAAGGATGCTATTTCAAGGGTGCAAGTACCAAGCATAGCTTGGGGCAAGAATCATTTGTAAGCAGCAGAGAGGAATGTTCGACTCCCAGATTTAGTATAATTACCTCAAAGAAATGAATATCGAGGTGGCACACAAGTACAGGTACAACTTGCAACTTTTGAGTTGTTTCTCTCTGAATAAAACCAGGAGTTGGCAGTGTCATTGATCCAATTATCCTAGCTTTGTGTTATGCTATAGTAATTAATGATACAACCTGGATAAGTTCCTAGGTTAATAAGGCCAGTTAGATTTTGTAGGTGTTTTATTCCTTTTGTGAAGGTGGAGTAATTAGTCCAAGTAAAATTGCCTATAGTGTCCAAATCTATAACTCAGTAAAATATGCTTTCAGTTTTAAGGCAAGGAGTGGTAGCACTTGCTTTTCTGGCTCTTACCTCTAACCCATGCTTATCTATAGTGTCATTAGACTTTGAGGAGGTACCTTCTTTAGGTGTGTAACATTAGGTATTGGAACTGCCCAAGGGACACGGAGACTTTCTACGGTGGTGGTCAGAGGCTGACATACCCAACAGTCAGTGAGATTGCCTCCAGTGGCTACTGATTGGATTAGTTTCAGATAAAAATTGTCTGCCCATGAGATGCTCAGCATGGGGTCAAAATAGAGGAAGGTGAGGAATGATCTGTAGCTGCTGTAAAAAGAGAAGGAAGAACACAATGATTGCCAGATAGTAAAGGCAATGTAAACATTAGGAGCACAATCATGATGGAGGGTCTCCAGGTTGGAGGGGCACAGGATAGGCATTAGATTTGTTTTTTCTTTTTAAACAGATATTTTAAGTCCTGCACAGGCTCACAGGTCCACTTTTTTTGTTGAAGTTGTTCTTGGTGTAGAGGATCTTCTGGTGTGGTGCAGGTTTGAGACAAGTGTGATGCACCTAAGCTTTGATGTTTCTGAGTTTAGCTGCTGAGTGGGTAGTTAAAAGAACAGTGTATGGTCCAGTTCACTGGGGCTCAAGGGGCTCTGCTTTCCAGTTTTTCAGCAGAACTTAGTCACCAGGCTGGAACAGTGAAGGAGGGCATTAACAGGATATTTCAGATAGCTGACAGCATACCTGTGAATGGAAGATAGGACACCAGACAAAGACAACAAATATTTTCGGAGAGCGAGCTCCCTGGTGACAGAAACCTGAGTATTGGTTAAGGGCAAGTTATTTTTAAGAAATAATTTTCTATACATAATTTTGAAATGTCTCAATTTGAGCCCACTTCTGGGGGTGACCAGTACCTATAAGAGGGCTAAGGGCAAAGTCTGGGGCCAAGTTATCTTTGTTTCTTGAGAGATTTTGGCAATTTGGTTTTTCAGCATGTGACTCATCTCTTCAACTTTTTCGCTTGACTGTGGTCTCCAGGCTGAGTGTAAGCTCCAGTTGATTCCTAAAAGTCTAAAGACTTCTTGCGTAATTTGTGAGGTGAAGTGCGATCCATTGTCACTTTCGATCATTGCAGGTGGGCTGAACCTAGGAATGATTTCATTAAGGAACCATTTTGTAACTTCTGATACTTTCTCTGTTTTACAAGGGAAAGCTTCTACCCAACCAGAAAAAGTGTTAATGAACACCAGCATAAATCTAGAATTGCCAAAGGCTCTTGCCGTGTTGGTGAAATTGACTTGCCAGTCTTCTCCTGAACTCTGTCCTTGATACTGGATTCCAGTGGTAGGGGGCCCATTTATTTTTGGGTTGTTTTGGGCACATATTTGGCAGGAATGGGTTGTCCACTGGATGGCTCGATGTAGGTTTTCTCCAATAATGTGTTCAGAGAGCAGGATGTAAAGGGTACTCATAATGGGTAGAACGATGTGCTTCGCAGAGAAGGGAGTCCATCAAACATCCTGAAATCACAAGCTTTCCTTCATGGGTACGTTTCCATCCATGAAAATCTATTGTTGCTCCTTATTCAGCTGCTTGTTTGAGATCTCTTAGTGTAATTTGGAGCTGTTTCTGGAAGTTGTAGAGAAGCGATTAAAGTTAGCTGTCTACTAGCCTTTGAACTCACAGTTTGCTTGGCAGCAGCTCTGGTTGTTTTCTTGGCTTTAGCACTCCATGAGACAGTATCAGAAGTTCCTTTCTGAGGTCCCGGGCAATGCATGACAAAACTTGTGTAGGCATTTTCACAACTTCAGGTAGGGCTAAAATTTCTGTGGTATATTTAATGTCTTTCCGACCTGATGTTAAAAGGCCTCGTTCTTTCCAAATGGCCTGTGAGCATGCAGGACTGAGAAGGCATACCTGGAATCCGTGTAAACGTTGGTTGTTTTACTGGCAGCTATTTGGAGGGCTTGCATGAGAACAATTAACTCCACTTTCTGTGCCAAGGTTCCAGGTGGAAGAGGACAGGCTTCGAGGACATTGGTTTGGGTTACCACTGCAGAGGCTGCTTTTCGAGTTCCATTTTTTATAAAGCTGCTTCTGTCTGTGTGAAGGGTTAAGGCTGGATTTGAAATGGGCTGGTCAGACAAATCCAGCTGACTGGAATAGATTTCTTCAATAATCTGGAGGCAGTCGTGAACCAGCTCACCTGTAGGGTTTGTTGGTAACAGGCTGGCTGGGTTCAGGGTAGACGTTATGTTGAGCGTGACCTCTGGATTGTTCAGGAGCTGGGCTTGGTAGCAGGCCATTTAGCCTGCTGTGAGACAGAGCCCACCTTTCTGCTCCAGTATGGTGATAACTGCATGAGGCACAAGCACAGTCACAGGCTGACCTAATGTAAATTTTTCAGCTTCAGCTAAAAGGAGGCAAGTCATTGCTACCACGCTAAGACAGGCTGGCCTTCCCTGAGGGAATGGGGTCTAGAAGTTTAGAAAAATATGCTGCCGGTCTTTTCCAAGGACCTAGTTGTTGAGTCAAGACCCCTGCTGCAACTTCCCCCATTTCATGTACATACAGTTCAAACAGCTTTCCAAGGTCTGGAAGTATGAGTGCCGGGGTGGAGGTTAGCTTTTCCTTGATTTTCAAGAAGGCTTATTGACGTTCATCTGCCTAGTCAAAGGGGTCAGTGTCCTTTCCTTGGGTGGCTTCATAGACAGGATTTGTTTCTTTTTCTTTTTTCTTTTTGAGAGGCTTTGTTATTAACTCAAAATTCAGGATCTAAATCCTGCAGAAACCAGCCACACCTAGAAAGCCTTGAAGTTGCCTCCAGGTGGTCAGGGTGGAGATCTGGAGGATCACTTGTTTGTGCTCCAGCAGCAGGGCCCGCTGACCTTGAGAAATCTGGAAACCTAGGGAAGTTATCTTTTGTTGTGTGATCTGAGCCCTGGCAGCAGATACTCGATAACCAGCCTGGGCTAGAAAGTTAGAATTGTGTTTTTATTTGCGTCCTCTTTGGTAGGACTAGCAATAAGGAGATCTTCTACATATTGAAGAAGGAGATCCCGAACCATCTGTAGACCCCAGAGATCTTTTGCAGGGCTGTTCCAAACAGGGTGGGGCTATTTTTTACCGACGTTGGTGGATTCGAACTGCCAACCTTTTGGTTAGCAGCCATAGCTCTTAACCACTGCGCCACCAGGGCTCTATAATATAAAGCTTAAGAAATTATTAGAAGGCAAACACTGCTATAACTGGCACCCAGATAAGGAGGTAGAACCTTGCCAGCCTCCCCAGAAGCCTCCACATGCTCCCCACTCCCCAAACACAACCCCCTTCCTCTACTCTAAAAGTAAACACTATCCTGACTTTTATGGTAATCATTTCCTTACTTTATATTTTTATCATTCAAGTGAACTTAATAGTTTAGATTTGCTTGTTTTTTTTTTCTTAATAAACCTTTTTTGTCTTTTTTAATCTATAGGCTCCATTCCATCTTTTTTTAAATTTCCTTGCAACTTATTTGTTGAATAAAGTGTATTATTATCCTGTAGACTTTCACATAGTCTAGATTTTGTGATTACATCCCTGTGGTGTTTTTAACATGTTCCTTTGTTCTCTGCATTTTCTATAAATTTTTACTTGGATCTAGAGGTTTACTCAGACTCAGGTTCAATGTTTTTGGCAAGACTACTTCATAGGTAATGTGTTCTTCATTAAGAGATGCATAATGTTTGGTTGTCTTTCTTTTTGTGATATTAGGATCCATTGATGTTGAAGGCTTATATTCTTTAATCCATTAAGGGTTGCAAAAGGATATTAAAATTCTATAATTTATTGTTCACTTACTTGTTCTTCTATAAAGAGAAATATTCCAATTATAGATTAAATTGAGTTCCCCCAAGAAGTTATATTGATGTCCTAACCCCTCTACCTATGAATATGACCTTATTTGGGAAAACAGGGTCTTCCTTTGAAGATATTATCAGTTAAATCATACTCGAGTAGGGTGGATCCTAATTCTAATTTCTTCTGAGTGGTGTCTTATGAAACAGAGTCATACACGCAGGCAGAAGACACCATGTGAGGATCCATCTACAAGTCACAGAACACCAAGAAATGCCCGGGGCTGCCAAAACTGAAAGAGACAAGGAAGGATCAATCAATAGAGTATAGCCTGCCAACACGCTGAATTCAAACTACTAGCCTCCCAAAGTATGAGAAAATGAAAGCCACCCACTTTGTGGTATTTTGTTATGGTAGCCCTTGGAACCTAAGACAGTACTTTATCTACTATCTGGTTATACAACGGTACAGGTAATACAGGAAAGTCAAGATAAATGATTAATTATTTCCCTTTATTTACCAGTTTTCAAAATAGTTGGTTTCCAAGGATCAGCCAAAGGTCTACAATGAGTTTTTTTTATTACGTGCATATTAGTTTTCTACTGTTGCCGTAACAAATAACCACAAACTTAGCAGCTTAAAACTAATTTAATATCTCACAATTCTGTAGGTCAGAAGCCCAAAACAGATGCCCCAGGCAAAATCAAGGTGTCAGCAGGGCTGAAGTAACTAATGGAAGAACTGGGGAAGAATCTGCTTCCAAGCTTATTCTTCCCTACCCCATTTAACAATTTTTATTGAAACTGTTCCATGATATTGGTTACATTTTCCACAGTGTGTCAACATTCTCATTATTTCCATTCTGTTTGTTCTGTTTCCGTTAATCTATCTTCCCTGCCTATCCTTAGCTGCTCATCTTTGTTTTAGGGTAAGTGTTGACCATTTGGTCTCATATAGTTGATTATTTATATGAGCACAGTATTCACAGGTGATATTGTTTCTTTTATAACCCAATTTATTATTTGGTCTAAAAGTGACTACCAGAAGTGGCTTCAGTTCCATGTTCAAAGGGTATTTTAGGGCATTAGTCTCTGAAGCTCCTCTAGCCTCTATCGGTCCAGTTAAGCCTGGCCATTTTTAGAAATTTGAGATTTGTTCTACATTTTTCTCCCCTTCTATCTGGGACTTTCTACTGTGTCCCTGGTCATAATGGTCAGTAGTGGTAGCCAGGCAGCATCTAGTTCTTCTGGTCTCAGGTTACGTGAGGCAGTGGTTCATGTGGGCTATTAGTCCTGTGAACTAGTTTCTTCTTTGAGTCTTTGGTTTCCTTCATTCTCTTTTGTTTCAGATGAGTAGAGACCAATAGTTGTATCTTAGATGACTGCTTGCAAGTTTTTAAGACCCCAGATGCTACTTACCAAACTAGGATGTAGAACATTATCTTTATGAACCATGTTATACCAATTGACTGAATTGTCCCACGAGACTATGGTCTCAAAACTTCAAACCTAGTAAACAAATCCTGCAAGGTGTTTGGATATGTCTAGGAAGTATCCATAACTGTGGCCCCTTGACTTTTTTTTTTTTTTTTTTGGTGCTTTGGAAGAAAGTTTACAGAACAAATTAGTTTCTCATTAAACAATTAGTACTTGTTTTGTGACATCAGTTGCCAACCCCGTGACATGTCAACACTCTCCACTTCTCAACCCTGTGTTCCCCATTTCCATTTGTCCAGCTTTCCTGTCCCCTCCTGCCTTCTCATCCTTGCTCCCGGGCTGGTGTGCCCATTTAGTCTCATATATGTGGTTAAATTACGTTTATTTTTGTTTGTTTTATGGGCCTGTCTAATCTTCAGCTGAAGGGTGCCAAGCTTATTCTGACTGTTGGCAGAATTCAGTTCCATGTGGATGTAGGACTGATGTCACCATTTCCTTGCTGGCTATCTTGCTATCATCCAGAGATGTTCTCAGTTTCTACAGGCCATGTCTTGGCTTAGATGCCTCTTTGTCTTCAAAGCCAGCAAAAGTGGTGTCTTAGGCTGGGTTCTCTAGAGAAGCAAAACCAGTGAAATATATATATATATTATATGTAGAGAGAGAGTAATCTCAAGGAAATGACTCATGCAGTTGAAGAGGCTGGCAAATCCCAAGTCTGTGGGTCAGGTGTCAGGTGTCAGGTATCAGGCTGGAGGCTTTTCCTGACTCATGTAGCTGCAAGGGCTGACAAAGCCAAGATCCACAGGTCAGATGTCAGGCTGCTGGCTCATGGCTGCAAAGGCTGACAGATCCAAGATTGGCAGATAAGATGGCAGCCTGCTGGGCCAAGTCCCAAGAACTGGAGGTCAGATGCTGACAAGCCAAACGCAGGATCCAGAGCAGAGCAAAAGCTTGCAAGCTTTGCCAAAAAGTCCAATATATTGGATGTAGGCTGTACCCGCAAGGAAACTCCCTTTCAGATGATTTGCTGCTCAAAGCAGATCTCATCATGGAAGTGATTATGTCATTATACGACTGCCAAACTACATCATAACCACCAAACCACTGAGAATCATGGCCCAGCCAAGTTGACACACAACCTTAACGATCATAAGTGGATTAAGTCCTTCTCATATTTGGAATCTCTCCTGTCTCTTCTGCCACATCTCTCTGACTCTTCTAATTTTCTCTTCCACGTTTTAGTAACTTTGTGACTACCTTTGGCCCACCTGAGTAATCCCGGACAATCTCCCCATCTTAAGGTTCATATCCTTAATTCCATCTACAAAGTTCCTCTGCCATGTAATGTAACATATTGCCTGGTTCTAGGGATTAGGGCATGGACATCTTTGGAGGACCATTATTCTGCCTACTTAAATATACATTTGAAAAAGACAGAAATACACAAAATAATACAATTCCTGTGTGATGGACTTTTTCTTTGTATATTTGAGCTTATTCCAAATTTTCTGCAATACTGTATATGCATTATACTCATAATACTTCCTAAAGTTGTAAAGAAAGAACATGGGATTGGTACACAGACAGATGTTGGTTGGAATCTAGGCTCTGCCACTAATTAGCTGTGCAATCTTGGGCAAGTTATTGATCAAGCAACCCTCAGCTTTCTCACATTTATAAGCGTAATAATTATTCTTTCTTAATAAAATTGTGATATGAATTAAAGGAGAAAAGTTTGTAAAGGATCTAACATACAAGACTTGTAAGAAACATTAGATCTCTTTCCACCTCCTTCCTAAAGTTGATCACACCATGTTGTTGTTGTTAGTTTCCATCGAATCTTACTTCCAAGGCACCTCTGTGTGGATTTGAACCACCAACCTTTCAGTTAGTAGTCCCGTGCTTAACCATTTGCACCACCCAGGAACTCCTGATCACACCATAATCTCAGGAATATGGTCGAAATACTAAAATCACCCATTTGTCAGTGAACGCTTATGTGTTGCTATGATATTGAACAGGTTTCAGAAAAACTTCCAGAGTAAGACAGACAGGGAAGAAAGGCCTGGCAATCTACTTCCAAAAATCAGTCAATGAAAACCCTATGGATCACAACGGTCCCATCCATAACCAATCATGGAGATGGTACAGAACTGGGCAGCACTTCATTCTGTTGTGCTTGTGGCCACCATGAGTTGGGGGCCAATTCAATGGCAGCCGACAACAACAGCCACGGCTTTTTTAGATGCATTATAAATACAGCTGCTTCTTTTATTAGAAATGTTTTCAGTAATAATTTGTCTTTCATTTTCTGAAAACATATTGAGTCTCCATCCTAAAGGGCTCAACTCACTTTCTGAGCAGAAGCCAGCATGAAAACTAGCCTCATTAAGCTGGGGCACCTAGTTCTGTCACTCATTCGACAGAGAGGCTGGGACAGATTCTTTTATTCAATTTCCTACAACCATTTACTGTTACATATTCTATAAGGACCCTTTCAGCTCTAAAGTTCTATCACTCTTTTTATGCAAGAGTTAAAATGAGTAAATGTATATAAGGCCCTAAGCCCAGCATGAGGTAAATTAAAGTGTTCAATAAATGTTAAACTATTCTCATTATCATAATTAGCAGTAGCAGTAAATGTCTTCTAGAATCCCAGTAGCAAACTATTCTGAAGTAATACTGGCCCATTCTTCCCACTTTCCTCATTTTGTACATTTAAAAATTCTCCTCTAGGAGTTCTGGCAAAATGGCGCTCTAGGCAGAAGCACCACGCCGACCCTCCACAGCAAACATCCAAAAAACTAAGCCGAATAGAGAATACAACAATCCTGAAACCCTAAAACATCAAATGAAGAGATAAAGAACTCAGCCAAGCACCAAATGGAGTGAGAAAACTGACA
>NW_004443940.1:23819326-23835328 GCF_000243295.1 Trichechus manatus latirostris | reverse complement strand
AGAAGGTAATACTAAAATGTTCTTCGGCTGTATTTTTTCCTCTAATGTTTATATTTACATTTCCAGCTCACATTTAAGAGATATATTAAGGTTATTCAATGAACAAGTACTGATTAGCATCTCCTTGTAGTAGGCACAGAATAAATTTCTCAAGGGTACACAGGTGAACCAAAAAAAAAAAAAAAATCCCTGCCACTATCTCTTGACTAGCATTAGTAGCTATCTCCATTGTACGTTTCGAAGAGAAGAACATGTGTCCTAGACATGATAATAATTCCTTGGTCCCAAAGCAGACTAACCCTTGAAAATTAGAACTACACAGCTTAACTTGTGAAGTCTAGAGAATGGAGTTACAGACTACGAGACTAACTCATTCAACTCACATTTACTGAGTGGCTGTGATATCTCTGCCATTCTGGTAGGTATTGGGAACGCAGAGCTAAGCTAGTCATAACTCTCTTGCCAGGAGGAACATGTGAGAGAGATACAGAAAGGGTGACACAGTCTTAAAGGAGTCAAGTAGTTGCCTGAAGGAGGTTATTCCTGAGCTGAGTCTTCATGGACAAATATGAGTTAGCTAGACACAGGGAAGTGGCCAGCAAAGACCATTTCAAGCATGTATGTACCCATCATAAACCCACATATTCTGGAAACTGCAAGTTCAGCGTAACTGGATGGTAGAGCAGAAAGTGCTGAAAATGACCTGAGGCCAAATGTATGGGCAGTGATCAGATCTGTGGCACACTTCAACTTGGACTTCATCCTGAGGGCAATAGAGACCACTGATGCATTTTAAACAAGTGATGATAAAGGCAGATCTGCAACTTAAAAAGACTATGCTGGCAGCAGTGAGGAGAGTGCACTGGAGACTGGCAAGAGGGAAAGCAGAAAGACTAGTTAGGTGGCTCTGTCTGAACTCCAGGCTAAAGGAGGCAGTGGCCTGAACTTAGAGAAGCAGCAGTAAGAACGGAGAAAGGTATAAGGTAAAAAGGTTTTAAGGACTTAGTAATTGCTGAATACGAAGTGTGAAGGATGTTACCCAAGTCCCTGGCTTGAGTATCTGAGAGGATAATGGCTTTTACTTTCCCTTGAGGGTCTAGGAGATATTCATTGCATGTGTTAACGGAGATAAGATTTATGGGAGACAGCTTGATCTGAGAAATTGATATGAGAGTCTCTAAACCATGGCTAGTAAATGCAGCCATGAGAGGAGCTGAGACTGACCATGGAGAACATACAGAGTGAGGAAAGGGCCCTAATGTGGGAACAGAGGACACACAGTAATACTGATTTAGACTCAAGATGAGATGGAAGGACAAAGAAGCAAGGGCACTGAGGGCATTAGCAAGAGTAGTTGCAGTGATGGACAATAGGCTGGATGCAAAACAAAGTGAAGGCAGAAAGGAGTGAAAAAGTGGGAGAAACAGTGTGATGAAGAGACCTGATGAAGGTAATGAAGAAAGAAAAGTAGAATTGATTGTGGTCAGAACACAGACTATTGGAGGGTAAGCTATCAGAGAGGAATATCTATTCATGACACAACACCAGCCCTGGGTATACTAGTTATGAATAGACTATTCTCCTTCATCATTCAGCAGACAAAAGCATCTAAGTAGAAACATATTCAAGTTAAGTTTCTTAAACAGAGATGGATAAAGTTAAAATTAATTTACAAGTGTGGAACTGGTCAATGAAATGCCTTCCCCAAGGATCATTAAAACTCATCTTCCCTTCCAATTCATGCCGCCATCCATTTGGGAAAAAAATTGCAAGGTAAGAAGCAGAAATAAAAAAAGCTGATCTTATTTGTCTTTGTAAGAACAGAAAAAAAAATGCTTTGCTAAACTATTAATTATATAAACAAAGCTTCAGAAGGAATATTTAACCCACTTACAACTTAGAAGATCAAATTTTATTGAAGTACTTTTATATGTTCATTATACTCACACATATAAACATCTCCAAATGTTTACTAAAAATCTATGATGTATACAGCATGGCCCTGCTGTTTACGACAAGGACACTTAGGCTAGTGGTTAAGCAAATGGTTATGATCTCTTCTCAGAAAGATTAATTAGTAGTTAGACTAACCCTTCATATATAATTTAAAGTAATACACCATCATTCCTTTGAAATAATTGTGAAATAAGCTTGGCCTTTAACATTCACCTCTACCCTTTTCCACTAGTTCAGATTTATGAGGTTTTCCTGTAGTTATTCCTATATATTCTCAGGTCTTTTGAAGAAGCCCCAGGAAAGGCCTTTGATAACATGTTGCTGGATAATTATATCTCATGGTAAACCATAGTTTGTAATGGAATTTAAAGCCTCTTGACCTTTTCAGACAAAGATTAGACAGGCCTATAAAACAAACAATAACACACGAGGAACGTGCTTCTTAGTTCCATCAAATACACAAGATCAAATGGGCAGCTCCTGTCCAAAGGAAGACGAGATGGCAGGAAGGGACAGGAACTGGACGAATGGACACAGAGAACCCAGGGTGGAAAGGGGGAGCATGCTGGCACATCGTGGGGATTGTAACCAACGTCACAAAACAACATGTGTATAAAGTTTTGAATGAGAAATTAACTTGCATTGTAAACTTTCACCTAAAGCACAATAAAATTAAAAAAAGAAAGAAATGAGAGCAATTATAATGTGTAAGCCATCTTCTAAGAATGGTTGTATTTATTGAATAGAAATTAAAAAATAAAAACCCTTTCCTTGACTTTTAAAAATAAAATAAAACTTCTTGACCATTAGGGAACCCCAGGATTTCAGAGCTTCACTTCACAATATTCAGAAATCTTAGTCACAGTAGCCTCCCTGGCCCTCAGAAATTGATTGATAGAGAAACAAGTCCTTTCTGCAGCAGTAAAGACAGAAACAACCACTAGAAGCTCTTTGTAAAAGATATCATGAACTCCTGTGAGCGGTCTATCAAGATTTTAGCAAGAGATGAAGTGAGAAAAGAAGCCCTAACACCTTCTTACCCCAGGAAGAGCCTAGTGGACTAATAGCATAGATATTTGATCTATTCTCTGCTGGTTATTGGAGCCCTGGTGGCACAGTAGTTAAAGCACTTGGCTACTAACCAAAAGGTTGGCAGTTCAAATCCAGCAGCTCCTCCAAGGGAGAAAAATATGGCAGTCTGTTTCTGTAAAGATTTACAGCCTTGGAAACCCTATGGGGCAGTTCTACTCTGTCAATAATCATACCCATCTCATAAGATTGGAGGATTATATGAGTTAAAACATATAAAGCACCTAGGACAGTGTTTAGCTAGTAAGCACTCAAAACATTTTGTTTTGTTTTGCTATAATTAATACTAGTAGTATACAGAAAAGTATTAGTATTACCAACCCAAAGTGTTCATTTGGGTAATACGAGGTTTAAAGAAGAAATAAAACAAGTTACCTCCTTGGGGCTTATGACAAGGAGAAAAGAGAAATAAAGGGACCCAGGCCTGAGCGATGTTCCTGGAAGCTTGTCAGAAAATTCAATATTAGCTTGAAGCAAAAAAAAACATGATCCTATTTACTGAACAATTAAACAAAACAAACCAGAAAAAGGAATATTGGCATTGACGAGAGAGGATTTGTGCCTAGTCTCAGTAGAAAAGTAAAATTTACTAAACTTGCACAAATCAGAATAAAGAGCATTAACGTATTTCCAAACCAAATGACTTTAATTCTACTAGAGAGGCCCTATGCATATTCTTTCATTCACAGACTAGTGATAACACAAATAATAGAATTTTCTTTCTCTCATTCTTCCAATTTGCCCACATCCATCCATTACAGATAATCTATATGGCAAGGAATTCTAAGGACAACATGGTGTCTTACTATCACTTCCGCAGGATGAACGCATGCCTGCCTGACCCAGGAACGTGGGATCAGTACTTTGAAGCATCTATGAAAGGGGACGGTGAGTGGATCCCACTGGGTATTATGAAATTGTAACACATTCTTATTCTACATCAAGAGGAAAGGAGATGAGAACTATTCAACTCTGAAGCAGACTTCCTCCTTAAACTTCAGCCCCAGCTTAAGGAGCTTTATATACCAGCTTTTAGGCAAGTTATCCCACCCGTACTTTTTCTTTCTTTCTTTCAGTGTGCCTGGGTCCCTGGTATGACCATGTAAAAAGATGGTGGAAGGAGAAAAACACGCACCTAATTCTTTACCTCTTCTACGAGGAAATGAAGGAGGTGAGGCAAACCAACTCTTCATTCACTGCATATTTTATAGCAAACAAGGAAATTTCCATTATTTAATATTCACATACACTACTTTGTGTCAAGTGGCAGGAACCAGACATGGAGTCCTAGAACCTTAGAGTTGGAAGAGCTGGTTCAACCGTGATGACCTATGAAGGTCCAAGATGAATTGTTTTCTCTCCCTGTCTGAAAGATCCTTAGACACAAGAATTATGCAGGCAGATTCTACAGCCTCTTTGTTTCTCAAGTTGCCTTTATTCTCAGAGATGATTTGCTTCTTGCTTTATCAAATCGACGTAAGGTTATTATCTCTAATTATCCATCAATCATATAAAACAGTTTTCTCTCTGACTGGTACTCTACTTGGCCCAAAACTACTGGTCAATTTATTTCATTTCCTGAGAAAATTTTTTATCCATCTTTCCTGTAGACAAATATTGCCTAATACTCCTCATACTTAGAGATTACTAAAATACCCACTTAGCTGATTTTACTGCTTTAATTCTCCAATTTCACAAATCCAGGAATAAAAAAGTCATCTTCCTGTATGGTTTGTATTATTCATAACATTCACCCTTCTTAGAAGCAAAAATAAATAAGTAAGGACATACCATAGGCTAAGAGAATATTCCAGGTAGAGTTAGTTGAGGATCTTTCAAACAAAGGGGCATTTAGTACAGATTTAGAATTAAGAAAACTGTGTGGATGAGAGGAAAAGATGGAGATGAGGAAGGTCAGAGCAGGGGCAGCCAGTGAAACTATAGGGACAGGGTGCAGTGGTTAAGAGCTTGGCTGCTAACCAAAACATCAGGAAGTTCGAATCTACCAGCCGTTCCTTAGAAACCCTATGAGGCAGTTCTGCTCTGTTCAATAGGGTTGTTATGCATTGGAATCGACTCGACGGCAACTGGTTGGTTTTTTTGTTTTTTGTTTTTTTATCTGGGACAGAGATCAGGGTAATAGAGTAAAGTCATAGGCCTACCAGAAGTAGTAAAGAAAGGTGATGGGTAAAAGTTCTAGATATGTTTGGCTCACAACTGGAAGACACTCTATGTTTCTGAATGGGGAGTTACAAAAAAGACACTCAGTTGACTGGTGAAAAAAAGCAGACAAAACAGAAAGAAATCAAGATAACATAATTCCCCTGAATTTAAAGATAAAGAACATCTCTTGGAGGGTGAGACAATATCACAACTATTGAGATGGAGCAAATTGAAAGAACTTCTCCCAGATTTTGTTTCCTTGCTTTCCTTGATTGTCTCATCAAAATCACCTAATGATTACTTGTTACTGTCCCTCACACCCCAGAATCCAGAACGCGAAATTCAAAAGATAATCAAATTTATGGGTAAGAAGCTAGATGAAGAGAACATCAAAAGGATTGTTCAGCACACTTCATTTGAAAGTATAAAGAAAAACCCTATGACCAACTTTACAACATTGCCTTCTGATATCCTGGACCACTCCATCTCCCCATTTATGAGAAAAGGTACCTGTATTTTCCAGCCACTGTGAATTTTTTTGAGAACAATACTCTTGCATAACTAGAATTTTAGGAAAGAAAATTAATATGTTCATTTAACTTTTTAACTATCATTATGCTGCCAATAACTCTAAGCTCTCCTCCAAATATCACTCTTTGAAAGAAAATAGATTGTGATATGTACTTAATAATAAGAATTGGTGCTTTTTAGTTATGTCTGAAGTTTCGTATTAAGGAGAAAGCATTCAGAATAGACTTCCTTCCTTTCAAATATGACTTGATTGCCTTTCAGGGATTGTGGGAGACTGGAAGAACTACTTCACAGTGGCACAGAATGAGACATTCAATGAAGACTATAGGAAGAAAATGGTTGACACATCTCTGACCTTTCGTACAGAACTCTAAAGACAGGGGATCAAAATTTAGACTACATAAGGGCAATTTTATAATTTTATTTATGTTTTCTTTCACCTTATCATTACTTTTGCTTAGAATTACTTTCTGAACTCACTGAAATTGTTCAGGCAAATACTAGAAATTATGTCCCTTTTTCCTTTATGCATACACCTGGAAAATAAAACAAGTTTGTTAGCTAAAGGGCTGGTCTGTCAGTTCTTAAAAAAGTGTCTGAATAGTTCTAATAGGAACTGTGAAACTAGTCAAAAGACTAGTGGTAATGTCTCTAAACCAAAGTACAAAGGCCCTGAGGTCAGCTGGCAAAGTTCTCCCCTCTCTTCCCCTGGCCCTGACCCAACCTGTCTATACTTACTTTCCCATCAGAAACATCTCCTAGGAGCCATACTCAACTTCTACTGTCACTCCTGAAAACCAGCCCTATACTTTTATAGTTACATATTATGAAAGGATGTTAATTTTCTAATATTTTATATTAGAAAACTGATGAACATAAAAGTAGAACATTAAAAAAACCCGCACGCAGTGGTTTCTTAGCATAGCAGCCATGAGGATGGACTTCTCAGATCGCCAACTGCAGGGAGAGTGCTTAACCAATGGCCTCAGCTGCTGCACTCTGAATCCAGCACCATATCTGCTCAGAAGATATGCCCCATGGGCTGCTCCATCAGTGACTGAGAGTGGCAGGGATACTAAGGCAGGCATGTTCCTAGGAGTCACAGGGTTCCTCTGACAGGTGACTTTGGCTTGAGGACTCCCCAACAGCTTTGCCAAAACTGTCTTAGAACTGAACTGCAGTCTGTGACTTTTCCTACCCAGCCTTCCTTTCTTCCCTCTCTTCTTCATAGGGATTAGACCTGCATCATGTTCTGATGCCCCCTCCCTCCTTTTTCTCTTGGTCTGTTTTCCCAATAAATCTCTAACATGCCAAATGTCTATTTCTCAGAGGACCCAAGCTAACACACTTACTTAGTTCCTATTATAGTCCTATAGGTGAGTCATTGAACAGAAATATCTTGATACTGTAGTGACAGGTATAAATGCTGCAAATACCATGAAGTGTAGCTTGAGCCTCTCTCTCTCAACATAGGTCACAACTGCAATTATTCATCTTTCAGGGCTCTCTTGTCCTCCCTTGATGGATGACAGAAACCTGGGCTTGTGTAATCCAGAGCCTGGAAGGACCCCAGTCTTCAGTCCATGTCAGATGCTATGGTGGTTTACCTGGATCAGGGCCACATGGTTCTGCTGGTATCTCCAGCCCATCTGGGCCAAGCTTGGTCCTTCACCAAAGTCTCTAGGGCCTCTAAGCTTAGGTCCAAATTTCCAGAGACAGTCATGCCCCTACCCCATCCCAGGTTCTGCAATGCAATGGAGCAGGCTCAGCTCTCTTCCTTTCTTGGAACCCACCACTTACAGAGAGGGGTACGTCTGGTATGTTTGAGGAACTGTAAGGAGCCCAGTACGGTAGAAGCAGAGTGAGTAAATAATGGTACAGGATTAAATCAGAAAGGAAAGGAGAGGGCATTAATATCTTTCAGATTCCTGAAAGCACAGGATGGGTGCCTGGGATCAGGTAAGGCTCCAAGATGGGGGATGAGTTGCAAAGTGAAGATAGAAGGTACATGTCTTAGGCTGGGTTCTCTGGAGAAGCAAAAGTAGTGAAGCATGTATATATGTATAGAGAGAGAGAAAGATTTATATCAAGGAAATGGCTCACGTGGTTGTAGAGGCTGAAAAGTCCCAAGTCCGTGGATCAGGCTGGAGGCTTCTCCTGACTCACGTAGATGCAAGGGCTGATGAACTCAAGATTGGCAGGTAAGCTGGCAGGCCACTTGGCTCACAGAGTGCAGAGGCTCATGAATCCCAAGATCCACAGGTAAGCTGCAAGCTCAAGTCCGAAGAACTGGAGGTCAGATGAACAGGAGCCAGATTCAAGATCAGAGTGAGTAAAAGCCCTCGAGCTTTGCCAGAAAGTCCACCTATATTGGATGCAGGCCACACCCCCAAGGAAACTCCCTTTCAACTCACTGGCTGCTCATAACAGATCTCATCATGGAGGGGATTATATTATATCAGATCTCATTATGGAGGTGATTACATTATTACGTAGCTGCCAGACTATATCATAACTGCCAAACGACTGAGAATCGTGGCCCAGTCAAGTTAACACACAACCTTAACCATCACAATATACTCTACAAGCAGGTGACCCCTCATCAGCTGCTTTGTCGGACATACAAGAGTCCAGGCACTGTCTCCAAGAGCAGAGGAAAGACCCACTGATATGTTTTTGCCTGAGGAGGAAAAAAATCACCAACATCAGTCCTAGGGGAAGAGATGACAATGGCGAGCAAATGAGTTTGGGGAAATAGTACTCCGAGTCCTCCTTTGGAAACAAGGTTTTAAACCACGCCACTAATCCTGCTCACAGAATCAGATGGAAGGCAAATAATTTCTTTCTCTACCTGTAATAAAAAATTGTAAGTCATATAAAACTGGCTTCAAAACTAAACAAAGTTATGTTTTAGTTGTCTAAACACTGTGCTAAAAAGGAGAACACTATTCTCCCTTGGTCAAAGTGACCATTATATTTATGACATGTAGTTAAATTTATGACGTGCAAATAAGTAATAGGGTGAGTCGTTTTAATTTAGCAAAAAGAAAACACTATCACAGAGATAACAACTTGAGGACAACAGGAATTACTAAAACTTAGAAGCTTGCAGGAGTGGGCTCTGGAGTTGAAACTCAGACCTCTGAGGAGGGAACGCTGTTTAACTGATGCTGGTGTTTCTAAGAAGGGCATGATGAGGCTGGTTCTGCAAATTCTGGAAAAGCTGCAACTGGATTCAATTGCTGCTATAAGAAGAAATTGCCACTGCTGTGGTGAAGAAATGTTTCTAGGGTCATGCTCACAAAAGCAAGAAACAGACACAAAACAGAAAGTCCCTTATTTTTCCTCTTGTCTTTCAGTTTCCCTCTCCTACAGTCTGCAACAGGCTTTCCCTATGAGTCAGAATGGACTCCACGGCAATGGGTTTTAGTTTGGTTGTTGATAGACTAACAGGGAGCTGTGGTTTACCTTTATAATGATTTATTTAGAATTTGTGGTTAAATGCCAATGCCTAGCATGCCAGAGGACACATACCAGAGGAAAATAAGTAGTGAGTTTGGGCTCCAAAATCCTTTCAAGGTGACTGAGAAAAATCTCTTTGCCTGGGTCTAATGAATTCCAAGGCTAAGAGAAAATCGGGTAGAAGTGGATACCTGAGCAGAAGTTCAATTCTCCAACACAGTTACAAAGAGCCCATCTGTGCAGGGCACAACTCTGGGTGCACTCCAAAGTGAACTACACAATCCTGTGGGGAGAAGATGCCTACCTGAGCCAACAACTAAATGAGAAAAATGAGAGGCTACCCTTCCTCCCACACTACCAGCGACGGAGAATCTCAGAATTGGAAGAAGCTTTCTGGAAGAAGCTTTCACTCAGAGACAGGTAGTCAGGTGGGTCTTTTGATGTTATAAAGCTAAATATCCTTCTTTATGTATTGGGAAACTGGCAATTTCTACTAAACATTTTCCTACCCTGTGATTCACTAACTCATACACTAGGCATATTCACAAGAGAAATGTGTGCGTATGTTCGCAAAAAACAAAGTGTATAAAAATATCACAGGAACTGTACTTGTAATAGTCAAAAACTGGAATCAACTCATATGTCTATCAAAAGAAGAATGTATAAACAAACTGTATACAGTAAAACGTAGTATACAGCAATAGAAATAAATGAACTACTGATATTTGCAATAATATTAATGAATTTCAAAAACATTATGTTGAAAGAATTAAGCCAAACACAAAGGAATAGATACTGTATGATTCCATCAATATGATGTTCAAAAATAGGCAAGGCTAATCTATGGTAATAAAAGTCAGAACAGTGATTGCCTTGGGCATGGGGCAGCAATGAGGCATTGGCTGGGAAAGGGCAGGAAGAAACTTTCCAAGGTGATGAAAATGTTCTATATCTTGATCTGGGTGGTGGTTACCTGGATGAATGTATAAGTAAAAATTCATCAAAATGTAAACAAAGGATTTGTTCCAGTTTCACTCAGGATGTACAGAGCCATGTAAATTACCTCTCTTTGTTTGCATGAACATACATACCTGTAATCAATGGCCAAAGCTCTGTACTTAAGGCATCAAGGATATATATAAAGCCTGAGTGAATCCCTGCTTTCATTTACTCTTCACTTTCCTCTGCTGGTGCTCCCTAAGGTATAGAGAATGGCCAAGGATAAAGTGGAAGACAGGAGGGAGTTAGAATGGAGCTTACTACCCCCATGTGAGGTTTCCATACTGGATGGGATCATTCTACAAAAGGGGCTATGCAACATCTGGGATAGAATTTGGAACTTCCAAGCCAAGCCTGATGCCCTGATTATTGCATCCTATCCCAAAGCAGGTATGTCAATGGAGATAAGAAGAGGAAAATGGAAGTCAGAGCACTTGTCAGTTCCTTTTAGGACCATGTTGTAAAGTTCAAGAGCAGAGGGAAGCAGTGTCCTTGACTATAGATCAGACAGAATTGGCAAAAGAACTAAGACTTTTCTGTGAAAGTAAAGATTTTTTAAGAGGGAGAGAACCTTGATTTGTTAAAAATATAGCCAAAACAGATCATTCAGGTCAAAAACATCCATGTTAATCATTTTTACTTTCAGTCAACAAAGATTTATCGAGAACCTTCTAAAAATACCAGCCACTAGCACCAGCCATAGTAATAGGCAAAATGGTATTATCTTTGCCCTCCCAGCATTTATAGTCCAGTGTGGTGAAAGACATTAAACAAGTCATTACACATATCTGTCATTATAATATGTGGTAAGGGCTAGGAAGGAAATGCAGAGGGTACAATGAGTGAATATTGGGGGTACTAATTTAGACCAAGGATAGTATAATGAAGAAACTCTGAGCCACTGTGATTTTACACAGTGAATGTGGGGAAGACGGGCCTGTATTTGTGGATGGAACTAATTGGGCCTACTGATGGAAAATATGTGGGTGGTGAGGGAAAGAGAGGAAACAAGGATGACTCCAAGATCTTTGGCTGGAATGATCAAGTGGGTAACAGTGCCAAGTGCTGAGTTACAGGAGTCTGGAGGAGGACTAGGTCTGAGAATGGGAGATGGAGTCTACAGTTATCAATTAAGGGGATCAAAAGTGGGACTGGGAAGACAAGATGTGTGTGTTTCCATTTCCCAGATGAGAGAAATAGTAGCTTGGACTAGGGAGGTGACAGGGGAGATGGAGGGAAGGGAAAAAATGTGAGATGTATTTTGGATATAAAATTACTTGAGGGGTGAGGGGAAAGGATGAATCAAGGGTGACTCTCTTCTGGCTTGGTCAAGTGAGTGGTGCCATGGACTGGGATTAGGAAAGACTGGGAGAGGGAAAGTTATAGAGCCTTGAAGTAAGGGAAGTAAAACGGTGAGTCTACAGTTCGGTTTTGGACACATAGTGGGAGATGACCTTAAGACCACCAACTGGAGATGTAAATGGGGTCAAGTATGGCGTGAAGCCCACTCTAGCTGAAGATAATACTGGAGTTGCTAATATATAGTGGAATCTTAGGGTTAAATTCCCTAAAGTAAAACCTTAGACAGGGATTCAGGTGTACATTATTTATTGAGGGGGTGCTCCTCAGGAAAGAAAACCTGTAAGGGTATTGGTGGGATGGAGTGGGGGAAGGTCCAAGCAAAGATGTGGTCTAAAGTAAAGTCTAACCTTGGCCTGACCCAAGGGAGGCATTTCTTCCCAAGTTAGGAGCCTCCCTTCAGAGGAGGACACTTCTCCAGCAAAGTGTGGAGCTGTGAGATATTAGCAGCCAACACTCACAGCTGGGGGGTGCGTGCAACAGTCCAGTACAGGGGATCTGGGAAAGCCACAAACCGTGTCTCCTATAGATGTTATTTAAAGTGAAGGGAATCCATGGGATCATACAAGAAAATGTAGAGTAAAAAGAAAGCACCAGACCAAGTCCTGAGAAGTGTTATCACTTAGAAACTGGGAAGAGTAGAGAAGCCAGAAGTGGGTGGTATCCTGATAGCCAACAGAGTGAATGCTAGAACCAAAAATATCTGAACTGACTGTCCTTTCTGATCAAAGTAATCAGATGAATGGCAGATTGGCACTACACTTGGTGCTTTGTAAACAGCCTTAGCCACAGAGCCTGGAATGATCCTTGGGCTTTCTTTCAACAAGTTGCCAGTTCTATCAAACCAGACTCTATTTGACTTTCCTGAGGAAAAAAATAGCAGAATTACCCTGGACAATTTGTTCTGTTTTTTTCACACAGCAAGCACAGCTATCCAGGATGACCCTATTACCAGCTTCCCTCCATGGGGAAGAAGGATGTGTAAAAGAAATAACATGTTTGTAAATGGGAACTAAGTGTAAAAAGAGAAGTTTATTCTAGTGAGTAACTTAGCTCTTGGGGATTCATGAAGACTGAGACTCAAGCCCAGGAAATGAGAAAGAGTATTTTTCCTGGGGCTACAGCTCTGGGACAAGAGAGATATATGGAGACATGTGAGAGACAACATGAGCTAATGGTAGGGTGGGACACTTTTCAGAGGGAAAGGGGGCATGGTTAATAATTAAGCTTAGACAAAAGGCATCAACCTGTATTACTCTGGGCAAATTGGAAGGTTAAGTTCACCCTATAAAACACAATGCATTCTAAAAAGAACGCTGACACACTGTGGTAAATGTAACTAATGTCACTGAACAATTTGTGAGGCAATTGTCAAAGGGAACCTAACTTAACTTGCTGTGTAAATTTTCACCAAAAACTGAAAAAATCTAAAAAAAAAAGAAAAAGAAAAAAAAAGCAATGCATTCCAGCTGCTAGAGTCCAGACTCCAGTATGCTACTGAATCTAAATCTGTCTGTCATAATCGTAAATCATTATCCTAACTGCTAAACCAGTTTCTTTCCTATCCATGTCTCAGGTCGGGTTTCTTGAGAAGCAGACTCTGAGCAGAAATAAGTGTGTGAGATATTTAACAGGGAGAGCTCTTGGGATCACTACCTATGGAAGAGAAGGGAAGGAAGCAGGACTGGGCAAAGACAGAGGCTGAGCTTCAATTCAGTCCCAGCAAAAACCTCATCCAGCCCTCTTGGATGGAGTCAGGATGACCCTTCCGAGTTGATGCCATTCCAGTTGGGGTTAGGGGTCGAGTCTTTATAACCACATCAACTAACCATTGGATGCAAGCTTCCCAGCAAGGGAGTATGACCTTGGGCAAAGCAACTCTCTAAGCCAGTCAAAATTCCAAGGAGCGGTAAATAGCTAAGCGCTGTCTGCCAGCAGAATTCCCAGCAGCTGGAGGAATAAATATTTCATTTCAGAATGGGAATTTGGCCAGCACATCCCTGCACCCTTTATTATCTACCACATTTGCTTTCAGTGTCCCGACATTTTCCTAGGTACACAAATGTATAACTTCTATGATTCATTTATTTCCTTCAGTCTTATATCTAATCAGTCACAAAAGCCATTCAATTTTCAATTTGATATGTGCACTATAATTTTTCTTTCCCTTCTGCCCTGACTGTAACACCTAACACCAAAATTACTGAAAATAATGATTTATATGTATGACCTGATGCTTTTGAGTGGGGCACCCTGACATGGAAAGGAAGTCAGCTATTACAGTATGAAGTTTTGCACTCAGATGAGAAAGAAGGGCAGAAAATAGAAACCAGTAGGTCTCACAAACAATGAGGATATTTTAAACTGGGCGTCTTTTTTTTTTTTTTTTTTTTTACTTTAAGTGAAAGTTTACATTTCAAGTCAGTCTCTCACACAGAAATTTATACATACATTATTTTGTGGCTCTAATTTCTCTCCCTATACTGTGACAGCACACTCCTCCTTTCCACCCCAATTTCCCGTGTCCATTCAACCAGCTCCTGACCCTCTCTGCCTTCTCATCTCACCTCCAGACGGGAGCTGCCCATTCAGTCTCATGTATCTACTTGAGCTAAGAAGCACACTCCTCACGAGTATCATTTTATGTCCCATAGTCCAGTCCAATCTTTGAAGTGTTGGCCTCGGGAATGGTCTTAGTTCTGGGTTGACAGAGAGTCTAGGGGCCATGCTTTCTGGGGTTCTTCCAGTCTCAGTCAGACCGTTAAGTCTGGTCTTTTTACTAGAATTTGAGTTCTGCACCCTACTTTTCTCCTGCTCTGTCAGGGACTCTCTGTTGTGTTCCCTGTTAGGGCAGTCATTGGTGGTAGCCGGGCACCATCTAGTTCTTCTGGTCTCAGGATGATGCAGTCTCTGGTTTATGTGGCCCCATTTGTCTCTTGGGATAATATTTTCCTTGTGTCTTTGGTGTTCTTCATTCTCCTTTACTCCAGGTAGGTTGGGACTAATTGATGCATCTTAGATGGCTGCTCGCTAGCTTTTAAGACCCCAGACGCCACTCACCAAAGTAGGATTCAGAACATTTTCTTAATAAACTTTGTTATGCCTATTGACCTAGATGTCCCCTGAAACCATGGTCCCCAGAACCCCACCCCTGCTACTCTGTCCCTGGAAGTGTTTGGTTGTATTCAGGAAACTTCTTAGCTTTGGTTTAGCCCAGTTGTGCTGACTTCCCCTACTAAACTGGGGGTCTTGAGGAACATTCTGAGTTGTGAAATATGTAGAGAGAAGAGGAGAGGAACAAGAAATCAGCTGTAGAACATTTCCTCTTGACAGAGCTTGCCTAAGCTATGTCATGGCTTGCCAGGATGGAATTCAAGTCAACATCCATACCTGAAAAGTTGCCAGCGAACAGGTAGAGTCCATGGAAGGGCAGGCATCAGACTGTGCTGGAAGTCAGGCAAATACTGATGACTCTAGGAGGATGGACTAGTGTAATTCAGCTCTCCTGGGAGTTAGAGGAGGTAGTTTCTGGTGGATGCTAATCAGAGTGTCAGGGCCTGCGTCAGCAGACTGAGTTGTAGGGCAAATCTGGAGTGTGAGGCAAGGAAGCTCAGCAGTAGCCCTTCTGTGGCCTGGAAAATCCAGCAGGAATATGGCCAGAGGCAACCAGAGGGAGTCCAGGGTTTCCTGAGATGCTCACAGTATCTGTGACAGCAAAGCTAAGTCCAGAGGTGGAGTCTGCAAGTCGAGGGCATCCATGACTTCATCTGAGAGGCTCCAGGAATGGCAAGGTCCAATGACCACTTTCAGAGTCTAGAAAGAGGAAGCAGAATGAGCTTATGTGGAGAAGGGACTGTCTATTGCTCCCAAAGCAGCAGTGAATAGGCAGAACCAAACACTAGACCACACAGGGTTAGGGGCAGTAAATTGCCAGGGAAACAACAAAGGGTTGTGTTAGAGGTTGGCAGCAGAAGGAGAAACTTGTTTTAGCTCATAATGGCAACCAACCAGGAACCTAGCAGATAATGGTATCAGAGTATAGCTTAGAACGGCAGTCATGGGCCCACAGGAACCACAGTCAGGAAGGAAAGGAGTCAGGATCACAGGAAGCCGGCATGAGGAAGCGAAGACAAGAATGGCGCTTTCCTCCCCAGGAGTTACTTGAGCAAGATGTTCTTATTTGTATTGGCTCTGGCCCTCAAGGTGAACTAGCACCACACAGTCAAGAAGTTAAAACACTTAATATTTATTTAGTGCCTACTACACTATATCTGAAGGATCCTTGGTGGCGTAGTGGTTAAGAGCTACAGCTATTAACCAAAAGGTTCGCAGTTCGAATCCACCCATTACTCCTCGGAAACCCTGTAGGGCAGTTCTACTCTGTCCTATAGGGTCGCTATGAGTTGGAATTGACTCGACGGTAACAGTTTTTTGTTTTTTTTT
>NW_004443940.1:23817641-23818718 GCF_000243295.1 Trichechus manatus latirostris | reverse complement strand
GGCACCCCACATTTTCAAACCATGTTTCCTCTCAGAAATAACAGCAGGTTGGCTAAGCATCCTGGAAGCCAAAGAAGGAAAGACTTCCTAGGAAGCAATGGGTGGTCAACAGAGCTAAACACCGCAGAGACCAAGGAGGCTCAGGGCTGACAGAAACCCTTGGAATTGGTCAGGAGATAACAGATGAGGCCTTACAGAGAAACAAATATTACCCCAAATTTACTAACGGTTATTTTTCCATTTAAAATCAGTTTAACTTTCTTGTAGAAGTTACCACTTAATGTTATGTCAAGCTTTTTTTGTTTTTCGTTGTTTTTTTTTTTTTTTTTGCCTTTTAAAGGGTAATGCTGATGATCTCATTCTTACCTTCTATTATCCAATTTAGAGTTTCCAGTTTGTGGATGATTTTAAATTCATACTTTCCTTTCCTTTTCATATAACCAGTGTTGTGTCAATTTCATGGTTAAAAAAAAAAAAAAGATAAGTTAGGGGTGGGGAGAACTATTTATTAGCAGCCAGGATTTAATGTTAAAAGTGAATGTTTGGGAATTTCCATGATTCTTGGGAGTATTTTTTAAAATTAACTACTGTAGTTACCAAAAAAAAAAACAAACTCATTGCTAACAAGTTGATTCTGACTCATAGCTACCCTACAGGACAGAGTAGAACAGTCCCATTGGGTCTCCAAGGAGCAGCTGGTGGATTCGAACTGCTGACCTTTTGGTTAGCAGCCTGAGCTCTTAACCACTGTGCCACCAGGGCTATTTGCATTCACATTTTCTAGAAATGTGAATGCATATTCAGATTTTTTAAGTACATCATTGGAGTACAAAAATGAGTAAGACACATTATTGCCCTCACCCTTTCTGGTGAGGAAAAGATAATAGTTAATTTTAACTGAATACAGTAAGCAACTCAAGTGAGGTATGTTGTTGTTGTTAGGTGCCATCGAGTTGGTTCCGACTCACAGGAACCCTATGTACAACAGAACGAAAAACTGCCCAGTCCTGCACCATCCTCACAATCGTTGCTATGTTTGAGCCCATTGTTGCAGCCACTGTGTCAATCCATCTCATC
>NW_004443940.1:23816195-23817225 GCF_000243295.1 Trichechus manatus latirostris | reverse complement strand
ACAGGAAATTGTAGATCTGACACAGAATGATGGAGATGTTGAGAAAAGTAGACAGGCTCCCATTCATCTTCAGCAAGCTTTCTTGGAGTGGATGAGACCAAACACCTTTGGTAAGTCACAAATTTACAAAACCATATTTTTTTCTGTTTTTTAATTGAACTTTAGATGAAGGTTTAGAAGTGAGCCACGAGGAAGTGACCCCATCCAATCCATCGGCAAATCTGTCAACTCTACCTTCAAAATACATCCAGAATCTGACCAATCATCAACACTTCTACTCCTACCTCTCTGGTCCAAGCTACCATTGTCTCTTCCCTGTCTTTCAGCTTCAGCCTTTGTCAGCCTACAGTCTATTCTCAACACAGAAACCTGGGGAATTCTGTCAAAAGGGAAGTCAGACCACTGCTCAAAACCTACCAACGGTTTCCAAAGTCCTTACTTTAACCCACAAGACCTGCACAATATGGCTCCTGTTACCTCTCATTCTTCTCTCACTCCTCCCACCCCTCACTCACTCTGTTGTAGTTACACTGGCCTCTCGGTTTTACTAGAAACACACTGGGCACTTTCCTGCACCAGGGCCCTTCCTTACTGTTCCCTCTCCCCAAGGATGCGCTTTCCTTCTCTTTCTTCAGGTTTTTATTCAATGTCACCTTCAAGAGAGTCCTTTTCTGGCGAGCCTAACAAAATTTCAACCTCTTACATATACCCACCACTTCCCATCTCTTCCCTGATTTATTTTTTCTCCTAAGACAGATTATGACCTAACATACTATATGTTTTACTAGTTTATCTTGTTTGTCTCCCCCACGAAAACGTAAGTTCCATGAGAGCAGGGCTTCTTGTCTGTCTTGTTCACTCTTCTATCCCAAGGACCTAGAACAGTGCACAGCACATAGTAAAACCAAAAAAAAAAAAAAAAAATCAAACCAGTTGCCATCGAGGCAATTTCAACTCATGGTGACCCCATGTGTTACAGAAAGAACTGCTCCATAGGGTTTTCTTGGTTGTCATCTTTATGCAAGCAGAT
>NW_004443940.1:23812535-23814781 GCF_000243295.1 Trichechus manatus latirostris | reverse complement strand
TGAATTTATAACCTGGATCACTAATCCCCTCGCGTGGTGAACTGAGTGCTACCACATCACCTCCCTGGTTCTCCTCTCTGCTCTGGGTCTTCAGAGGGAAAATGCATTGCCGCTTTTCTTCCATATATTTGGCTTTGGGTCAAAATCCCTGTTTACATCCGTGCTTGCGCTCTGTGGCCTTCCTCAGTGTCAGAGTTCCCACCGCTTCTCAACAGGGCTGGGAGTCGTTTCCACTGCCCTGAGCCTCCGGGTGCCAGGGAGCCGCAAGGGGTGGGGAGGAGCTAGAAGGCAGGCAGGACACATGGACTGGAAGTCAGAGCAAGTCAGAGGAAGAGAGAGAAAGCCTGGAAGAGAGAACCTGGAGACTTCCAAACGGAGGCAATTCCTACCCCAAACAGGAAATCTTTTTTCTTACGGATGAAGCAGGAATCGATCTCAGAATGCAAAACAGCTCTCATGAGGTGTGGCCAACAGGTATCCCTGACAGGCCTAGAGTCCGGAATAAGCTCAGATCTAGAGAGTCCGACCGACATTGGTCCCCTTGTCTGACGGTCCACTTGAAGAGCATCAAGACAGAAAGCAAAAGAGGGAAGCACCAGAGTGCTTCTGTACCAGGTGAGAGAAATAGGGACTCCATTCATTTTTTGTTTCTCCAGTCAGAAGATGAAAATATGTCTTGTTTATTTTGAAAAAGAGCCACCTCTTCTCCAAAATACTTTCTTATCTACTAGCTGTGAGAGTTAAGCAAAATAATAAGGTTCACAGATTAAACCCCATTAGTAACATAGGATGAAACAATTTCTTTATATAATTGCACTTTAAATCGCCAGTTTATTGAAATGACTCTTATAAATGTACGTATAATATTAAACATAATGTTTCTAGATTACGTCTTATCATAAACTAACAGGCTTTCAAAACAGTGATTTATATTTTTAATCATTATTATCATGCTTAGTTTTTTGAGATTTGACTGTTGCTGGATGTTCCTTTGCTAGAGAGTTTTCTTTTCTTCTGCTCTCCCCTACAGGATTCAAAACACGAAATTAGAAAGGTGATGGAATTCCTGGGGGAGGACATAGAAGAGGTTTTAGACAAAATTGTCTATAACAACTTCATTTGATAAAATGAAAAAGAATCCCATGTCCAACTATGCAAGTGACAAAAAAATGAATCACTTCATTTTTCCATTCATGAGAAACAGTGATACATACTTTCTTTTTGTTTTTCCTCTGTTAATAGAAATAACAATACCAATTCATAAATGGCTTTCTAACCTTCAAAGTCAGTGAAACCACTGTTTACAATGTTTCCTGCAGTGAGCTCTTGAAAGCATTATTCCCAAGAGATACTTCACGAAACATGTTTCGTGGACAAAGATGTTGGGAAACTCTATATACATTAACTTGCACTCTCTTTGAAGCATATAAGCATATTAAAGTTTCTGAAAAGAAACTTGTTTAACCCAAAGCTTCAAAAATGTATTTGACCACAAAACCCTTTCTTGAGTAAAGCCTTAAGCTCCACAAAGCTAGTGTTCCCACCAACACATACTGAAGAACAGGGGTTTAAGACCATCGGCCTTAACAGCTAGAAGCGATCGCTTAGTCCAGTATCATCATCTCATAGATAATGATCAAAGTGCCCAGTGAGTCATTGGCACCTGGCCAGAACTAGGACCTAAGCCCAGCATAAATCTTACTCTACCACATTACTAACTCCTTAAACGGAGGCAAAACTTTACTGTGAAGTTGTAACTATTTCAGAAAAAAAGTTGCAAGATTCTAGTACCTTTTGCTTGTTAAAATAAGCAAAAACCTATGGCTCAAGGGAGAAATTTTCTAATTTAATCATTAATTAACCTAATTTTCTTTTAAATCATCTGGCAAATGATATGATTATGCTACCCCTAGACAATTATGCAAATTTAAATTTCATACATGAAAACAACATTATACAGTTCAAAGAGCCTAAACAAATCAGATGGCACGCAGGCATCAGAAGAGAAATAGCTTCCTATAGGCTCTCTGACCATTAGGGGTTATTGAGGGGACAAAAGGATTTGAATATTATATTGCATAAGCATGAAATAAAGTTAACCAACCCTACCATTATTTCATATTCTATAACGTTAACAGCAATGAGAATTTAGATGGAAAGGAGAATTCCCAGTTGTATTCAACTAAACATCCCAGTACTGTTGCCATCAAGTTGATTCCAACCCATAGAGACCCTATAGGACAGAG
>NW_004443940.1:23794397-23811613 GCF_000243295.1 Trichechus manatus latirostris | reverse complement strand
TCTGTCTTAATCTAAAAGCTCTGCTGAAACCTGTCCACTATGGGTGACCCTGCTGGTATTTGAAATAGTGGTGGCATAGTTTCCATTATCACAGCAACATGCAAGCCACCACAGTATGACAAACTGACAGACAAGTGGTAGAAGAGATAATAATATAGTACATATTTAATCATTTTTGTTCCTTCTATTTATTCTGTTCCCACTTTCTATTATAATTTTCTTTGAATTAAAAAATTTCTTCCATTTCTTTCAAACATTTTATACAAAACAACTTTAACTCAGCAAAAATGCCATTCCCATTCATTTGATAAAAGATACATATTGAGCACCTTACTTATGCTAGGAAATGGAGAGTATCGAAACATGGGGGAAACAAGGTTGCTGGTCCCCAAGAAAGGTACAGCCTCATAGGAGACAACAGTGTGGGCGCAGGTCACTGCATTGCTAAGCACATTGTGATACACGCTGTAACGGACTGTGGACAAAGTGCAGCGGAATCATAGAGGAAGACAAATCAAAACAACACGGCATGAAGCTCCAGGAAAACAACAGAGGAAAATAAGGATATGTGGCCTTGGATGTTTCAAACCCTCACTCCTAAGCCTCAAAGCACACCCACCACATTCAGCACACATCACGTTCAGCATTCCTGTCTACCCCATTGCACAAGAGTCCAAGGTTGTCCTACCTAATATTTTACCTCTGAAAACCTCAGGTTTTAGGAGGATTTTAGGAATCCCTGAATGGTGTAAACGTGCTTGGCTGCTAACTGAAAGGCCGGAGGTTCCTGTCCACCGAGAGGCACCTCAGAAGAAAGATTTGGAGATCCACTTCTGAAAAATCAGCCATGAGAAACCCTAGGGAGTACAGTTCTACTCTGACACACATAGGGTTGCCATGAGTCAGAATCAACTTGACAGCAACTGGTACACCTATTTCCGAGGTTTCCTGAGTCTCCAATGGAACAAGTCTCCAATGACAAAGCTCAAAGGCAGCAGGAAGTGGGGTAATATTTGGGGGAAAAGGAAGGGCCTGTTTATCAAACCCTGCCCCCACACCCCTGCTCTTAAAACCAAAATGCTAGAGACTCTTTCCAAACACATACTAGTCAATTCTCCAAAAAAAAAAAGTCATATATTAATTACTTATACTCTTAAAATATGAGATTCAAAAGCTGCGGCTAATGCTTTAGAGGGAAAGACAGAAATAGAAGGAACAATATAGCTTACTCTGAAATATCTATTTTTCCTTCAAGAGGCAGGTTATACCAGTATCTTAGGCACTGTGATTTATCAGCAAGTGAGGCAAGCAGGGGAGTTTCTGGGTGGTGCAAATGGTTAAGCACTGAGCTGTCAACCAAAAGGTTGGAGGTGCAAATCCACCCAGAGGTACCTCAGAAGAAAGGCCTGGTGATCTACTTCTGAAATAAAACCCTATGGAACACAGTTCTACTCTGAAACACGAGGTCACCATGAGTTGGACTCGAGGGCAACTGGTGATTTTTATTTTGCTTTGTTTTGAGGCAAGCATGACAGAGAAAGGAAAGGGGTCATGTAACAATATGATTTAAGGCACAATCTGGGGCAAGCAGGGAGCCTGCAGAATCTGTGTACCTTGAGGTCAGAGAGTAGAGCTTGTGTACTCCCAGTGGTGGTGGGGATAAATAGTTTAACTCCCAGGCACCTTGAGGCAAAGTAGCAGAAGGCTGCAAACATGGGCCATTAGCTGGAACACCTGCAACAGATAGGGGATGGGTACACCACCTTAGCCAGGAAACGTGATTCCTGGGCAAAGCACCAACAACTTCTGCTGTGACCACGTATCCCCATCAGTCTTGTAACCTGCACTCTCCCCTAATGTGTATTCCTATATGATGTCCAAATTCTACATGTGAATGGTTGTTTGTACAATATTATTAAATGTCTTTCAATAAAATTTCAAAAGTCCTATTGTGAAGCAGGAGACATAATTCAAACCAAAACAAGAGCTCAGAGGAGTCATGTGGTTGGCTCTAGTCCAGTTCTGGGCTTCCTGGAAGCTAAGGCAAAAAAGGAGAATAATAATTCTCACTGACTTGTGAACAAATAGGCACTTCAGGCCATTGAGGGAGACACGGCTCTTTGTTTTGTTTTCTCTTGTGGTATGTTGTTGTTGTTTTGGCATGGAACACTAAGAAGACTCTAACGTGTGCTATCTCACTGGACCAACTTAATGGGCATGTACACTGAAGAGCATAACCCATTTCCCTTTTTTCTGAGCACCTATGGATTTAGGATTGGGATGAGGATGGAGAAAGCCAGGGAGAGCAGGATTCCACAAGGAAGCAGGAGTCCCTTTCTGGAGTGACACTTACCTTGTCGTGTACTAGAATCATCTGGAATGTCTGGGCACCACCCCCAAAGATTCTGATTCGACTGGTCAGGGTTGGGCCCTGTGTATTTGTATTTTTCTAAAGTTTTACTACAAAGCCAGAGTTGATAAGGTAGTGTTTGCTGTAATGCTTCTTTACTTGACTCTTTTTCTTTTAAGAAAGCTTTCAGAACTCAGCACCTGGGTTCACAGAATGAGAAGACAAAGGCATCTTTGTCCTTATGTACCTTTCAGCCCCTTACAGAAGACAGTGGTGAGGCTGCCTTTCAACTCATTCATCATGGATTCTGTTTAGCAGATCTGGAGAGAAAAATCACCTCCAGAGACCACAAATCCATAAAAAATGTGAGAGAAGATCCATGAGGAGATGTTGTTCTAAAATGCAACTACAAGTTTCAATTCAAAATAAAATACCATTTTTCTATCAATTAGTTTTATAATTATTAGAACATAAATCACTACACAGGGTGATTTTTTCAAATAAGTAACTGAGCAGCCATTTTGTCATGCAGATGGACCTCTTACAGTGGCTTCCTGTCCACCTGTCTGATGGTGTGATGGGTCATTCCTTTGGACAAAAAGCAAGAATGTCAGCACTATGAGATCAAACGTGCATGTAAACAGATTCCTTAGGTAGAATCATTGTAGAAAAAGGTGCACAAAGTATATGTGAGGTGTATTCATCTGGATCACGGGCCTTTGTTTTTCCTCCCATGAAACGGACTAAAAACTCAGGGAAGCAGGAAAGATTTTTAGAGAGAAGCAGTCAAAGGTGGAGAGAGATGGGGGTGGCAGAAGGCAGAAAAGGCCCAAGGAGAAAAAGTCAAAATCTGGAGAAATAAAAATGATGTGGAATTGAAAAGATATGTGTGGGCAAAAAAGGAGAGGCAGTGAAAGACAATGAGAATCAGAAAGACACAGGAAGATGTCAAAGCAATAAACACATAAAATGTCAAGTCATGAGGCAATACTTGGCCAGAACCAGTAAATGACATTATTGAACAGCCCCACTTCTTCTCACCTCTGGCTATGTGCCCAGAAAAACGGTTTGGTAAGAGTTGCAACAGAAGAGAGATGGGTGGCTGGGGAGGAAGGGGAAGGGTGGGGGAGGGGATAAAGGGGGATTTCTATTAAGACTTGGCACTTTCTATGCTCATTTTCCTGTTTTCCTCCAGCTGTGGAAAAGAACAAATATAGTCACAACCCAAAAGAAGGAGAAAGTCTAGGACAGATATGCAGAACAAGGAGGGGAATACCAGCTGCTCAAACTCAGAGAAAAAGTCCCTGCTGTAAAACCCTAGCTGGTATAACAGAAGAATCATTAGATCATAGAAAAAAACAGGTGGGGGAGTAGGGCAGCAGGGTAACAGATCAGCACTAAGGCATAAGGTGCAGGATCCAAGATTTATTTCAATGAAAAAGAAATCCATCATCACAGTAATCTGTTTTTCATTTGCCCTACCTCTTTTACTGCTCAGTTGTCTATCTAAAATTGCAGATTCTCACAAGATGCCTCCTGACCAGAATGTTACCTGAATAGGGTCCGTGCCCTGAAGCAGTCGAGCCAATGAAATGTACTCCAAGTCAGAAACAGTGAGAAAGTCTTAATTTAGGAGATGTACACCACCTGGGATCCAACAGCAATGCAGGCTGTCTCTATGGAATCCCAAACGGCACTTTTACATCAGAGCTTATATATGATTTTTACAAAGGTTAGAAGTGTCATTATTCATTACAAGGTAATTACAAGAGACTCTATCATACTAAAGAAATACCTGCCATACATTTCCATATCTGACATCTGGGCTCTGATCTTCCTGTGGGGGGGTCGTAAGCCCCAGGTGGCTGGACAGAGGAAAACAAAGTCATTAACAAAGTTGTGTGAAAAGGAGAAGACAAAGAAAAAAAAAACTCACAGGTTCATCATGGCAGTTAGTTATGTCAAGCTCTCAGTCGCCCATTCTGAAAAGGAGAAAACATGCCAGGGAGTATTAGGGTCACAAGAATAAGGGGTTTGGGACCAGAAAGAGAAAAACACAAAGCAGCTGTAATATGCAGACAAAAGCAAAAAAAAAAATTAAAAAAGAATAGATTTTTTTTTAATGCAGAGAAATCGAAAGGATAAAAAGAAAATGCAATAAACCATATTAAAAATTAAAATTTATCATGCATGCCAGATACTCTATTGATTGCAGTAAAATTTGTTTTACTTGCTTCACAGAGTAGGAAAACAACTGGATTCCGGTTGGGACTAGAACATGAACTAGATATGAAAGAACTCTTAGGCCAACCACTCAACATCTGCGATCCTACTTTCATCTCTACGAGAAATCTGGCAACTAGAATGTAGATGATTCTTGGAGTTCCTCTCAGCAATGACACCGTCCCGACACAAGGGCAAATAATTTTTAAAAGTAAACAGCCATGTTTCCTCTACCATACAAAATGTTTCATTCTGTTCTCAATCTCTAACTTGCCCACATTCCCCCAAGGATAGAGGAGTGTTAGTGATATGTTTTAGGATATTTGCCTGAGGCGCTGAAGCTCAAGTTTCTTTGCTTGGACCGCTTCTCATAAGGACACAGAATTGCAAAAGGTCATTGTGAAATTCCAGTGTTTCGGTCACAGAATTGCAAAAGGTCATTGTGAAATTCCAGTGTTTCGGTCCTGTAATTCTTTTTTTTTTTTTAATTTTATTAAAAATTTTTATATTAAAAAGTAGCATGAACTTTTTATATAGAACAAAATCTTAGGGAGGCAAAAGTGGATAAAAGCATTAGAAGAGAAATGAAGTGCTTCAAATGAATCCCATCACCTTGAGATGCTTCTTAGAAACAGTCTCTAAACCAACACCAAATACAAAAACAGTCAGTCCTAAAGAATGAGCAGCAGTCCAGGGCCTCCACATCACATCATGCAGGACTAACTGTTTCAATGAAGCCAGAAGGACCTGTTTCTTTTGTAACAAGCTCCCTTTTCTGAAGCATTACCGTTCCTCTAGCTGGGGGCTCATTCACAAGCACTTAAGATGGAGTGCCTCTCTGCACCCAGTGCAACACCCAGTGAAGGGCACGAGGGCAAACAAAGCATTGCCTAGAACTTCACACAGGCTTCCATAACAGCAGTTAAAAGTTCCCGAGTGTGTACCACATTGCCAGCAATGGGATGTATCACAATAGCAGATGTCAAAAGAGTTAAGCTAATATTTCTAAGTTACATCTGAAATAGCAAAATCTTTAATATACACCATTTATAAATAAAATTGCACTTGTTTTTGCTTTTTTATTAACAATTTTTTTTTTATTGTACTTCAGGTGAAGGTTTACAGAACAAATAGTTTCTCATTAAACAGTAGTACACATATTGTTTTATGACACTGGTTACCAATCCCACGACATGTCAACCCTCTCCCTTCTCGACTTTTTTTTTTTTATGTGAAAATGTACATAGCCAAAGATACACCATTTCAAAAATTTCTACATGCACAGTTCAGTGACATCAACTACGCTCTTCCAGTCGCACTGCTATTTTCACTTTAGATGAAGGTTTACAGAATAGTTTCTCATTAGTTAGTAAACATGTTGCCCTATGACAATGGTTAACAACCTCACTACATGTCATCACTGTCCTTAGTCAACCTTGGGTTCCCTATCACCTGCTTTCCTGTCCCTTTCTGCCTTCTAGTCCTTGTCCCTGGACTGCTGATTTTGCTTTTTGAAATGATCTGAATCACACTGTAAGTTTTTCTTTTTTGTTGTTGTTGTACTTTTGATCCTCGATAGAACCATGGCTGCTTACCTCAGACGCGCCCTTTTTTCTCAAAACTATCTCTGCAAGATGTAACCTTGACTTCCAGGAAACTGAAAGATAATTAACAATTTCCCCCCTCACTTACGTAATTCCCTAAAGAAATAAAAATCACAGGCAGTTGTTCCTGGAGATTACATATTATGACCTTGATGTCAGAATCCTTTAGAAGATGTTAAACTTTTTAGTTTGACAGATTAAACAACTGAAACATTACAGAAGGCTCAGAAAAACACAAAGAAGTTGCATAAACATCCATGTCAGGGTGTGGGGGGCGGGGGGGAAGAGCATGAGTGTTGGAAATTAGAAACGTGTAGATTTTTCTCATGCTATGAGATTGTTTTCAGTAAGATTCTCCTTGTTCTGACACCTCTTGCCAGCTCCAGTGCACCAAGATCAAGGAATAGTTCGAGAAGCTGCTGCCTCCTTTAAGCCCATGGAGCAGTGGTAGAAGACTGACACAGAAGCTGATCTCTTCCCTGATACTAGACGTTGTCAACTGCAATTCAACCTATTCTTTACTCCATCCTGGACCTTTCAAAGTATGTAATTATTGTTCCTCATCTGAATCCAGAAGGGCCAGAAGTGCTACATCTGTCGCGGAAGAAAGAACATTCTCTTCTACCCACTTCAAAGCATCTTCTGCTTTATTCACTTTACAATTTCCATGTGGTTCTTGTTTGGTACTTCTCATTTTCATTCCTTCAAAGCTTTCTTACAGTGTAGGTTCCTTTTGCTCATCCTCCTCCTCTTCCGCAGACAATGGTGAAAAGGCAAACCTGGTTGTTTGCAGATGGTAGAACCATGATGACAGAGGATCATGGAGAACAGCAGCCACCAGACGGTACAATCGACCCACAGCTCCCGCCAGTCTGACTGACAAGTCACTATACTGAAGTTCATGGTTGTCTAGATGACAAATATAATAGTGGGAGTGGTTTCAGGAAACTGCAATAAACCATATTAAAAGCTGTAGGGAAACTAAGAAGAATAAGGGACTATTCCTGGATTTCTTCACCAAATAGTTCTTTGGTGATCCTGGTAAAAAAAAAAAAAAGCCTGTAGAGAGAAAAAGCAGCCTCCCAAAACAACCAAAAGCTGTTTTCACTTTGAGGCTGCCTCAACATCCTAATCCTCTTAGCCTTCATCATCTACTACTTTTTAAATTGCTTTTAATAAGAAACATTCATCCCAAAAAATTTTTTTTGATTTTTTTCCAGTACATGGAATTTTCCTGACTTGTATCTCTAAAGGGAGGGCAGAGGAAGAGAGACAAGGGGAATCTCAGATCTGTTTTACCACTTGCTAACATAATTGCTAAAATTAGACTCACAAATTTTCTGTAAATGTTGCCACAATAATGCGGATTGGAGCCGCCTGCCGCCATAGCCAATTCTGAGACAGGGGTGAGGTGAGCAGCAAGATGTTTATTATATGTCGATATATAGGAGACAGAGGGGGAATAGATTCCTCCAGAAAAACCCATCTCCCCCACTGGAGATCAGCTAAAGTCTTTTATAGGGACAGGATTACGGATCTTTTGTGGTAGTTTCCCCTTGAGGTGATGATGTCTTAGATGAGTTAACCTTCTACTGGTATTCTTAGAGGTAATCTGGTAACATCCTTGGGGATTATCTGGCAACATCCTGCTTTTTCTTGTCACAAGATGGGTGCTCTGTTTTGTTTTTCATTCTTAGATCATTATCACTTGTCTTCCACCCTCCAGGGAGGAACATCGTTGATCTTAAACCTTTTGTAGAGACTGGAGAAACAAGATTATGAGACAATGTGGCGGTTAGCAATGGGGAGTAAATAATAGTGAGCCAGGCCTGTGCAGCCTCTTCCAAAAATGTCCCCAGAGTTATCCTGCCCATTATTCCCATTTATAATTGAGCTATTCAGTTCATCTTTTGCTAAAATTACCTTTTTAGCTTTCATTTTGTACTATAGGTAGTTTTTCTAAATAATATTTTTATAGATAATTACTGTACCTTGAGTTTTTTCCTCCTTTTCTGTCAGGAACACCAGGGATTATAGACATGGTACAGAAAAATGGAAATGCTAAGAAACCCACAAGCTCCCATTTAATTTTGGCATTCAGTCCTTCAAGTGGGTAAGACCAGTCCGCTTTGGTATCTGATATGAGCAGATTCCCATACAGAATCATCTGACTTGTAAATGACTCATCCACAGGTAACCAGCAAAGAAGGTGGTCAAGTCCTGAGTCCATGCCCCAACTCAGAACACCTGGAAAATGATTACCATTCATCCCTTGTTACCCCTCTTGAACAAATGCAAAGGAGGAACTCATAAATGTACAGAAGTGACTTCTTGCTGTAGATGCTGCGTGCAGCCAAGCAAGCCATTCACTGCTTTTTAAATAAATCATCTGCCTTATCCCTCCACAAAGCAAGAGGAGATATTTATTTCTGGTGTCCCAAATTGGAAGATAGAAGCATTTCCCAAAGAGACAGAACCATGAACTGTGGCATTATAAATGCTGGTAATTATCACTGTTTGGGAGGCAGTCATGATTTAAACAAATAAGGTCAGGGACATAAAGATGAGGGACTTAGGTTGGGGTCCTAGCTGTACCACACACAAGTTGTTGACAAGCCGTTTATTCCCAGTTAACCCTCACCTCTAAGAAATAATAATAATGCTCCTTAGGTATCATATTTCGAAATGTGTGATAAGTGTGGATGAGGTTGAGCTGAAGACTTCTCCCACTCTATTAGCAGACTTAGGACTTGTGCCTGAGTAAGGGATGGTATGGAGTCAGAGGCTCTGTTGTGGGGTTAGAGGAAGGGGGCAGGGGCAGGGACTCTCTCCAGCAGGTTCCCTGGAGTGCCATGGTACCACCAACCCACAGACTCACTGAGCCTAAGCCAGCAAGAGTAGGTTATAAGGCCAGGGACACAGGAGAGGCTCAGGGTAGAGATGACTGTAGCCTGTTATTGCCCTGGTAGCTGTTAAGTGCCTACTGCAATTCCCTACTGTCTTAGTCATCTAGTGCTGCCATAACAGAAATACCACAAGTGGATGGTTTTAACGAAGAGAAGTTTATTTCCTCACAGTCAAAGTAGGCTAAAAGGCCAAATTCAGGGCGTCAGCTCCAGGGGAAGGCTTTCTCTCTCTCGGCCTTCTCATCAGTGTTCCCCCAGACTAGGAGCTTCTCGGCGCAGGGACCCCGGTCCAAAGGACGCGCTCTGCTCCCGGCACTGCTTTCTTGATGGTATGAGGTCCCCCTGTCTCACTGCTCATATCTCAAGAGATTGCCTCAGGACACAATCCAGTCTTGTAGATCAGGTCCTGCCTTACTAACACAACTGCCACCCATCCTCCCTCATTAACATCATAGAGGCAGGTTTACAACATATAGGAAAACCACACAATACCAGGAATCAGGGCCCAGCCAAACTGATACACACATTGTTTGGGGGACATAATTCAATCCATGACACCTACTCTAAGGAAGGCTGGATGAGGATGCCAGAGGCTATCCACAGCAATGTGGCTACTTTTCTTTACAAGAATGTTGAATGACTGCAGGTGGCATTTGGCTCACTGAATCAAGGTACTGTCTTAATAAAGGCCAGTGGAGTTACTGCTACTTGAGCAGCAGCCTGCACGCTGGCAGTTGAATGGCTTAATTTAGGAATGTAGTGAGAAATGAAGTACATGATTAATAATGAAAATTGTTTGTGGCTCTTACACATCTGAAGACAGTTGATTCCACCAAGAAAAGGTGTCTTAAATTATCTCTAAGCAAGTTGATGACTCACCTGTGTGTTGAACTTTTCCAAAAACTTGGGTAAAATTTCACGAAACAATTCCTCTATCTTCTAATGCATTTATAATGCCAGGAAATGAATGTAAAATTCCTCACTAGAAGTATAGTTCCTTCTTCTAGTGTCTTTTTTTTTACTGCTATAGTTTAAGTGAAAGTTTACATTTCAAGTTAATTTCTTATACAAAAATTTATACATACATTGTTATGTGACCCTAATTGCTCTCCCTATACTGTGACAGCACACTCCTCCTTTCTACCCGATTTCCCATGTCCATTCAACCAGCTACTGACCCTCTCTGCCTTCTCAACTCACGTCCGGACAGAAGCTGCCCCTTTAGACTCATGTATCTACTTGAGCTAAGAAGCACACTCTTCACGAGTATCATTTTATGTCCCACAGTCCAGTTCAATCTTTGTCTGAAGAGTTGGCCTCAGAAATTGTTTTAGTTCTGGGCTGATAGAGAATCCAGGGGCCATGCTTTCCAGGGTTCCTCCAGTCTCAGTCAGACCATTAAGTCTGGTCTTTTTAGTAGAATTTGAGGTCTGCACCCCACTTTTCTCCTGATCCATCAGAGACTCTCTGTTGTGTTCCCTGTCAGGGCAGTCATTGGTGGTAGCTGGGCACCATCTAGTTCTTCTGATTCTAGTGTCTTCTTGAAATGAATCATTAAAGGTGTCTTTAAGTGAAGCAGATGTCTAGTTTCCCATGTGCATAAAAGTTTTAGAGAACACCATCTTCCTTAAAACTGAACAAGGAAAAACATTCCATTTGGTCAGGAAATTAAGATTAGGATACATTATCAGTGATCCCTGAGAGTTTTCTGGAAACTTCAACATGGCTATCATCCATATATAAACAGCAATGGTTTGCCATGCACAAAGAGGTGAGGACCATGATATTGAAAACTAGGAAATCAATAAAGAACTTGAAGAAAACAGTATGAGTTGTTGTAGGAAGCTTGCCAAGGGTGGTGATACTGCTGTCAGGAGACAGAGTTTAACTTCAGCTCTGATTTCTTGTCACTTACCAAGTGTTACATTATTTTAAAGCACAACACACAGTGTCATCATGTAGGAGATTGTATCTGGTGTCCTTCAATAGTAGTGGAAAATTTATTTACAATGAACGAGTGAATATCATCTCCTCACTCATTAAAATAAGGAGGAATAAAAGGTGATGAAAACGGATGGGAAACATCTCATTTCTTCATTACATATGTTGTAATTTCCTATAAAAATGAAAAAAAAAGAAATGTCAGTTAGAAATTGTCATGGATTGAACTGTGTCCCCCAAAAATATCTGTCAACTTCACTAGGTCATGATTCCAGTATTGTATGATTGTGTAATCTGATGTGATTTCCTCATGTGCTGTAAACTCTATCACCATGATGAGGTGATATGTGATCTCCTTATGTGTTGTAAATTCTATCACTGTGATGAGGTTATCCTGATGAGGTTTACAAGATTAGATAGTGTCTTAATGCAATCTCTTTTGAGATATAAAAGAGGGATGCCAGCAGAGACACATGGGAACCTCATACCACAAAGAAAGGAGCGCCGGGATCAGAGCATGTCCTTTGGACCTGAGGTTCCTGCACCAACATGCTCCCAGACCAAGGGAAGATTGATGGCATGGACCTTCCTCCAGGGCCGACAGAGAAAGCACTCCCTTGGAGCTGACACCCTGAATTTGGACTTGTAGCCTACTAGACTGTGAGAGAATAAACTTCTCCTTGTTAAAACCATCCACTCATGGTGTTTCTGTTAGAGCAGCACTAGATGACTAAGACAGAAATGTATGAACTTTTTAATGGGTTACATACTTTTGTCAAAAATGAGTTATATACTTACTTATGTATGTTGTTTTCCTGTGTTTAATGCTATTTTGAAAAAGAGCTTATACAATCAAGCTTTGATAAACTAAAGATTGCTTTAAAATTTCAGAAGCTATATCATCCAAGGAAAAATGTAAGGTATAACTTGCATGTTCATAGAGGATGCAAATTCACTAGGGCTGGGTCCCCAGACTCAAATACATGTTACCTACAGGAGCCAGGTAAATAACAGAAGCGAATGAAGCTGACTGGATGAATGACTACAGGGGATGATGAGGGTTGTAACAAATGGGAGAGTACATTCCAGCTAATTGTTTCAAGAGGAGCTGAAAATCCAGGGTTTCATGTGAAATCATCCAAATTGGTGTCAGTTTTAAATGAAGACCAATGATACATCTGATGACCATATTTGGCCACGGGCTGCCATTTGTGAACTTTGCTCAAGCAAAAGATAGGTAGATATGTAGAGATAGAGAGAGAGAGAAACTTTGGTTTCTTCAGAGTGTTTAGGAATATATTTTATTTGGCTATAAAAAAAATTTTACTATTAGGCTTTTTAGATTTATGAGTAAGCCTATTAAACATTTTCCTATGCACATCCTTAAGGTTTTCTTTCTAAAATATTCTCTTTATCTTAAAGCCTCCCAAATAAAGTATCTCATATGAGGGGAATGACCCAAGGAGTGAGAGAATGGCTTGAAACTATTCACTTAAATTCTAAAATGTCCACATTCAGTCAGTAGATTTGGAGAGATATTATGAGGTAATGATGCAAAGCTATTTTTGCAGGTGTCAAATTAATACAATGCTTTCTCCAAGGACCCTGAAAATTCATTTCCTCGTGTAACTACTGTCTCCATCTTACTGGGAGAGAAACTGTAGGATACGTTTGGAGAAGAAAATAGTAACTGAGATTTTCCCTCAAAAGAATATCAGAACCACTGTACTGGATCACACTCACTGATTATTCATTCAGCACCATGTTCTGCTGCAAGTTCATGAAGGGACTAGTTATGGGACCAATAATGGGCTCCACATCACTAAGCAAAGGGCAGAGTAGAACTGCCCCATAGTGTTTCCATGGAGCGGCTGGTGGATTCAAACTGCCGATCTTTGGGTTAGCTGCTGAGCTCTTAACCATTGCACTACCAGGGCTCCAAACATCCCTACCCTTCATAAATAACCTGCCATACATTCAATAACCTCATGTTTATGTTATATAAATGTGTTCTAAGACAATTAACATCATCGTCCTGTTAAACGCTTCTGTTAATAAGTCCTAGAATTTTACCACCTATCTCAAAATCATAAGAACAGAATGTTAAAGCTGAAGGAAACCTAGAGATCATTTGAGTCAATCCTTTCACTTCCATTTGTGGCCCTAAAACTACCAACACCGAACTTAAAGTGATGTAGATTTATTCTAGAATTCTAAGATCTAGAATTCAAAGTTTCAGTTTACTTTGTTTGCTTCACTGTTTTTTAAATAACAAAGTATAACCTTATGTTTCAAATATTTTATCAGCCTTTCTTTTTCCCAGAACAGAGTTCTCATTTTTGTGCTCACTTTCTACTTTATTTAGGAAATTTTAAAACTGTTCGAAAATTCTAGGGGTCCATTTAGTATCATTTTTTTTATCCTGAATTTTTTTATTAACCTATTTTGTTGTTGTTGTTGAGAATATACACAGCAAAACATACACCAATTCAACCACTTCTACATGTACAATTCAGTGACATTGATTACATTCTTGTGCAACCATTTTCACCCTCCTTTTCTGACTCCGTCCCGCTCCATTAACATAAAGTCATTGCCCCCTAAGGTTCCTATCTAATTTTCCAGTTGCTGTTTCCACTTTGATCCCATATAGATAGTTCTTAAAAGAGCATAATGCTCAAGGCAGACTTTTTTACTAGTTAAACTAAACTACTGTCTGGTTTTAAGAAGACTTCATGGGATATTTTTGGTTTATGGAATGTGTGGTTAATTATGTCTATGAACAACTACCTCCTTTGCCATGAGGCCAGAAGAACTGGATGGTGCCCAGCTACCATTACTGACGAAAGTTTACAGAACAAACTAGCTTCTCATTAAACAATTAGTACACATATTGTTTTGTGACACTGGTTACCAACAGCATGACATGTCAACACTCTCCCTTCTCAGACCTGGGTTCCCTATTACCAGCTTTCCTGTCCCCTCTTGCCTTCTAGTCCTTGCCCTTAGGCTGGTATGCCCCTTTAGTCTCATTTTGTTTCATGGGCCTGTCTAATCTTTGGCTGAAGGGTGGAACTCAGGGGTGACTTCATTACTGAGCTAAAAAGGTGTCCGGGGGTAATACTCTCAGGGTTTCCTGACAGACCAGACCAGTAAGTCTGGTCTTTTTTTGTGAGTTAGAATTTTGTTCTACATTTTTCTCCAGCTCTGTCCGGGACCCTATATTGTGATCCCTGTCAGAGCAGTTGGTGGTGGTAGCTGGGCACCATCTTGTTGTGCTGGAGTCAGTCTGCTAGAGGCTGTGGTAGTTGTAGTCCATTATTAGTCCTTTGGACTAATCTCTTCCCTTGTGCAAGAGGGCAAGAGGAATTTTTAAAAGTAAAACTTCAGAGGACTTCCAGGCACCAAGGCGCTATAGAAAGAAGCACCATGCCATCCCTCCACAGCAAAGATCTGAAAAACCAAGCCAAACAGAAAAAACAGCAATCCTGAAACCCTAAGCATCAAATGAAGAGATAAAGAACTCAGCCAAGCACTGGATGGATTAAGAAACTGACAGAGAATAGAGAGTGAGGAGAGATATATGAAGAGGGCCCTTATCAGCTAACGCAGCATGGATTCGCCATCTTGGACTCCTATCGGAGATTGGTGTACAAGGGGTATGGCAAAGCAGCTTCACGGAGCTTCCAGAAGGAGACAGAACAACCAGTAACCAGCGATATACGCTTTCCCACCCCCCACCCTTCCTCACCCCCATTCAGCCTCCTCTGCTTCCTGCAGCCACAGTCTCTTAGCCAGGAAGCACCAGCTTCACCCCAGTGCTGCTTGGATTCCACCCACCCACAATGGCTGACTCCCTGAGTGCCATTTGTTGGCTGCTGATGTTGCTTCTTTCCACTTCTTTTGACTTCTTCCATACCTCTCATCACCTCCCCCTCCTTTCTCTCAAATACCTGGCTCCGTGTGCCATCTTTGCTTCTTCCTGAAAGGCTGTGAAACACCGCTCGAATGTGAAACTGCTTCCCAGCCCATGCTGCCACGCTGATGGGATCCTGGTGCTTTTTTTTTGTTTGTTTTGAATTGTTTGTTTGTTTTATTTTTCTTTTCTCGAATTGGAAGCCTGTTCTAGCCAGGTGGTACTGCCCAGCTTGGGACCTACCCCTTCAGTTTGCGCAGATGCACACGTACAGGGATCCCTGAGAGCATTTCTTTTTTCTTGTTTTTTTTCTTTTTGGTTTTTCTTGTTTCTTTTTTTTATTTGTTTGTTTTCTTTTCTCTCTTTTTCCCTTTTTGTCTTTCTTCATTACTCAGTTTCTCATCTCTCTATAGTTACCTTCTCTTCCTGTCTCCTGAATACCTGGCGCTGAGTGACACCTCTACCCCTTCTAGCCAGGCTGTACTTCACAGCCAGAGAGAAACTTCCCCAGTCCTCACGGCCGCACCAGTGGGATCTCTGAGGGCTTTTCTTTTCTTTTTTCTTTCTAGTTTTTATTCATTTTTTTCTTTTCTTTTTTTTTCTTCTTCTCCTTTTTGTTTTTCTCCATTTCTCAGTCTCTCATCTCTCCACTCCAACAGCAAGCTCCGTTAGCACTCTTTTTTGTTTGTTTGTATGGTTTTCACTCCTGTTGCTCTCTCCTCTCTCTCCCCTTTCCCATACCCATCTTAGCTCCATACATCACAATCTCGCCCCTCCATCCTGCCTACCTGCCCCATTCACTGAACATCACTCCCCCTGGCAGCACAGGCACAGCCTATCAGAACCTGCCCTACACTGATTCCCGGCCCACCCTGTTGGTCGTAATATGTGCCACAAACCATCCCAGTAACTCCTCTTCAGCTAGACCTGCCCTGCTGTACCATATCTGAGTGACTGACCCTGCCCATTGGAGAAGGAGGAGAAAAGTATCATGCCCACAGACGAGCAAACAACAAAGAACACACAGACCACCTGCTCAGACATAGTCAAATTAAAAAAAGGGAGAAACAAACAAATCTACAATCAATAAATGAGGAAAATAACTACTGAATGCCCCAAAGACAGCAGACAATATCAAAACATTTACAAAAACAGGACAGGATGCTTCCAGTAGGCATCCAAAATAAAATACCAGATGACTTTCAGGAGAAGAAAAGGCACTAGAACTACCTGACAGGGAATTCAAATCTCTAATACTCACAGCTAACCAAGAGTTGAAGCAGAAGCAGGAAAACATGAGGAAAAATAGACAAATTCATGGAAAAGGCAGACAAATTCATGGAAAATACAGACCAAAAAATGGAAGAATTCAGGAAAATAATGCAGGAACAAAATGCCAAAATAAATTCACAACTAGAAATCATACAAAAACATCAATTAGAAATCCAAAAGATAAACAACAAGATTTCAGAAATGGACAGTGTCGTAGAAGGGCTGAGGAGCAGGTTTGAAATGGGGGAAGATGGGGTCAGTGACACTGAAGACAAACACTTGGATATAACTCTGTTTGAGAAAAAATCAGAAAAAAGAATGAAGAAAAATGAAGAGACACTGAGAATGATGTGGGATACAATCAAAAGCAAAAATCTGTGAGTGATTGATCGGAGTTCCAGAACAGGGGGAGAAAATGGAAAACAGAGAGGATCACTGAAGAATTGCTGACAGAAAACTTCCCCAATATTATGAAAGATGAAAAGCTGGCCATCCAAGAAGCTCAACAAACCCCATATAGGATAGACCCCAAAAGAAAATCACCAAGGCATATCATAACCACACTCACCAAAACCAAAGACAAAGAATCCTGAGAGCAGCTCAAGAAAAACAAAAAGCCACATACAGAGAAGAAACAATAAGACTAAGCTCAGATTATTCGGCAGAAAAAAATGCAGGCAAGAAGGCAATGGGATGACATATATAAAACCTTGAAAGAAAAAAATTGCCAGCCAAGAATAATATATCCTGCAAAACTCTCGTTCAAATATGATGGTTAAATCAGAACATTTCCAGATAAACAGAAATTAGGGGAATATATAAAAACCAAATCAAATTTACAAGAATTATTAAAGGGAGGCCTTCGATCTGAGAACAAACAACGTCAGCTCACAGGCTGAATCTAGGATGCAGGATCGTACCAGCCAGATACCAGTCTAGGAAATGAACTCTCAAGGACTATCCAAAACCAAAAGAAATACTACAGGGAATCAGAGAAGTTAATC
>NW_004443940.1:23775962-23794205 GCF_000243295.1 Trichechus manatus latirostris | reverse complement strand
GTAATACTAAATAGACAATAAATAAGTGAAGGGTAAGACAGTACACAATACTGGGGAAGCCAGCACAACTTGTACAAGGAAAAGATATGGAAGCTCCATAGACACATCCAAATTCCCTGAGGGACTGAATTGCTGGGCAGAGTGCTGTGGGGACCATGGTCTCAGGGAACATCTAGCTCAATTGGCATAACATAGTTTATAAAGAAAATGTTCTATATTCTACCTTAGTGCGTAGCATCTGGGGTCTTAAAAGCCTGTGAGCATCCATCTAAGATACTCCACTGGTCTCATCTCTTCGGGAGGAAGGGAGAATGAAGAAAACAAGATACAAGGGAAAGATTAGTCCAAAGGACTAATGGACCACAATTACCACAGCCTATAGCAGACTGAGTCCAGTACAAGTAGATGGTACCTGGCTACCACCACTGACTGCTCTGACCAGGATCACAACAGAGGGTCCCAGACAGAGCTGGAGAAAAATGTAGAACAAAATTCTAACTTACAAAAAAAGATCAGACTTACTGGCCTGAGAGACTGGAGAAACCCCAAGAGCATGGTCCCCGGGCACCCTTCTAGCTCAGTAATGAAGTCACTCCTGAGGTTCACCCTTCAGCCAAAGATTAGACAGCCCCATAAAACAAAACAAGACTAATGGGGCACAACAGTCCAGGGACAAGGACTAAAAAGCAGGAGGGGACAGGAAAGCTGGTAATAGGGAACTCAAGGTTGAGAAGGGACAGTGTTGACATGACATGGGGTTGTTAACCATTGTCATAAAACAATATGTGTACTGTTTAATGAGAAACTATTTGTTCTGTAAACCTTCAACTAAAGTACAAAAATGAAAAGAAAAAAAACTACAAAAGCACACAACACAAGGCAAAAATATTTAATGAATTTGATGCATCAAAATTAAAGTTTTTGTTCAACAAAAAGCACTGTAAAAAAGTTAATAGAAACAAGACAGAATGGGAAAAGTTATTTGCAATGTCTAAAACCAAAAAGGATCAATATTCATAATATACAAGAAACCCTCAAATCAGTAAGGAGAAGATAACTCAAATAGAAGAATGGGTAAATAGGACCCAAAAGAAAGCAATTTTTAGAAAAGAAACCTAAAAAATTAACAAATATTTGAAGAGATGCTTAAAAACATTAGTAACTAAGAGTAAGTACAAATTAAAGCCTATTAGAAAAGCAAAAACTAAACAGCTAGATAATACACTGTTGTGAAGTGTAGACAAGTACAGCTATTCAAGAGAGCAATTCAGCAATAGTTAGGCAAAAAGTAAGCAAACATTCTCTGACCCAGAAATTCCACTTGTAGGTATATACCACAAATAAATGCTTAAGTGATTCCCCCAGGGGACATACATAAGAATATTCATGTTTGTGTTCCTTGCAGCCCTGTTTGTGCTGGCTGCGAGTTAACGGTAATCCGGGTGCCTATTGCAGGGAGAGTAGGCTGGTAAAATGTGATAGATTCCCATTATGAAATATTAGAAAGCAATTAGAAGCATCAGGTTTACATATAGCAAGATGAAGACATCTCTAAAATACTGCACATCTCTAAAATATTGTGCTTAGAGGAAAAATGTAAGTAACCAAAAGAGATATATAACTCAATATAATTTATGTAAATTAATTTTTGGCACTGCAGCCCAAAATACTCATTTTGCAAGAACACTTACAAACCAAAAGATACGTGTTAATGTCATAGTTTCTATGGGAGGATGGGAATGTGAGTGAGCTCTAAGGATAAAAAATACAAGAGGCGTTGAATGGGCCACTGATGATAGTGTGCCATGAACAATTAACTCTCTCTACTCTCTGGGTGGATAATCCACCTCTATCACTTCTCAGCACTTCTAGGACTACTGGAAAGGGTCTTAACAGAAAAAAATGCATGGATGGAAATCATTAAATCTGTAGTCATGGACAGACTGAGAAGCTCACCAGGCAATCTGAGTCTTTACATGTCCATCAGTCTCCTTCATAACTACTGGGAAGTAGTGATGAGGAGGAACAAGAAGTTTCCCTTGCTTGGATACCCCATTAGGAACATCTGCCGTAGATACTGCTTCCAAGTCTGGGTACTGTCTTAGGCTGGGTTCTCTAGAGAAGCAAAACCTGTAAAGTGTATAAATATATATAGAGATAGATTTATATCAAGGAAAAGAAAAGAGCGAAGCCCTTGCTTTGGTGTTTGAGTAAGTTGAGTCATTTCAAATTAATTGTGTTCAATGCTTATTGATAAAGTTGTGTCCAGGTAAATTGAGTATTTGTAACTTGTAGGGAAAAAACAAAAATAGTAGAGCAAATTTTCATCGATTCTTCTGCTGAGCTCTGATTAAAAATTAGAGTCGCCATATTTTCAACATGAGTAGTAATACTAGCACCAATGTGGTGGTGTTGTTTGTTTGTTTTTATTTTTTTTGCATTCCTTTCCTTATAAGAGCACAAAAGGTCTACACAGACTAGTACACAAGTGTAAAGGCTACCATATGGTTTCTATTTGCATTCAATATTTTATTCTCATTTATTAAAGCTCTATGTGGTTTGAGACCCAGTTAGGGTTTCATTTGTGTATCATCTATGTGCCGGAACCAATTACTATCAGCGGAGAGCTCTTGTTAATGATCTACAATCTTGAACTTTGGGGGCTCAAAAGAAGAGTGAACTCCACAGAGGACTTTGGTTTTGGCACGTTTCTCCAGCTTTATATGGCCTGGTTTTATCAATGTCAAAATACTTACACACTTTGGCAGGCATCAAAGTTCTAATGTTGGTGACTTTAACCTGGATGGAATACCTATTTGTAATAGTCATTTAGCATGCATAGCTTCATTTAGCTATCCCAACCTTTAAAGAGCTTGTAGGTCACATTTTGCAAAGGCTTTCATTTTATTTGTCCAACTAGAAAAGTCTTCCACCAACATGCAAGTATACAGCTCCGTCCTTGAGTGAATCATTCAGTCTAAATATTCCAGATAGCTGATAGTCAATTTAGTTTTGTTTCAAATCTTTCTAAAATGTACAACTGACTTCACTGTCTTAACTGTGGAGCCCTGGTGGTACAGTGATTAAGAGCCAGGCTGCTAACCAAAACAAAACGTTGGCAGTTCGAATCCACCAGCTGCTCCTTGGAAACCCCATGGGGCAGTTCTACTCTGTCCTACAGGGTCACTATGAGTCGGAATCAACTCATAGGCAATGGGTTTGGGTCTTAACTGTGAGTTCCCGCGCTAAAGCTGCAGATGCTTACAGCTTGTCCAGGGAGCTGAAGCAGTCATGTCTTCCTGGAGACAGTGAGCACTCAGTCTCAGTGTAGAACTGTTTATTAGTAGATATATTTTCAGCAGGGTACAGATGTTTGAAAGCAGCCTCCTCCCATATCCTACCTCTCCAAAGTATAGAGCTCTATTGAAATGGATACAGAGCCCTGGTGGTACAATGGTTAAGCACTTGGCTGCTAATCTAAAAGTTTGTGGTTCGAACCCACCAGCAGCTCCAAGGGAGAAAAAAACCTGTTGATCTCCTCCGGTAAAGATTTCAGCCTAGGAAACTCTATGGGGCAGTTCTACTCTGTCATACAGGGTTGCTATGAATTGGAATCAACTCCATGGCACACAACAACATTGAAATGGAAAGTACTTGGACTCAGCAGCCAGACAAATAGAATTGAGCCCTCATTTTACCATCTACCCTCTGAAGTTAAGTCTCTCATGTTACCTCTCTGAGCATCCACTTCCCAATTTGTAAATTGAGGATAAAACTTCCTACCTCACAGGATTAGCATAAAGATTACATCTGACAATATTTGCTCCCGTCCTCAAAGTTCTTCAATATCTGCCCTTTATCTACAAAATATTTACTTAAACTCCTTTGGACATCTAAGGCCCTCTTAAGACTTAGTCCTCGCTCTCCTATTCCTTCTATTTCTCACCTTACATACATCAATCCTTACACTGGTCCTGTGAGATTAACAGAAAAGGAAATAGACTCAAAAGAGATTAAATAATTAGAAAGATTACACAGCTGTTAAGTGGTAGTTTCAATTCAAATCTAGATATTTAGAATGCCAAAGCAATGCTGGCAGAATGTAGACTTAGTACCAGTTTTATTTTTTCAGTCACTAAGTACACTTTAATTCTCAAGACCTTATGAGGAAGCACTATTGAGTAAAAATAGTAAATGAGAATAGGAATAATACGTGTAGTCAAGATAATTTTTCAAAATGTCTGAAACTTTCAACTTTCCAAGTTGTCCATTCAGAATCGACTCAATGGCAAATAACAACAGCAACATTTTCAAGCCTACCCAGTCCTCTTTTGGGAAGGAGATATATCCTTTCTCTCTTTCTTCTGCCTATCTTCCAAAATTCCATCCCTTGCACACAATGTACTGAAAAAAAAACAAACTGCTAAGATATTGCTGACCCGTCCATCACTCTACCTTGTTAACACACAGGAGTGAAAAGATTATAGAAAGAAATTAAACTGAAAAATTAAATGTAATATTTTTATAAAAACCAAAACAAACCCGTTGCCGTCAAGTTGATTCCGACTCATAGACACCCTATGTACAACAGAACGAAACATTGCCCAGTCCTAAGCCATCCTCACAATCGTTGCTATGCTTGAGCCTACTGTTGCAGCCACTGTGTCCATCCATCTCATTGAGGGTCTTCCTCTCTTTCGCTGACCCTCTACTTTACCAAGCATGATGTCCTTCTCCAGAGACTGGTCCTTCTTGATAACATGTATAAAGTACGTGAGACGAAGTTTCGCCATCCTTGCTTCTAAAGGGCATTCTGGCTGTACTTCTTCCAAGATAGATTTGTTTGTTCTTCTGGAAGTCCATGGTATATTCAATATTCTTCATCAACACCATAATTCAAAGGCATCATAGCTGCATTAGGCATATAGCTGGTGTATAAGTGAAAACCAAGGCAGAGTCCAGGCCCTATTTCATGTACCTTGGAGTCTAGTGAAGGAGATAGAAAATTAACAAGTTAACAAACCAAATTTTCATAGCTGCTGTAAAGGAAACAGATACCATGAGCAAGAAAACAGGAAGGAGCTACTTCAGATGATACTGAAGGACAGGGATGGCCTCTCTGATAATGGAGCACTTAAATTGAGACCTGAAGAAAGACAAAGAACCAGGTTAAGAACCAGACATACAAGAGTCAGAGAAAGAGATTTCCAGAAGAAATGGTAGCGTTGATGCAAGAGGAAGCCTAGTGCCTTCTGGGGTGGGAAGGAGGCCTTTGTGGCTGAAGCCCTGTGAGCGGGAGCAAGTGTGGCATAATCTGGGGGTATAAACAGAGGCTTCACTGTGGAGGTCCTCACAGCATGTGGTAAGGGTTTCGGTCGGAAGCCAGTGAAAGGCTTTAAGCAAGAAATGAAATGACTGACTGATGTTCAGAACGGATTCTGAGGGGGGCCAAGAAGAGCTGCAGGGGGTAAGAGGAAAACAGGAAAAATGGATGGGTAAATTGTAACAATTATCATTTAAAAAGTAAAAGGGACCTTGACCTTGTTTTAGAGATGGTCAGCAGAGAAAAGGCTATGGTTGAATCAGGAATAAGAAACAAAACTCAGGCAGGATCCAGGAATGGTTCCAGCGAAAGAAGGAAGCAGGCGTAACAAACCCCAAGGCATTCAGGAAAAAAGAAAGGTTCACAGGGGAATCCGGCAGCGGCCTAGGAAGTGAACTCCAAGAACAAAGAGGCAAATGCGGGTGTGTCTTAACATACCTACCGTCTTCTTTTCTGCAGTCTGGAGGGGTTTTGTGTTTGTGTTTTTGTTTTTTGTTTGTTTTGCATCCATTTTGCTTTAAATGAGACACACGTATGTTTTAATAGATATGACGAGACCCCTACTGATTCTGTAGAGCAGTTTACAAATAGAGGAGAATCATCTCCAATGGAGCATTATTTATTTTATTCTTAACTACTAACAAAGCTAACCCTTTCTAATGCTTGTAAAGTTCAGAATCTAGGATCTCACTGTTCAGAGCCACAGAAATTCCTCCTCAGCCTGTAAGGAAATGATCTTCTGTTGTAATCTGAAATTCCACAGGCCGAGTTGCCTACAATTTTTTAAATTAGTTTAAAATTCCCAGGAGACACAATTAATGAAAGTATCTGTGAATTATTTTGTGAACAAAAACGTGAGAAACATAACATGATGCTAAGTCTCGTTAAACTGCTACAGAGAAGCAGGATTAGAGAAGGAAATAGCAGTTGGGATTTGTCACCACCTCTGGCATTACGTCACAGGGGGAGGAGTGCTGAAAGAAACGCTGGCTTACAAAGTCCTAAACAATAGCTGCTAGTTCTCTGGGACTTCGGCTAGCAGGCCCATGGCTATATTTCTCCCTGTTTGCTGGTCGGCCCCAGGCTATCACAGACAGAGTTTGTGGTCTGAGTTTTGCATTTTCTGTATATGATATCAAAACGTATGCCTGGTGCTGACTCAGACGTAACTTTCTGTCTCTAACAGTACTCTGATTTCTGACAATCATGGCCTTAAACGAGATGAAGGATTTGAAAATTGATGAAAAGGAGCGCTTAACTGTGGACTATGTGAAGGGAATTCTTCAACCCACGCCCACCTGTGAAACCTGGGATCAGATCTGGAACTTCCAAGCCAAGCCTGATGATTTGCTAATTTCTACCTATCCTAAAGCAGGTAGGTGGAAAGAGTAGGTGACAAGAGAGTTAGGAAGGTAAGTGACAAAGATGCATTTTAATGATGAAATAAAGAAGGTGATCTCCTGGGCTTGAGTGAAAAACTGTTTACTAGGCAGTGATATGGCTAAGACAAGTTACTTGTGGAAACTGAAAAAGGAATTGCACAAAAAATATTACAATGTCCGACAGATTTGAGGAAGTTGTCTTCCTGTGGTGCACGTATTTTTTCTTCCCAGGGAGAAAGTAAATTAAACAGCCAAGATCAAAAGGGCTAGATTTGTTTATTTATGTGTTCCCAATCTAGGCCCTTACTGCAGATCTTGTAAAAGGCGGCTTTAGGAGTGTGAGCTAGAAAGGGGATCCCAAGGCAGATGTGGAAAAAGTAATAGGGGAATTTAGTTCTGCCATGTTGATTTCACCTTTGCAGCCCCCAGAAGCCCTCAAACGCCTCCCACCTCAGGGTCCTAAAACTATTCTTTTGGTTTCCAGCTTCCTTCTTGCTATGTTGTAAACCTACTGCCTTATTTTAATAATTAGTTTAACAAACTTGTCTGTAGAAGTAAAACCAACTTGAGCCCAGTCCCTGCATCATATAAACTTTGGGGTGAGCAGAGGGAAATAGTTCTTGACAGTATTCAGTCCACCCCCCAAATATATATTGCCTTGCTGTTTGTAAAATCAAGCCCCTGTCAATAACGCCTACCCTCCCACACACACACCAAAAATCGAAACCTAAGCATCTTCTGAGATTGTGTGTTCAAATCCCTCTTGTCTCTTTTCTCTAAAGATCCTAATAAAAGATCCTCTGGGAGAGGGGAGAGAAGGACCAGGGGGCTTTAAGGTGGAGTATCCTTAGTCTCTCAGTCCATTGGTTTCATATTGACTTTCCAATCTTACTCATCATGAGCCTGCTCAGGATTAAATTTTTCTAAATGTAAATTTCTACAAGTAGCCACTGGCTAGGATCAAATCTCACTGTCTTAATTTCATGCCTAAATCCACAATTCTATTTGATTTTCATCATTTCAGCACACTATTTAATAGCTAATCTTTTCTGCACCTGCCACATGTGAGCGTTAAGATTTGGTTCACTGAGGGCTTTCATGGCATTAACGGGTTTTGAAAAATACAAAAAAAAAAAAAAGTAAAATGCTTGCCAGCTAAATTAATAATCATCATAATCATCAGTAAAACTTTATACATTAATAAAGGTCATTTTTATTAGTTGGAAGAAGAGACAAATACAGAGGATAAAAATCATAGTCTGAGAAACACTTAAATTTTTAAAATAATAATGCCATTTACTCTAAACGAGTGAAGAAAAAAAATAGTTCAGAGAATTATGGGCCTTTAAAGAAGTCATTTAACTCATCCCTGAACAAAAAAAAAACAAACCAAAAAAACCAAACCTATTGCCGTTGAGTCAATTCTGACTCGTAGCGACCCTATAGGACAGAGTAGAACTGTCCCATAGGGTCTCTAAGGAGCAGTTGGTGGATTAGAACTGTCGACCTTTTGGTTAGCAGCTGAGCTTTTAACCACTGTGCCACCAGGGCTGCCCTGAACCTATAGGTGGCACTTAAATATTAGCCCATCACAAAAATATCAGAGAAAACTATAAAATCAGTGCATAAAACTAGATTTAAAACTAGTACAAATGGTCTAACTTTCTTTGAGTAGATAGCTGGAGAAATCTTGGTCTTTGTCCTATAACGAAAGAGTACTTGGTGCCAGAAAATATAGAAGACCAATTCATACAGGATATAGAACTATACTTATTATTTATTGTTTTCTAATCTATGCCCTTATGGTAGCTCTTTATAAGTACTGAATGAGACTATGAGAAAAGAGATCTATAATAAGAGTTGATGCCAGAGAATGTAAAAAAAATCAACCCATATACAGGAAGCAGGACTATTAATACCATTTCAGAAAGCATCCTAAAATTGTCAAACATCCAACATGGAATTCATCAGGATTCAGCACAGGACACAGAAGCATACTGAAGGTGGGAGATCAAGGCCTTCTTTATGTGGGAGTGGTAGCAGTCGTTACGCAGCTTCTTGGGTTGAGGATACTGGGCAGTGAACATGGAATGGCCTCTTCAAAAATTTCTATCTATGGGAGCCTCCATTACCTGCCACTTCCTCAAGAAGAAGGATGACCTCTACCTCCCTTCTGCCTTCCAAATCTCAGGCTAATGCATCTCATTGCAGAATCCAAATAGCATCTAGAACCTTAGGGGCAAGGATGTCTTGGAAATGCACATTTTGAAGCCTTTCAGCCCCTGATATAAGCGGAAAACCAAGAAAAAGGTGAAAAGAGATACTGAGTGCTAATGGTGAATATCAAGCCCAGGCACTAATCATTCATTTATTCAGCCAACATATACTGAGTGCCTCTTATGTGGCTGCCCTGTGCTATGTGCTTGGAAAACAGTTTGAAAACCACATAGTCATTACTCTCCAAGTGATCACAATCTGTTGAGAAAGACCTTCAAATTCTTTGATTCTCCCTTTCTTAAGAACAATGCATCTAACTCAATAGTATGGTAATCCAAATTAATGGTTGTGGCAGAAAAAAATAATAATAAACTGTATATTTATCAATCTGATGTCTGCTCCAACTTAGCCCCTATAAAAAATTCAAATTATGATAGACAAGACATAAATATGGAATGATGTTTTCTGAATCCTTATAAACTTAACTTTAAAATTCACATAGGTATTCTAATAAGTATCTTATCATATTTTAAGGAATCTGGTACACTAAATGTCTATGCTTCTTCCTATTACATGTGGAATAAGGAACAACATGGACTCAGGAGATAGTGGACTTAATACAAAATAAAGGTGATCTTGAGAAAAGTAAAAGAGCACCTACTCATATACGAATTCCTTTCATCGAATGGATAATTCCAGGAATTGGATGTGGTGAGTACTGAGTTGCCACACTTGACTACAGTCCTAAACATACACTTAGGATTTTTACTATCAAAAAGCCTCTCTCAAAATTCTAGGCATTCAACAGTCTCCACCAGACTGAGGTCAGCACCACCACCGACTGCACTGACGGGGATCACAATAGAGGGTCCCAGACAGAGCTGGAGAAAACTATAGAAAAAAATCTAACTCACAAAAAAAGACCAGATTTATTGGCCTGACAGACTGGAGAAACCCCAAGAGTCTGGCCCAGACACCCTTTTAACTCAGTACTGCAGTCACTCCTGAGGTTCACCCTTCAGCCAAAGATTAGACAGGCCTATAAAACAAACAATAACACACGTAGTTCAACCATGTATATGAGACTAAAGGGGCACACCAGCCCAAAAGCAAAGACGAGAAGGCAGGAAGGGACAGGAAAGCTGGACAAATGGAAATGAGGAAGCCAAGGTCAAAAAGGGGAGAGTGTTGAACTGGAAGAATGTAATTGATGTCACTGAATGGTACACGCAGAAACTTTTGAAATGGTGTAACTTTGGCTATGTATAATTTTCACCAAAAAAACAAAAAAAAGGTCCTCCAAGGTCAAGAAGGGAGAGTGTTGACATGTCGTGGGGTTGTTAACCAATGTCATAATACAATACGTGTACTGACTGTTTAATGAGAAATTATTTGTTTTGTAAACCTCCATCTCAAGTACAATAAAAATAAATATGTATTAAAAAAAGGGGGAGAGTGTTGAAACATCGCGTAGTTGGCAACCAATGTCACAAAATAGTATGTGTATTAATTGTTTAATGAGAAACTAATTTGCTCTGTAAACTTTCACCCGAAGCACAATTTAAAAAAAAAAAAATTTTAGGCATTCAAAAAATTATTGATGAATTTTATGGTTTTGTCTTTTTAACTGTGTCTGGCCATTTCTATACTAAGGACATTTTCAAATGGAATTACTTTTTGAAAAAAAAATAAGTTAAATATTAAAAGTAAATTTTTATTATCTAATTAGAAACTAATTCTATTCTACAAGGATGAGCCCAACAGGATAATTTCATGGTAGAAAAGTTTGATTTTTTAGTTTTTTATTTATTAGTCGGTTGATCGTCATGGTTAGGAACTGCTCTGGCCAAAAAAATTCATTCACAAGCTAGACATAGTCTCTCGGGTCAGATCTATAGACAGTTACAGTGCTCTTGCAGCTATCTTGAATTGTTCCTAAAGTAGTAATAATGGAAGTAGTAAGATTTTGAAGCAAACAGAGAAAAATAGTGGAAAATGATCAAAAGCCATTTTTTCAGGTTTGGAACAAGCCAGTGCAATGCCCTCACCACGGACTCTGAAAACTCATCTTCCCATTGACCTGGTGCCTCCGTCTTTCCTAGAGAAAAACTGTAAGGTAAAGAACAAAAGGAATTCAAAGTTACACTACTCGGAACAACCTTGGAGTGGTCTTCAATCAATTTCTTCTTAAAACTCCTCATCTGATATTAAAGGAGGAAAAAAAAAAAGCTAGACCACATCTTCACATTAATCAATATGCAAATTGATATGAATCATTTTCATCTCCCACAAAAGCTAGGATCACAAGAACCCAGCATATAGAAATGTGATATGTATGAAACGTATCCACTCTAACATGACTTGTCTGGGTAATAATTCTATATAGTTCTAATTCTGTTTTTGCTTCTTCCTCTCCTCCCTCCATTCCCAGATGATCTATATAGCAAGAAACCCCAAGGATAATATGGTATCCTATTACCATTTCCATAGGATGAATAAAGGACTTCCTGATCCAGGAACCTGGGAAGAATATTTTGAGAGTTTTCTGGCTGGGAAAGGTGAGAGAATTCACCTTCATTTCCTTCCTTTCTCAAAAATATCAAATACCCCTTGTCTTAGTCATCTAGTGCTGGTCTAACAGAAGTACCACAAGTGGATGGTTTTAACAAAGAGAAATTTATTCTCTCACAGTCCAGTAGGCTACAAGTCCAAATTTAGGGCATCAGCTCTGGAGGAAAGTCCATGTCATCAGTCTTCCTTTGGTCTGGGAGCTTCTCTGCCCAGCAACCTCCGGTCCAAAGGATGCACACTGCTCCCAGCACTGCTTTCTTGGTGGTATGAGGTTCCCATGTGTCTCTGCTCGCTTCTCTCTTTTATATCTCAAAAGAGATTGCATTAAGACACTGATCTTGTCAACCTCATCAGTATAACCTCATCACAGTGATAGAATTTACATCACATGAGGAGATCACACATAATCTCATCATAGTGGTAGAGTTTACAACACATAAGGAAATCACATCAGATAACACAATCATACAACACTGGGAATCATGACCCAGCCAAGTCGCTACACACATTTTTTGGGGGACACAATTCAATCCATGACATTCCACCCTTTGGCCCCCAAAAAAATCACATCCTTGCAACATGCAAAACATATTCATCTCACCATATCACAGCAAAAGTCTTAACTCCAAGTCCAAAATCCAAGTTATCTGCTTCCAAAGGTACAATGGCAGAAAGGCACAAGCTAGACATTTCCGTTACAAATGGGAGAAACTGCAGGGAAAGAAGGAATAACAGGCACCAAGCAAGTTAGCAGAACACATTACATTAGCCCTCAAGGCTTTGAAAATAATCTTCTGTTCTCTGAGATAACTTACACAATAGCCCTGCCCTCCAGACTCTAGGTATTGGCCACAGTCTCCGGATTCTGAGTGGAGGCCCCTCAGCCCTGGGCTTCAGTTCCACCTTCCAGGCCCACTGGGATAGCAACTCTGCTCCCTCGGCTTCAGGCACACCATTCTCCTAGTCCATCGGAGTGACAACTCCACCCTTAGAAACACCAGGGGCCATGGCTCCACCCTTGGAAACCCCAGAGGTCTTGGCCATGCCTTTTGAGACTGAGGCAGCTCGGCTTCTTGTGTTCCTTGTCTCTTCAGCTTCTGCTTCCTGTGGCCTCTTGGCCCTCGGGCCTCAGGCCCGCATCTGCCCTACTGGGGCAAGTGTTCCAAAGCTCGGTAGCTCCACTGATTAAATGCCTGGAGGCACGCCACTCCGCCAGGAAGCCTCCTGCACACAGGCACTCAGCTCCCTCGCTGTGGGTCAGCAAGCCTAATTCCACCGATAAGTGCCTGAAGGCACCCCACTCCGCCAGGAAGCCTCTGGCGCACAGGCACTCAGCTCTCTTGCTCCGTGGGTCGGCTCCAGCGCCGTCTCGCACTGGTCTCCTGGTTCTGGTGCTGTTGGTTTTCTGCCACTGCCCCTTCTCTGCCGCTGCAGGTTCTCTGCTGTTGCTGGTCCTCTGCCACTGCCGCTCCTCCATCCACAGTTTCAAAAACCGTTTCCACATTTTAGGTATCTGTTAGGGCAGCACCCCACTCCCGGTACCAAATTCTGTCTCAGTCATCTAGTGCTGCTCCAACAGAAATACCACAAATGGATGGTTTTAACAAAGAGAAATTTATTCTCTCACAGTCCAGTAGGCTACAAGTCTAAATTCAGGGCACCCCTAAAAGACAGAATCATTTCCTTAGAATAGCAGGGGCTCTTCCTTCTATAATATGAAGGAATCATCAATGTAATATTCTCCCTCTCTTCAGGAATTCTCCTTCCAGTGGAATATTTGTGTTGGCTGGACTTCTGTGACTCATTATCTTGTTTTTCATCCCTGTCTTTCAGTGTGCTGGGGTTCATGGTACGACCACGTGAAAGGATGGTGGGAAGCCAAAGATCAACACCGAATTCTCTACCTCTTCTATGAGGATATGAAGAAGGTGAGAGACAGTGTGGTCTAAAGTGTTCCAATAAAACACTTCAGTCTTAATGTATTGACCCCATCAGGAACTCATGGATTAAAACAGAGAACAGAAAATTGATGCATTTGGTTGCCTACAGTTGTCCATGTATCCAAGTGTATATAGGATACCACGACTTTATGTATCACATGGTTTATCACTTGCAACTTCCTGGTGCCCTAGGGTATGCTGTACTTTTCCCTTATAGGGAGATTATTGCAGAATACCAATGATACCTAGAAAGGTGTTTTGTTTTTTTTTTCCTCTCATGTGTATTTTAAAATTCAGATTTACAAAGGGGAAAAAAAAAAATCCCTAGCATCAGTGGGTGTCCTTTCTCCCCCTTAAGAGCACTAGAGGAACATGAGAGTTTCAAGAAACAGTTTAAGAAATGATGGTGTAAAAGAAAACGCTAGTGATTTAGAGTCAAAATTCTTGAATTCAAGTCCTGGCTTTACCACTCATGTCAATTATTCTTGGTAAAGACACCTAATATCTTGGAGAGTTTCCTTAAATGCAAAATGTAGAAAATACATAACCCTCCAAGAGCTAAACCCTCCAAGGACAAAATGAGATCATGTTAGTGGAAGTTTACTATAAATGGTAAACTACTAAGCTACTTTCTGTGAATCCATTAATGCAGAGATCTACAAAGAATTAGAGTCTCTGTTCTTGAATTTGTAATGGAAAGACTTGGTACTCAAAAAGGGGTTTACAGACTAGCTGCATTGACTCTTACAGCCCACCCTAGGCCTACTAAATCAGAGTCTGCATTTATACAAGACTTCCAGGTGATTCACGTGCCCATTAAAATTTAAGATGTAGTTGTCTAAGGTTTCATCACGGCTGGGCCTTAACAAGTCATTTTTACAAAATATCAAAACGCTGAATCATTTTTATATTTTTTCCTTAAACAGAAAAGTTATTACATTTCCAGAATTCTCAAACCACAAAGAACTATGAGAACAATCTATGAGTTTAAGAGAACGAAATTCCCCCTTCTTTGTGTTTACTCAGTACAAAAGTATTGAAACACTACAGAGAGTACAAAAAAATAAAAAAAAAACCACTAAATGATAGGAAAGCATACAAAAGGAGACTCTCATTGCCCATGTCCTGAAAGAATATATTTCAGGTATATGAGCTATTTTAATTGAAAGAGTTAACTACTCAGAGAGTTTCAGATATAGATACTCAGTTAAGGAATATTATGGTGGGGAGCTGTATACTGTAAGGAAGAGTTTATTCTGTTATGAGATATTCCAAACTGAGGAGGTCATAGAAGAGTTTAGAATTCCACATAGATGATGTCCTACCATTGTATGTGGCACAGCAGCATCAAAGAGAGGATATGGTCTCTGGGAATGAGAGCCTTTTGCTGGGGTAGAGTCCAGTGTATTATGAATGCCAGGAAGAAACTTTATGGAAACAAGGAGTCTAACTTCAAAGTATCCAAAAGCCCTTTTAAATATTTATGTGATCATGTTCTGGAATGTCCCTGACTATAGTTCACAGAAAGTTCACAGTCCTTGGCACTCTTTGATTTCTAATCTCCCCACCCCACCCCCAGCTGTGTGAGGATAATTAAATTAAGCACTTTTGACATTCAAGCTTTTAAAACAGAAGCCCATTTACAGACACAGTCATCATGGTAATTCCTTCTACTTTCCCTCTCCCATCCCTCCCCTCTAAAAATAGGGGACTACCCACAGCTATAGCTTTGCAGGGCTGTGTATCCCACTGATAAACAGTTGTTACTTTGGAACCGAGATCCTTTCAGAGAAACCTAAACACCTGGCCATGCTGGGCACCACAGTTAGTAACCATGGGTGCCTCGTGGCACATTAAAAATAAAAACCTACTTCATTCCTCTGCCACCACCTCCTACCACCACTGTGATGGCCTGGAGCTCTCATCAGTGTCTGAAACAGGCAAGAGTCTTCTTTTCGTCAGATCTTAAATCTTCTGCCCCTATCTTCTAGAATGTCCTTGTTCTTATTAGTCTATGAAATCTCCCTGTTAGACATTTAGATGACCAAGACCTCTCCCATAACTGATTGGAACAGGACCTTTGTACATAATCCTTGACACAATCTCTTCCAAGATAATGACATAATGGCGGGTGAGTGGTCTACTAACACTGCCCCATTGATGCTTATATATTAAAGAAATGGTTAATACTTAAAATTAATTTTAAAAAAAGAGAGACTAATATAGGTCATTATATTAAAATGAATCATGTCTGTAAAGTTGAAGATTTTTAAGATTTTTTTTTTTCAATTTTAACTCATGGTATGTTACTTGTTACTGTCATTAATCTATTTCAATATTCTTTTTAAACTAGTTATTTTATATCAAATCCCCACTTTTCTTTTGACTCCGATCACAGAACCCAAGGCATGAAATTCAGAAGTTGGCAGAATTTATGGGCAATAACCTAGATGATGAAGTTCTAGAAAAAATTGTCCATCATACTTCGTTTGATATAATGAAGGACAATCCAATGGCAAACTATTCATCTGTTCCTACTGCATTCATGGACCACTCCATTTCTCCATTCATGAGAAAAGGTTTTTATACTCTTTTTTTGGTCATAATTCTAAAAGAATTGTCTTAATATTTCAGAACATTTGGGGAATTTACTTTTCTATGGTTAGGAAAAGTAAGATTTCTAACACATGATTCTGATAAAACTATTTTAAGAAACCACAAATGAAATGAAAGCAATGTTTAATTAGCCATTATTGATGGATCAGGATGATATTTGGCATCTAAGTCCAAACCCTAATTCCCACCTTCCCTCCTATGCACCACAGTTCTGGCTGATAAAGTGCAAATATACAGAAGTCAGTCAGACAAAACAAAGAATCAATTTTATAGAGGACTCTATGCTACCAGTTAGATTCACTCATTCAACAAATATTTACTGAGGGGCTACTATATGCCAGACACTGTCCTACACACTGTTCACATTAGTGAACAAAACAGAGAAAAATCCCTTCCCTCATAGAAATTATATTCTAGCCACAAACAAAATAAAGAAGCAAAATACATAGGATGATAGATGATGTTAAGAACTATGAAGAAAAAATAAAACTGGAAAAGGAGTTGTCGGAGGGATTGCAATTGAAGAATTTCGAGGAATCTTCTTTCCTTCCACAAAACTATTCCTTGGGGTCTTCCAGAAACAGGCCGTTCTTGGTCTTCTTACAGCATGGAAGCTAAAGGCACCCATCATGCTTTGATGTGAAAGAGGGCAAGGGAGAAAGATAAGCGTGCCCTTCAGGTCTGCTGCTTTAATGTGGTGGTCTCATTCCCTTGTCAGTGTGGCTCAGTAGGTAAAAGGCTCTCCTTGTCTCATAAATCAGACAAGAAATTCTTCCACCCTTCAGGATAAAAAAGTGACAGGACAGCAAGAGAAATATTTTGTCCAATACTGCCTCTCATGGAAGGTGGGATAGAAATCATTACACAGAAAAAGAGAGAATAGAGAAATAAGAATTCCTCCAACAGCTCTTGACTCTCTCCCATGTGACTGTTTCAGGGACAGTGGGAGATTGGAAGAACTACTTTACTGTGGCTCAGAATGAAAGATTCGATGAAGACTACAAGAAAAACATGGCTAACACCAGTCTAACTTTCCACTTCCAGTTCTAGAAAAGAAGAAAAAAGGACTAAACACATATTTGAAAGTTTATTACACAGACCAAATAAGATTGGATTCAGGTTCCAACACTAGTTTTTTATTGTGTTTTATTGTATTTCTCACTCTACTAAAAAAATTTTTTAAAAAACTGATAGAGATAGCAGAGGTTGGGGGCCAGGTGGAGACTGGGAACAGGGTGGTGAAGTGGAGAGACAGAATTTCGATATATTAGTAGTGACAATTATAGTGTGATTGCTAATTATCATTATATTTAAGTTTTCTATAAATCATGTGCTTATTAACATATTTTTTAAATGCTTCAGTTCTTATATAAAATACACTAAGATTTTCAGCTTAGGTGTTGGGTCAAGCTAATTTTTAAATGCAGCACTAAAATGTGTAAATAGTGACATGTCTTCCAGGAATTTCTTGTTACCCAAGTAGTCATCAAGTGCCTCAGTCTCCCCATGAAACCTTACACATCATTCCAAGGTTCTTAGTGTGAAACATCTGTCCCAGTCTCTCACCACAGCCTACATATTTAACTAGACTCACTTTACCACCCCCTAGACACTCAAAGAGGGAACCCTGGAGTCATCTTTTGACTCACTTCTCTTCAATGCCTCCACAATCATATTCTAAACTGTTAGTAATATCTGTCAATTTTACCTCTAGAAAGTCTATTATTTCTGTCTACCATTGTTTTCCTTTTTATTTCTAGAGCCACCTTCCTGGTGAAGAAACTTTTTACTTCTTGCCTAGACTAGTGTAATAGCTTCCCAACTCATTTCCCAGTTCATCACACTTTTGCCAAGATTATTTTCCTAACATATAACTCTGATTATATTGCTCTTTAGCTTAAAAACCTTCAGTAATTCTGGGGGTACCTCATACCATCAAGAAAGAAGTGCCGGGAGCAGAATGCATTCTTTGGACCGGGGTCCCTGTGCCGAGAAGCTCCTAGTCTGGGGGAACACTAAAGAGAAGAAGGCCGACAGAAACAAAAAGCTTCCCCTGGAGTTGAGGCCCTGAATTTAGACTTTTAGCCTACTTTGACTATGAGGAAATAAACTTCTCTTCATTAAAACCATCCACTTGTGGTATTTCTGTTATGGCAGCACTAGATAACTAAGACAGAATTTGGTACCAAGAGAG
>NW_004443940.1:23773783-23775862 GCF_000243295.1 Trichechus manatus latirostris | reverse complement strand
ACATCAGTAATCTTTCCCTGAAAATCTTATGTTCTAAGTGAACATCTAACCAGGAACCTATTCCCCCTTATTTTTTTAATAGACTTTATTGTATTATTACTTTTTCCCCATTATTTTAAATAGGACAAATTATAATGTGTTATACAGAAACCCAAAGGCTCCAACTATTTCCTAAAGACAACAAAGCTAACTAAAAAACAATAAAACATCTAAACATAAGAAATAAACTATCATGTCAAGATATAAAATGTTTAAAACTTTACACCTTGATTACCAGAACAGATGATTATTTGCAGCTGCTTTATATGCAGCAGTATTTTTTCTTTCATTCTAATTGATTTCCCACTTGCTTAACATCCTTCTCCACATTTTTTTCAACATTTTCTTTAGTTTTCTGGGACATGCTGACCACACCAGGCAAATACAATGGCTAAATGTGAAAAAGCACTGTTGGAAATGCCTTTTGGACAAGCACACAATGAAGGAGAAAGGCTCACCCTAAGTATGATGCTACACATTTTAGGGCTAGCAACGCTCCACCTAAACATCCCTTTGGTTGACATTCAGCATGCTTTTCAAAAAGTCTGCACAGGAGTCTGATGTTCTACACATTGTATTTGGAAAATAACTCAATATTTTTCCTGAATGTTTTTGTGTAAAATGTTTTACTGAATTTGGAGACTGTCAATAACATTTTTCCTATATAAACATCAGCCAAATCCCCTTTTCCATTCCGATTTACTGTTTATGTTTATTTAATTATGTTTCCAAACTATATTTATGCATATGTAAATGCACAGGGAAAGCTGATGGAAAACATTCATTTTTCATTCTAAAATCTTTTATATTGTTTCAACTTTTTTACAAACAGCGTGTATTTGTTTTTACATTTAATTTATTTCATGATATTATACTTAGAGATCAAGCAAGTTTATTTTTCTATCCCCAGGGATAAGGCAAGCACCTAGTATTTTATTTATTCTCCTTGGCACTCTGGTTCTTTTAAATTTGAAAACTAATGTCTTTATTCAACTCTGGGAAATTAATTTTATTACTTATTTATTTCTTCCCCTCCACTCTCTCTGTCCTCTTCTGGAATGACGATTAGATGAATGTTAGAACTTTCTAGTCCCTCCCCACTCTCTCTAATTTTTCTCATATGCTCATAAGGCAAAAGAAGCCTTCTCCCTTTTGATGACTATAGATCAATATCAGAGTAGACATTTATTAACCCTGCTTAGGTCCCATGCCCAACTCTGGACCAATCACCATAGCCCAGGGAGGTGCGTTATTCTAACTGGCTGAGGCTGGGTCATGTGACCACTTCTGTGAGGAAGAATCAGGAATCACAAATGATACGTCACTGTGATCAGGGAGGAAACAAAAACTATATCCACCCTAGTCCACAAGATAGGATATTAGTTTGCCCATGTTATAGGTCATGAAAGCTTGATTAAATGACATGTCCAAAGTTTCATAATAAGTGGTAAGACATGTACTCAAAACTGGTAACAAAGTTTATGATTTTCTGTTATACCAAAGTACTAAATTATTAAGTTGCTATGAGGGTCGCTATAAGTCAGAATCGACTCAACATCAACTTGTTTGGGTTTTTTAATGGCAGGAAGGGTGTCCTCAAACAACAACAACAATGATAATAACAACAACAAAACCCACTTTATTTTAATAGTCCCTCAGTGTCTTTGCACCCAATTGAAAACACACAAATTAGAACCGTTCAGCAATTGGTATTTACCATCGCCAGCACTGCAAGCCACGTCATTGAGTCCCTTGTTCCACATCTTATACATCTATAACCTTAGCACAAAGAACTCCATTAAGAATACAGAGGAAAGTCTAGTGCACTTGTTAAGATTAAAAACCAAAGAACATTGGCTGGTAATTCCTAGATATCTGGGTCAATGACTGAAAGAGACTCCCTCTGCAATGTGCTATATAATCAAGATCTACGAGTATACTAGTAAAGTTACTTTCTTGTAAGAGAGGTAAAACCAAGACTTTTGCAAATCGTGATTGCAAAAGATAGTATTCAAAAACCCATTGTCGTCCAGTCAATTC
>NW_004443940.1:23772036-23772754 GCF_000243295.1 Trichechus manatus latirostris | reverse complement strand
AAATGTTTTCTAATTTCCTTTGTGATTATTACTTTGAAGCACTGTTATTAGGCACATACTCACTTACGACTGTTAGATCTTCTCAATAAATTGACCCTTTTATTATTATGATACCTATTATATCTAATCCGATGGTAAAATATCCCTTGCACCCTTCTTAGGACTATTGTCCATATTATATCTTTTTCTACTCATTTACTTTCAACCTTTATGTTTCTTTATATTTAAAATGGATTCAGCATATAGCTGGATCTTGCTTTTTTACTTTTTAAAATCCAATTCGACAATTTGTTTTTAAATTGGAGCGTACAGTCCACTTAATTTAATATTAATTATATGGTTGGATATATGGCTACCATTTTGAATCTGTTCTGTTTGCCTCATCTATTTGTTGTTGTTCCTTCTTTCCTGCCTTCTTTTACCTTAACTCACTAATCTTTAGAGTTCCGTTTTAATTATCTATTGGCTTTTCAGCTGTGTGTGCGTGTGTGTGTGTGTGTGTGTGTGTGTGTTTGCTCTAAGGATTTTAATACATATTCTTAACCTTTTACAGTCTTCTTATACTTAATATTGTGTGGCTTCATGTAAAATGTAAGAATCTTCCAACAGTATGCGTCCATTTACCCCCTACGATCCTTATACTAGAGTTCTCATATATCTACATACATTATAAATCCCACATTAAACAGTCATATGTATTTATATATATATAATATAT
>NW_004443940.1:23767695-23769325 GCF_000243295.1 Trichechus manatus latirostris | reverse complement strand
CCCCCCAACTCATGGGGACCTCATACACAATGGGATTGGACCATTGTGATTCGTAAGGTTTTCATTGGCTGATTTTCAGAAATGATTGCCAGGACTTTCTTAACATGTCTTAGTCTGGTAGCTACACTGCAACTTGTTCAGCATCATAGAAACACGCAAACCATCACTGGCAAAGGGGTGGTTGCTGTGCATGAAGTGCATTGGCCTAGAGTCAAAACCAGGTCTCCTGCATGCTAGGTGAGAATTCTACCACTGAACCACCACTGCCCTCAGAGAAAGCCAAAGCCAGAAGGAGTCAAAATAGCTAAATTACGGACTATCCGTAAAACAACTGGTCTAGCTGCCCCATCCCACTCCACTGTAGAATGGTGCTTGCCTACAGGCTAAAACTCAAGAACACTGCTCTACAGTGCATGATCTGCCTTGGAAGACAGTGAGGGGGATGATGCCCTAGGGCAAAATCCTGTTTATTTTAGCATGGTGGGGTAAATCCAGGCCTGCCAGTCTCCTCCCCTCCTCACTCTAAAGAGAAGTCTGCCGATCGATATGCTCACCCCCACATATACAGTTGTCTACAGATGACTGTCTCATTCAGGGGAAGGTATATTAGGAGAATAGATTATAGGCAAAATTGACACCGAATCCCTCTATTAATCAACCTATCCCTTCATCTACAAATATGGATAGACATTCAGAGATCACCAGACATTTAAGAAAAACTAACAACATATAGTTCTGAGATAAAACTCTGTACTTAGCTGTTACCCGAATAGGGTCCGTGCACTGGAACAGTGGAGCCAATGAAACATACTCCAAGTCAGAAAGAGTGAGAAAGTTTTAATTTAAGAAGTGTACACCACCAGGGACCCAACAGCAACACACACTGTCCTTAGACAGTCCCAAAAGGCATTTTCACATTAGAGCTTATATATGATTTTTACAAAGGTTAGAAGTGTTGTTATTCATTCCAAGATAATTACAAGAGACTCTTTATCATACTAAAGTGAAAGGGCACTCAAGAAACAGTTTGTGCCTAAATAGATAAATGCTGCTATATTTATATTAATACCCAATCTGAGGTTTTGCAAAATGTAGTTGCTGTTGAGGCGCATGAAAAACAGTTATGCATGCTGCTTATACATAAACAAACACCTATTATGGGGGGAGGTCCATCTATCCCGGCCAAATCTCCTCTAGGCTGCATTCTAACAAACTAGAAGAGGTATAGCTATGAGCCTATGACAAGAAAGAGAATGATATGCTTATACAACAATGTATGGCCCCAATAACAGCTGGGGGACCAGAAACATTGTCTCCAAAATGAGTCTTTGGCTTATGACATGATTTTTCAGCTTGACTTGTTTTGTAAGAAAAATGAGACAAGGTTCCCTATATTCAAGCTTTCATGTCTCTCTGTCAAACTTTAAATCCCTCTAACCGGGTTCTTTTCCAGGAAAAGCTGAAAGCAAAAGTACTTCCTGAATCCTCACCGGAGGGTCCCGTCCTAGAAAGAATAGCCTCCATAACTGCTTTGGCTCCCGCTCCCCCCCTCATATAGGGAAGGTGCGGTAGAAATCAACAGGTCAGGTCGAAGAATGACGGCAGAATCCCCCACAGAAAGGGCTGAGCC
>NW_004443940.1:23764552-23766436 GCF_000243295.1 Trichechus manatus latirostris | reverse complement strand
AGGCAGCTCCACTTCCTGCCGGCACTTCAGCTCAAAAGGCTGAACTCATAGTCGTCGGGTGGGCCCTGCAACTAGGAATAAGAAGATACATAACTGTGTATACTGATAATAAATATGCCCATCTGGTCCTTCACTCACATGGTGCCTTATAGGAAAAAGGGGACTTCTGAATCTGCCAACAAAAAATAAAACATGTACCAGAAATCCTAGAACTCCTGAAGGCAATCAATGATCCCCTTCAGGTGACAGTGGTATAATGCTCCAGACACCTGGAAATTTTAAATATCTGCTGATTTTTGTGGACACCTACTCAGGGTGGGTAGAGGCTTTCCTTTGTTGAACAGAATGAGCCCAAGAAGTGACCAAGGTGTTACTCAAAGAAATCATACCCTGTTTTGATCCTCCAGTCTTGGTACAGAGTGACAACAGGGGAGCCTTTACGACAACAGTCACCCAAGAAGTCATTAAGGTTTTAGATATAAATTAGAAATTACACTCAGCCTAGAGACCACAATCAACTGGAAAGACCAAAAAGATGAAGCATACTCTGAAAAAGGCCTTGGTGAAACTTTGCCAGGAGACGAGCTCCACTTAGATAAAGTTCTCCCCATTGCCCTGCTCAGAATCCGGGTAGCCCCTCGAAGTGGGCTCATACTGAGCCCTTACAAATTATACATAGAAGACCATTCCTGAAAGAGTTGACTTTCCCCACCTCTGTAATGACTGAGGTGGAGAAAAGAGACCGGGTCCGTTCTCTGGGAACCGTCACAAACACTGTTAATCAGTATGCTTCTTCTCGTTTGTCTTTTCCTTCTGACACTTCCCTCCACAGGTTCCAACCCAATGATCTGAGATCGGGTCCTGTTAAAGGCCTGGAAGAACCAGCCCCCAGAAGATCAACTGGCCTCTCAGTGGGAGGGACCTTTTGAGGTTCTCCTGACCACCCACTCGTTTCTGAAAGTAGCAGGAGTGGCAGCGTGGGTACCTCACTCGAGGGTGAAGGCAGCTCCACCCGAAGGAAGAAGAATCGAAAGACCATCATATTCCTGCACTCCAATTCGAGATCTGAAATACAAGTTCAAAAAACTTACAGAATAATGATCCTAACCCTGTTCTTTGGTTTCTTTTTACTTCCCCAGGAAGTGTGGATGGAAAAAATTCCAGTGATCCTACAAGCCAGGGGAACTCTAACCCTACAGGTGGGAGATTTAACCCTCCCATGTGTAGTATCATCCCTAATTCCAGTAGGTCCAGTTAAGTGGATCATAGAAAAGCCTGAAAGAGGACAGATAACTTCAGGACCACTGGCTCCAACCGGGTAACACCTATTGCTGATACCACTCAGTCACGCAATTGGGATTTTTCAATCACGGTTTCAGATATAACCTTATCCAACGCTGGAACATACTATTGTGTAAAGTATAAAAAGGGGTCACCCCGAGATGCAGCTGATTTCCACTCTAAGTCATCCCCTACCTATAGCCCCTAGTCGACATCGGGAGGTTTCTTATCCCAACAACGCCCCTAACCAGCAGGCAGTAGCCAGAAAAGAAGCGACGCCCTGTTTCCCAAGATTGAGAAACCTCCAATAAAAAGGGGGGATTGGAAGAGGCTGTATAGGGCCGGCTCACTATTGTTTACTCCCCCATTGCTAACCGCCACATTGTCTCATGATCTTTTTTTCCCCAGTCTCTACAAAAAGGTTTAATATTAACCGATGTTCCTCCCTGGAGGGTAGAAAACAAGTGATAATGATCTAAGAATGATAAACCAAACAAAGCATCCATCTTGTGACAAGAGTAAGCAGGATGTCGCCAGATAATCCCCAAAGATGTCACCAGATAACCTCTAAGAATACCAGTAGAAGGTTAACTCATCAAGACA
>NW_004443940.1:23761956-23763885 GCF_000243295.1 Trichechus manatus latirostris | reverse complement strand
GATTCCAACTTCTAGAGACCCTATATGACACAGTAGAACAGTCCTATAGGGTTACCAAGGCTATGGCGCAGTGGTTAAAGTGCTTGGCTGCTAACTGAAAGATCAATGGTTTGAAACCACCAGTTGCTCTGCTGGAGGAAGATGTGGCCGTCTGCTTCTGTAAAGATTTACAGCCTTGGAAACCCTTATGGGGCAGTTCTGCTCTGTCCTATATGGTTGCTAGGAGTTGGAATCCACTCTACAGCAGTGGTTTTTTTTTTTTAACCTTTATGGAAGCAGACTGCCACTCTTTCTCCCATGGAGTGGCTGATGGATCTGAATCTCCAACCTTTCAGTTAGCAGCAAGCGCTTAACCACTGTGCCACCAGGGCTCCTTTCTTTCTTGCTACCTAGTCCATAATGATCATATAAAAAAACCAAAACCAAAACCGTTGCCATCGAGTTGATTCGGACTCATAACAACCCTATAGGACAGAGTAGAACTGCCCCAGAGAGTTTCCAAGGAGCGCCTGGTGGATTCAAACTGCCAACCTTTTGGTTAGCAGCTGTAGCACTTAACCTCTACACCACCAGGGTTTCCTAATGATCATATATAGGAAGCCAAATCAGAGCTAAGATTTAGGACCATAATTAAGGCCACTACAAAAAAATCAGTAATGGTTCATAAAACTCAAATATGAGTTAGAGTAGAGCCACTGCTATTGTGAGTCTCTAACAAAGGAATGAAGATTTAGATGGCAGGGTGTTAATCCACTCGTTCACTCATCAAACACTTAGGTAATGCTTCCTACCTGCTACACACTGCTCTATGCACTGCTGGTACAAAGATGAAGAAGACTACACTCTGCCAAGGAAGACTCACGCAGAGACACGAGACAAACACCCATTCATTGTGTCATTTAACAACTATTTACTGAGAGTTGCTACAGACCAAGATTAGTTTAGACCTTGGAAATGCAAGGTCCCTGCTCTCATGGAGCTTTTGTTTTACTCAGAGGAATAAGAGACAAGAAATAAGTAAAGAAATACACAAACAAGATGATACTTACAGTAAGTGATGAACACTACAAAGACAATAAGCAAAATGATTGATGGAGAGGATAACTGCTTAAGATGGGGAGGTCAGGGAAGGCTTCCTTGAGGAGGCAACATATGATCTGAAATGGGAGTAATGCAAGGAATAAAGTATGCAAAGATCTGTGGAACAACTATCCCAGGCAAAGAAAACGCAAAGTATAAGAGACTCAAATGCAGGGATGAGTTTGGTCTTTTTTAAGGAACAGAATGTCAGGAACACAAAGAAAGTTCAGGGTATAGCCATGTAGGTAAGAAGTTTAAATTTTATTCTAAATCAGTGAGACACCACTGGAAAGTTAGGGAGTGGATTAGCTAATTTATGTTTTTAAAAACCTGCTCTGGATTCTGTGTAGAGAAGGGATTTTCAGGTGCAAAAGTTGAAGCAGGGAGAGCAGTTAGGAAGCTAGTGTGGCAATCCAGCGAAGAGATAGATCATGGTAACTTGGACAAGGATGTTAAGGGTGGTTACAGAGAGAAGTATCAAGATTCATGACACGCAGATTCTTTCATTCTAAATAACAGATGCCTGCCATTAGAGCTAAATAATAAGAGTAACCATTCAAATTGGTGTTTATGGAAAAGAAAATGAGTAGCTCATTAGCACATCTGAGACCATTCCTTCTTAGCATAGACAAATCCAGAGCCAGAGCCAAATAGTAGGTCAGCTGAAGGGCCATACTAATCCCTTCCAAACCAAACCAACTGCCCTGATTTTACAGAGGAAAAGGTCCAGAGAGATGCGTTCTGAGCTCACTAAGGTTACAAAATGATTATTGCCAGTGGGGCACTAGAACCCAGATGTCCTGATTTCCGAACCACTGCCCTTACTACCATGCCACAGAAACCATCTTT
>NW_004443940.1:23741693-23743424 GCF_000243295.1 Trichechus manatus latirostris | reverse complement strand
GCTGTGATTTCTTCTCAGTCCTTTAGCTTGATAAAGATCTCTGGGTCTAATCTTATTTCATAACAAATACAAGGAATAAAAACAAGGAAATCTAAAGCCTTTGAACAAGGTGCTCGAGATATGTTTTAGAATTCAATGGATTAAAGAACAAATTGTCTCAGAGTTAAGGCTGTATCTTCTGTTAAGGTTCTAACATAATTTTCAGTCTTCAGAGAAGGGTCCATCGGTGACTGAGAATAAAATTTGAGTATCACGGGAAGGTTGTTTACTTGGAAAAATTAACAGCATTTTGACATCCAGCACACAGTGACCAAATCTTTGGGAGATGGGTATTGCCTCCTGTTGCCTTATTAAATTTACCAAAAGATGTTATCAAATTAAATCAGTAGATATTGAGTCATCCACAATGGAGTGTGGATTAGAAAAAAAGGCAGATAGCTCTGTCCCTTCCAATCTCCCAGTGATGTTTGTGTGACAGAATAAATCAGGGCTCATCAAACTATGGCCCATGGGCCAAATCCAACCCACCACCTGTTTTTGTACAGTTTTATTGGAACACAGCCATATTCATTCATTTACATATCATCTATAACTGCTTTTGTGCTACGACAGCAGAGTTGAATAGCTGTGACAGAGACCATACGCCCACAAAGCTTAAAATATTTACTGTTGTTGCTGTTAGGTGACGTCGAGTCGGTTCTGACCCTCTGTACAACAGAACAAAACACTGCCTTGTCCTGCGCCATCCTCACAATTGTTACGCTTGAGCCCATTGTTGCAACCCTGTCAATCCATCTCACTGAGGGTCTTCCTCTTTTTCGCTGACCCTCTACTTTACCAAACATGATGTCCTTCTCCAGAGACTGATCCCTCCTGATAACGTGTCCAAACTATGTGAGACGTAGTCTCACCATCCTTGCTTCTACGGAGCCTTCTGGTTGTACTTCTTCCAATACAAAGTATTTACTATCTGATCTTAAAGAAAATCTTTGCCAATCCCTAATCCAAATGATTTTATTTGGCAAAATTCCAGGCAATAAATAGAAGATATATTTAAAGAAAAACATTAAGCTTGGTCTCCCTATGTATGTGGATGCCTTGGGAGGAGAACAGAGAGAAGAAACTAGTTCTCAAAACTAGGCAAAATAATAAACAATGCATGCTGTGCTTTTTTGAAGCTTTCTAGATGTGAATATGATAAAGGGGTTGAGGGAGAAGAAATGGAAAGCAGAGAAGCGGAATCTGTGGCTCCTATTTTCTCTCTGATAGAAGTAGACTCTAGAAAGTATGTCCCAGCTCCACTTCCCATTTCCCATTGGCTTTCTGTGTGGAACCTTAAATTCAGACAGCCATCCAATATTCACCCTTTACCCTTTATCCTTCAGTGAATGAAGAATAATTTCTGCCACAAAAGATAAAGTACTTTCCAGACCCTAAGTCAAATCAGCACCAAGAATTAGTAGTCACCCACTTGTGGCTCCTAATGCTTGGGATGGGGAGAGAGAGAAGTAGGGTCTGTCAGCAGGTATTTCCAGTGTACCATGTCCATGAAGGATGGGTAAGCTGTCAGCATACAACTCCTCCAGTTGCAGATCCTAGAACTTCAAAACGTCCTTAAGGAGTTTCATGCCCCAATGCATTCTCCTTTCCCTTCCCTGAGGGAATGTTCAATTCCCCCACTCCCTTTTGAGCTTCTGTGATCTTGCAAAGATTCGGTGATTTGCCTCACTT
>NW_004443940.1:23729457-23741028 GCF_000243295.1 Trichechus manatus latirostris | reverse complement strand
GACTGATAATACAGAAGATTTCAAAGGGCAGCTGGAGAAGGCAAAGTCAAGTATTATAATAAAATGTGCAAAGATCTGGAGTTACAAAACCAAAAGGGAAGAACACACTTGGTATTTCTCAAGTTGAAAGAACTGAAAAAAAAAATTCAAGCCTCAAATTGCAATACTGAAGGATTCTATGGGCAAAATGTTGAACGATGCAGCATTAAAAGGAGATGGAAGGAATACACAGTCACTGTACCAAAAAGAATTGGTCGATGTTCAACCATTTCAGGAGGCAGCATATGATCAAGAACCGATGGTACTGAAGGAAGAAGTCTAAGCTGCACTGAAGGCACTGGCAAAAAACAAGGCTCCAGGAATTGATGGAATACCAGTTGAGATGTTTCAACATACAGACGCAATGCCAGAAGCACTTACTCGTCTATGCTAAAAATTTGGAAAACAGCTACCTGGCCAACCAATTGGAAGACATCCATATTTGTGCCCATTCCAAAGAAAGCTGATCCAACAGAATGTGGAAATCATTGAACAATATTGTTAATATCACACACAAGTAAAATTCTGCTGAAGAGCATTCAAAAGCAGTTGCAGCAGTACATCGACAGGGAACTGCCAAGAATTCAAGCCAGATTCAGAAGAGGATATGGAATGAGGGATATCATTGCTGATGTCAGTTGGTTCCTGGCTGAAAGCAGAGAATATCAGAAAAATATTTACCTGTAGTTGGTTCCTGGCTGAAAGCAGAGAATACCAGAAAAATATCTACCTGTGTTTTACTGATTATGCAAAGGAATTCGACTGTGTGGATCATAACAAATTACAGATAACATTGCAAATTGGTGGTCATATGGCATGTTAAATCTACTTTATCCCACGTTTAGGCCATCTCTTGTACGTCTATATAAAAGAAATTCTTAATATTTTCACTAATATTAATTAATGATATTTCAGAGCTCTCTGATGATTGTTTTTGTAGTCACTTAGAGTCCTGGGAATGATAAAGCAAATTCTGAGTATATAAAACAATTCGCTACCTTCACTAGGTTTAAAGACATCCTGTGACATCCATTCCACCAGGTGGCAGGATAGCCACCCCAAGGGAATTATGTATGGACCAGAACGGAAAGCAGTCTGAATTTGTTGATGAGTAGCACAGTGTCTTGCCACAAAAATAAGGCTGGATTTCATCCATGGTATCCCGTGTTCTCTGGTCCACACATATATTCATCTTTTCATTCATATCTACTGGACTATCAGTACTAAAACCAGAAAAGCCAAGTGATTTTCTTTGCCAACTTCATCACCAATAGGATCAGCTTATCTACCTCCTTGTTAAGCTTTTATTTAATCATAGGAGATATTGAGGTTTCACATAAGGCTCACAAATAATGTATTTACTCCTTCAGCAAACATGTATTAATTAATGTGCCTACTATGTAGCTGACAATGTTCCCCAGGCACATGGGATACAGCAGTAAATAAAGCAAAGTCCCCGCCCTCAGGAATCCTTCATTCTAGTGAGGGAGGGAGACATTAAACAAATAAACCAATAAACACAAGTTCAATTAGCGGTAAGTGTCATGAAGAAAATAAAGCAGGGTACATGGTGTAGAGTTCCGGGGGTAGGACAATTTCACTGAGGATGGTCACAGCAGGTATCTCTGAGGAGATGGACATGAGAAACTGAGGTGAATAAGGGTGGAAAGGAAAAAGAGGTAGGCAAGGGCATGAAAAGGAGTTTTAATTTTATTTTAAATGTGTTGAGAAGACATCAAAGATTTGTGGCAGGAGAATGAGATCATCTGACTCATGTTTTAAAAGTATCATTCTGGTTGCTGTGTGGAAAAGAAAACGTAAACATCAAAAATGAAAGCAGTTATATCAGTTTAGGAGGCTACTACAATTGTCCAGGAAAGATTTGATGGTGGCTTGTTGGAAGAACAGCGTGGGGGTGGTGCCTGACCTCCTCTGACTTTATCAGGGGAAAGGAGAGTCAAGCTCAACAGCCCAAGGCTGATTCCCAGGAGGCAGAGGTCAGACATGCCTCCCCTCTCCACCATCTTTACCAATTCTGACGCCAACCGTCCCTCCCACAGCAGTCTCTACTTCTCTCCTCGGTTCGATTATTCATTGCAATGGCCACACAGAACTCACAGACCACACTCACAATATGGGGTTTATTAGAGAAGTAATGGGTTACAATTCAGGCTCAGGAACACTCAGGATACAGTTCTTCCATCAGGATAGCCTCTTCTCAGCTGTACTCGCAGACAGGCCTCCCCGACCCTCAGTCTCTGCCCAAAGACACTCGGCTTGCTTTCTCCGTGGGCCGGGAAGCCCACCACTGGTCTCTCCTTCCTTGGTGGTGGTGGACTCCTCCTCTCTGCTCTGGAATTGGCTCTCTTTTAAGGTAAAACTGACCAATCCCCTTGGTAGGCCACAATTACCCTATCACACAATCACCTGGGTGGGAGTTACAAGACCATGGCTAGAAAAGGCCACACACAATAGTAAATAATCCACGCACTTGTGTTACAGGAGTGATGCTGGAGATTACAAACGGTTGAAAATCAAGTATATATATTGAAGGTAGTGCCAGTAAGAGTTTCTGCCAGAGTAGATATGAGGTAGGGAAAAAAAAAAAGAATCAAGGATGCCTCCGAGATTTTTGGTCTGATGACTGTGAAAGTAGTTAGGTGGCCACATCATTCAGGCAGCTCTTCCCAGAAGACTCTGTCCTGTATCTGTCTGTCCCCAGTCTTCCACCCATGTGCTGGTTCACTGAAGAGCAGTCAGTTGTAACAACCACTACCGCTCATGCTTCGGTGTGAACGTGCACCATCCCCCAAGCCTCCTCTTGCAGGTGTCACTATAGAATACAATGGGCTGCACTAAACCCCTGCCTTCTCCTCAACTTGAATCACAAGGCCTGTCACCAGATGGACATCTGTTTGCATGGCTCCCACCTATCAGACAGAGCCATCCATAAACCATCAAAGACCTTGTTTTTTGGTCTGAAAACAAGTGTTCCTTCATTCTGAAAATTTTTCTTCTTCATGAAACACACTTCCTCCCTCTCTTCATCCAAGTTCTATTCACATTTCAGGGCCTGATTTCATTTTCATTAAACGTCCTTCACCACCACCACCTCAAACTAGGCTACACCCTAGGAAACCTCCTACAGAGGCGGTCAAGTGCATCGGTAAAGAACAGGGATCAGCAATCTACCAGCCAGGTTACAGACTGTAGATTATATATAATCTTTTGTCACATACTCCTATTTGGTTTTTACAATCCTTTAAAAATATAAACACAGGCTCATATTTGTCCTGCAGTCCATAGTTTGCCAAACCCTGGTTAACAGTACAGTCTATAGACTGTCTAGTTTTGGATCCTGGCTCTGCCTTAGCTTTCTATAGGGAGACAATTCTCCTTGGGTCTCTCTTATTTCTGCCCATCTTGCAAGCAGAGGCACTCAGTGCCTTTGTTCCAGACTATCTTTTTAAGGATGTTTGTAGAGAGGACAGCCTCAGAAGAAAGAGATAGTGTCTCCCACTGTAGTAAAGGGAAGATAAATATCTTCCTCTGGGAAAAAGTGCAGGTTTGCTTGCAGCCCATTAGAAAAGATTTGAGTTCCCTAAGCTCAGGGTTTCAAAGTTGTGACACAAACCCAATGTGCACACAGCATCTACATGGCAGCCAACGCAGACATGAAGTCCATGCTGCCTGCTGTGCCATAAGTAATAAAGTCCATTGTCTCTGAGCCAGAAGTCTCGTGTAATTTGCCAGCTTCTAACTAACTTTTTAGCTTACAAGTAGGATAAAATCTCAGATCCTTCACCGTTCTTGACATTTGCTCACATGTAAAATGGGGCTGATAATGTTATCTACCTCATAGGGGTTGTGAAAATTAAATAATATATTATTAAAGTAAGCATCTGTACCTGGCTCATAGTTAAGCATTGTATAAGTTTCATCTATTATTAGTATTAAAACTCTCTGTACTTGTCCTTCACAGCAAATTATCACAATTCTAATTACATACTCATTTTTGTAATTATGTGTTTATCGTCTTAGTTCTCACTAACCTGTAGAGTCTATGAGGGCAAAGGGCATCCAGTAGGCACTCAAAATAGTTACTGAATGAAACAATCAATGTCTCCCAGCTTTTCTTTCATAATTCCCTTGTATCACATTCCAGATTACTTAGTTTTCAGTCATGTCCAATCTACTACTCAGAATTTACATAATTTTTCCTTCCTGTTTTGATTCAAAGAACTTATTTCTTGTTCTCCAATTGCTTCTTTTTCAGAGTAGTTTTATGGCTACCATATCATCTCAATCTTTTCTGAAAATTGCTAATGGGAATTTTCTTAGGTTTTCTTGTTTCCTAAATTAACTGTTTCCCAGTAGTTGTTTATTCTACTTAGGTCTCCTTCTTCAGGCTATTAGCAAATGTCTGGTGATTTTTAGTTACCTATTCAAGTTTATGAAGCTCTGGTGGCATACTGGTTAAGAGCTGAGCTGCTAACCAAAAGCTTGGCAGTTCAAATCCACCAGCTGTTCCTTGGAAATCCTATGGGGCAGTTCTAGGGTTGCTATGAGTAGGAATTAACTCAACAGCAGTGGGTTTATTCAAGTTCATGAGTGAGAAGCGTTGGGAGCTAGTGTACCAAAGTCACCGTATCCTTAGCAGTGAATGCACTAGTTGATTGCAGAGCCCTGGCTGTGGCAAGGGGACAGAAAAATGCAGCCACGAAAACTGCCTTTCATGTTTCTTGGGGAACTTGCTTTCAGAAGGTGAGGCTCTGCCCATTTTGGTGGCTAGAACCTGAAACGCTGCCCTTTCTGTCTCTGGTCCCAAAGCCCATACTACAACCCCACCTCCTCCTCACAGCAGGAACCCTTCCTCCTGTTTATTAAAAGCAAGGTTGTTTCTAGCTATATTGTAGAGAGGGAAATGCCCATCTTGGGGCTCTCTGAACCTGACCCAGCTCCAGCAAACTTGGAGTTAATGACCCCACTGTCTGCCCCAAAGCCTACTCTTACCCTTATCCCCTCCTAAAGAATCTGGTCTTGAGATTTTTTTTTTTTAAGGTTATTTTGAGAAAACTTTTTCCATTGTCCCTTCCTTCGCTATCTATATTGCTTTTTAGGATCCTGGCTTTTGCCAAAGATCTGATCCTCTTTGTTTCTGGTCCATTGATGACAACTTGCATATTTTCCACTGCTGCTGCAGATCTTACTTTTAAACTGATGTGGGATTTTTAGAAGGAGCAGAGGTAAATGAGTATACTGGGTCAGTCAGGCATCTTGAACCAGAACAACTTTTTAGCATGTAAGCATACTAAAGTGTCTCTTGGTTTTAAAAACACTTGTCCTTGCCTCTTAAAATAGATGGTTACACACATCTTCTCTAATTCCTCATTTGCCACTAATTGTCAATCCAACGCAGTTAGGCTTCTGTTCCCAGCAGTCCACTGAAAGTGTTATTGTCAAGGTCACCAAGGACCTTCTTGCCTCTATCCATCTCAAATGGATACTTTTAAGTCCATATCTTTCTTGATTCCTCTGCAGCATTTGACACTGTAACCATATCACTGTCTTGAAATGCTCTCATCTCTCAGTTTCTCTGATAACAAACATTTGAGATTTTTCCTGCTCCCTTTCCAGTAGTACTTTTTCATCTGCTCTTATCTTCTTATCATTCTAAACTTTTTTCTTTAGTGTTTCGTTCTGTTCATTCCCTGGGTTATGTAATTCACCCAGTGGCTTCAATTCCCTATATATGCTCATGACACTCAGATATGCATCTTCAGCTGAAATCTTATTCTTGGATGTATCAAACTGGTATTTGGAAATCCCACTAGCACCTCAAATTCAGTTCATTCAAAACTGAATTTGTTACTATTCCTATTAACCTATTTTGTCTGGTTTCTTATTTCACTGCATAGTCTACCACCCTCCCAATTGCTAAGGCCTGAAACCTGTGTGACATCCTCAACTTATTCCCTCACTCCCCATAACAGATCGCCAACACAGCACTTTTACCCTCTTGATGTTGTTATATGCTGTTGATTCCAACTCATAGTGACCCTATAAGACAGAGTAAAACTGCCCCATGGAGTTTCCCAGGTTGTAATCTTTATGGAGGAGCCATGGTGGCACAGTGGTTAAAGCAGTCAGATGCTAACCAAAAAGTCATCGGATCAAACCTACCAGCTGCTCTGTGGGAGAAAGATGTGGCAGTCTGCTTCCATAAAGATTAAGGGCCTTGGAAATGCTATGGGGCAGTTCTACCCTGTCCTACAGGATTTGTGAGTCAGAATCGACTCAACAGCAATGAGTCAGTTAACCTTTACTGGAGCAGATCACTAGGTCTTTTCTCCCACAGAGCAGGAATCTCGTCTTTCAGTTAGCAGCCAAGCACTTACCATTGTGCCACCAAAGCTCCTTTTTTACCCTATTAATGTTTCTTACATCATCCTTCTTCCCTCCATTCCCACGATGTTAGGCACTACTGGTTCCATACCTAGCTTCTATTTCCTCTTGCTTCATCCCAGCAGAACCCAATTCGGATATCCACCCCTCCCTCATGCAGCCATTTGCTTCAGGGGAAACTGACCCCAACTCCGATGCTCCAGGAGTTGGCCTGATCGGCTAAGGATAACTCCATTCCCCAGTCAATGATCAGTTTAGGAAATATCATATAATGTATTCTAGCAAAATAAGACCCAGGGAGAGGTTTGCAGAGAATTCTGGTTTGCAGGAAATGTCTCACTCTTCTGGGAGTGCTTCCAGAATTGACCATCTCTGTTTGCTGGACATTTCATGTATGGACATGGAGTCTGGAACTGCTGCAGCAATTTTGCTGCAAATCCTGAGAATAAAGTAATCAAACAAAGAAAAGCAAGACCAAGATAATTTAAGGAAAATAAAGTTGGAGCTACTAGAATTTATTTCTTGCCTGTCCAGACTGTGGATCACCTCTAAGACTAGAGCAATACAGATATATGTAACACTGGTCTAGAAAAGAACCTAAATATTCCTCTACAAAAGCATGAAACTAGCAAGATTTTTAAGTAATACAATGCCAATCTACACAAACCAATTTAACGTAAGACTGAACACTCAACAAGAGAAATTCAACCAGTCAGTCAAACTTGAAGCGAAAAAAAATTAAAAGATGTTTTAATTTAAATTTTTTAAATTGAATTACTCTGAATTTGATTACTGGATAATCAAACTGTCTTTCTTTCAGCATGTGAAAGTGCGAAAAATGATATTTGTCTACTTAATAATATATCTTCAGAAGCAGAACAAGAACTTGGCCTTTTTTTCTGTGGACAAACAGACCCCTACTCTGTATAAATGGGTCAGCGGCAATCAACATGCACCCAACTACAGTTTATACGATACGCAATCTCATCGTTATCTTTACGCAAGAATGTGGTGTCTTGTGCAGAACAACAAAAACCTGATTAAAAGGTTCTTGTGGAGCCAGGTGTCCAGGGCTGCACAAAAGGAGAATAATTTAGGAGAGACTCTAGATTCGGACAAAATCCTGGAGGAAAAGATTGTAAAGACACAGTTTGGGTATTTGGATAAGTGTCCCGGAGCAAGAAGAGATTGAATTTGGACATGGATGATTAAAAAGTCGAAATACTAAGAGCCGGCTCTAAAGCCAGTCTTTGTATCAAGTCTATGTATCTGTAGTTAACTGACAGGTATGGAGCCTTTGCCAGTAGACTACAGTCATCATTACCTCTAATACTGGATTCATTGTTAGATTCTAGAGACTGTGTTCAGCCTGTGCTGCTATAGTCACATACAATAAGAATGGGAAGTACAGAATGGGGCATGACAGGGGGCATATTGTCTTATATAACAATTATAGAGCAGCCACGTTACACGCATCCTTCATAACGTTAGATTTAAGTATTTACATATAACAACGCAAACAAGAGATGCCCATGTGCCTCCCATGATTTGGAGGAAATAAAGGAAATGAACTAGCTGGCAACCATCCAGAAGACAGTCAGCTATTCGTATTTAAGGACATTATCTTCCTTTAAATTCCTTTAAAAAAAAAAAAAATCTTGCATTGTTCATACCATATTGTTTTTGATTGTTAGTCCAGTTGTTTAAAAGTGCTCCCCCATCTTTTTTTTTGACCTAATGAGTTTCAAAATCACATGCAATACTGAAATGCCACATGTGATTTTAGACAGAATGGTGTCTCTATAATTACCAAAGTCTCATAGTAATACATACATTTAATGGACAAATATGTATTGAGAATATACCATGTGCAAAGCACGGTACTGGGCTATTATGGATGTGAAGAGGCACCAACAAGACAGACATGGTTATACTAAAATCACACGCATAAAATCAGGACAATAAGTTTTCCTATCCTATTAAAGAGAAGCTGTAATAAAACAGGGCCATAGTATTTAAAGGTTTAAAGTTCATGCTCCTAACATTAGAAATTCCAAAGAAATAAAATTTTAAGTTCATATGTTTTCCTTTATGTTGAACCAGTATACATACTTGATCATAGCTAAAAGATAGATTCCTGACACATTGTGTGTGTTTAACTCTTGCTTTCAGAAGCCACACCAGCCTGAGAAAGGGCAATCAAGGGATAAGAGTGACAATACAAAAAGTAATTAAACTAATCTTTGGCTCTGAACCACTTTATTACTCTGTGGTTTTGGGTAATTAATCTTCTCTGAGCCTGTTTCCAGATTGTGACCAGGGTTCAATTCCAAGGAAAGTCTGCATTAACTATCCAAATTTCATCTTCAATCAAGCCAGACAATCTGTAACATATCATTTTAGATCATTATAGAACTGCTTTCATTGTGAATTATAAGAAATCTAATCTGTTTTACTTGAGAAATGTTGAGGGTGCTATGTACTGCATCACACTTTGTATAATGAGGATCCATGAAAATAATATTTTTAGGTTTTAGTACCAGAACAAGCTATGCCATTAAGCAACCAGTTTGTGTTTAATTTATGGACTCTGTGAATCTCATAACTAAGTTTCTCTTTGCTCTGTAATCCCCTTCTATCAACTCCATGGCCATGTATTTTTATTAACTAACCTTATCCGCGTTTTACTTTATTTTTTCACTAAAGGAGGCGCCAGAATATGAGCCTCCCTCTGTAGCGAATAAGCTGGAATTTCTTGAACCTATTTTGCCTCTATCTTTACTAATGTCCTGGGTTGACGAAGCAAAGCAACAACTGTGGTAATAAAATGTACAGGTGAGGTTGCCTGTGGCTAGAAGAATTTACCTGTTTCCTTACACAATTTATAAGCTCATAGTGTTTAACCTTCCCCCTCAAGTGAGGCAACTGGATGTTGTATAACGAGATGTTTGGAGGCATCTGACCTGGAATGAGGAGTCAAATAATCCAGTTATACGCTACATGGCCTTACCCACAGTCTCATTTCCCCATTCACACAAGTTCAGGCTTGTTGTGAGACTTGACTGAGATCATGTACATAAAAGTGCCTGACAAATAGTAGGCACAAGTCACCTTTGACCCTCTTCAAGAGTTACTTATTTCACTAGAAATCAAAGTGTATTATAACATACATAGTTCAGATAATAGCTACACAAGAATCACCACATCTTGTAAGAAGAGAAGTAGTGAGATTTTTTCACTGAGAAGGGTTTGGCCTTAGAAGATGTCTTAGAAGTAAGGTAACAGCTGTTTTCAAATACTTGAATAGCTGAATTGAAAGAATTAGACTTGTTTTGCTAAGTTTCAGAGTACAAGTCTAGGACATGAAAGTGAGAGATGTGTTTAATATAAGCCTTTTTGAACAACTAGAGCTACATCAAAGCAGAAAGTTTTCTACCTCTCAAGCGTTCTCACAGAGCCTGTGAAAGCCTATCAAAGATAGTCCAGTATTCCTTAGAAGAGAATTCCTGGTTGGAGATGGAGAATAAGAGCTCTCCTCTGGTTGTGAGGCTTCAAGGATTAAATTCTGAGCCTTCCTGAAGCTCTATATTTTAACACTAAGAAGGAAAGAATGAATTCAATGCAGAGTGAAGCAGAGACAGTGAGAGATAGACAGACCCTTGGTTGCATTCCGGTCCCTAGTTGCAGAGATCAACAAGGCCCACTCCATCCACATGCTTCTTGTGGTTTGATTATGTGACCCAGTAAAATCTTCTTTGCGCTTAAGCTACTACTGGTTGAGTATCAAACAAATGCATCTAAAGAGTCATCAGTAATTTACACTAATGACACTGAAAGTACTTTCCTACAATAAGGCTATAATTCTAAAAACAAAATAACACGTTAAATGTTGTACAAGTAATAGGTGGGAGTTAAAGGATATCATTAAAAAGTGACAAACCTGTTCGGAAAATGCTAAATAAAAAAGCAGGCAATTAAGTGAATTTGTAAAATGTATACGTATGAAAATAACCATTAGGACAGAAAAAATTTCCTAAATACCAAAAATAATTACCAAAATAAAAAGAGCAAAGAAATCGTAACAGATAAAGAAGAATCTCTTGTATAAGAAGAAAAAGGAAATAAAACATGGGTCTGCTCACTATTGTGTGCCATCAAGTTTCCAGCTCATAGCAACCCTATTGGACAAAGTAGGACTTCCCAGGCTGTTATTTTTACAGGGAGCCCTAGTGGTGCAGTGGCTAAGAGTTAAGGTACTAACCAAAAGGTCGGCAGTTTGAACCCACCAGCTCCTCCTTGGAAACCCTATGAGGCAGTTCTACTCTGTCCTACAGGGTTGCTACGAGTCAGAACTGACTCAATGGCAATGAGTTTGGTTTTTGGTTTGGTAATCTTTACAAAGGAGCTCTCGTAGTACAATGGTTAAAGCACTTGGCTGCTAACTGAAATGTCAGTAGTTCAAACCTACCAGCTGCTCCACAGGAGAAAGATGTGGCAGCCTGTTTCCATAAAGACTACAGCCTTGAAAACCCTGTGGGGCAGTTCTACTCTGCCCTACAGGGTCGCTATGAGTAGAAATCAACTCTATGGCAATGGGTTTGGTTTTCTGGTTAATCTTTACAGGAGCAGATCATCAGGTCTTTTCTCCTGCAGAGCCGCTGGTGGGTTCAAACCACAGAGCTTTTACCGAGCACGTAACCATCGTGCCACCAGGGCTCTTTTTATCCGCTCATAGTGTTATTTTAAAAAAATTAAAAATGAAATTGTACGCTTATGATTTGTTTACTTTTATGCATGTATATTTCAATAAAAATTTATTTTAAATGTGGAAAAAAATGAAACACAAGAAGGATATACTAGAAACTAAAAGAGATTTGTTACTTACAGTGTGGGAAGAAACAGGAAAGTAAGGGAGGGTAGGAACAGGGTAGAAAGAATGAAGTGACACTTCTTTGAGTACTTCTTTTTATATAGAACCTTTCCAACCCACTGCCATCGAGTCAATTCTGACTCATAGAACCTTCGGAACTATATTAGTGTTCTAGATAAATGACAGATAGGTAGGTAGATGATAAAAAGCAACAAGAATGGAAAAAATAAAATGTAATACAAGCAGAAACAAATTAA
>NW_004443940.1:23726077-23727156 GCF_000243295.1 Trichechus manatus latirostris | reverse complement strand
GTCTTGGCTTTGACACTAATCGTTTTATGGCCTTTAGCAAGTACCTTAAAACCTCTGGCCTCAGTTTCTTAAACTGTATAACAACGAGGCAAGAGGTTAGAAAGATGAACTGTATGAACTGTAATCACTTCTATTCACAGTATTAAGTATATCAAAAGACATAATATTGCTTTGACCTATGCCAATACAATGTATAATGCACTTTTTCCATGCTTACTTTAAGAGCTATAACTGAAGCACTAAAAAGCCAAGGATTGAGTTTCCTGAATTAAAATTTGCTCATGTGCTGACAGAAAAAGATCAGGTTATCTCTCTGGACCTGCCCTAAGTAACAGGAGTATTTTAATGGGGATCTTCAGGAGATATTGCCCCCACCTTTGTTATCTAAACCAAGTAAGAAGAAAATGATGGCACCAAGTCAAGATAGTAAAGAAGATATTTTTACTTAGGCAGGGCCTTGCAATACGCTCAAATTATAATATGTGAGCAGAAGCTGATTAGCATAAAGCAATCTCCATCTAGCTCACAATGTGACCTGTAACACAGGACTCATTATTAACAAACACATTAACATGTATCCCTATTTTCTACTTCCATAACATGCTCAGGGTGATTACTATTTCCAGTGCAACAGAAGGTTTTGGGAGCAAATTTCAAACAATGGAAGACAGGATTAGTGAAATTGAAGACAAATCCTTGGCTACCACTTTGTTTGAGGAAAAATCAGAGAAAAGAATGAAGAAAAATGAAGAAACCTGAGAATGATGTGGGATACAATCAAAATTAAAAATCTGCATCTGATTAGAGTTCCAGAATAGGGGGAGAAAATGGAAAACACAGAGAGCATCATTGAAGATCTGCTGACAGAAAACTTCCCTAATATCATGAAAGATGAAAAGGCCACTATCCAAGAAGCTCCACGAACTCCATATAGGATAGACCCCCAAAACACCAAGACATATCATAATCACACTCGCTAAAACCAAAGACAAAGAATCCTGAGAGCAGCTCGAGAAAAACAAAAAGTCACATACAAAGGGGAAACAATAAGACTAAGCTCTGATTACTCAGCAGAAACC
>NW_004443940.1:23707287-23708240 GCF_000243295.1 Trichechus manatus latirostris | reverse complement strand
ACCTTTCTGTTAGCAGCTGAGTGCTTTAACTACTGTGCCACCAGGGCTCCTTTATAACTTGATATAGAACTCTAAATTTTCCTGTGTTTGTTTTGCTTTTGTTTTTTCCTGAAACCACAAATTTGTTTTTGTTGCACCTACTGTTGCATATAGTTCAGAAGTGGGCTGTTGTAGGGCTGGTTCGGTCTCGATGTCATCAGGACCCAGACTCTTTCCATCTTTTTGCTCTTCCGTCTTCAGCCTCTTCATCTGCCCCTTTGAGTTGTCTGCATATGGAGGGAGCCAACGATGATTGCAGCAGTTCCATGCATCACGTGTGGACAAGAAAGCATCCAGCCCAAAACAAAAAGCATTTCTTCTTTTGTATGACTTTTTATTGGAGACTACCACTGAATTTTAAAGACATTGCTCTATTGTCTTAATTTCCAATGTTTTTGTTGAATAGTGTAATATCACTGTTATTTCTGTTCTTTTACATGTGATGTGACTTGCTTTTTCACTTTTGAAACGTACAGATTCTTTGTTTTTCAGTTTTACCTTTACAGGCCTTTGGGTGAGTTTTGTTTATTGTTCTTGCACCCTAGGCAATCTGCAGACCTAGCCTTTAGTTCTTGTAAATTTCTCTGGTAGTTTGATTCCATTCATTATCTTTGTTCTTGTTTTTGGGATCTTCTATTAGTTAGATGGGGCCCTGGTGGCGTGGTGGTTAAGCATTTGGCTGCTAACCAAAAGGTCGGCAGTTTGAATCCTCCAGCCACTCCTTGGAAACCTTATGGGGCAGTTCTACCCTGTCCTGTAGGGTGGCTATGAGTCGGAATCAACTCCAAGGCAATGGGTTTGGTTTGGTATTAGTCAAATGAATGCATTCCACACAAATAAGAGAAATCCTACTTCGGTGGTTTAAAAAATGTTGTGTTTGTTTAACACAAAAGGAACTTCAGGGATAGATAGTT
>NW_004443940.1:23676953-23705411 GCF_000243295.1 Trichechus manatus latirostris | reverse complement strand
GGGGGAGTCAGCACTTTCTCCAGGTTTCTCTTGCTTATACTTTCAAAGTAAGTGATTAAAGGGCTTCACTGTTCCTTTCATTTCGGCTTGTTTTAATTGGCTGTTCTGACACCTGGCAGCTCAGCTCAGCTGTCACCAGCTCAGCTCACTCCTTGACAATACCCAAGCTAACCATCATACTAACCATCATACTAAATCCTTTGTTCATCATTTCTTTGCTTTCTTTTTATAAAATGTTATTGTGTTACAGATTACGTTGTTGTTAACTAGTTCACAAATATGGCAGGTCCTAAACCTAATCACTTCTGAGTCATAAAAGGAGGAGAAGAGACACAGAGAAGACAGACACTAAGGAATGCCAAGAATTGAAGTTACCAGAAACTAGACAAGAGGCCCATGAAAGGAATCAACGTGCTTGAGGCCCTGATTTGGACTTTTTAGTCTCCAGAACTGTGAGAAAATAAATTTCTGTAAAGCCACCCACTTCTAGTATTTCTGTTACAGCAGCATTAGATAACTAAGACATAACTGATTCTACAGGCATCCCTTAAATTTTTTTTTTTGTTTTAGTTTTTAACTTCATTAAAAGGGTACCATGGTTGTGATGTGTTAGGACTTCTTTCACTTAATATTATTTAACTAAGATTCATCTGTATTATTGCAGGTCTCTGTGAATGCTACAAATATTCTGTTATATAAATATAGCAGAGTTCATTCATCTACTACGCTTTTCATTGTCATTGAAGTTATACCCAGGTTTTTATAATTGAGTCCAGCGCTAAGAGCATTCTTGAATGAGTCTCCTTTTATACAAGTGCAAGGGATCTCATTTGCCAGGAATTGCTGCATCATGAGATAGCTGCACATCTACAAAAGGTTCAGCTTTTGCAGATAATGCCAAATTGCTTTATAAAGTGGTTGAAATAACCTACACTTGCACCAACAGTGTATGTACATCCATATCCTCTCCAGCACTTGGTATTGCTGGACATTTTAATGTTTGCCGGTCAGATAGGTGTGAAATACTAGCTCATTGTGGTCTTCATTTGCATTGCCTTATCCGCTAATTATGTTGAATATTTGTATCGGTTACATGTGTTTTGTCCAACACCAATTTTCTTAATAAACCATTGGTGCTCTTACTGATTCGTAGAATTTTATATATATATATCCCTTATGTTTTTCCTTCGTTGGTTGTATGTGTGTGGTATCATCCAGTTTCATTTGTCTTTTCACTTTTTATGTTTTATGATGCTCAGAAGTTCTTAATTTTAATATAGTCAGATACAGCAAACTTTTATATGTAAGAAATCTTTCTATCCTAAGGTTTAAAACATGTTCTCTAAAAGTTTTAAGTTATGTTTTTGATATTTTAAGTCTTAATCTGTTGGGAGTTGACTTCAGTTAATATGGTGTGAAGTAAAGCTCCAGTTTCATCTTTCTCAATATGAATAACTGTTGTTTTCTAACCCTATTTATTGAACAGTCTTTCTAAACTGATGTACTACTGTCATTCAAAACATGCCTCAGTCCGTTTCTCTGTTTCTGGACTCTTTTTTTTGTATTCCACTGATTTTTTTTGGTGGGGGGGTGCGTCTATTCCTTTGCCACTATTTTCTGTAGCTTTATAGTAGATCCTGATACATGGTAGGGTAAGTCCTCTTTTCTCTTTAGAAGTATCCTGGCTATTCTTGGTCTTTTGCTTTCCCGTATGTATTCTAAAATCATGTTGTCAGATTTTATGAAAGCCCTGTTGGAATTGATTAGAATTACATGGAATCTATGAAGTTTTATAATTTCTCCGTAGAAGTTCTTCACACATTTTTGGTAAAGTTATTCCTTGATAACTGATGTTCTCTGATACTATTATAAGTAGGGTCTTCTTTTTAATTACGTTTTCTAATTGTTATACTGTCCAAAAATGAAACTGACTTTGTTAATCTTAATATCCAGCTACTTTACCAAGTTCTTCATTGTTTCTAATTGTATATAGCTTCTTCTAGATTTATTTTTATGTAACAGTCACATCATTTGCAAATAATAACAATTTTATTTTCCAATTTTTATGCCTCATGTCTTTTTTTATGCTTTATTTCACTTACTAGTGTCTCCAATAGAATGTTGGTTAGAAGTGGGAATCATATAATGTTTTCTTTAGGACTTTTGCATCTAGACTCATGAATGAAGTGAGTGTGATATCCTTTCTTGGAAAGTCTTTGGATTTTGGTATCAAGTTTTGCCAATTTAGTACAATAATTTGGGAATTTTTCTAGTTTTTTTATTTTGTCTAGACAGGTGTGTATGAAATTGGGATGATATGTTGATTAAAAACTTGATACAACTCACCTGTAAAACCATCTAGGCCTTCCTGTTTTCTTTGTTGGACAATTTTTAGCCACTGCTTTGATTTCTTAAATAGTTATAGTATTATGCTTTTAATAGTTTTTCTTGAGTCAATAAAGCTATAATTTGCTAGGAATTTTTATCCATTTGATTTGTTTTTAGTATTATTGGCAATTAGTTGTTCATAATATTCTCTTTAACATTTTAATCTTTGATATATATGTAGTTGTGTCCCCTCTTTATTCATAGTATTTCTTATGACTTCTGTCTTCTCTTGATAGTGTTGGTTGAGGTTGTCTATTTTATTAGCTTTTCAAAGAACTGACTTTTGGCGTGTTGAACTGTTATTTCACTAACTTCCTCTCCCTTTCAATTTCTGCAGAGAATAAATCTGTGTCTGAGGGAGAAGGGACATTGGTTATTTTTTGCCTATTCGCATAGCCACTCCCTACACAGGTTGTCGACCAGTCCCCACTTTTTGAGACCCACACATTACACCTCCTCAGCGATACCTGGTGCCTCCAATTCCTGAGCCTTTAGTTTTCCAAAGAGCCTTTGCCAGCTTCTCATAGGTGTTTTCTCTGTGCGGGCCCTTAGCTTGTAGCTTTGCTCATCTAAGTCAGTTTCTTCTCTCCATATGCTTTCAGTTTTCCAAAAAATGTGTTGAAATCTCTTATATTCTGATGTCTTTTCTCCTTTTCTCTTTGTTTTTTTGTGTGTTTGTTTTTAAACTTTTTATTCTCATTTTACAGTGGTTTGAAAAAGGTGAGGAGATAATTATACCGTTTTTAACCTCAGGCAAACATATCGTCCTATTCCAAAACAGGCATTGACTGAACATCTGGATGCTATTCTCCTGGAAAAGGCAGAGACGGAGCAACAGTATCTTGCTCTGAAGAAAGAAAATGTTAAAATGAAGCAAGAGGTTGAGGTAAGGAAATATTTTAATATGTTTGTTTCGTTTTACTAACTTATATAAATAGTGGAGCCCTGGTGACACAGTGGTTAAGAGGTTGGCTGCTAACCAAAAGGTCAGCAGTTCAAATCCACCAACCACTCCTTGGAAATCCTATGGGGCAGTTCTACTGTGTCCTGTGTAGGGTCGCTATGAGTTGGAATCGACTCGATGGCAATGGGTTTTTTGATTTAGTATATGAATAGTATAGTCATAAATTTTAGAGATAAGACTTTGAAAAGCATCTACTCCAGTTTTAACATAAATGGGGAAACTCAGAAACTGAAATTTTAAAAGAAAAATAACTGAAATCATCTAACTGCGTAGAGACAGAACTAACATTTACTTATTGTATTGTTAGTCTTTCTTATAGCTGTAACATCACTCTTTAATAAAAAATGAAAAAAGTACTGATTTTATGAAAAAGTACACATTTATATGAATTAATTTCACACATATTCTAAATACCGTTATATGTTCGATTGAAGGATAGTCCTTAAATCATTTTTCCATTTTCTCAGTATGGTTTCGCTTATTAGGTCCAGGCTAAATTTTCTCCAAAAAACCTCTTTGTAATCAATTCAGGAGTTGTTAGTTAAAGCCTTGTGACTTAAGTAACATCGGAGATTTCCCAGCTTTTAGTTATGACTTTGGGCAACAGGTTTTAGTGCTGCTGGTATCTTTTGTCATGCTTATGATAGGAAAGGGTGAAGTAGAATTCTTGGAATCTCACCATCGTGCTTCTCTGTGTTCATTTCTGCTCGTTTCTTTTCTCTCTAGTTAGCCTGTGGCTAATATTTTCTGGTGGCAGAGATTTCTTTTATCTTATTTAAATAATGTATGTATGCTTATTTTTAAAGGATTTTGTAACTAAGGTGGAAGATCTGCACAAGGAGTTTGAACAATCACATAGAAACTACGTGAAAGAAATTGAAAGTTTGAAAAATGAATTGATAGCAGTACATTCTCAGCACAGTGAAGATAAAGAGAGCTTGCAAAAGGAGCTGGAAGAAGCAGTGAAGAAACAATTAGAGCTTTCAGAACAACTTAAATTTCGGAATGACTCTGAAAATAATGTTAGAAAACTGCAAGATGAGATTCAGAAAATCCGGCCAGCCTATGAGGAGCAAATTTTATATCTGCAAAAGCAATTAGAAGCTACCACTAATGAAAAGAAGCAAGAAATTAATAATCTCCACAAAGTCATTGAGGCTAATTCTCAGGATCACCAAAGAGATATTAATAGTTTACAAGAAGAACTTTTGCACTTGAAAGCTATGCACGAGGAAGAGGTAAAGGACTTGATGTGCCGAATTGAAACCTCTGCTAAAGAACATGAAGCAGAAGTAAATATGTTGAATCAGCTAAAGGAGAACTTAGTAAAACAGTGTGAGGCGAAGGAGAAGAACATTCAGGAGAAATATCAATGTGAATTAGAAAACTTGAGGAAAGCCTCAAGTGCAAACCAAGAAAAACAGATATGTTCTGTACTCTTACAAGAAGATGTTGTTGTAGAACAAGCGGCGAATGAAAAAGTCAGACACTTAGAAGATACCTTAAAAGAACTAGAATCACAACATAGTATCTTGAAAGATGAGGTAACTTACATGAATAATCTTAAATTAAAACTGGAAATGGATGCCCAGCATATAAAGGATGAGTTTTTCCATGAGCGGGAAGACTTAGAATTTAAAATTAATGAACTATTACTAGCTAAAGAAGAACAGGGCTGGCTAATTGAAAAATTAAAATCTGAGCTAGAAGATGCAAATAAAAAATTTTGCTGTATTGTAGAACAACATAATAAAGAAATACAAAGTCTTAAGGAACAACATCAAAAAGAAATAGCAGAACTAAATGAGACATTTTTGTCAGGTTCAGAAAAAGAAAAATTAACATTAATGTTTGAAATACAGGGTCTTAAGGAACTATGCGAAAATCTACAGCAAGAAAAGCAAGATGCAATCTTAAATTATGAGAGTTTGCGAGAGATTATGGAAATCTTACAAACAGAACTAGGGGAGTCTGCTGGCAAAATAAGTCAAGAGTTTGAATCACTGAAGCAACAGCAAGCTTCTGATGTTCATGAACTGCAGCAGAAGCTCAGAACTGCTTTTAATGAAAAAGATGCTCTTCTTGAAACTGTGAATTGTCTCCAGGGGGAAAAGAAAAAATTATTATCTCAACAAGAATTAGTACCAGAGCTTGAAAATACCATAAAAAGCCTTCAAGAAAAGAATGAACAGTATTTAATTAGTCTCAGTCAGAGAGATACCATGTTACAAGAATTGGAAGCAAAGATCAGTTCTCTGACTGAGGAAAACGATGGTTTCATAAATAAAATGAAAAATTCTCACGAAGAGATGGATACTCTCCATAAAAAATGTGAAAGGGAGGAAGGATTGATTACAGAACTTACGGAGAGAGTGGAGCAAACTACCCAGTACAACAGCGAACTAAAGCAAAAGGTAAATGAATTAACAGAAGAGCTAGAAAAGACTTTAAAACGAAAGGACCAAAATGACCAAGAACTAGAAAAGCTTATGGTACAAGTTAAAATTCTCTGTCAGGACCAGGAAGCACTGTCATCTAAAGTGAAGTTACTGTATGAGGAAAATAATACACTGAGTTTAGAAAAGAGCCAGTTGAGTAGCGATTTGGAAGCTCTTCTATCTCAAAAAGAAGGGGATGTTCGGCTTAAAGAACAGATTACTGAGTTAGAGAAGAAATTTCAGTTAACAGTTGAAGAGCGAGATACTTGTAGTAGATTGTTTGAAAATGAGCAGCTTCAGAAGTTGTTTGTCAAAACCCAGTTGTACGGTTTTCTTGAACAGATGGGGTTAAAAGTTTCAGAAGATAACGAAGAGCAAGATGTTGTAAATATCCTACAAGTTGTAGGTGAATCCTTAGCAAAAATGAATGAGGAAAAACACAACTTAGTTTCTCAATATGATGAAAGGGTATTAGAGTTAGAAAAAGAGATTAAGTGCGTTCAAGAAGAGCACATAGTTCAGTGTGAGGAACTTAGGTCTTTACTAGAAGACTATGAGCAAGAGAAAGTACTCCTAAAGAAAGAGTTAGAAGAAACCCTGTCAGAAAAAGAGGCCCTCCAGCTGGATCTTCTAGAAATGAAGAATGCTAATGAAAAAACAAGGCTTGAAAACCAGAATCTTCTAATTCAGATTGAAGAAGTATCTCAAAAATTGTTAGAGAGCGAAAATGAAATTCATAATGAAAAATTATTTATAAAGGAACATGAAAACCTAAAATCATTACTAGAACAAAAAGAATCTGAATTGCAAGATGTAAGAGCAGAGCTGGCCTTACTAAAGGTACTATTTAAATTTTATTTGTTAAATTGTCTTTCTAGCATTGATTTGAATAAATTATTAGTTCTATAGTACTTTATATTCATAAAGTATATATACTAATATGTATGTTATATATATTAATATTTGGGGTATATAAATATATTTACAGTTTTTAGCATTTAAGTTCAAATGGCAAATTTCAAAAAAGTACATTCAACATTTTCATTTTGTGTATCCTGTTTATTACATTGGTCATTTTGGGGGTTTTAGATAATTTTAAAATCTTGAACTTACATAAGATTAAATGATTAGGGATTTAAATAATCTGTCCAAATTGTACCAATTAGTTACTAGCAGAAGCTCAACTAAACATGAAAAAACTTGAATTTCAATTGCACGTGCTGTACATACTACCTGTATGTGTAGAAAACTATTGAGTAAAAATGTGGGCTGTAGAGATACTTCCCTTTGGCTAAACTTTTAAGTCTTCTCCAAAACTTGTGAAGTAAAAGTGTGGTAAATTATAATCATCATTTAATCTTTTCCTTATTATATTGTATGTTGCAGTGTGTCAAGTTGTCCATCTTGGCCTTTGATAATGCTGTTTTTTACAGTAAATGCTATATGCATAAGGTTAATATTACCTGGTCTACCAAGGAAAAAAAGACTACCAAAATTGCTTTTTATGTAAATTCTCTTTGATACTGATTGTTCTCATGATTTCCAGTTCATTATGGGTAATGAAGTAAGTTACGTTTTTGTTTGTTTGTTTGTTTTTCCTATAAAATCTAGGATTCCTTAGAGAAATCGTCTTCTGTAAAAAATGATCAAACTTCCTCAGTGAAAGAGCTGGAAGAAAAAATAGGTAACTGGTTTTGCATATGATGTCTCAGTTTTAATATAACTAGTTAGATTCTTGTTACTATTAAAATAGGTTGGGAGATATGCTGGCCAATTAATGAGTTGTTAAAAGCACAATAAACTGATGTCTTTTGCTGATTGCACTATCCTTCCATGTTGGCCAGCTGTTTGCCTTCCCTTTCAAAACTCTCACTTTCTTTTGGTTAGTCCAAACAAAGGAATGGTGTGATATCATTTATAAATGATTCCATTGTTGCATTTGGATTTTTCATTCATTCAGCAAACTTTATTTTGAATGCCAAACTGTTTTTGGCACTGGTAATAGAAAGATATAGACCATGTCCTCCAAGAGCTCAGTGCCTAGGCAAGGCTGTAATTGTAGTAGTTTGTGTTATGGACAAGTTACAGTGCTGGCGATGGAGGAAGGCATGATGGACTGCCTGTTTTGACTTAGGAAATACATCACAGATTAGGTTATACTTGACCTAGGTATTGAAGAACAAGAAATTTGACACAAGAAGAAAGGTATTCTAGCAAGAGGGCATAGCAAGTGCTTTTTTAACGTGTGTGTGTTTGTAAAACATACGTGTGCGTGAACATATATAACATCTAGGGACATGTTAGTAACGTCCCGGCGAAGCAGAAGTCCGGTCCTAAAAGCTCTAGTGTTGTATGCAGAGGGATTTGGACTTTATCCATCCCTTCATTTTTTATAGTAATGTTACAGGATAGCTCTTTCATTCCCATTTAATGATGAGGAAACAAAGACTCTAAAGTGTTACATAATGTGCCAATGATTCAACTTACGCCCAATTAGACTGGGGAGAGGGTGTGATGAAAAGGAGGTTAGAATGAGTCTTAGGTTTCTGGATTAGTGGTTGGAGTTTACTTCTGTCACCCAAATATGAGGAAAACATGTAAAACGATAAAGAGTACAAGTTTTGGAGTCTGGCAGTCCTGAGTTTTAATCCTGGCACACACAACACACTCTTCAATTTGATCAACCCTCTATGGTGTTGATACTACCTTACATCATAGAGCTTTTATGAAAATCAAAGCAGATAGTAAGTACTTAGAGTGATATGTGGTACTTAGTACATATTCAATAAATAACCCATCACTGTCAAGTCGATTCCAACTGATAGCGACCCTATAGGACAGAATACAACTGCCCTGTAGGGTTTCCTAGGGTCTGATCTTTACAGAAGCAGACTGCCACATCTTTCTTCCACGGAGCAGCTGGTGGGTTCAAACCACCAACCTTTCGATTGGCAGCTGAGCACTTACCCACTGCACCACCAAAGCTCCTTATTCAATAAATAACCTGTTGCCGTCAAGTCAATTCCAACTCGTAACAACCCTATAGGACAGAATAGAGCTGCCCCATAAGGTATCCAAGTTGCAGCTGGTAGATTTGAACTGCCGACCCTTTGGTTAGCAGCCAAGCTCTTAACCACTGTACCACCAGGACTCCATTCAGTACATAGTAGCTTAAAAATATGGTTACTGTTTGAGGAGCTCCTATATGCCAGGCACTTTGCCTTGTAGTTTATATTTACATTTATGGGGCTTAGAATAAGCCTGCAAGATAGATAGGTATCTCCATTATATAATTGAAACTTAAAAAAGTTGATTTTGGAAACCAGAATGTAAACTCAAGTCTGCCGTCCAAAACCCGTTGCCGTCGAGTTGATTCCAACTCATAGCAATCCTATAGGACAGAGTAGAACTGCCCCCATAGAGTTTCCAGGGAGCGCGTGGTGGATTTGAACTGCTGACCTTTTGGTTAGCAGCCGTAGCACTTAACCACTATGCCACCAGTTTCCCAAGTCTGCCGTACGAAGATGTAAAAGCTTTATTCATCCTTGTATATACACTCCCTTTTTTTTTTTTTAAGAACCTTGCATAGTGCTTAAGGAGCCTGGTGGCACAGTGGTTAAGCGCTCAGCAATTCTATTCTGTCCTCTAGGGTCGCTATGCATCAGAAACAACTTTGATGGCACACAACAACAGCATGGTACTTAAAGCATAGTTGATATACCCGTGTGGATTAATTCATTCCCAAAGAAGATGAGCTTTTTCTTTTAAGATTTTCAGAACCGAGTAGATAACTGCTCTGAAATACACACAACTGTCTGGGACAGAAAGCGCACCATACGACTTACAGTCTCTAAAAGTTCCGTTTTTCTTCTTTGATGTCTGTCTAGTACTGCTGATCTCAGTAGTAGTTTCCCAGTGGAGAATAGATTTTAGGTAATGGTGTTATGTCTTCAGAATACTTGTAAATTCTACCAGAGATGGACTTATTAAACCATTTCTTAAGTGTCATAAAATAGTTTGTCATCAGACAGTGTAGTTTTCTCCCGATTTGCCGTATTTTACGCAAATAATGCGCAGCTCCTGCGTTTGTTTGCCAGCCGCGCCCTCCCCCTGCGAGGAATTTTTGTAAGCTTGCTATGCTAATTTTTTTAACAGGAACATGTGGAAGAGGATTGGCATGGAGTGCTTGTGAGGGTGCCTTGTGCGGGGAGGGCGCGGCCGGCAGACAAACACAGAAGGCATGCGTTATTTGTGTGAAAATACAGTATTGTCTTCTGTTCAATTATTAACTGTCCCAAACATGATAAACCTTCAATAACTGGCATTAATAATGCTTAAAAAATGCAGGTAAGATTATGATGAAAAACAGTCCTGATATTATGCTTTGCAACTTAGTGACCCGAGCATAATTTTTTAATTATCACAACTAGAAGATACTGAGTTGTAAATGGGAAGTGTGAGTCTTCTGTTCCATTGGAAGTGATATTTTAAATTATATGAATGACAGTACAAATTTTATCACTGCAGGTAGGAAAGAAGTGTATATTTAGTTGACTTTTATGTGGATCTTTCATATTCTAGACAGTTACAGACATAATCTCGAAGATGCTCTCTCTGACTTAAGGAGGAAGTGAATTAACTAGCAGCAAGATCAGAAGGCGTAGGCATTTATGTTGGCCTACATAGAGATCGTGAAATCTATAATTACCTTCACACTGGCATACCCAGTGCGTAGTAGGTGTTTAACAAATATTCGTTGAATGACTGAGTGCAAATTAGGACAAGAGAAGAACGTGTGTTTGCAGTGGCATATTTTGTTGAATGTTGCTTTATTAACAGTAAAGTTTATCATATGCCCTAAGAAGAAGACCCTTTTAAAGATCCTTCGAAATCCATTTTAACAAACATCCTTCTTTGGTTACAAAACAGTAGAATTCAAATACATCAGCTCTTCTAATCCCTGACGTGGGCATGTGCAATCCTAGGAGGAAAGCAAAGATGAGTATGTCAGGTGATATAAAGAACCTAAAAGCATTTTAAGAGTTAATTTACCTAGGTTTGGGGTGCCAGTGGTGAATTTGGCTGTTTCAGTATGTAACTTGCTAAATACATTATGACTCCAATCAACAGTGTTAATTTCGTTTCTTGACTTGATTTAGAGATAATATTTTTATTGTTCGGGTGACAGAGCCCTAACAGAGTTAATTAGAAACATAGTGGGTCGTTATGCTTAATAGCGGAAAGACAGCCTCTGTGTTTTGTTTAATTTCTTGTCTCTCCTTTCTACATATTATAATATCCTAAAAATAAAAACTCAGTTTTTTCTGTTCAAATCACCTTTATCCATCCACGTTTGTTAATTGTCTCCTGTCAAATACTCACTTGGAGAGTGTTATTAGTTAATGTGCCCTCCATCTGTGAATGAAAAGGAATGACTATAGGATTTATCCGGAATAGGAAAGCAAGATTCCTAATCCATCCATCATCTTTATTAGAAGAGATCTGGACAAAAAACATGTTAACATTTTTAAATATTAAATTTTATTTCATAATTCAAGTAATCTTGCTTTTTTTGTTTTTGCTAGAAATAATAAGCAATATCAGTCTTTGAGAAGATCAGTAGAACCATCCAGAACACAGTCTGGCTAGAGTAATTTCAATGAAATGATTTTGAAGTACTTAATAAAATCATATTAGATGATTATTGCTAATAATAAATAATTTAGCAATAATACACTTTTAATAATAGGTATTAGTTAAATTTACTATCTTGTGGTTTTACCTTAACCATTTAAAACAGAGGCCAGCAGATATTTGTGTAAAGGGCCAAGTAGTAAATATTTTAGGTTGTGTGGGCCATATGCTCTGTCACAGCCATTCAGCCCCACCATTGTGGCGCAGAAGTGGCTGTAGGCAGTATGTAAATGAAGGTAATTGTGTTCCAGTAAAACTTTATTTATAGATACCAAAATATAAATTTTATGTGATTTCCACGTCATGAAATAGTATTCTTTTGATTTTTATTTTTTCAGTTATTTAAAAATGTTAAAAATATCAATCTTAGCTCATAGGCTGTACAAAAACAAGTGCGGGCCAGATTTGACCCATTGGCCTTAGTTTGCTGAAGACAAACATTATGGATTAGCAGTCTAGGGGAGAAATGAAATCGCAAAGGTAACAAGACAAAGAAGTTTAGGAGAAAAAATTCTAATCTTTCTTTTTGGAGAGTGACAATTTAATGATACTTGTTCCTCGTTTTGCTTTGTAAAAGAGTCAAATAGTTTCTTGTTAGGAAGAATACTCTTTGTAGTTTTTTATTTTTATTTCTTGGCCAGTTACCAGTTTTGTGTTTTACTGTTTGGACACCTGTACAAATGATAAAAAGAAAAAGTGGTCTGATACCTTTTTTTTTCCAAACAAGTCTAGTGTGAATATTTAGAGCCTTATTATCAGTAAACGTATTTAAGTTAAAACGTTAATTGGGGCATACAATCTAGATCAGAAGTGCAAAAATCAGACATCAAATAAAGGAATAATCACATTTTGGTTTAGTTTTATTCATTAATTCATTCATTCAGTACATATTTATTGTTTACTATGGGCCAGGCACAAATCTAGATGTAGGGGATCAGTAGTAGCCAAGACAAAATTCCCTGCCTTCATGGAGCTTTCGTTCTAGCTGTAAAAGGGAGGAGATAGCAATAAGCAAGATGAAAAATAAAATACATAGTAAGTTAGAGATGAGTGCTAAGAAGAGAAATCGGAGGGAGATGAGTGTTAATTTGGGGGGTTAGGAGGAAGGTGCATTTTAGATAGTGTTGCCACTGAGAAGGAAACATTTAAGACTTGAAAGAAGTGAGGGAGCAAGTAATGCAATAATCTGGGTTAAGAGTTTTCAGGCAGAAAGAACAGCAAGCCTGTATCAGGAGCCTGCATTTTAAGAAAAGCAACAAGGCCAGTAGGGTTGGAATGGAGTGAAAGAGAGGAGGATAAAGAGACAAGGTCAGAGGTAATAGGAGCCCAGATGCTGTAGGGCCTTGTATGCCACTGTAAGGTCTTTGACTACCTATAGGCAAGCTGGGAAGCAATCAGCAGACTAAGCAGAAGAGAGACATGCTGTGACTTAGGTTTTAACGGGATCCTCCTGACTGCTTTGTTAAATATACTACATTGAAAGGAGCAAGAGAAGGAGACCAAGCTAGGAGGCCGTAGTAATCTCCGTGAGAGCTGATCATGGCTTAGATCATGTAGTTGCAGTAGAAGGGATGAAAAGTCAGATTCTAGATGTACATTCAAGGTAATGCCATCAGAACGTACTGAGGAATCTGGTGTGACCTACAAGAAAAATGGAAGCGACAAGAATGACAACATAGTTTTTAGTATAAGCAACTGAAAGAATAGAGATACCATTTACTTACTAAGATGACAGAATGATTAAAGCGGCAAGTTGAAATAGGGGGAGATCAGTAACTCAGTTGTAAATTTAAACATCAGTCCAAGTGGAGATATCAGGTAGCCTGTTGAATATGCAAATCTGGCGTTAAAGGGAGAGAATCAAGCTAAAGATAAAAACAAAATGTAGTTAATTTAGTAGTTGGCATTTAAAGTCGTGAGATTGAGCTCACCAAGGAAGTGAGTGTAGAAAAAAAGATGAGGACCAGAGACTGTTCATCTTGTAAAGACCAGGAAGACAGAAACAACAAAGGAGACTGTGAAGGAGCAACCAGTGAGATGGAAAAATCTGGAGCATAAAATGTCTTGAAAGTGTTTTTGGAAGGAGACAATGTTTAACCATGGCAAATGCTGCCAATGAGTAAATAAGATGATGAGTACTGAAAACTAGCCATTGGATGAAGCAGCACAGAGGTCATTGGAAACTGGACTAGCAGTTTTGGTGAGGTGCTGGAGCCAGAAGCACTGTTGAAATGGATCAGGAAGAAACAGAGAGAAACTTGAGAGTGTATGCAGACAACTCTTCCGTAGAATTTTACTATAAAAGAAGGAACAGATGGACAATATCTAAAGGGGAATTGTGGTTTATGTATTTTATGAGAAATAAAACACCACCTTGTAACATTTTACCAATCCTATCTTGATCTCTCCCTTACCCTTTCTAGCTGCCTCTGCTATTCTGGCCTTATTTTTTTTTCTGACATGTTTGCTTTCTTGCATGTTTAGAGACTGTTAGAAAAAAATCCATGGATAGAAAGAACTTGATACAGAAGACAGGGAGAAAATTGCTGCACTGATGGCTTTGTCGGCGAGAAAATATGGGATGAAATGCAGAAGTGAAGTAGGGTACTTGGCCTTTGCTGCACACACAGTTCACGCCAGACAGAAGGCAGAGTATTTGGGCTAGGTGTAAGTAGATTAAGAGGGACAGAAATTCGGATCATAATCTGAAGTTAAGTAAAGATGTCATCAAGGAAGTAAGGTCAGGAACACTGGAGTTCAGATAGGGAGGTAACTAAACAGGTTAAGGGGAGGATTACATTGGATAGGTGAAATATATTACCGGCTTAGTGATCAAAATGAAGTCCAGCAGCCAAGAGGAAGAGTGTGCCTAGGGAGTGTAAATATTTGACTCTGTCTGATGATGTGTCCTCTACTTCATCCTGATTTCCACATTAACCACCAAAAATCCTAATGCCATCATTGCAAGGAAATCTTAACAGGAAAGAAGTCCTAACATCCTCTCCGATTCCTAGGCACTTGTGAAATGGCTGAAAAAAGTAGGCTGTTGTGCAGGATGGAAAAAAATGAAAAATGTTTACATAGTGTTTGCCTCACTTAGATAATGAATAAGCTCTCACTTTTTAAAAAATTGTTAGTGTTTTTGCTGCTTAGGACTTTTAATTTCAATTTGCAGAGTTTGTGTTCCAAAAAAAAATAATTTTTAGGGCTAAAATAAGAAAATAAGTTGAACATTTTCAATTTTTTCCTTTTGAGTTCATATATAATCCTTTAATTTTCTCATTTTTAGAAAATCTGGAAAAAGAATCCAGAGAAAAAGAGGAGAAAATAAATAAGGTAAAGCTAGTTGCTGTGAAGGCAAAGAAAGAATTTGATTCTAGCAGAAAAGAGGTAAGATGACCTAGCAATGACAGATTCTTGAGTCTTATGTTTTAGAAAATCAAAGGTTTTCTCTTTGTGAAAAAAGCTCTTAACTTTAATCTATATTTAAAATAGGCCCAGACTTTAAGGGAAGAGCTTGAGTCCCTTCGATCAGAAAAGGATCAGTTGTCTGCTTCCATGAGAGATCTCATTCAAGGAGCAGAAAGCTACAAGGTAAAAATAGGTGTTTTAATTATTAACAAGTTATATTTATATTTTCTAAATTAAGAAAATAACTGGAAATGTAAAACTCTACTCCATAAAACAGTCACCTTGTATTTTTAGGAATTTCTCTGCGTGTGTGTGCATACCTGCATACATACGCATGTGGAATAAGGTATATACTTTGAGTACCAAAATTTTAAGTCACTAAGCTATAAATGGTTCCTTTAAGCTGTTTGTTTTTTTAAAGTAAAGTTTAATTTTGGGTTTTTTGTTTTTGTTTTTGTTTTCATGTCTGTAGACTTTATAGAAAGAGCATATGGCACATTCAGTATATTTTCTGTTACAAAGTTTAACAACTGATGAAGTGCAAACCTGTGCAGGCAAATTCATTTTTCTTTTAACCCATTGTAGTAGTAGTAGTAGTATTGTTGTGCTTTACGTGAAAGTTTACAGCTCCAGTTAATTTCTCAAACAAAAATTTATACACATATTGTTATGTGACACTGGGTACAATCGCTATCATGTAACAGCATACTCCCCCTTTCCACCCCAGGTTTCCCGTGTCCAGCCAGCTCCTTTCCCTTCCTGCCTTCTCATCCTGCCTCTGGACAGGAGCCACCCATTTGGTCTCATGTATCTGCCTGAACTAAGAATACTCTTCACAAGTATTATTTTATGTTTTATACCCCAGTCTAATCTTTGTCTGAAGAGTGGGCTTCCGGAATGGTTTTAGTTCTGGGTTAACAGAGCATCCGGGGGCCATGGCTTCAAGGGTTCCTCCCATCTCAGTTAGTGCATTAAGTCTGGTCTTTTTATGAGAATTTGAGTTCTGCACCACATGTCTCCTATTCCGTCAGGGGTTCTCTGTTGTGTTCCGTATCAGGGCCGTCGTTGGTGGTAGCTGAGCACCATCTAGTTCTTCTGGTCTCAGGCTGATGGAGTTTCTGATTTGTATGCCCCTTTTGTCTCTTGGGCTAATACATTCTTCTGTCTTTGATGTTCTTCATTCTCCTTTGTTCCAAGTGGGTTGGGACCAACTGATGCATCTTAGAATGCCGCTCACAAGCTTTTAAGACCCCAGACACCACTCACCAAAATGAGATGTAGAACATTTTCTTAATAAACTTTGTTATGCCAAATGACCTAGATGTCCCCTGAAACCATGGTCCCCAGACTCCTGCCCCTGCTACACTGTCCCTCAGAGTGTTTGATCATGTTCAGGAAACTTCTTAGCTTTTGGTTTAGTCCAGTTGTACTGACTTCCCCTGTATTGTGTGTTGTCCTCCCCTTCACCTAAGATGATTCTTGTCTACTCTCTAGTAGTGAATTCCTGTCTCCTTCCTCCCCTCACTCTTATAATAGTGGTCTCATACACTATTTGTCCTTTTGCAACTAATTTCACTCAGCATAATGCCTTTCAGGTTCATCCATGTTGTGAGATGTTTCACAAATTCATCATTGTTGTTTATTGTTGTGTATTCCATTGTGTGTATGTACCATAATTTGTTTATCCATTTGTCTGTTGATGGGCATCTAGGTTGTTTCTTTTTGCTATCATAAACAGTGCTGCAGTGAACATGGGTGTGCATATATCTATTCGTGTGACAGCTGTTATTTCTCTAGGATATATTCCAAGGAGTGGCATTGCTGAATCATATGGTACTTCTGTTTCTAGCTTTTTAAGGAAGCGCCAAATCGATTTCCGAGTGGTTGTACCATTTTACATTCCCACCAACAGTGTATAAGTGTTTCATTCTCTCCACAGCCTCTCCAGCATTTATTATTTTGTGTTTTTTGGATTAGTGCTAGCCTTGTTGGGGTGAGATGGTATCTCATTTTGGTTTTGATTTGCATTTCTTTAATGGCTAATGAGCATTTCCTCATGTATTTGTTAGCTGCCTGAATGTCTTCTTTGGGGAAGTATCTGTTCATATCCTTTGCCCATTTTTTAATTGGGTCATTTGTCTTTTTGTTGTTGAGGTTTTGCAGTGTCTTGTAGATTTTAGACATATCCTTGATTGGATATGTCATAGGCAAAAATTTTTTCCCAGTCTGTAGACTGTCTTTTTACTCTTTTGGTGAAGTCTTTTGATGAGCATAAGTGTTTGATTTTTAGGGGCTCCCAATTATCTAGTCTCTCTTCTGGTGGTTGTGCATTGTTACTTACGGTTTGTATTGTGTTTATGCCATGTGTTAGGGCTCCTAGCGTGGCCCGTATTTTTTATTCCATGATCTTTATCGTTTTCAATTTGATATTTAGGTCTTTGATCCATTTGGAGTTAGTTTTTGTGCATGGTGTGAGGTATAGGTCTTGTTTCAGTCTTTTCAGATGGATATCCAGCGATGCCAGTACCATTTGTTACAGAGACTGTCTTTTCCCCAATTAACAGACTTTGGGCCTTTGTCAAATATCAGCTGCTCATAGGTGGATGAAGTTATATCTGGATTCTCAGTTCTGTTCCATTGGTCTGTGCATCTATTGTTGTACCGGTACCAGGCTGTTTTGACTACCACAGTGGTATAATAGGTTCAAAAATCAAATAGTGTGAGGCTTCCCACTTTGTTCTTCTTCTTCAGTAGTGCTTTACTTATCTGTGGCCTCTTCCCTTTCCATAGGAAGTTGATAATTTGTTTCTCCAGCTCATTAAAAAATGTCATTGGAATTTGGATCAGGATTGCATTGTATCTGTAGATCATTTTGGGTAGAATTGACATTTTTACAATGCTGAGTCTTCCTGTCCATGAGCAAGGTATGTTTTTCCACTTATGTAGGTCTCTTTTGGTTTCTTGCAGTAGTGTCTTGTAGTTTTCTCTGTATAAGTCTTTCACATCTCTGGTTAGATTTATTCCTAAGTCTGTTATCTTCTTGGGGGTATTGTAGATGGTATTGATTCAGTGATTTCCTCTTTGAAGTTCTCTTTGTTGGTGTAGAGGAATCCAAGTGATTTTTATATGTTTATCTTGTATCTTGATACTTTGCTGAAATCTTCTATTAGTTCCAGTAGTTTTCTTGTGGATTCTTTGGGGTTTTCTGTATATAAGATTATATCATCTGCAAATAGAGATACTTTTACTTCTTCCTTACCAATTTGGATGCCCTTTATTTCTTTTCCTTTGCTAATTGCTCTGGCTAGGACCTCCAGCACAGTGTTGAATAGGAGTGGTGATAAAGGGCATCCTTGTCTGGTTCCTGTTCTCAAGGTGAATGCTATCAGACTCTCTCCATTTAGGATGATGTTGGCTGTTGGCTTTGTATAAATGTCCTTTATTTTGTTGAGGAATTTCCCTTCTATTCCTGTTCTGCTGAGAGTTTTTATCATGAATGGGTGTTGGACTTTGTCTAATGCCTTTCCTGCATCAGTCAGTAAGATAAAGTGGTTCTTGTGTTTTGTTTTATTCATGTGATGGGTTACACTGATTGTTTTTCTAATGTTGAACCATCCCTGTATAGGATACCTGGTATGACTCCCAGTTTGTCATGGTAAATTAGTTTTTTGATATGTTGTTGAATTCTATTGGCTAGAATTTTGTTGAGGATTTTTGCGTCTATGTTCATGAGGGCTGTTGGTCTGTAATTTTCTTTTTTTGTAGTGTCTTTACCTGATTTTGGTATTAATTTTGGGGTTTCTAAACAAAATCAGTAAAAAAAGAATAGCCTTTGTCACTGTTATTAGTTAATATTGTTCTGGCCAAGTGCATAAGCCTGAAGCTTAAGCAAAAGGTCTAGTGGAAAGGTAAGAGCATTATTATTTGGCAATAATATGCTTGTGTACCTAGATAACATGAGAATCTTGTAAAAAATCAGTGTAGCAAAATCAATGAATGCAAGATACAATTATATTCATTTATCCATTCAGGAGATATTTATACAAATACTAGGGAGACATCGTGGCCAACCAGATATACTAAGTTTCTGTCCTCTTAGGACTTAACTTCCAGTGGCAGTAACAGGCAAATAAGTATATGACAGAGTGGCATGTACATATACGTAGTATATAGAAGATGCAAGTACTTCTGTAGTACTTATATGCACTATATTGAAAAATAGAATGAGCAATAATCAAGTGGGATTTGATGGGGAGAAGAAAATCCCATAGTACTTCAAAATAAAATTTTAGGAAGAACTTTAATGAGAAATTTTGGCACTCAATGAAGAAAATGGCAGAACTTATATAGGATGACTGAATATTATTTGAAATATTAGTTCTCAGGTTGATTTACAAGTTCTAAAATAATTTTGTTCAAAATTCTAGGTTTTTTTGGTGGCGAGATCTTGATAATTATGCTACATTTCAAATGGAAGATAAGCTAACAAAATAGCTAAATTTTTTGAAAAACGAAGAGAGAAAAATGACATGTTGGTCTCCCAAACTAAAAATTTTTATCAAGCTAAAATAATTGATATGGTGTATTTCTGATGCAAGAAGCAGTAGAGAGATTAAGGTAACAGAGGAGAGACTTCTTTCTGCATGACAACAAACACTTAGCCAGACTCTACTGTAAGCACTTTTACTTGTCTTAACACATTTAAAATCTGAAAACATCCCCAAGAGCTAAGTGTTTTTTTACCGTCCTCCATTTACAGGTAAGGAGTCTGCCTCACTGAGAAGTTAATGGACTCCTTCAGGGTCACAGAGCAATTAAAGTAACAGCTGGGATTGGAATTCAGGCAGAAACCATACTCCCCCAGTAAGATTTTAAAACGTAGATACCAATGAAGAACGAATTAGAAAACTGTTCGGAAAAAATCTAGTTAGATTTTTACTTCATACCACACACCAAAATGAATTCTGGATGGATTAAAAGTTTTGTCAAAAAAATGAAAGCATTTTTTAAAAACCTAGAAGAAAATACTTCATTATTTAACTGACTTCTGGATACGAAAGACCTTTCTAAACTTAAAAGCAATTTAAGAAATTAGAAAGGAAAAAACTATTAGATTGAACTCTGTAAAACGTAAAATATATATTTGAAAATATGACAGAGGATCTGCATCTTTAATATATAAAGAGATAGTATAAATTTATTTTTTATAAACAATTATTTAAAATTTATATGGATTTATTAGTCGTCTATGAGCCAGTTACAACAAGAGCTGGTTTCTTTATGTTGTAGGAGATCCTGTAATCTAATTTCTTCATTTCCTCCAGAGGTTAACCAGGTATACCAATTTATTTGTTTAAAAAATATAGTTCATGTTAAATGAGAAACTATTTTGTTCTGTAAGCCTTCATCTAAAGTGAGAATAGCAGCACAATTGGAAGAGCGTATCAATGTCACTGAACTGTGCATGTAGAAATTTTTGAAATGGTGTATCTTTGGCTATGTATATTTTCACCAAAAAAAAACAAAAAAGAGAAGGGAGAGGGTTGACATGTTGTGGGGTTGTTAACCAGTGTCATAAAACAATATGTGTACTACTGTTTCATGAGAAACTATTTGTTCTGTAAGCCTTCACCTGAAGTACAATAAAAAAAATAAATAGAAAAAATATATATATATAGTTCATAGTTATAAACTTTTCTCAACCTTTGAACAAACTAAAGATTCCAGTTGTGATAAGGCAACAGGATTTAAAGTAGAATCAAAAAACAAAACAAAACCCGTTGCCGTTGAGTTGATTTCGACTCATAGCAACCCTATAGGACAGAGTAGAACTGCCCTATAGGGTTCTCAAGGAGTGGCGGGGGGATTCAGACTGCTGACTTTTTCATAGTTCTTAACAACTGCGCCACCAGGGCTCCAAGGTTGAATCAGAGGCACTAATATGGTTAAGAATGTTAATTGCTTTTTATAAAAACAAACATAACTATGTCCTCAGGAAGTGTCAGTTTTAAGATTCTGAGTAGTTTTGTGGTTCACTTCTGAATTTGGCTATACGGTTTCTTTTTTCAGTGTCCATATCACGTATAATAATGATTTTATCTTTTTTTTTTTTTAAACATCTGAACTCTGAAGTCCTGAAAGGACAGTAATTTGTAATCATTGATTTGCTTATAAGCCTCAGCATACCCACCAAGGAACACTGACCATTGAATGCTTGGCATTCTTTTTCGTTCCAAGGCTCCCCTTAAAAATAACACTTGATTAAAGTCAGAACTTCCTGTAAGTATCCATTATTTATTAGAGTCAGCCTTGGTATCGCAGTTCAATTTTTGCAACTATTGACAACTATTAGGACCATAAATAAACCAAATTCTAGATTTCCAATTCCTGTCTTCTGCCACTCAAAAGAAATCACTAAATGGGCAGGCCATAAAATCAAAATTCAGATTTTAACACTCAGCCACTAACATAGACAAATAATTGATCATGCATAAATCAGAATTGGAAACAAGATTAGGCTAGGCCAAGAATTAGACATGGTGCACAAGAGCCAAAAAGAGCTGAATTGCTAGACATGTCACTTACTTGGCAGAGGATCCCAGGGAAGGTGAGCCAAGGACTCAGGGGGTCCAGGTCCAGATGAAGTTCACTTTCAGGCTAAACAGTGCCCTTAGTTCTGATGTTAGGAACCAGATGAGGTCTCAGTGGCACTTCCGGAAATAAACTTTCAAAGAAAGCTCAGAAACATTTCATTCGTTATTTCAACTGCAAATTCATTTATATAAAAGAAAAGAGTCAGTGGTTCTTCAGGAACAAAAGCAAAAACAGTATATGTAAGGGAGAGGAGAGAGTAAACAACTACAGGCAGTCTGGAGACAGTGAATCTCAGTTACGCATTTTGGGGGATAAACTTGTTGGTTGGGTGTATAGCAGAAATGTCAGTCTGGGCATTTCTTGGCGTAGGCAAATTAAAAATATCAATGAAAAAAATTTCATTTGTTTTTGGATTCTACAGATAATATTGATAGCTTAGCTGCAAAATGTGAGAGACTATATTTATGTATTTCTTGGAAGAAATAACAGCCAGAGTGCTCCTTGGAAGCAAGGATGGTGAGACTTCCTTTCATGTATTTTGGATATGTTATCAGAAGGGAACAGTCCCTGGAGAAGGACATCATGCTTGGTAAAGTAGAGGTTCAGCGAAAAGGCAGAAGACCCTCATCGAGATGGATTGACACAGTGGCTGCAACAATGGGCTCAAACATAATAATTGTTAGGGTGGTGCAGGACTGGGCAGTGTTTCGTTCTGTTGTACGTAGGGTAGCTATGAGTTGGAACCGACTCAGTGGCACCTAACAACAACAGTATTTATGTATAATGTCTTCCAGAGTTCTTCCATTAGCACCTCTACCTTGTTTAGGCCAGGCCTAGAACATTTCTCTCAGAATTCTTTAGATGGAGTTAGATGTCCAGGTTAAACCTTTCATCCTCATTCCTTCGGTTTTGTTTAAGTTTCAGAAGTTTGTTGTTTTTGTTGGCGATATTGTGATATTTAAAATTTTCTCTTCTTTAATAAATTCTCCCCATACTAAAACTCATCTAAATTATGCTAATTTTATTATTTAATGCCGGTTAGGTATTCTACTGTCAAATGTTGGACTTGAGCAAATACTGTAAACAGGATGGACTCAAATCTTAAATCAGGATGGCTTGGTGATGCCGTCTGACCAGTTGAATGCGTAATTGTATCCTAAAGTTAAGTCCTTTTGTCTTTTATTGAAGAATCTTTTATTAGAATATGATAAGCAGTCAGAGCAATTGGACGTGGAAAAAGAACGTGCCAGCAACTTTGAGCATCATATAGAAGACCTTACAAAGCAATTAAGGAATTCAGTTGCTGAGGTAACTTTAAATTAAGTGAATGTAAACATGAAAATTGTAGTAAGTGAATTTTAATCCCAAATATTTTTGTTTAAAACGTTAAAATTAATATATAATCAGAAACAAAATTTCTTCTTTTTCTTTTCCACTCGAGAGAAAAACTAGCAAACTTCTCATCTTATTACTCCAATCTCAGTTCCTCTGTTGTCATTTTTGCCTTTTCCTCTGTCAGTATTCCTGGCCTCTTATAAGCTTTGCCATATTAATACTGACAATTACAGTTTTTTAAACTAATTCTTGATTTTACAGTGTCATTCTGCAGAATTGATTTGAAGTATTCACCTTTCATACTGTGCTGTTATTCTCATTAATATACTGTTTCATTCTTCTACTCCTGTGTATTTATTCTGCTTATTTACACTAATGAATTATCTGTCATTCTAGCGTGAAAAATTGAATTCTGATAATGAAGATCTTGTGGCTCGTATTGAAACACTGCAGTCTAATGTCAAGTTATTAGAAGTACAGATTTTAGAAGTCCAAAGAGCCAAAGCAATAGCAGACAAAGAATTAGAAGCTGAAAAACTTCAGAAAGAGCAGAAGATGAAGGTAAAAACAGTCCTGTGAGAGTGATTCATTTATATATAAACCCACTGCTGTGGAGTCACATTTGTCAGAATATTATTTAAATGAAAAAAAGATTTACAGAGGAGTAACATTTGTGAATACAGCAGAGTTCATTAATTCATTAATGTATACCAATTATAAATTTTAGAACGCATGCTATGATTTTGGCGTGTGTTTTTTTAAAAAATTTTCAAGCTTTTTCGTTTTTTTAGTATGTCAGATGTGTTTTATAGTACCTTTTTAATGTTGGCTGAGTTTGGGAGGTTGTTTTTATTTTTAATTTTAGGAACATGCCAGTACTGTAAGTGAACTTGAAGAACTTCAGCTACAACTTCAAAAGGAAAAGAAACAGCTTCAGAAAACCATGCAAGAATTAGAGCTGGTTAGAAAGGTAAAATAAAATACCAGAGTCAAAACACCTGTGTCTGACATTCACATCGCTGAAGTATTCTATACATATTGAAAAGCAACATTTCAAAAAGGAAGTTATTTGTGGTATAAAGTAATCATTTATGTGTGAGAATGAGTTAACATAAATTCGTAACCTCAAAAAATTGAAAATTTAACTTATTTCTGTAAGTACCTGTCTTTCCAGAAGAATCTAGTATTAAAAATTATTAGATTTTGGTTTGCCATTTCATTTCTGTACATGACTGTCGTGTACAGAAGATTTAATTAATGTGAAAACTTGACATTTGTATTACACATAAAACTATTTTTTCTCTACTTTTTCAAAGACAAGGCTAAAAAGAAAGATACTGTAAGAGTCACTTAGAATATTAATATTTTATAAATAGTTCCCCCACAGACTAGAACTGCCAATCATGGTTAATGAAAGTTTTAATAAAGTAGAAAGAAACTAAGAAGATTGATTTGACTATTAGAAAATGCTTTATTTTGTGAAATTACAAACTAGAACAAGTATCCAACTTCTACTTACCTCATTAATGTATAGCTATTTCTGTATTACAGAAAAGGATAATTGAAATCTGTTCATTCTTGTGGCATTATTTTAGCATTTTTACGAATGAAAGGAACTGATGTGTCTGTGAATGTTTTATTTCTGATGTGTGTAGGATGCCCAACAAAGCACACTGATGAATATGGAAATAGCTGATTATGAACGTTTGATGAAAGAACTCAATCAAAAGTTAACTAATAAAAACAGCAAGATTGAAGATTTGGAGCAGGAAATAAAAATTCAGAAGCAGAAACAAGAAACCCTACAAGAAGAAATGAGTGAGTGAAACAATTCATTTTAACTTATAATAATTATTTCATCGTAACAGACTAGGGGGGTGGTATGCATTAATTGTTCATTTCACCTGCCTTTGACTACCAACCAGGTCTTTTTAAATTGTTTCTATTCCATTTTATCCATAAAATAATTTCTAACATAAGCATTTAAAGCTACAAATTTCCCTTTAAGCACTTAAGAGCTCAGCTGCTAACCAAAAGGTTGGCAGTTCGAATCTACTAGCCGTTCTTTGGAAACCCTGTGGGGCAGTTCTGCTCTGTCCTGTAGGATCTCTGTGAGTCAGAATCAGCTCAGCCGGCCCCAGGTTTGGTTTTTTGGTTTGGTACCTGCATCTCACAAATTTTGATATATTGTATTTTTTATTTTAATTCAGTCCAAAAATTTCCATTGTGATTTCTTCTTTGACCCATTGGTTATTTTGAAGTGTGTTATTTAACTTCTAAATATTTAAAGGATTATCAGCTACCTTTCTATTAATGATTTCTAGTTTCGTTCATTCCTTTGCAGTTAGAGAACACACACCGTATGATTTCAGTCCTTTTAAATTTATTGAGTCTAGTTTTTTGGACCAGCATATGATTTCTTTTGATTGATTTTCCTCATGTACTCAAAAGAATGTGTTAGAATGAGTTAGTTTTGGATAGCGTCTTCTGGTAATCAATTATATCAAGTCAGTTGACAGTGTTTAAGTTTTCTACATCCTTAATGATTTTCTATATACTTGTTCTGTCAGTTACTGAAAGAGGTGTGTTGAAATCTCCAACCATAATTGTGGATCTGTTTCTCTCTCCAATTTTGTCAGTTTTGCTTCGTGTATTTAGAAACTCACATATCAGCCGCATGCACATTTATGATTGTGTGTTCTCACTGATGTGATCCCTCTATTGTGAAATACCCTTTTTTATCCCTCATAATATTCCTTTTTCTAAAGTCTATTTTGATATTAACATAGCCACTCCAGCTTCCTTTTGACTGTTATTTATGTGGTTTCTTTTCCATCCTTTGGCATTTAACCTATCTAAGTTTATGAATTACAGTGAGTTTCGTTTAGATTGCGTGTTGTTGAGTCCTGCTTTTCTCTCCAAGCTGATGGTCTCTGCTATTTAATGGAGTTCCCAAACCATTTATATCTCATGTAATTATTTATAGGGTTACCTTTAAATCTACCACCTTGCAAATTGTTTGCTGTTTATCTTGTCCTTTGTTTACTCTTTTTTGCCTTCTTTTGAATTATTTTTTATGATTTCATTTTATCTCTTTTATTAGCGTCTTTGTTGTTTCTAGTGGTTGCTTTATGGTTTATAGTGTACATCCTGAACTTACCACCGATTACCTTCAAATACTGTTATCCCCAGTGCATGCAGAGTGAAAGGATTTTTCAGTCGTACACTTTATTTCCCTCCCCTTTTGTCCTATGTATTTTTTCATGTATTTTCTTCTACATGTCATAAACTTTATAATACATTGTTATTTTTGTTTGAAAACAGTGATCTTTTAAAGCATAGGTCAGCAAACTGTGACCCACAAAACAGCTGCCTGTTTCTGTAAATTAAATTTTATTGAAACACAACCATGCCCATTTTTTACAAATGAAATACCAGAGTCAAAACACATTCAAAATACACATTGAAATAAGTACCTGTCTTTCCAGAAGAATCTGGCCTAGAAATTATTAGATTCTTGGCCTTCCTTTTGTTTTTTTTGGTAATATTTTGACTTTCTGTTTCATTTCTATACATGATTGTTGTACGACAGATGAAGATTTAATTAATGTCAGAACTTTAAATTTGTACTACACTTCTATTGTCTGTGGCTACTTTGATGCTTCAACAGCACAGATGGGTAGCTGCGACAGAGACCATACGGCCTGCAAGCCTGAAATATTTATATCTTAAGAACTCGGCTGCTAACCAAAAGGTCTCAGTTCAAATCCACCAGCTTTCTTATCTTAAATGCTTCCTGTTAGCAAACCTATCTTATTGTCCTGTGCAAACTGTGTAATCTGTAGCCCATGTGGAACCACATAGCCGTTTGTATTTCTTTTTTAACATTTATATTTTGCTTTATATTATCTTTAAGGAGCCCTGTACACAGTAGTTAAAGCGCTTGGCTGCTGACCAAAGGGTCAGCGGTTCGAACCCACCAGCTACTCCACGGGAGAAAAGACTTGGTGATCTGCTCCCGTAACAATTACAGCCTAGGAAGCCCTATGGGCAGTTCTCCTCTGTCCTGTAGAGTCACTAAAAGTTAGAATCGACTCAGCAGCACATACACCAACCAATATTATCTTTACTTGTACAGTGTTATTCCCTAATTACATACTGTGTTATTTTAAGTTTAAGAACTTTTATCAAGCTTATCATAACTTCTGGATCACATAAAGGCTTTGTAACTGGTGCTTTATAAAATTCTTTTCAGAATTCTGTAAATAACTACCAGGAAATATTTGATTAGATTTATCATAAAAAGCCTAGTTTAGATATATTCTTACAGTATGCCTGTACCATTGGTGTGAATTTAACTGCATAAAGTTAATCATTCCTTCTGAGGTCCTTTAGCAGCACAGCTATACAGGGCCATATAACTGGTCTAGACTAGTTAGTTTAGCAAACTTTCTGTTAAGGGCCACATAGAAAATGTTTTGGGCTTTGCAGACCGCATAGGGTCTCCGGTATATATTCTTTGTTTGTTTCACAAAAGGCTGTACCAGCTTGACCTGCTACTTGTAGTTGATAACCTCTGGTCTGGACAATGAATCCACCTATCTTTATTTGGTATGTATTTCTCTTTACCACTATTAGTATAAAAATATTTTTAAGAGGTTTCAATTCCTTACTTATTGAACTTTCACTGATAATACAGTCCTACATAAAAACTATTAAACCTGAATTACTGTCACAAAGACAGTCAGATATGTGCCTTTGATGTGATACACCTAGAAATATAGCACCTCTTTTGAGGCATCTTTAAAAAGTAAAGTCCTTATCTTTTAGAGATATAGTAAATATAGTCCTGCCTTATTTTATATACCGAAATGTTTACAGATGAATGGGATTTGCTTCAAAATAATCCACTGGGGGTTCAGGGACTAGTTGAGGAGAGTATAGGTTAGGAGTTGGCAAACATTTTCTGTAAAGTGCCCGGGAGTAAATATTTTAGGCTTGCAGGCCGTACAGTCTCTGTCACAACTACTCCACCATTGTATCGCTAAAGCGGCCATAAAAAAACCAAACCAAACCTGTTGCTGTCAAGTCGATTCCAAGTCATAGCGACCCTATAGGACAGAGTAGAGCTGCCCCATAGAGTTTCCGAGGAGCGCCTGGTGGATTTGAGCTGCCAGCCTTTTGGTTAGCAGCCATAATGCTTAACCACTATGCCACCAGGGTTTCCAAAGCAGCCATAGAAGATATATAAATGAATAAGTGTGGCTTTGTTCCAGTAAAACATTATTTACAAAAATAGGGTCAGATTTGGCCTGTGGGCCAAAGTTTGCCAACCCTTGGTACAAGTGAAATGAGATTGGCCGTGTGTTGGTAATTGTTAAAGCTGTGTGAGGGGTACCTGGGTATTATTATACTGTTGTCAGTACTGTCATATTATGTTTAAAATCTTTCATAATAAAAAGCTGAAACCAGTTTCTTCTAAAGATGAATACAAAGAAAAGGCTTGTGTCCAGAGGTGAAATGGGAAGGCAGAGAGGGTTAGGAGCTTGTTGAATGGACATGGGGAATCAGGGGTGGAAAGGAGGAGTGTGCTGTCACAGCATAGGGAGAGCAATTAGGGTCACATAACAATGT